>NC_133576.1:12314375-12994375 GCF_964106895.1 Numenius arquata | reverse complement strand
AAGGCAGATGCCTGGGAGGCACAGAGTTTGATTTGTAGATTCTAGGGAATCAGACATCCTACAGGTATTGGTAATCCATTAATTTACTTAGCATTTGTCTGTTAATAATGCTAATAATGTTAATAATGAACATCATGAAGGATAACAAGCAACAACAGTGCCTGCACTGAGGTAGCACCCAGTACCTACCGCAGTGCTGCCTTTTGCCAGCTACTGTAGAGGTAATAAATCAGTCAAGGGATGTCAAAGTTCAGTTTCCAGGGGGAAATAATGATTTTACTCAGAAATGGAGTGTGTCTTCCTTAATAAGGGACACTTAGCAGCATGGGATCTCATCTCTGTAGTCTGTCACTCCCTTCCATGTGATGATGTACCCTTTTTTCTAAAAGCCACCAACCCTCACTGGATCAATGAGGCCTGATCAATTGTTTTTCCCTCTGAATTATCCATATGGGCTTGTTAGCTGAGCTGCTGGCAGAAAACAAGAGGCAGCTTTCTGTCTGTTTACTGTAAAGAAAGCACAGCAAACTACAGGAGGGGACAGACGGCAGGATATTTACTGTCAATACAGCCAGAAAGAGAGAGGAGATATAAGGAGAGGGGAGGAGAGGGGAGCAGAGGCTGCAGACTGCAACTCGAATGAATGATCTGAGTGTAAAAATATCCATGCAGCTTCAAACGGATAGTGGGTGGATTGAAGTCATCAAGGGATAGCTGAGAGTGTTTAACAAATGGTTTAGTGAAGGGCTAGTGAAGCAGGGAAGTACTTGTGGCACACAGAATAATAATGCTGTGCACGAGCGTACTGAATCTGCAGTGCAATCTGAAAAGCCCTTCCAGATCTGCCCTGAGACAGAGCAGTAGCTGGGATATTTTTGTGTGTGCCTGCATGCAAGACCCACCATTTAAAAGTAATAAGGTGAATAATAGTGATTGAACTTAGAAAATAATAATTGGAGGTAGTTTTCCAAAGCAGCTGGATGTCACCATTGTAACTGAGACCAGAAAAGAAAAATAGGCATACTTCCTTGCTTCTCTCTCCTCTTCTTCATCCACAGTGGAATTAGGTGACCTGATCTTCACAGGACAAGAAGGCTCTGAGCAGCTTGCCCTGAGTGTACCTCTACTTCCAGAGTCAGGTAAACAAGTAAAGAGTGAATTCACACGTTAGAGAGCAGTGAAGACCATCTTGCCATGAAACCGTTCACAGATGAAGATGTAGAAATCTACATCCAGAGCAAGGTAAGGCTTTATCTGTCCAGATTTTCTGTCTCCCACACTAGGTGTTGATTCTGAAGGGTGCCAAACTTGACAGTTAGTTGCTTGCCTGCTGTCTTCATTTCTGAGACAAGACTGGGTGAAGTTTCATAAGAACTGTATTTCTAATGAGATTCCTAGGTTTCTGTGGCAGAATGTTATCAGTGATCTCAGTTGGTAGCCTAATTTTTCAAGGTGCTTGTACTCATCTTTAGTTATCTTGAATTTTTGCTCCCAATCTGGAATTCCAGATGTGAGACTAGCTGTAATTGCCAGCATTTAATCTAAGGAAAGTTCCATGCCTCTCTCCTTCTCCAGTGGTCTTGGCTTGGTGGAAACAAGGCTGAAACCACACCAGGAGTTGCCTCTAAGAAAGATACATATAGGAACTAGAAAGAGAGGTGGATATTGTTAGAATTCAACCATTTGTCTGTCACCTCAGCTAAGGATACTTCTCTATATACCACGATTAAAATAACATGCCTCATTAGCACATACAGGTTTGAACCACGTTCCTATTTTATGAGATATTCCAGCACTCGATTTTTCCCACATTATGAAATGAAGTAAACAATGATGAAATGATGATAGTCTGCTTTCCCCAACAAAATGCAAGGCACCAAAGTGAAAAATAATTTCAAAATGGAAAACTGTAAGGCTTTGTTTTCTGTAGATGATGAAATATTCTAGTACCATGAAGGGGCTGGTAAGAAAGGTTTGCTTTCTCTATGGAAATATTTTGGTGACAAGTAGGTGTATTTCTGTGAGAACTTTCATTTTCAGCCATGCAGTGTTGTGCACTGGAAAATCATTCCATGAGAATCTGTTCAGTGAGCTATAATAGTGAACACTTCTCTGAAGATTTATAAAGCAGAGCTACAAAGGAGAGAACAGAGGGAAGTCATGCACATGAAGATGCTCATATGACTGCCGTAAGTACAAGGAACAGAAGCAGAGTGTAGTTAAGTGAGGCTTATAGTTGCCAATATTTTAGGTTCTACTGAAAGTCTGTTTTCTAGCAGCCTTCTGTGGCTGGGTTCCTAGTTTCTGCCTGCTCCTGAGTCTTCTGTCCAAGTGAGGCTGCCTAACCTTCAGGCAGCCCCAGTTCTGCTTGTCAAATGCTGCCTGGTTTTGAAAATAGGTCAGCCACCTGGTGCAATGAATCTCTGTGATACCAAAGATTTCTTCCTTAAGCCACTCAGCAAAGGAAAAGCTCAAGTGCATATGGAGTGGATGTAACTGGGTATATAGGAACAAACTCAAAAGTTCTTAATCCCCAGTAAATCTCAGTCCTGTTTCCTTCCTCCATAATAAAACCTTAATTGACCTTGTTGTTCTGATTTTGTGCATTTGCTTTGGCATGATTTCCAAAGTTAAGTCATGGTAAAGGGGGATGTCAGTAGGTGGCAGAAGTGGCTGTCCGACAAAGAGGTTATTCTGTCTCTTTTCACAATATGTCCATGCTGGTGCTAAAGGCACCTTAGATAAATGCCTTGGCTCTTCAGAAGCTGCATTCACTCACTCAAAAAGAGGTGTTTGGTGGTACCTCCCTTAATAGGTTTTTTGAGAGTCTGTATTCTCTTAAAGATTTCATGGCAACTGCTGTAGCCTGGCAAGTAGGTGATGAAGGCACAGTTAAATGAGGCCAGTCTGGGTTGGATGGATTCTCCCAGGACACTGGAGATGGCAGAAAGTGTTTCTAGCAGGTAACCGTCACAGAGAACATAGCATGAGCAATGCATACAGAGGCACTCTTAGATCGCCATTTGAGCTGACCCACAATGATTGTATACTTTCAACAGAAAAAGTCTGGGGTTTGTGTCTAAAAGATCTTACAGGTGGACAACTTTCTCTACCACTCACCCTTGTTGGTGAAACCATTAGGAGTCTTGTTGAGCAAGTCAAGCTTATTGGACTGCTATGAGTTCTTCTGGATGAGCAAAAACATGGCAGAGAAAATAGCTATAGCTACAGATGGAGAAGTGCCATAAATGAAAGCTGGGATGAGGAGGTGAAAATGAGCATGGGCTAGAATTTTTCAGTATAAATTTTCTTTAAAAAAAAAAAGTACATGTAAACTAGATAAAACTAGTCTCAGGAAACAAGGATGAATTAGAATGAGTAGGAGGGTGAATTTCTAGGGAAATTAGAGGCTATTATATAAACATAAGGGACTATGTTAACATAGCAAAGAATCAGGATATCAATGGTAGATGAGAGCCCAGCAAAGGCAGTATGATACTGCTGCCTGATGTATTTTCCACTTGCAAAAACTATTCAGACTTAGTAAAATACCCTTAATTTTTTTGGCTGGGGGGGAGGTATTCAAACTCTGCTTGTCTTCAAGGTCGGTGTGAGTCAATTGCTATTCATCAATTAATTGATCTTAGACGAGCACTAGTCCTTTTTAGTTCATTGTACGGTCCTGTTGTTGTGAAGAAGTGAATCTATTTGTCACCTCCCAGGGCCTGGGGACACATTGCAACAAACTTGAGTGTTTTGTCTGACAGTTCAACATTTGACATAAAGGTGTCCAAATGGACTTTTAATTAAGTGCTTCTCAGTGGTATTTTCTAAAAGGGAGAAGAGTGTTGTTTAGATGCTGAAGAAGATGCAAAGAAGACACAGGAGTTGAGAATAGAATCACGGAATGGGTTTGTTTGGAAGGGACCTTTTAAGATCACTTAGTCCAACCTGCCTGCTGTGGGTAGTGACATCTTTCCTTAGATCAGGTTACTCAAACCCCTGTCCAACCTGACTTTGAACGCTTCCAGGTATGGGGCATCCTCAACTTCTCTGGGCAACACGTTCCGGTGTATCACCATCCTCATTGTAAAAAATTTCTCCTTTATGCTTTTGTTTCCTTTTGCTTTGGTCTTTGATAATAACAAAAAAGACTATAGCAGTTATGTTTGACTGTAGCAATTATGCTTGATTATTCACTTCAGCCAAGCTGTTAATGATCTAACACTCTTGTTTCATACCTGCAAATAGCTCAACTGGGGTTTTAGTTCTAGCTTCAGGTGGGTTTTCATTTTCTGATCTAGGTCTTTCAAAGTTCCTATCTGTTTCTGATTTTTTTTCTTGCCTGCAAACAATGACATTTAGTAGAATATGGTGTAGAAAAAGAATAACCAAGAAAAAAAATAAAACAGGAAAAAATTAAAGCAAAAATTTCAACCAAATGAGATAAAGCATTAGGATTCAAAAAATGGCAGTAAACAGTCTTTATATCTCACTCTGCATAGGTAATTCTGGATGAATAAGTAATAAGGAATATGTTCATTAACTTCATTAGCAATAGATGAATCTCCTCACTTTGGTAAATGTGTAAGGATATTTGGGAAATATTTATCTGCCCTTTACTAACATGGTTCCTTCATGTTCCTCCTGTTGAATCTCCTTGTTTGGATTTTTACCATCTCCTTATGCTCCAATCTTTTTTAATCAGGTTCATCTTTTGTTTTTCTGAGTTGTCAGTCCTTCCAAGACTCAGAACTTCCACTGAAATAATTTTCAGTAAATACTACCTGAATCGAAGAACTGTTCATCAAGTCACAGCAACATGTAGTCCCCAGTAGGACCAGGTTTGGGAAGATACTTTCTCGCCACCTAGGAGTAGACTCTCATCTGTACTTCAGATATGAAGACAGTCTGTGTACTTTCAACATATAATGTAGGCATCTAAACACTGCCACATACACCTGCAACCTGAGTAATCCATAGAGCATCTGTAATTCTTGAAGTCTTGTCAGCTCTTGGAATGCAAGTTCCTGGCTCTGAGAATGGCTGGTGTATGCAGGGGAATAGCTGGGTATTCTGCATCAAATGGATAAAGAGTGAGACTGTAGCCGGTTGATAGCAAATTTACCTGTGTAATGAACTCTTTCCCTTCCACCCAATGGTATTGGCATGGAAATATTAATTAATGCTCAGTAGTCTTGAGTATTGGGCCTTCGGTGTTTACCAGCTCTGTCTCATGGTACGTTGGTTGTAACCGACAAGGAATGATACGTTTTATTCCCAGCACAGCACAGGCACAAGTGTTTCAGGATGCTTTAAGTTGATTCTCTGTTTCCTGATGAAGACAAAGACTGCAGTTACCTGTAATATGAAGTGTCCTTCTTGGAACTGACAGGTGGAACAGCGGCATTATCTGGTTTCCAAAGCAGTGGAGGAGGTGCAGAAAATCATCCAGCAACTGACTGCAGAAATCAGCTATAAAGCCACACGATTCCAGGCTATCTCCAACTCTGGCATTCACAATGAGAATATTAAGGTATGAACAAGAGCTCTGATATACTCTCTGGCAGCTTGTAGGCAATCAGTAAGTGATTTCTCTATTGTATAAGTGTTTGGACAGGTACCTCACCCAAAGCCCCACAGACAATGCATTGACACTTCACTGTGGAAGTTCTAGTGTCTGACTGGGTCACAGGGACTTACTCATGGGCATCTTACAACTAGAGGAGCATCAGAGAGGGCCGGGTAAATCAAGCAGAGCCTCTTTTTACAACTGCTGCTTTTACAAAGGTGTCTATTGCCAGAGCTGTCAATCTGCAAGCAGAAGTCAAAGCTCTTTGGTAGACAGAAAGTAAAACTTGTACAGCACTAACATAAGAAGAAAAAGATGCTCATGCCTTCATGAGCTATGACTCATATTTTTCACAGGTGGAAAACCTGTCAACTCAGTAAAAAAAAAAAAATTTTTCTTCTGCTATGAACATTAGAAAGCTCCTTCAGAAAAATATGTTTTTTCTTGGTCATGGATTGAAACTTCTTTTTTACTGGGAAAAAAGTATTAGTGGGAGATTAGTGGGAGAAGTTAAATGTCTCCCCATTTTAGACCATCAAATACCAAAATACTAATGTCCTGTTCCAGCTGTGGACAAGACTAGTTATTTCCTGTGACTACTTAACAAAGGATAACTTTGTGTAGGGATATAAGAAACAATCATAGCAATGGCAACGTCAGATGGAAATGGTCTTTTTCATCTGAACTAGTTTACGTACTCCTAGCTATGTAAACTCTTATACTAAAAAGCAGCCAGTAATGGATCAAATACATAAAAGCATGAGGCAACTTTTGCAGCTGTCTGGTCTTGAAAGGGGAGAACTATGTGTGTATCAAGCTGCTGGAAGGGTATGGAGGTGGAGGCAGAATATAATCATCCAGTCTGACATGCTCTGGGGACAAACATTCAGATTTATATCTTTTCTGGAATTTCGCCTATCCCAGGGCATGTGGCCTTGCCGGTGGGAATGACCACAGTGACGTAAAATGATGCCACATCCTGGTCTGCGTGTTCCTTAGTGCCACAGAATGTCATCCACCTCTTATGCTGGAACAAACCTGCTTGGCTAATGAAGTCTCACAAGACCAGTGTCAGGGCAAAACTGTTGTTCTGGAGAATGAAGCAGAACAAAACCAAGGCAATCTATTCTGGACAGTAATTTGATGTTACAGTAGGCTGATCTGAACAAGCTCTGCTTAAAAGGAATCCCCAAAATTTATTTTCTTAAAAAGTAGCAGATTTGTTATTCGTACTTAACTGAAACCAGTGCTATAGATCTGTGGTAGTCACACTAAGAGGGCCTGGGTAACTGTTCTGTAGGTATGGGGCAGCAAAGAATGGGTTAATAAGAAAATTTTTTTTTGGCTTGGGCTGTTCTACTTCCAAAAAAAATAGAATCTTTAAAACCACTGCTGACATAAATCAACATAGAGGAGACTCGTGTCAAGGGAAAGTCAATGTATTTACTATTCTGTGTTTAATTTTGCAACATTTTTTTCCTGTGAATTAAATTTGCAGGAACTTTTCAGAACTTTCAGCTTCCGATTTAACATGGTGAGGGGTCTAGATTTGTTGTGAAGCTACAAGCCTCCTTCTAAATATGCAGGGCTGGGTGGGGGCTATAGAAGAAAAGTCCTTAGATACTCAATGTTTTTCTGCAACCCAGGAGACAAAAAGTCAAAATCTTTAATAAAAAACTTGAGATAAAATTCAGACGGACCAAACCAGAATATTTTATTTTTAAAACTTTTAAATGTCTGTTCTAGTTGTGGCCCACCGTTTTTGCAGCTGTCAGCTGTGCAGGGCTGATGCAAAGGCTGTGGAGGCTTCTGTAGGGCGTAATGAGCAGGTTAGCATACTGAGTAATTGCCAGAACAGCACTGCCCAACGGCATCGCCAGGTGTTTAACTGTAATCATGGGGTGGGGAGGGATTTCCCTTTAACAAATAGGCCAAAAGGAAGCTTGCAGCTTTACTCTGTGAATGGATGACCTGGCACATGCTTTCTCTCTGTTCTGGGTACTTCTTGTTTTCCTTTCTGCTTCTCTCAGGATCAGCCAGCTTTACTGGCCAAGTGGTCAGCTATGCTTCGGGGGAAGCGCCCGTTCCACCCATCCATCCAGGTACAAAGCCTTCCTGCCACCTGGTGCCTGACGGTCCGTGTGCCTGCTTCCCCCTCGACCACCCTCTTCTCCAGACAACTGCACCCACCCACCTGATCCTTCCATGACTATTTCATCCTCTCTGCAAAAGACTTGCCTTTTTGCTCACAGCATAAATATTTTATTTCTAACCTACTGCTTCTGCCTCCCTGTGGGGTATCCTGGCGAGGATCGAAAAAATGAGTCTGTATTTAATTTGCCCAGCACACTGCAGGCAGGTTTTTAATGTAGAAGAATTGGCCATAAGTTACACTTCCCAAAATTCGAGGCTCTTGTTGAATAGCCTGGGACTTGCTGGAGCCCGTGGTCTGCGTACAGCATGTAAGACCATTGTGTGACAGAGCATAGGTGTGGGACTGGGATTTGTTTAGGCCAAGAGGACACCAGCTGCCCAGCTTTACAGTGCCATCCCTGGGCTTGTGATTTCTGCTGTTTCCTGGTAAGCCCCAGGTAGGGAAGCCTTGTGGTTGGTATTTGAAGGCACTTGTCTAACACCTGCAGCTCTTCCCTTTAAATCTGCTGGGTGCCAGTGTGTACAAGTCAGCGTCTTGGTATGGGAAGGAAAGGTTGTTTGTCTGCAAACGTGGCTGAGGCAGCGAGATGAGCAGTAGCTGCATGACAGCCATTGTATTTTTCCTTAAGGAGCCTAGCACTTCCTTCCTGAGCTGCTCACAGGGTTTCTCAGCCCCAGCAAACCTGAGCTGTGCATGTCAGCTTGGTCTGCAATGTCATCCTTCCAGTGTCCTCCTGCCTGTAGGTGGTTTGTGTTTGACAAAAGAAGGGCCATTTCTGTGCTGCTTGCTGGCCATCTTTTGTATTTCAAATCTCTTGCCAGGGAGCAGAGTAGACCGGCTGCTTCCTGTGGGAGAGGGAGGCAGGAGGTGAGCATGACAGCACAACAGCGCCTGCCCCATGTCCCCAAGCAAGGCAGACCTAGGGAAGGCAGCTGGGGTCAGTCTGGATCATCAGGCAAGTCTGTGCTGATAAGGCAGGTCTGAGGTCAAGCCAGGAGTACTCATCTGGGGTCAGGTCAGGATCGGGCCCAATGATGGTAACCAGGGTCAGGTGCAGTCTGTTGACTGTCAGGCAAGTCCATAGTGGCCAGGTAGGTCTGAGGTCAGGGTGGGAAGGCAATCTGCAGGTAGGACAACAAGGTCTACGGCCAGGCACAGGCATAGTCATAGCTGTCACACAGTTGGAGATCAGCAGTAAATGGGGGGGTCAGGCCCATGGGCAGAAGGTGTGGGTAGAAGTCCCATTAAAGCTTGTTAATGCCCTCAGGGCCCTTGCACCTTTGCAGTAATATTTTAAATCACCTGAGCTACCAGGAAGGCTACCAGAATGTTTTGGATTAGTACAGGAGAGTGGCAAGCGTGTTTCGTTCACCTCGGGTGTATCCACCTTGCAAGAACAGCTGTCACTTCACCTTATTAACGCCAGTGCAAGTTAGTCTTGGTAGCAAGTGGAGTTGAAAAGCTTCTGAGTCCACACAGTAAAAGTCTGAAGGAGATTGAACACCCTCTGTTGAGCCATGATCACCAAATGCTTCCAAACTACTGTTTGGAGAGATGTCTGGCTGTGCCCTGGGCCGGTATGAAGTTTCGTGGTATTTGTGTCACCTTATTCACTCTTTGCAAATGCTGGTTCAGCACTGGTTTTGTTGGAAAATGGTCATTCCCAAAGTGAGGCCAATTACTTGGATTGCAACCAAGCCTTATCGGAGGGTTTGTTGTTCGTCGGTTACTGTTTCCATCCTTACCCAGTTTCTGGCTTCGGCTCAGCAGGAGATGCAGGTTCATACAGCACAGCTGGCCAAGACCGGGGTTTGTTTCTGAGAGTGCCGCTGCCTGTGTAGGCTCAGGCATGTCACTGGCCTCATGTCTCTGCCTCTTAAAGGTCAGACATGCAGAGTGAAACACTTGTAAAATGAATGGGCCATAGCCTTATTTTACTAATGCCCGTAGCAGACTTTGAAAGAAGTCAGAGAGTATACTTTTTGCCTTAGTTATTACTACTATTGAACTCTAGGCTTATCTCTAGTAACAATTCTGAGGTAATAACTTTCACTATTTTGCTTCCTTTTGCTGGATCTCAAAACATGCTCCCTCATATTTTCCTGCTTCTTGGAAGCTGCTAGTTATTACATCTCCATGCAATTACAGACTAGAAATAACAAGGAATGGGGGAAACCATGGCAGGTGTGGTGGCAAATCAGTCACTGCACTCTTGTCTTCTATAGGCCATGACTGTCACATCAGACTCCTTCTAAGACAATTTCCTTTTAGTCTGTGTACCTCCAAAGTAACCCTCAGACAGGCATGGAACAGGTCCTGGCTGTGTTCAATAGCTCCCACCATACCATGGCTTTTCCTTCACTCCAAAGCCCACAGTTTTACCTATTACTTCCTTAACTCTCTTTTCCTTACTTCAGGCTCATGGATCTGCCTTGTCTCCTCTCTCAATCTCTCTGCACTCTCCTAGGTCTTAGCACCCAGCCAATTCCTCATCACAGTCCCTCTGCGTGGCCTGACCGGGTACAGGGAATGCCAGGTACGGCACTGGCGTTATTACACCGTGCATGGAGCCAAGCTCCTGTCCTCCGTGCGGGACCCTGAGGAATTGCATCAATGGCTAGAGGTGGAGCAGTTCTCAAAAAGCCTTCAGCAGTGGCATGAAAAAGATGTGAACATCGAAGGTGATCTGGTTCCAGCCAAAGTCCTTATCGTCTTCCGGGAGCTGGTGGAGAAGTCGATTATCTCCTGTAACCTTTCCAGTGAGTTTAGTGGGGACAGGTATAAGGGGAACTGGCTGTCTTCTGCACCTGTTAGAGGGAAACCATCACACATACCAAATATTTGTTTGGCTCATGTGATCAGAAGTTAAAAAACAACAAACCCCTCCAAAATCAGGGAGCATTTAGCCCTCTGCAGTGATGCGTGTAGACCTGCATTGAAGATAGAATTAAGTAGTTCTTGGGATCCTCATACCCAAGATGTTGCTCCTTTCTTAGGAATTTGGGTAGGGTCTCCAGCAACATCCCTCTCACAGTTCAATCAAGAGGCAACTCAGATTTTCAGAACATTTAGGAATTTGTTTGGGAAAAATCTTTTTCTACTACAGCATCAGCAATATACCTAGACTATCAAGGAAGATAGTATAGGGAAATTGGATATAGGGAAGGTGCATAAGTCAGAGGAGAAGTGCTTGAAGATGTGTATTGGGCAGATAATGCTCTGAGGAAACCTTAGCTACCCATAAATTTCCAGCATGGGATGGTGGGAACTAAGTAGAAGGGCTTCTACTCGAGTGACATCTGTTGGACAAGTGCTCTTTTTCCCAGTGTCCAGGCTATTCTAGTCCTATTCAGGAGAACTAGATTCAGGAAGTTTGCTTTCAGTAGTGGTGCTGATCCCTCTGTGAGCAATCCAAAGTGCCTGTTTATTTCCTGTGGCTACTGGAAATGCTGATCACTGACATAACACAGTCAGTGGTGCATGCAACGCGCCTTCATAGCTGCAACATCTTTAGCAAGATGCTGCCTGAATAGTGATCTTCATGCTTAATTGTTAGCATCCTAGAGGTGTGTTATAGACTTCAGGTAATGAACACTTGGCTTGGTCCAAGCTAAGTAGTCTATGTCCATCTTTTCACATTAAGATACTGTGACATGATCAAATCCAGACTGTGCTGCCTCTTCTCATAGCATGTTTCCAGGATGACTTTGCTCATCAGCAGCATGATACGGGTCTTCTGTATTCCGGACAAATAGGAGCCATTTCCACTCATCTGATTGCACTCTGAATTTTGGTCACAGCAGAAAACATGTTAAAGTGAAGCTCAGCTAGATCATTGCATTCTTCCAGGAAATATTTGCTATCATAGAAATGGAAAGGCTGATGGGAATGAAATTTCACCATTGAAGGGCCAGATAGAATGGGGCTTGCATCTGAGGATTTGCTTATGTGAAAGTCATTGTGTTGAAGTGAAAACCTGCCATTGTGTCTAGCAGCAGTACATCAACTGATGTTGTTGAGCCAGGAGAGGTACTTCCAAGGAACCCAGGGAGTGATGTTTGGGCTGATGATTCTGATGACTTTTTTGTAAGGCCAGCTGGGAGGAGATTTACACAGAGGACATGAGCTAAAATGAAGTCAGGGGAAGTAATTACCATTCTTGTTCGTTTCTGTGAAGAATGAACTTCCTTCATCCCACAGTACAGCTAAAGTTACAGAAAAAAATCTCTGATTTCATTCCTTCCCTATTTTTTAATTCTTTGAGCACCAGAAAAACCAGATTTTTTGAGGTGTCTCAATATTCTTCGGTGGAAAAATCAGTAGTACAATTGCGATATTTTTGGAAATGCTATGAATGTATTTACGTGCTGACACAGCAGTTGCTCTAATGCTTTTCAGCTGCTAGGGATCCCTGCTGAGGGCTTGGGAGCAGTACAGTTCCTGGTTTGGTGCCAGGCTTGGTTCAGCGGGGAAATAACATGGCAGATTTTACTAAGAGTTATGAAGTTCTGGTTGGGATGGACTCCACTATTTGCAAGGTAATGCACCCCAGTGCTTCCTGGAGGAGATGTTAAATTACCATTGAGAGTAGGAAGGTATTTTCTCTTTGGGGGCAGAGTATGTTCATCACTGTCTCTTCAAGTCTGTTGTGTGGGCTCCTTGCAGAATTGCTCCTTAGCCCATGCCAGTCAAGACGAGGTGGGTTAACACGCTACTGTTTAACCTGCTTATGGCAATCTGCTCTGTCTTTTACTTCAGTGGGTTAGAGCATGATCATGCAATTGGCTCAGCTGGCAAAGTTGAAGGGAAAGTGATCCTGCCAGAGTGATAGGGGAAACTGAGGGCAGAAACTTCTTCCATTAATACAGCTGGGCCAACAGGAAACATCTCACTAAGTCCATTAGTTGCAGCTTTCATTCCTTTCTGCTCTCTTAGAGTGTGTTGTTCCTGGAGATGAGCCACTCTTCTTTCACCAAGGAAACTTTCCTGTTGTGGATGGAGTGATCAGCTTCACTAGTTAGAGTGAAGTGGTGAAATATTTATTAAGGTGAAACAGTGATTTAACAAAATCAGTAGTAAGCATGATAAAACCAGTAGGAAATGCGATAGTGTTTTACGAGATTCGATGTCAAGGTACACTCTATTATTTACTGCATAGAGGACAGAGTCAGACAAGCTGTCAGGGAGACCCTCCCGTTGAGTCACGAGGTTCAGAAAGGACCCTCTTGCTTTCTAAACTCCTTCTCAGAGAGGAGTCTAGGTGCGGCTGGATCCAATCCTAGTCCCAGACCTGGTCAACGGTTTATGTCTAAAGGATTATATATGTGCAATCAACCCTTTATATTACTTAGCTAAGATTGCAAAGTTTAGCATGCTATTAGTCATTTACTGAGAATCTGTTGCAGCAAGGAATCTCTCAACCTCGAGGAGTAGAACCTTAAGCGAGCGTCCTCACAGAAGGGGAGATCCTGGTGTGCAGCCCACTGCCATACAGGAGAGCTCAAAGGGCTCTTGGGCTGTCCACTATTTATACAGTAAGATAATTGACCTATAGTCATATTCTCATGGGAACAAAATTTCTAGGTCCCCACTCCAGACAGTGTTTTGGCTATGTTGCCAGCCATCCCCCAAAGTCCGGGTGCAAGTTATCGCAACTGATGTTGTGATGGCCATGATGGCCAAGGCCCGAGCAGGAGCCGGGGCAGGGCAGGGGGGGAAACAGGGAGAGCACACCGCCACATTTCCTACAAATCACCACGGAATTCTTTTTGACACCCAGCAGCCTCAGTGAGGCAAGCAGTTAGCCCTTTTTGTACAACTCCTCTGCATAACAGGCCATAAATTCTGGCATTGTCTCCTGTGCAAGTGCATCTCCAGGAACAAAACATGGATACCCCAGAAAACGTTCTGAATGTCCAGCAAGGGTAAGTCTTTTGGTCTCATCACAGATTCTCTGAAGGAATAAGGAGATCTTCAGATATGAAGTGTTAATCTGGTCCCCTCTAGTCTGCAGTGATGTCCTTGTTGTACTGTACCATTAGAAATGTTAGGTTGCAGAAGTTGTGTCTCTATTTTTAAGAAGCTGGTCCTAGGATTTAAGAGGACCTAAAGAGGAAAACAAAAGCATGATAATTGAGTGTAAAATTGAGAACTTCATCTTCTTCCTATTCTTGTTCCCCAGATTAAGATGATAAATTTTTTCTTTTATTCTGCTTATGGCACTGAAGAGAAAGTGTTAAGACAGAACAATAGAACTGCAAGGCCCTAGACAGCCCTTTGCTTGGCTTGTGGAAAAAGTCCTTTTCTTCCTCATTATCTTCTCCTGCTGTTCCTTCACAGGTAAAGTGACAGTGCTGGAGAGCTTCAGCTCAGTGGTCCGGGTGGCTGTGGAGACATCAGAATCCCAGGTTGAGGTGGAGCTGGTCCCTGCTGTGGAGATTCCAACTTGCTGGCCTGAGAAAGCCCGGTGGCCTCGTTGCCTTAAGCGTTGGCCTTCCCAGGAAAAAGTGCAGTGCATCAAGGTGAACAGTGTAAAAAGCATTGTAATTCTGCGCTGGAATTTACTTTGCAGGTGGCTGACAGTGGTTTCCCAGTTGAAGGACTGCGTGGTGACAGCATGCTACAGCATGGTTGGAACAGCATGGTATCGCTTCTTTAGAGAAGCAATATTTCAAAGTATTCTGGCAGATTTTATTGGGATTTTTTCCCCTGTATGGTGGTGAATTCTATGGAAGTAAAACTGAGTTAGCTGTTTATTGCACAAATTTCTTGCACACAGCTCTGCCAGTGTATCTCAGTCCTGTTCCACATCATTCTTGCTGTTCTGCTCTGCCTCATGTAAGCCTTCTGCACATGGGCTACTATCTTGCAGTTTTCCCTCCAGCCTAACCCCATCTTCCCCTACAAAGCTCATGGCTGGATTCTGGCACTCCAGCTCAGCCCCAGCTGCCATGTTCCTGCAGGCCCAGTTACGCCTTCCAGTCCTGCTCCCCTCTCATATACAACCTGCTGATCCATAGCAAGGTGCCTGCAGAGTTGTGCCTCTGCTTTAGTAGCACTGCTGGTACTGCATGTGGTAGATCTAGAGTTGGATCTCCTGGGAGCAATTGATGTCAGCTCATGAGGAAACAGATCAAATTGCACAGTCATTTGACTAGGAATAAGGATGGGAGCATGACCCATGTGTGTTGCCTTAGCTAACCCTGTTTAGAATACAGTGCCCCGCTTTGAGAGATGTCACATATCCTTTTTGTAACATCCCTCTGCATTGCTCAGAGAAGTTTGCCTCTGATGTAGTGTCACTCTTCCCTTTTTGACCACAGTCACTTGGTTTCGACCTTTTGGCCCGCTCCAATTATCACTGGCAGCTGTGCTTCTCCCGTGCTGAGCATATACTCATGGAAGGCCTCGATGAAGATGGTGGTTGTCGCATGAAGTGCTTCAGGGTCATGAGGCAGATGAAGGAAGATGTCTGGTGTGCTGGAAATAAGCCTGTCATCACAGCTTATCACCTTC
Source organism: Numenius arquata (assembly GCF_964106895.1). Taxonomy (NCBI): domain Eukaryota; kingdom Metazoa; phylum Chordata; class Aves; order Charadriiformes; family Scolopacidae; genus Numenius; species Numenius arquata. Next base: position 12,979,133 of record NC_133576.1, on the reverse strand, counting down.
AGGTAGGCATCACCATGATACCAAGATACAGTCTCAGAATCTGTTGCTGGAGCTTCCATCCAGTAATGTCAAAATACCACGGCATAAATCACTGTAGCTTCTCCTATGTAACTTCTGACGTAACTCTCAAAACTACAGCATCGTTTCATTGCTTCACAGCAGCATGAAATTCAGTAAATATAAGTTCCAAACTTCAACAAGAAACTAAGGTCTGTAGGAATATTATGATTGCAGCAACACAACATAAATAATGTTAGAGACAAAGCTCCTGCTCTGTTGTGACTTCATGTAGGCATTGTAATATTGCCTTTAATTGCACAGTTACTTCCCGCTTCTTGACTATCCCAGACATCCATACCCATCTGTCTGTCTGGTGGAAACTTGTGCATCTATCTTTCTGGATGTGCACAAAACAAAATTCTCTTCAGTGAGCATTATTTCATGAATGAAGTGCAAACTGACTTGTTCTGGTGTTGTTTCACTTGGCCTGCGAAAGGAAAAAAGAGGTAAAGGGGTGGTAGCATCCTCCCTGCATGTAATTCAGGGTTCAAGATGGCTTCACTTTACAAACAACATTTCTGAAGAAGAGACAGAAGGTTCTGCTATGAATATGTTGCTACACCTGAGACATTGATGGACCACAGGCAGAACCATTTATCAGACAGTAGAGCAATCCTGTTTTCTGGACCTCCATCCTCTTGGCATTGCCAGGGAAGGGCTGTTCTTCTCCCACCTTGAAGACCTAAACCACCAGGCTTCCACAGTAGTTACTGATCTTTTGGTGTCCAAAACCAGATGTGATGCCAACATTTCTCCTAAAGAAAAGGTTGTGACCATCAAATCTGTTATAGTCATGGGACTAATATAAGTCAAGATGGAGTCAAAAAAAGAGTTGACGAGTCTGGTTATAGCTTAGCAAAATGCAAAACTTCTCAGTGCCTCTAAGAAGAAACTGGTGGAAAAACTGTCATAGATAGGAGCAAGTGGAAAACCATTTAACCATCAGTAATGATCTCTTGTGCTGGCTCGGGGAGAAGAGGTGCAGGAAGTGCTGTTGCATGGACTCTTGATCCAAATAAAAAGCCCTTTAGAAGCTCTTCAGTTCTTTACTGTAACTGTACTTCAGGCTTTTACTGCAAGAGAGGATTGGTTACCAGACAGAAGGAATGCTTCAACATTACTTACATTAAAAAAAAAAGAAAAAAATAAAAGAGAGAAACAGTCAGTGGAGAAACTAGCAGCTGAGCAGAGGCTTAGTGTTAGGTTTCTTCACATTATTAGGTTTCCACTGTTTAAAGCATCCAACAATCATTATTAAACAAGACTGCACACCAAAAAGGCCCTCTATGACACAGGAAATCCTCCCCCAAGAAGTTGTGAAAGCCTCAAAGGGATGAGTAGATGTACTCTTTATGCTTACCTCCATAGGAATGAAGTTCAAGATTAGAAAGTTCGGCAAAAGACAGCAATGGCAGCACAGTTTTCCTTGCCTCCAGAAACTTCATTGCAACCGCTGCCCATGGATCTTGCTGAAGTAGTTTTAGTGTGACGAAAGATAACTTCTCTGCAAGTCTCCAAGGAGTAGCTCTTGCAGAGTTACAGCTTGAATTCCTCGCTATGCCTTTTTATTTTTTCACTGGCAACGTTAAAAAAAAGTCTTTGTGGTTATTGCAGCTGTGAACAAAAAAATTGTTCACATTTGAAAAGCTGGCTGAGAATAAATTCCTCAGCACTACAACTATTGCAATGCCTACTAGACAAAAAAAAGAAAAAAACAAACCAAAACAGGCAATCCAGAATAGTGTGGCTTATTTGAAGAAATTCTACCTCTGAAGAAACAGAGGAGTTAAAGGCTGTAGTTCAGCCACATCTCACAGCATCTCGGGATCCCTTTTTGGGTTGCTGAATCTGCAAAATAAAATTGGGATTCCGAGGACAATAAGGAACTTGGCAGAAATACTGAATCCAGGATGGGTGACTTTGTACTTTTAAAACAGATTTTGGGTTGACCAAGGCGGTCAGTATGGCTTTTTTGGTACAATAAGTGTAAGTATCTCCAGAAAATTCTTCTCAGTCATAGGAAAGTTTGTAAAAACGCAACATGGGTACCATAAAAATAATACAATAAGAGCAATAATCATATGCATTTTGTTATTATAACTATGGATTATTCAAATGTAAAATCACATGAAATAAACTTGGGGGACTAGAACATAGTACATACTGTTAGTATCATGTGTCAGAAAAACACAAGCAGCACTTGACCAGAGAGCGTGCCCTGCACCTGCAATAGTTGCTTGGAAAAAATCTGTTTGGGATGCAGATCTGTGTGCATCTTCAGTACAAATACAGCTGAAGCTAACAAATAATTACATTAATCTGGTTACTCTTCTCTCCCCCCTTGCACCTACTGGCTTCTACACTTGTATAACAGGGCATTTTCTACAGCCTAAAATGTCTGGCATTTCTACAGAGGCTGCTGCTTAAGGATGGCAGATAGGCTAAGATTATTTTAGCAGGACCGTTTTCCTTGGGCTCCTGGCCCAGTCAATGGAGAGGTGCTCCTCTGGGGGGAGAGATCCTAACCAGGCACTGCCTGATCCTCAGAGGAGGCTTTAGCTGTGATCCCTCTGTCACAGAAATGTTAACACAGGGAGAGAGCAGTGCAAGTGTCTCTCATTTCCAAGGCTGTCAGCCACTTCCCAGCACTAAAACTGCCTTAGTAAGCTGTGTGAGCCCTCGACAGAACCTCTAACACCTCTTCTCTCCCATCTGCTTCTTGCAGACAGTGCTATTCTGGACGTGTGAAAAATACCCACGCACCAAGGATTGGCGCTGCTTCCCTGAAGCCTTTCTGAGGCTGGTGCAGAAGCTGCACAAGTGTGTAAGCCAGCACTTCCTCAAGCATTACTTTGTTAAGAACACCAATCTGTTCAAATATGCCAACACCAGTGACCTGGACTTGGTGGCCAGCAAGCTCGCAGTGTTCTTGGAGAACCCTGTCTTCTGCCTGGACTAAGGCAGGAAAAGGCCTCCTCACCCCAACCCTGAGCAGATCCCTCACCTCCTCTCCCCACCTGCGGTTGTTCTTCGTGTCCTTCCAGTACATGTTGCAGCTGGCTTTGTAAGACAGTTGGCACATGCAGCGTGAAAGAGAAGTGTCAAGCTGGCAGCAGTGGGCGGTGAAAACTGATGGGAGGTATTGCTTGATGCCCAGCTGATCTAATTTGCTTTCAACAGTGACAGCCTGCCTGGAAGCTACAGCCAGTGAAACCCAACTTTCTGTGTCAGTCAGAGCAGGAAACTGCCTTGTTCTCTGCCTCTAATCTTGTGACACCTAAGCAGAACGACGGTGCAGAGAAGTCTCGCTCTGCTGCCTACCCGCTGTGTAACCTAGCACCTGTATTGTTGCTGCCTCCCCCTTTCTCACAAGGACAGCGGGTTTGATCGCCTGCTTGCCTCCTCACAGGCCAGCTCTGCAGAAGAGCAGAGGAACATTTCTGAAGTGTACTGAAGCTGGAAGCTTCCTCAGAGGCACTTTGATGCCTCCATCTCCAACTAGATGGGATCCTGCTCCAGTACAAAGATAGCCGTGCAGCTAGTGTTGAATAGCTTAAGGGAAGCAAGAGGAGAAATGGTGTGTTTTGCCGCCTCTTCATTTTTCTCTCTGCTTCCATTTTTCTTCCAGTTGCTTCAAATATGTTTTCTTCATGTTTGCCTTTGCCAGTTGTGTTACTGCCATACAACCGGGGTATTTGCAAGAGCAGATTTCACCCCCACCCCTGGCTCCATCCAGCAGGCTGGAGGAGGAGCAGGTCTTTCCCTAGTTGTTCGCACCCATGTATTTTTGGGTGGTGTACAGAAGGAGAGTATTTTTTCAAAGGCTGTTAGCTCCAAAACCCCCAGTGCTTTTAATACTATGTGTTTAAAAAGAAAATCAGTTTTAGTGTTTCAAAATAACAGAGTTCTAGAATGAGTATAAAGAATGTTGGCTTTAATGTTATTAAATCACTGAAACTATACCAAAGTGCTTTTGTTTTGTTTTCTTACACCTGCGCAGGAAAGTAAATAAGTGTTTCCTTTGCCAAGGGAGGTGGCAGAGAGAGGATTTGCAGCCCATACTCCAGGGAGCTGCTGCAGGGGATGGCCTGCAGGATGACCATCCGTGGCAGAGCATCTCCCCCTTGTGTCAAATTGTGGTTTAACCATGCATCTTTAGCGCATCCTCTGCTTTCTGGCTTGATCTTGTACACGGGAGTATGTTCACAAGTCCATGGGGCCTGATGGGATTCACCCCAGAATACTAACGGAGGTAGCAGATGTTATGGCAGGACCCCTTTTGATCATCTACCAAAGGTCTTGGGAGTCTGGGGAGGTCCCTGCTGACTGGAAGCCAGCCAGCGTTATTCCAGTTTACAAAAAGGGTGTGAGGGAAGACCCGGGGAACTACAGCCCTGTTAGTCTAACCTCAGTGCCCGGAAAAATTATGGAGAAGGTTATACTGGGTACCATTAAAAGGCATTTAAAAAAGAATGCAATCATCAGGCACAGTCAACATGGGCTCACAAAGGGAACGTCCTGTTTAACTAATTTGATATCCCTCTGTGATGAGGTCTCCTGCCTAGTGGAGGAAGGGAAGGTGATGGGTGTAGTTTTTCTGGATTTTAGTAAGGCTTTTGATACTGTCCCTCACAGCATCCTTCTGGGTTCATGATCTGCTGGCTGAAGGGCAGGGGCTCAAAGTGTTGTAGTGCATGGGGCTATGTCTGGCTGGCGACCAGTCACCAGTGGTGATCCTCAGGGCTTAATTCTAGGGCCAGTTCTGTTTGATATATTTATCAATGATTTATCAATGATGCAGGAGTTGAATGCACCATTAGCAAGTTTGCTGATGATATCAAACTGGGAGGTGCTGTAGATTGGAGCATTGGGCTAATGATCAATGGGATGAAATTCAACAAGTCAAAATGCCAGGTTCTGCACCTGGGACGGAGTAACGCTGGGCACAAGTAGAAATTAGGAGAGGAGGGCTGTAGAGCAGCCCTGCAGAAAGGGACCTGGGGGTGCTGGTGGGCAGCAGGCTCAATCGGATCCAGCACTGAGCTCTGGCAGCCACGAGGGGTGCATCAAATGCAGCATCACCAGCCGGTCAAAAGAGGTGATGGTCCCGCTGTGTTCGGCTTTGGTGCGGCCTCACCCGGGGTGCTGTGTGCAGGTCTGGGTGCCACAATTTGAGAAGGGTGTGACGATCCTTGCATGCATCCAGAGGGCAACAAAGCTGGTGAAACAGCTGGAAGGAATGTCCTATGAGGAGCGGCTGAGGACTTTGTACTTGTCTAGTTTGGAGAAAAGGAGGCTGAGGGGTGACCTCATTGCTCTCTGCAGCTTCCTGAGGGGGGAAGTGGAGAGGGAGGTGCTGGTCTCTTCTTCCAGAGATCCACTGATAGGACATGTATCCATGATTCAAAGCTGCACCAGGGGAGGTTTAGACTGGACATTTGGAAGCTATTCTTTACTGAAAGGTTGGTCAAACACTGGAACAGTTCGATTGCTAAACCTTTGTTCTTCAGGCTCGTTTCTAAATGGGGCACAAGTGGCAGTTTTGTGATGACCCCCCACCATTAAAGCGTGGCTTTCCAATTTCCAGCAGAGCTGTCTCAGTACAGAGCGAAGAGATGCCAATCTGCCGAGTAGAGTAAAGCACCTGTGACTATAATGTCTCCTGTTTCGTCTTGGTTTTGTCTTGTGGTTGAAGGGCTAGCTTCTGAAGTTGGAGGAGGGCAAAAGCAGTTTGAAAAGACAGTAAAAAATGTTCAGGGCTCTTAACCCCAAGTCCGATATTTTAGGACCGTGATGCATGATCCATTTGGGACTAGTTGTGGATGTTGAAGAATTTATCTCCCTTTGTAGCCAGGGGGGAAAGTGATTCAGGAGTGGTATGTTAACTTAGCTGCAGCTGTGTATCAGAGTCCTCAGTTGCTGCGGTTCACAGCCTGCTATGGAGTGAAATCGTGGGCATGCATTATGTGCTGCAGAGCCCTGAGCTGGAAGGTGCTTTTGCTCTCCCAGGGCAGCTGCCTCTCACAGCCAGGAATGAATCAGCAAAGCCAGTAAGTAAGCACAGAATGATGGACCTCTGCTTTGAGCCAAGTCTGATCAATTTTTTCTCTCTTTTCTTGTTGATACACAGGCAGATGCATATTCTGCGGCAGGAAATATCATCACGACCATACGAAACTAAAGGTCTGCCCCAGGGGGTACGTTGCTACTGACCACAAAGGCACAGAATGGTCCCCAGCTTTTTCTTCAGAACAGCAAGACATGACACAGCTGGCCACTAGCAAAGGAAGAGGGAAAAGGCTTTGAAAGAACTAATGTGTTAATTGAAGTAATTGAATATAAGAAATATAAGAAATTTTAACCTCAGAGATAGGTTGGAGGCATACTACGTATGCTGATTGGGTGTGTAGGTTTTCTGTGAGGCAGTTTTTTGTGGTGATGGGAGAGTTGTGTAGGAGGTCTGTGTTAAAAAACCTTGCTAAATGTACTTCTTGCAGTTCTTATCACAGTAAACTTTCTGCAAATAGCTTTTCACTTACACATCCAGCCTGATTGCAAAATCATACCCTCATCCCAAAGTTTTCCTCCAAAACAAAAGGATATCACATTGTGTTTGGGCTAGAGAATAAGTTTTATTTTTCATATTTTTTATTTTTCTTTAAAAAGAGTAGTATCTTCACAAATACAAACTTTCTTGAAATACATTAAATTTAATCAAAAACTCTATCTTTGTTCAGAGCATCTGCAACCAGATCTAGTGGGAGGTGTCACTGCCCATGGCAGAGTGGGTGGAACTAGATGATCTTTAAGGTCCCTTCCAACCTAAACCATTCTATGATCTGGAAAGAATGTGATGGCCATTCGTTCTCCCTCTCTTTTTAATTTCTTTCATAAATATTTTCTGAGTCGCAAAGGCACTATCAGGGAAAGAAGAAGTATTCTTGACTTTCATAATTTCTTTATGGTTGGCTGTGACTTTTTGCTTACAAAAAAGTTTTGCTCAAGTTTTTCTTTCTCTCCTTAACTGAATTATTGTCTTTAAAACAAGAAGGGGCAAACAGTGGCCAAAAGGGAACGGTTTTGCATGCATGTGAGGCGCAGCACTCAAGAACAACAGACATTCCCAAAGCATTCGCATAATCAAAAGAGGGAGAAATTAAAATGCATATTTGAGATGAGATATGGGGCGCAATGAGTGTTTACAGAAATCCTCTGTTCAGGAGGCATGGAACAGCGACTATGAGAGAACTTCAGGGGATTCACAGGTGAGCTCTTAGCCACTGTTGCCTTTGCTCAAGGTGATGGCATTCAGGCTGAGTGCTAACTGAAGGTGTTTTTCACAGTATTTGAAAGGTAGCTTGTTCAAAGTAGCTTGTTGCTACCTAGCTAGCTGCTGGTGGGGCAGGAGAGGTGTGTGTGATCCTCACTGCAGTGCCATGTGCTGGAGCCTTAACTGGGATGGGGGATGCTGAGATGGCTCATGGTGGGTGCTAAGGGCTTCCTTACAGTTGCATGGCATTCTCAGCCCTCACCACAGACACCATTGCTCCATCTATCAGAAACTTCAATTTGAAATGTGTTGCTCTGTTAGCATACAAAACCTTACAAAACTCGTGATGTATTAGTCCTTTTACATTGTCTGCCTCTAAGTCACTAGAGGGCAATGTCTCACTCAAACATGCACATGGATCCAGAATCTGACTTGCTCTTAAAATCAGCATTTTGTTAGTTATTATTGAACTGAGACAAATGAACTCGATTAATTTAATGCTAAATCCCATTGCCAAAAAGGAGAGAAGGAAAGAGACCATGGGAGAGCTTTCTAATAAATAGTAAGACCCGGGTAAAAAGTCTCTAAACTCCGGGAACCGCTCCAAGAGTCAGATTATGGATTTATTGCTTTCTGCAGCAAAAGATGGGCCTGCAGTAATTCCCAACAGCCTTCGTTTGGGGAGAGCACCAACAAGCAAAGTGCAGGCAGAGTTCTGGGAAGGAGTGAACTTGCGGGAATAGCCACCACCCTACTCCACTGGAGCACGTGTCCTGCCCTCTCTCCCCAGGGCTGGGCCACAGGCCTGCTGAGAAAGCAATGTGACCATGACTCCCACGTGTGCCTACCTCCCAGGCACCTCCATCTCCCTCTTTCACTCCTTCTGCCCCCTCCCCCAACCCCTGAGAGATTTTCTCTGAACAGGTTTTCTGGTGTCACCCACCCCTTTGGCTCTGGTAAGCATGGTCATTTCTGAGTGCACGTCATCTCTCCTTTATGTCACAGGACCCAGGTGTACACAGAGGCCATTACAGATCATCTATCCCCCCCCCCCCCCGCCCTTATGCTTATCTTTAATTTGGAGTGGTGTCCAGCAATGAAGTTAAGAGTACCTTGCAAACCTTCTCTGGCTGGAGGAATATCCACAGTGTCAAAGGAAATTAAACAGCTCCAGGTAGCGAATGTATTTTAGCCTGTTCTGACCCAAGCCATTGCAGCACAAAGAAATGGAGAATGCTTTTGTCATGATACAGGTATTTGTCAGTTCTGCTCCAAGCAACGCCTTTGGTCTGAAAGAAAGGACAGGATCAAAAAACACTTTCGAAAGAAGTGTTGCCAGCAGATCCAGAGAGGTGATTCTGCCACTTTACTCTGCTCTGGTGAGACCTCACCTGGAGTACTGTGTGCAGGTCTGGAGCCCTCAGTATAGAAAGGACATGGACCTGATGGAGCGGGTCCAGAGGAGGGCCACCAAAATGATCAGGGAGGTGGAGCACCTCTCCTATGAGGACAGACTGAGGGAGCTGGGGTTGTTCAGCTTGGAGAAAAGGAGGCTCCGGGGAGACCTCATAGCAGCCTTCCAGTACCTGAGGGGGCCCTACAGGAAGGCTGGGGAGGGTCTGTTTACAAAGGCCTGCAGTGACAGGACGAGGGGCAATGGTTTTAAGTTGGAGAAGGGGAGATTTAGATTGGATATTAGGAAAAAGTTCTTTACCGTGAGGGTGGTGGAGCACTGGAACAGGTTGCCCAGGGAGGTGGTTGAGGCCCCTTCCCTTGAGATATTCAAGGTGAAGCTCGACGAGGCCCTGGGCAACCTGGTCTAGTTGGGGGTGTCCCTGCTGACTGCGGGGAGGTCGGACTAGATGACCTTTGGAGGTCCCTTCCGGCCTGGACCAATCTATGAATCTATGAATCGGAGCCTGGCTTTGAAAGCAGCTCCTGGATGGGTGATGAGGAATGCACAGACGCTACCAGAGACCAGGCCTGTGGAGAATGCAGAATGTATTTTCCACAGGAAAGATTCTCTAATTTACCCTTAGCATCCTCACAAATAGAAATTACAAGGAAATGCATCAAGGAAAGAATTAATCAGATTGAAAGGCTTTGTAGTAATTAGGAAAAAGAATGGCATCTTCTCAGACTCCCCTGGGTGGTGGTAATTACCAGCTGCACAACTGTGGCTTGCTCAACTTTAAGTTTTCTGGATTAAAAAGCTAAATATCTTCTCATTTCCTTTCTTAGAGAAGCCACTCTTGGAATCAGGCAGCTACACAGGCCAACAGCTCAGAGAAACGTGCATTGAGTCTCCTTCAGCCTGGCAGGACACCACTTTACATGTGGGGTGGTTCAGAGCCTGATCCCAAGCCATGGCTCGGTTGCTTCGGCTATCACATTTTTGCTGTTGCCTTGGAGGAGATGGGTACTATTTGCTGTCCAGCAACCCAAACAGCCAAACCCCTTCTGCTGCAACTACAGGCAGCCTTAGAACCATCTGCTTCTGCACAGCATCCCAGCAGCAAAGGCCAGGTCATAGCCCCTTCTGGTGCTGATACTGTCACTGACACGGCTGGGGAACCTGAGGGGCGAGGTTGAGTGTGCTGTAACTGAAGGGGGCTAGGTAAATCTTTCCAGGGAAGGAGTTTTATTAATTTAAGAGAGCTTATGGAAGTCCAGTTCTAATATAGTAATGAACAAAAAAGAAAACACAGCTCAGGGGAAATAAAAAAAAATCCCTTGCAAAAAGAATTTTTAAGGAAATGAGCAACAAGTGGTGAATTCTTCTGATCCCCTTTAAAAAGGGTAAGGACAGGGCTGGGAGGGATCTCATCAGCCAGAAAATCCATCCACTGCTCTTTCTGGTCCTTTCCCCTAAATGAACAGACGACTGTTTCAAAGGTAGTTAGATACTTTGTCCCTGGCTCCTTAGGCAGGCAGACTGCTTCGAACCCACACAGATCATTAGGTGTTTTCTTTGAACTTTCAGCCTAAACGTGTTCACAGCCAGCATTGCTGTTCTCAACATCAAGCTGCTGTTCTCCCTCCGTAGGGTTTGCTGTCCGTGCAACCATCACAAGGGTAGTCATAAGCTCCCTTGGCTTTAGCTGAGCATGACTAGATATGCCAAACTCTTTGGTCTCTTTTTTTCTCATAAAGCCTCTGTTCCAGTCCTGCTCTGCATCTTTTCCAAGTGTAACTCACCTCAGCACGGATAACCAGGGTGGTTTGCAACGTTCCAGATGGGGTCTCATCAGTGCTTCCTGTAACGGCATGTTACGTAGCTGGTACTAATCCCTGCAGCATATCCTCTGTGCTGAAGAGGAAAGCACACCCAAGGGTCAAGTTCCCTTAAAAAATAACTGCAACTTCAAAGGAGGAGCGACTATCATCAATGATTTCCTTTGGCAAACCAGGTTAGGCCGGTTGGAGGGCTTGCCATGGTTCGGTTGTCTTGGAAGTGAACCAAATTCCCAAGGCTGTGAGCCAACAGATTCATCGCCTCAGTGAGACCCGAGCTCAGGCCAGAATCAATGAGTCTGTTTCAGTGTGTTCCTCTCTGCCTTCCCCAGTTGATAGCCCGGCTCTGGGCCTGTGTTTTTCCCCCGCTTCTTCCCCTCAAGTCAGTGGTAGACACCGTCCCTCCTTGTAACACAAATCCGGCTTTTTACCACCAAGCTGAAGAGTTAGGCTGTTTTCTAGCTGTGTCATTAAAATACCATAGAGTGGAGAGGCAACAGATCAGTGACCAGAGCTAATAGCAGCAAAAAGGATTAAATGAACAATAGGTCTTGAGTGTAATTTATGAATGCCATTAGCTGCTGAGAGAGAATTACATTATGGCTGCAGTTCTGAGGGGGAAGGGTGGGTCTTATCTAGGCAGGAAAAAAAAAAAGAATGTCTGATTGCATTTGGATTAACAAACAACGATATTGATTCGCCATGTGATACGTCTCGGTCTGTTACATTTAGATCAGATCTAATAACATCTAAACAAAGACAAACTGCATTTTCTGTATTTTGCATTCAGACCTCCATGGTCAGTGAACGTTGTGTTTGTGTCTCAGGGGTTCCAGTCACGCAGCATCCCCCAGCCACCCTGCCTGGTAAAGCATAGTTCTTCACCAAAACTCTTGCAGAAAGGCAGGTTTTCTTCTCTAAGAGGCAGGACATTAGTTGCACAAGCATCTCCTTGCAGCCTGTGCACCACATCCCAGGGATGGGACTGAGCAAGCAATGCCTTTGTTTGCGGTATCTCCTCCACCTTTCATTTGATAGCCAACATGGTATCTCATTAAACTGCTTAGCTTGGCAGCTGGGGCCATTTGTTATAGTGTGATATGAAGGATCGTAATCAGATTAAACCTCAGGATCATATTGTGGAGGGAGAGATTAGACTGGAGAATAAAGTGAAAGTTTAATTTTGTGTGACAGTGCAGACTTTCCTCTACTTGGGGTGGTGAGGGGGGTAGAAAGTAATTGAGGAGGCTCGAGCTGGGGAGGATTTGTTTCTCGGGCTCCCTGCTCAGTTTTGAGCAGAAGGGTTTTTGCACCCACTTTGAAATATGGGGTACCTCTGCAGACACGAGCCCCCCCCCCGCCCCCCCCCCCGCCCCCCCCCCCCCCCCCCCCCCCCCCCCCCCCCCCAGGGCTGATTAACTGTGCTTTGCTTCCCAGATGAGGACTTGAATTGAGGGCTTGTATGTGGAAGGAAAACCCATGGGGTGTAAATGATGCCAGAAGCCAAAACTGTGTGTGCGTTGAAATGTGGTACTTCTGGGAAGTGGATGCCCTTGGCCCTAGCCACTTAATTCTCATTATCTCTGTACTGGAGGCCCAGGGCCTTGAGAAGAACTGCTGTTCCCCAGCTCCTTCCCACTCTCGTGCAATTAACACAGCGTCCTATGAGTCCTCCAGCAGTCTGGGGGCAGGAGGCACCCTCCAAAAGTCAGCAGGAGCCCCACAATGTGAATAACAAGTAGGAAGTCTTCTGTGAGCTCCTCTGCACAGATTTGGCTAGTATTAAAAGTAGCAATAGGAGAACAGTCGGCAAGGTGGGAAAGCAATATGCAGATGAATTTCTGGCAATTCTGCCACCAGAGAGAAATGTGATCGTGGGTCAGAGCAGCTCCAGTCTCTGTGCTGAATTCGTTTAATGGGCAGGTCTCATGGAGAGGCCTCAGCTACCACCAACTTCAGAAATAAAATCAGACCTCTGCATCTCTCTCCATGGACATTGCAATGAGCAGCAGGTATTTTTAAAATATTGGCTCTCATAGTTCAGCTCAGAAAACTCTGTCTTGTATGTTTTCCCCTTAGGCAGCAGACAGTTAAAGCCAATGAGGGTGCAAAATCTGTAGAGAGAACTGCTTTGGCTCAAGGGGAGCTCCAGGAGAGAGCTCCGAAGGAGGTGCATGCCCTCACCTAATCAGGAGCATGTCCTGTTGTCCCCAGTAAACCCAGTGGGAGCATATAAATATATCCACTTTCAAAAACGGTGACTAGGCTGAGTCCTATCCCAAATAAAGCAAATAGCTGTCAAAAAAGTGGAACTAAAAATGGGTATATAAAATTTTTAAAACTGTACCTAAGATAATTGTGAGCTCTGTCCCCATACTCCTGCTGTTACTTGTCCTGGAGATACACTTAATGAATAATACATTCTCTCATCAGCTTGATCTTTTGCTCAGATATTGTACCCTCTTCCTTCTCCTTTGTCTGCTTTCCATTCCCTAGAGACTAAGTACTTTAGGGTAGGAGCCTGGCATAGAAAGATCTTCAGTTTCATTGTGTTTTCTGAAACTTAACACAATGCAAACCCCTAGCAAAACCTCAGAGGAACGAAGGAGATCCTGATCTAAACAGCTGGAAAGCCATCAAAGCCTTTCCAGCCACCCAAGATGACTTCTGGGAGGAGATGGACAACATCTTCCGGGAGGAGATGGACAACAAACTCGCACCCTGGTCTGCGTGAGTGCTACAGCCATGCAGATCGCTAACAACGTCCCCTGGTTTGGGATGATGAAGTGCCAGTGTGCAGGGGATGGTGGTGCCAGATGCTCAGTATATGGCTTCAGGGAACTTGCATCCAACATTAACAACCAAAAAAAGACGGCAACAGACTGTCTTCCCCTCCTGGTGCCTGACAGAAACTGAGAAAGGGCACTCGCACAACGGGAAAGCATAAATCTAGCTGTGACACTCTCTAACCTTGCAGCAGGATGGGAGAATGCTCACTGCTCCCCCCGGGCCATCCAGAGTCCTGGGCTGTCCCCAGGACCTCCACGCAGCATGTTGACTTTGGGCAAGCTCCTGGCCCCGTGACGAGCCGGAGAGGCTGCTCTGAAGGCAGAGAGAGCCCTTTGGCAGCACTTGAAGGCTTTGCTGCTCAGCCCACAGCAATGGTGGGAGCAGAGCAGGGGCAGAAATCCGGCTCTGGCTGGCCAAGCTTGCCTTGGGTGCAGCAGCAGTCTGAGCCAGTGCTGCACAGGGGTGAAAGCAGCAATGTGCCCTTGGGAGTTCCTCCCTCTGTGGCACCACACAGTCCCAACAGCATCCCTGATGATGAAAGAGCTTGCTCTCAGCAAAGGCATCTCGGGTCTTGCTGAAGGCTTTAATAATTGATGATGATCATATGCAATATGGATACGATATACATTACATAGTGTATGTACTAATCCAGCCAGACCTAGGCTGTATTTTCCTCCAGCACTCTCTATAGGTACATGGGCAACATGTATTAGGGGCAGAGCCCAAGCTCTCTCTCGCCTGTGCACCCAGCTGGAACCGAAGGCGGCTGCCCCTGTAAGCACATCGCAAAGCGCACTGCCGAGAGGAGGAGACTGACCCCATCAAATGTTGTCCTCCCGTTGCCCTGGTGACTTCGTCAGATAAGGTAGCCTGTGCCCAGGCACTGTCTGTTCTTGTATTAAAGACTCTTAAAGGCAGTGATCCTGCTAAAGGCCCCCACGCAGAGAGGTCTTTGCCTCTTGGAGCTGCTGCAACACAAGAACTTATTTGAAAATGGCTTCAATTAGTTTCCACCAGGCACTGTCCCCTGAGAAAGGGGAATCTGAGGCACAGCAGTGAGACATCAGAGGTGGTAAAGTCAAACCCTTTGATATGCACAGACGTGGGGCCTATGAAAAGGGGACTTGGGGCTATGAAAAGCAACACCTAAAAATATGGGTACCAACCTTCCAGCAAATAAAGTACTTCAAGAGTTGTTAAAAAGACTTCAAAACAAGAGCAAAGACCTGAGACGATCCCTGCTCTGCCTGCTGGGTGCACAACAGCCACATGGCGAGCTGGACTGACGGAGGTTGGAATGTGAAGGGGGTCAGGAGGTGAAGGCAGCTGGGATGAGAAGGGGGTCAGGATGTGAAGGAGGATGTGGAGGTAGCAACCTGGGCAAAGCCATTAAAGTGATCACAGCACAGAGAAGCTGTAGCAATCGGTTGCTTTCATTTGACAGGATTTAACAAGAGGAGAGTTTTTCCACGCGAAGTGGAAGACCACATCCCTGTTTGTGCTACAGTATTTAACTTTCCCTTTTTACTTAGGAAACCACAGCAAAGGCCACTCTTGGTGTTCTCAAGTTGAATCTCTTTGAACCTTCAGCCTACAATCAAAACAAGAAAACAGAAAACAATGCTTCAACAAATAGTTACTGTTTACATCCAAAATATATGTAATTTATGAAAAACATGCTAGCATCCAAACCCAGTGTCTGCTCACTGAGCTCTGCATAACACATGGTTAGTGAACAGGAAGGCACTAGGGTCTGGGTGTATTTTTCTGAACAGGAAATACCTCAAAAACCAAACAGCAATTTTGGCAATACTCAGTAGTTAAAATACAGCCGAAAACAGACTGGGAGAGCCAAGCGTATTAACACGTGTGTTTTACCCTGTGTCACAGCCACTGCAGGCATAGCTCTTTGAGAGGCTGGTCGGGTACCCACAAACTTGTTGCGCTAAGCCTACACTGAAATTTCACATGGAACTCAGAGGCGCATCCATTTCTTGGTTCACAGAGAGGCTGATCTGGTCTGTGACCAATAATAAAGGAAAACTATAATATGTGCCAAATTCTGTGGCTTAATAGACAGAAGCACTAATGTCTGCCCAGCAAGAGTCTTGTAATGCTGACAGCAGAGTTATAGGGGAACAATATAATGGTTCTACACTGGACAACTGTTCAATCTAAATATCACTCTATAAGAGGCTGCAATTCAAACTTAGCTTTTATTGATTTTTTTTCACTGGTCTGCTCTTACCAGCTGGAAAAGCCCAATAACAAAACACTGGTAAATGAAATGCAGGTGCTGGAGTCTCATTTGAAACACTTGTGATGTAAGGCACATGGTAGTGCTTTGAAAGAAGATGACCATTAAAATCACCTGGTCTCACTCTTTTTCTTCCTTCCTTTTCCCTTCAATTTGTTACCACAACATCCCTAAAAGCATCCTCAAACCCTCTCTTCTCCCTGGGAAAGACATGAACGCGTGGGAAGCACTAGCCTACCTCTGAGAGCCTGTAAAGACTGGGTAAGATCTGAGCTGGATTTAGCAGGACTTCTAAGGTGGAGGAGCTGTAGTTTCTTCTTCTAAGCATGGCCATTTGTCACAGGTAGTCCTGTGCATCATTTAGGGAGGGGAGAGGGAGGCATGACTGTAGTGTTGCATATTTTAGGCTTCTCCTTACGTGTATTGGTGCATGGGGTGAAAGGATGACTGGTGGCTTGTCCAAGGTGATGCAGCAGAGGGTGGGAGGTAGACCTGGACCCAGCTCTACCAGCCCTCTGGCCTGACTCCTTAGCACGTGTTGAGCTGAGAAAGTCATCTGTGAGTGTAGGGCTGCTCCTGCATGCAGAAAAGCTGCTGCTGCTAGTGATGCTGGTTTGTTTTTCTCTCTCTTTTTATTTGATATTCTTAATGGCATAGTTTCCTTTCTGGTTTTGTTTGTTTAAATCCTTCTTGGTTATTATGGAGCCATCTCTTGTCAAACTGCAGTGCTCTGTTTGCAGCATTTCTTGTGCCTTGGATGTAAATAGCTTTCACTATGTTCAATAGTTTCTGGCTGCAAATGTAAGGCTGTCATGAGGAGAACATTATGTATACTGCTGCCCTGGCCTCGGTTGATCCTGCAACAGTGCAGGTGTGACTGGAAGGCTGCTATTTCTGACACTGACCACAAACACCAGTATTTGCAGTAATTCTGGTTCTCTAGCCTGGGCAGGAAGCTATACGAGTATCTGGACCACTGTCATTATCTGCCCAGAAACACAGTGACAGCACATGAAGGGGTGATATCACACTTACCTGCTGCAAGGAGGCAATAATTCTCTGCCCTTCTTCTGCCACCTGATCCAGCTGGCTCAGGTGAGAGCCCTGCCATGGGCTTGCCCATGTCTCAGTTCCACAAAAACACCAGGGGCCTAATGCAATACTGGGGGGCAGTTCCTGTACTACAGCTGCACCTCCAGGTGGAAGGGGACCTCCCTGTATTTATTTCTCCCCCATCAGGGGCAGGGCATCACTCTGGCCCTGCTGCAGCTGGGTGCTCTGGTGTCCATCAGGGTGACAGCAGATGCGCAACTCCAGCAGCTCAAGCTCTGCCCACTGTCTTCCAGGAAGAGCCCTCCCTGCTCACCTCCTCCTTCACTCCCTGAGCTTGTAGGGTCTGGTGTGTGTGAGCTGAGGAGGGGGCAGCTCAGTCATCCCTCTGATGCCCTACAGCCTGCCTGTGCCCACTCGTGCCCTCCAGAGTGCCATAGTGCCATCCTCCCAGCTCCTTCCCCTGGAAGCACTGAGGAGCAGAGATTGGGGTGGCGGGGGGGGGGGAGCAGGTTACCTCATTTGTGTTCTCCCTTGTGCCCCATGTCTCTCTGGCGTTGGGGAAGTAGATGCTGCCAAGGGTCTTGCTCCATTTACTTACCTTGTGCCCGGGTGCCCTTATGGGCTGTAAGCAGCCCCCGGCTCCCCAGTCCCTACACCCATGTCCTTGTGCAAGGCCTTCCTTTTTGGCTGGAGAGCTGCACTGTATTGCTGGAGGGAGGCTGGGGCAGAGGCGAAGACAGGTAACAGGAGAAACTTGCTGCCGCTAGAGTGGCTTTAATATCGAAAAGGTTTTTCTGACCGAGAGGCGTCGGTGGTGCACAGAAAGGCGCCGGGGAGGGCTGCTGGCTGCGGGCAGGCGCTGAGGGCTCTCGCAGCGGGGAGGATGCTCCAAGGGATGCAGAGGGAGCCCTCTTTCCCTCCCGGCAAACGGGGCGGCCTGCACCGGGCTTGCGGGAGAGCGGCGGCCGCTGGGGTGCGCTGCAGCCCCGCCATCCGCCCCGACGGGCAATGGAAGGGGACGGCCCCGGGCACCGGCTGCGGGCGGCCAGGTCCCGGCTGCATCTTCCCTCCCCGGCTCCTGCATCTGGGAGTCATCAGGGTGGCCGAGGGCTGCTTAAAAATAGCAGTCCACGAGCACACAAACCTCCTTCTTTTCCCCCGTAACTTGATGTGGGGAACGTGGTTCCTCTGGAACATGTACCGTTAGGAATAAGCTCCAGTTGTGGGGAGCAGCAGAAGGCCACAGGGCAGGTAGATCTGATCCCCCATACTGTGAGCTCTACTTTAAGCTTCTAGAGTCAGGGTAATCCAGCACCAGAGCCACCCCTGCCAAGGCAGTGGGCTAAATGCCCAAAGTAAAATCTGCCCTCACTGGGCAGAAGCCACAGCTGAGTCTGTCTGCATCCCTGGCCTGAATTTGACCTTTCAGCCAAGTAATGCAAAGAGCATTGCTTCAGACTTGGGTAGTTCCCCCGAAAAACCAAAACACAACCTTCTGAAAAGCTTCTCATGCATTTTAATTTCATCCAAAGATGCATGGGATTTTTTCCCCTACCTGCTCTGATCCAAGCCTAAATTTTCCTCTGCGTTAGCTCTGCCAGCATGAGCGAGCAGGCTCTTCCTGGGCAGCAAACATGCCCGTTTCCCTGTGCCTGCTCCATTGCCCCGTGCCCCTCCTCAGCTCCAGCCTGGGCCAAGAACATCATGTACCTGCTGGTGGGTGGTGCACGCCAGTGCCTCCACTGCAGTATTACGTTCCTCAAGCCAACACCAAAAGTTGTCCTTTTCCTTTTTTTTTTTTTTTTTGTTTTTCAAATAAGTATGCAAGATTTATTGGGCAATGGAAACTTTCCATTCCAAATGACTCAAGAGATGCTGGAAACTGAAATATTTAAATATTTCTCAGCAGCCTTTTACACAGCTCCCTCCTCTTCCTTCTCTCCGGAAGAGCTTTTAAGCCCACAGATGAGCTGGGGCCATTACTCATTGTCCCCCTCTTTTTCCCCAGATGGAAGCGCAGGCTGTAGGTTGCTGAGTGCTGCAGCCCCTGTGGCTGGGAGCGAGGTGTCCTCAGCCAGTGCAGGGTCCAAATGCAGCCAGGCACTTTGGATGCAATCATTAGACCTAACACCTGACTTTCAGCTTGCTAGCCCTGTGATGGTGGTGTGTGCCTCCTTAACAGCAGCGCTGTGGGCTGGTAATCAGATCCACTGGGTCCAAATTCCTTCCCACCCACCCAGATACCAGCTCAAGGAGGCAGCTGGTGCTGTGCCAGCCCACAGGAAAGTCCACACGTGAGGGTAGCTGGCATGGGGGGGACCCTGTGCTACTTAGCACAGTGCTTCTGCCCTCCCGCTCTGATTTGGGGCACCCCTGGGCTCCCCTGATCCCACATAGCAGTTCAACAAAGTCAGGGTGATGCCATGTAGAAACTGCAGGCAGTACCTTGGTATCTGCTTTGAGCCTCATCCATCTCAAGGAGCTTGTCTATAAATGGAGTTATTTCAGAGCAGGGGAAAAGCAGTCACTCTTTACTCCACACATGGTGTTACTTAGGCAGAGTAATTAACATGCAAATGCTACTTGCATCCAAATTAATTGCTGAGCAAGGGCATGCCCTGTGTCAGCGAGTCAGCCCAACCCTGCATGACGTGACTTTTGAAGGCAGCGCTCCATGGGACGGGCAGCCAGGGCACAAAGAGCAGCGGGCTGCTGGTGTGACTCCCTGCTGGTACCCGGTGCAGCTTGGCTCAGCCCTGGGGATGGCTCCTTGGCTTCCCCCGCAGTGTCCCCTGTTAAGCAATCCCCCTCCAGGCCACCAGCCCTGAAACCTGTAGCAGCCCCTGGGTGCAGCTGGGGAAGGGGTGACCCTGGTAGGGATACCTCTCCTCCCGCACACCTTTGTAGCACAGCAGCCCAGCATGCAAGGTGATGTGGTGTGGGAAATATGATGTCAGGGGTGACCTGGCCCCTTCGGGTGTCCCCCACCCAAAGGAGTTGCAGGAAAAACCATGCTCCCATGCAGCTGGCTGCTGGTGGGGAGACGGGTACCTCTTGTGAGTGTGCTGGTGGGCTGCCAGTACCTATGTCCACTGTCCCAGATAGCATACATGTCCCCATGTCACTGCCTGGTGCTTCCAGCTGCAGGCATGGGGAACGCAGAGGATGAGCATGGCCCCACTGTGGCCAGCGGGGTGAGGATGGTCTGCGCAGCTGAGCCAGCTGCAGGGAGCTCAAAGCGTTTGGCTTCATGCTGGTGTGACCAAATGACTCATGTCACCCTGGTTTTCCGAAGAATAACAGGCGTCAGCAAGCCAGGGTGAGGCTGAGTCATTCTGGCTAGAGCGGGTGTATGCAAAGTGCAAGGGGCCATCTCGGATCTCTCCACAGCGGGAGCACTGCCGTAGCACAAATCCGTATGGCCGGGTGGGAGCCGGAGCAGGGGCTGGAGCTGTGCCGCAGCAGGAACAGCATCAGATCAGTGTGCCGCCTGTTGCAGCATGGCTGGAGACTTGGCTCTGAGCAAGAGGTTAAAATAATCCCTCCCTGTCCTCCGGGGGGGTTGGATTTCCACTATGAGAAACATCAGCTTGGATGGGAGATTTCTGATTGAAGCATTGCTTTGCTGCCGTTCTGCAGGGTGATGGAGAGAGCAAGTTGTGCCTTGGGATTTTTTTCCCTTCCCAGCTCTAGCACCACACACACCTTTTGCTGTCTTCCCCTCAGTCTGTGCCCAGACTTTCTTCTGCATCCCACTGGGGTTTTGTTTGTGTTACCTACAGGGAAACTTTTAAATCTGGGTAGTTTCCCTCTTCGTAGTGATAATTTAAAAAAACACAAACAAACAGAAAAAAACCCCACAAACCAAACAAAACCCAACACCTTTTCAGTTTGTACTCTTTTGTATGTCAAACCTGTAGCAACAATCACAATTATTTGTAAATGACTTCGATGGTTTTCATATTAAATGCCCTTCTCAAAGCCCTGAAGAGAAGATGAGAGACCTTGCTCTTCATCTCAAATGTGATTGAAACCCCAAGATCCCTGCGCAGGTGGCTGCACTGGGCAGCACTGACAAGCACTCACAATAGTTACTGCTGTAAAGATCCAGAGCTTGGAGCCACGTAATTATGAAAAACACCACATTTTCATTTAAAAATAATAAAGTGCCTTTCCAGGCCTGGGGTATGTGTGGGGGGAAGTGTGAAAAATGAGCCTACAAGCCTCACATTTTTTAAACTAAGAAGCAAACAAAAACCCTACAGATTCCTGTAGGAAAAAATCTTGGCTTTTTTTAGTCATCTTTATGACACTGGAAAGCCTCATGTACAATTTTTTTTTTATTATTATTATTACTTTTTCCCCCTGTTCCCCGAAAGCTGAGGAGCTGGCAATAAAAAAGCAGCCATTAATCCACCCATCAAGTGGTTCTGAAAATATGACCTGTGGCAACGTAGCTGAGATGGGTGGTGGTGCCGGGCTGGCTGTGTACATAGCCAGGGAGGAGCCTTCTATATTTAAAAGGCTAATATGGTGGTTAGAGCAGAAATAAGACAAGTGAGTCCGTTAATTAGGAATAGAAAGCCTCAGTCCCTGCAGCTCTGGTACACATCACACTTTCCTCCAGCCCTTGGTTTCCTCTCCACTGTAGTTATTGCATCTTTCTTGTTCCTTTTATATTTGATTATGAGGTTTTGGAGCAAAGGCTTTCTTGCCCCAGTGCAGCAGGGCAGTCAGCTGTAACGCCCTTTCCTACTCTTCAGGTCCCCAAAAGCATTCCTCGGTGATCCCCATCGTAAGTGGCAGTAGCTCCCACAACCAGTCGATGTTAGGTGAGACTCCCTTGACCTCGGGGTGCTATTTAATAGCAAAAGATCAGCTGGTGCTGGTGTTAGCAACCAGTAGATGATGTTTCTTTGCGGCATTGACTTTGAAAACTTTCCAGTACCCAGTGTTGTAGCAGTGTTCTGCTTGAGCAGCCTTGAAAATAGCCAGAATATTTGACCTTCAAGATTTCAAAATCAATGAGTTTTGTAACTGCTGGGTCCGTGCGGGACTAAAGGAGTCATACCAAAATTTGGGGGAGTGAGCACTGCTGTGTTGTTTTTGGCCTGGTATTCGAAGCAGGAAGTGCCCGAGGTCTCAGGAAGCCAGTTTCCACAAATCCAACCTAATTTTGGCAATTTCAGGAGGCTTGGAAATGACAGCCGGCTCTTAGCATGACGTAAATCACGTGGAAGCCAGAGGGTGGGAAGAAGTCTGGTTCCAGGGTATTTGAGGGTTTCCTCACTGCTGACAAACAGCCCGAGTTTTACAGAACAAATGCTGCACACATCTGTCCCAGCCAGCCGGAGATGCTAAGCCTCAGGATCTGTGAGCTGGACCTCTGCTGCTTTCGAAACTCACGAGCGGCGTGCAAGGTGATGGTGTTTCCCCACGCCTCCGAGTTGGGTGTCACTGGTTGGCCTGCCTGGTGTGCTTTTTCTTTGTAGGCTAACAAGACCTGTTTCCTTGCTCTGGTGAGACAGGGAAAGGGTGTCTTGGGCTCATCCAGCAAAAGCAAAGGGCCGGTTTGTGGATATTCTCAGCGAACGGGGTGGGAGTGGGTATCTCTCTGTCATTGTAGTGCTCCCAAAGACTGCACTAGACTACCAAAACCAGTAAGTCCCTGGGGAGATGATGATGATCTGTACCACACTCACTCTGGCTGCTTCGCGTGGCTCCACAGCTGAGAAACCATCCTGCAGCAATCAGAGAGGTGGTTTTCCATCACGGGTCCATTACACTTAATACCAGCCATCTGTAAAGCTCTCTGCTCCCCCTGTAGCCTTAAGATACCTCTTCTCCTTAATAATTCAGTGCCTCTAGATATGCACAGTAAAGATTTGGCTCCTTTCAGCGGGGAATTTGCCTCCCAGGTGGCAGGCAGAGGTAATGCTGTCCTTTCCCTCTGGGATGGGCTTGCCTCAGCAGATACCAGAGGCAGAAATGCAGCTTTTCCCTCAGCACTGGAGAACTGCCATCCCGACCTGAAGATCCCTGAAAAAGCCAGTTTTAGCAAAGCTGTAGCCCTACAGTTTTGCTCTCCCGCTGCGATTGCTGGTGGAATCCAATGTGGGGAATCCTGGGGCTTCCCAACAGCAGCCAATGTGGGGGTGTCCCATCAGTGGAGGGCCAGTGGGGTGACCCCACACCCCTGGCAACTTCCTATGGCTGGTGGTGCTGAGTTGATTTATCATCCGTGGTTCCCTCTGTCTACGACTGCTCCTGGCTATGCCAGCGCCTGGCGTGAAAGAGCCTTTTGTTCCCTGTGAAGGATACAGCCTTGCCAGGTGTATCATGTCCTCATTAAGGGAGGGCTGCTTAACTCCTAACCCATGGTGGAGGTTGCAATGTGCCCTTGGTTATGTCTCCATCCACTTGTACAAAGCCCCCGGGGCCAGAGTCTGGATGCAAGGACTGTGGGGGTGCACACACACACGTGCTCCTTTCCCCGTGGCTGGCCGAGGGCTGGGTGACCAGCACACCCCTCCACACCAGGCTTCTGCTCTGAAACAGAGTCGTCTGAGGAAATTTAATTAGACAGCAAGAAACAAGCGGAAGGCGCAGGGAGTTAAATGGGTGGTTAAGGGAGAGAAAAGTAGTGAGATTGTTTTTAGCCTTCCCGGGTGGACAGTGAAGATGTCCCCTCTTTCTGCTGCACCTGAGGGCACTCAGAGCTGCAGGCATCCCTCTCTTGACCTTTAGCCTTGGCCACACTGATTTTTTCATGTCTCTTAAATTAACTGCTAGACATACATGAAGAAAGTCCAGAAATAAGTTGAAAACCCAAGCTGCCCACCAGCTGATGTGACCAGTGGGAGCAGGAGCCCAGGACAGGGCTCCTTGAGCTGGTTGGAGAGGAGCCAGGCACCACTGCAAAGCTCTCTGTGTGGCTTCACTGCTTTTACTGAATCCCCATGAGCATCAGGAGTGTTGGGGAGGGGGGGTGGCGGGGGACATGGAACTGTCCTTAATTGGTCTCCCAGATGAAGGAAAAAGGCCAAACCCCGCTGTCCTCCAGAGGACTGCAGGTAGGCACCCCTGTGGGGAGGGTGGGATGTAGCAGCCAAGGACACAGATGTGCACCTCAAGGTACCTGAGGAGAGGATCTGGCTGCTCTTGGGATGAGCTGGCCCCAGCTGTGGGGGACAAGGGACACCTGAAAAGCAGGGAGAGGGGGGCCTGGTCAGGGTCTGGTACCACCAGGTCCAAGCAGTGCCTGGCATCATGGCCCCTCTGCTGGGCAGCACAGCCTGGTCTCCCCAGCCCTCCCACATGCCCGGTGTGTGCCCGCGTTTGTGGCTTCTGCTGCAGTAGTTTTCCATCAGGGAATGTGTGCAAGGCTGGGTATTTTCCAGAAAGCAAGACAGAAACATTGACATCTTCCAGGACCCCCCGTAGTCATCAGCTGGTACAGCTGACTCATTTTTATCTTGTTTTGAGGGCTGTGCCTGCCTCTACGCCTCTTCCTCTCTCCCCACCCCTGTGTCTCACCCCAGTACAGCTACTGCCTTGCCTCCCTGCACCACTCGCGTGGCATGTGCCATGCAGGAGGCGAGAGCCAACCAGCTCCACCCCCCCCCCCCCCAGCTACATCTGCAGATGAGAAACCTTGCTGATCTCTCCTTCCCCCCAGGTTTCTCACCTGACTTCTCTGCATCCTCTGATTTGGCCCACCAGGGTCCTCTGCACTCTCCAAGCTGCCCACTGCTGCCTGTAGACCCTCTCCCCTGCCCTTTGCTAGCCCCTTTGGATGCTTAGAGCCTCTGTGGCTTTACTGCAGCATCCTCCCTCCTCATCCTCCCCCCTTGCCCTGCCACACCTGCAGGCAAGGCAAGGAAGCCCCCCAGTGTGGGGTGGGAATTCAGCTGGCATGTGGTGCAACGTTCGGCATCGTCGTCCGGAGGACAAAGTTTTAACCAAGTCTCTACAGAGGTACTTACAAGCTACGTTGTGCAGTCCCGGCCGCCCTTTTTCCAAGAGGGAGAAAAGTACTATTACTCCTGTTTTAAGCAACCTTAATTGCTCACCCCACTTTTTTCTGAAATTGGAGTATTTTTGCCCTGCACCTGCCTTTTCCAGCCCCCTGGAGCCCTCCCCTTTCGGCTGAGCTCTGCTGCGCGTCTGTTCCCCCCACTCTCACTCCCATTAGCCCAGAGAGGGCAGCAGGGATGGCCTCTGCCACACTGCCTTGGGACACCCTCACCCTTTCTTGCCTCAGAGGGCGAACCAGGGAGCTGCTTCGCTTCTCCAGCTGAGTGGCTTGCAGCTCCATGGGCACCCAGTCATTATCTTAACGAGAAGGCTTATCTCAGGATCTTTTCCATGAGAGCAGGCGCATAGGCAGCAGGAAGACAGAATGTCCTCAAGGTGGGTTGTCCCCAGGGTCTTTTCTGATAGCCCTTTTGCTCCCCTTCACGTTCCCCCTCCTTCTCCCCATCTTTCCGCCTGAGCTCTCGGCCGGCGCGATTCCAGCTGACTTAGGCGCACACGACTTGGATGCACGTGTCCGTCCTGTTTACCGCGATAAAAAGAGCCAGTGGAGGGAGATGTACAAACACAAGCAGAGATGCAGGCAGGGGCTGGAAGGCAGGTGCGGGGAGAGGCACACGAGCGTAATCGAGTAGAAAAATACAGATGCACGTAGATGTGCATGTAGCCACTAGGCAACCTGAGCAATTAGGAGCGAGACACGTGCTGGGACTAAAGGAGACAAGCAAACGCGGGTACACGCACAGGCAGTCACATGGGGACAGGACATCTGCAAAATGCCCAGGAAGAGACAGACGGACAGACAGAGAAACGGCAGGCAGGTAAAGAGGGACAAGGAGGGGAAGAGCTGCAGAGGCACATGGTGAGGGAGAATGGGCAGGAGCTGCCCTGCTGGCTGTGCAGACAGGCGTGTGCCACAGTCCCTGTTCCCAAGGGAAGGGGCGAGTGGCTAGATGAGTCCGGCCTCCTCCCTTCTCGCTGGCAGGATCCAGACCGTAGACAGCAGCTGCTTTCAGCGCCGGGACCCACCCGGAGCCGTCGCGCTCATTTATAGACAGTTTCCTGCCCTTGGCTGCCTTACAAAACCTTGCAGCAAAAATTACGGCGAAAGAAGTTTGTTGAATGTTGTGTTGAATGCTGACCTGCACAAGCCCAAACCCGACCGCATACAAATGCAGGTTCATTAATGCCTCCTTGCATAATGAGGAGAGAGTAAAATCATTACTTGGTTGGGAAATTTTGAGGCTGTCCCCTGGCTGGAGTACTTGCTTGGCAGCTCCAGCTTCTTGCTATGGACTTGACCCGACTAATCCTTCTCCTCTTGGCTCCTTGATCTTCCCAACCCCTCTCTCCTCCCTCTCCTAAGAAGGAGAAGGATCAAGTTCCAGTCTCTAACTAGAAGGTTTTATGGAGTCCCCTTTTAACAGGAGCTTCAGACCGCATGAGAGCTGCAAATGGGGCTGCCCAGAGGTGCCCTGCCCAGAGCTCACCTCCCACGCCTCCTCCTCTTGCTGCTCTGGCTCTGTGAATGGGAAACCAAATCCCCGTCACTTGCTCTGAGCCACCAGGGTCTGCTTGTGGACGTTTCCTGGAGACACTGGCTTTATTCCTTGGACCAGTGGATGGCTTTTGGCACGGGAGCCAAATCAGTGAATGGAAACATCCTCCCTGCAAGCTGCAGTGACATCCTGCTATTGTTGGCACCCCTTGGCAGGTTTGTTCAGCTGCTTTGTACCAGTTGACATCTCCGGGCTTTCATCAGTACATCGGTATCACCATAAGGCACATGGGCTTCCTGACCTAGTGCCCAAGGAAAGCCCTCTTCTCCTGTTTACGGTCAGGATGCGAAAGTAAAGGAAGTTGAAACTCTACTCAGGAATCCACTCCGGGCTTTAATCATGACTGTCACTGCTAGAAGACGTGGGGAATGTTGAAAAATAATCACGGTGCTGTGTAATAGGATGCAGATGTTCAGGTTGTGATCTATCCAGACACTGTGACCTCCTGGCTACTGGAAGACAAGCCCTAATCAAAACTCTGGAGCTGAAAAACATTGCTCCCAGAAGCCTCCAAGAAATCAGGAAGAGCTTTGTGTGTGAATAGTAGATGCACAGTGGCTTTGGCCAGAACTTTGGTTGGGGCAGGACAGATCACCCTATTGACAGCATGGGAGAGCTGTGCCTCTCCTTGTTGTGGCATTGCTGCCTGGGGGGACAGGAGTGAATCACTGCCCGGTGCTGGGGTTCCCCCCCAATCTCAGCCATAAACATACACTGACACTATCTAGGGGATACGGGGGAATCTGTTCGCATGTTGCTGGGGCATCCCTGGTTGCAAACAGAGGGGTGATGGTGGTGATTCCCACAGTGGCAGCTCCTCTCTCCCTGACCCAGCCCACCTCTGGGGACAGCATAAGGCAGCCCAGGTTAACCACAGCTGAAGCTGTTTTGGAAAGGCTCCTGGCAAGACAAAAAAAATAAAATTATGAGTGTCTCGTAAGCTGTAGGGTGTTGAGGTACATACATGTGCACATGTACATACACAGAGATGTATACCCACATCTCCTCATGGAGGGGAGTGGGTTCCTTTCTGTGCATGGTGGCTGCGTTTGTGCTGTCCTGCTTTTTCCCACGCTGGAGCTGGCTGTCTGGGAGTCACCAGGCCAGCTGTGGGAAGAGCAGAGGGGGAAATTGCCTTCTCCTATGGACCAATGTGGTCCTGCCATGCCCCTCGGAGGCAAAATTGTGCAGACCTCCTTCAGCTGCTGCAGTGACCCTTCCTGTGGTCATGAGAGAGCTGGGGTGGGGAGAGGAGGTCGGGAAGGCACCTCCACAGCCAGTCATGCCATCTGACCCAGCCTCCTTTTCCTCCCTTCTCCAGCCCTCGGGACTCCCAGTGGCATCTGCACTGGCTGTCTTGGCTGGGGGACTGCTGAGCCATGGTGGAGAGGTGGGCAGAGCAGCACTGCTCTCTGAGAAGGAAGAAGAGGCAGAGACAGGGGATCAGAACTCCCCTCTGCATCTTCCCACAGAACCCGAGCCTCACTGAAGCTCCTGGTAACAACTGATGCACCGGCCAAAAATACCAGCTAAGCAGCAGAGACACTCTCCCCTTCGTGCACACATCCTCAGCACACACAGCTATGGCAAATCCAAAAATAGCAAAGTTAGATAAATAGAGAGAAAAGAGTTTACAAATTTCTGAGAGGGTGACAAACAGCAGTGCTGGCTAAGGAGGGGAGCTTTTTTTAACTGCCAGGCTTTTTCTTTTAGCAGATTCTTTCTCAGCACAGAATAAAAGGTAATTTACTTTTAAAGCAAAATGACCTGAAAAGTGAAGACTGTTTGACTGACAGAAAATGATGCTGGGGCTGCACTGCAGCAGAGAGAAAATCTGTGGCAAATACATGTCTGCAAGACAGAGAACAGCCTGAGCCTCAAGTTTTCTCTTTCACAGCTCCATCACTTTCTGCCCACTGAAAGCCTGAGTGAATATCTCTTTAGGAAGCATATAGGAAAAGAAATATGGAACCTCACTGGAAGAGGGAACTGAGATGCCTGCTTTTCTCCCAGCTCTGCAGAAAGCTTCCTGCATGAGCTGGATAAGTTGCCTTGCTTTGACAGATCATGGTACCAACGTCACTGGAGTCAGTGATGCATGTTCACCCACCCTTAAAAGTCAGCAGCACCTGGAAAACCTTCACACACTGCAAACAGACTATTTTTAAGTCAGTATTTTTGGTCATAGCTGATTCTCGTGCTGTACTTGATGAGGATGAGGGAAACGCAGGGCCATACGTTGCCTGCTGGGGATGCACCATCCTCTGCCGGTGCTCCCAGAAGGCACGGGGTGCAGCTGAGTTTGGGGCAAATGGGGCAGAGGGGCTGGACCCCATCCTTGTTTTACTGACAAATAAGCACTGGGTGCTTTCACCTGGCGGAGAAGGCGAAACTCCTTCCCAAGCTCCTGTGCTTTCGATGCCAGGCCTGCTGGGACAGCCAGCTTCTGCACCAGGTACAAGGTAGCCCTGGGGATACTCATCCAGCTGAGCTGTGGCTCGGCTTTCAAACCAGACCGGGTGCACTGGGTGTACCGGAGACCCTGCCGGTGCCCCTTTCTGAAAGGAGCATTGTTATTCCACGGAAATGACCTTTGGAGTCCAAATGTCTTTATTTAAAATGAAACAAAACCAACCCTAACCGCTCTTTAAGCAAAAACAAATTAGCTGTTATTGCTGCACAGCTCTAAATATGCTGCGGTAATCTTCCACGCTTCTCTTGCTGACAGGTCGGTCAATACATGGTGTTGCCTTAACTCATCACTGCTGCTGCTCCCACGCAGGTGAGAATGGCAGGGAAACCAGCAGGTCTCCCCCCACGCCTCATATTTATTTCCCTCTCAGAAAAAAAAAACGATCTTAAAATGACCAGAAGAGGAGGAAAACAGTTGTGTTGGTTTCACACTGTTGAGCAGGAAGCAAAAACCACTGTGAGTCTGAAGTATATTATTTTATGTTTAAAAAAACCCACTGTTGTCTCACTAGGTCTCTCCTTTCTTCTTTTCCTGCCATGAGTTTCTGGCTCTTTTCAAGCATCCCTCTTTGCTGTCACTCCTGTGGAAAGTCGTGGGAGCTCTGCTTCATCCACCTCTTGGCTGGGCAGTGGAAATGAACTGTAAATTTTGGAAATCAGTCAGTTTGGCTGCACTGCTTGTTTACTTTCTTTTTAGAGCATCTAACTCGTTGCTTGAACCTTTATGTCCAGAGAGAGCACAGCACAAAGAGTTTCCCAGCCAGGCTTTGTGGTGGCAAAAATGGTGTGTGCTCCTGTTCCTTCTCTGCCTTCATCTTATTGTACACCCATGGCCAAACACGCTTCGTGTTAAAAGTTTGTGACCCTTGCACAGTATTTTTTGAGCCTTTCCAAGCCAAACCCAGAGACTTTATTTTTAAACAAACTTGAATTTTCCATTGGGGGCTGGATAATCACAGTGCAGAGGAGGACACTAAAACCAGAGCTTGTGCCTGAGTCACAAATGTCTGTAGCATCCCTCATCCGGGAAAATCCCAATAGCCTGCCGAAGGGCACATTGCCGGCCACGAGAGGCAGGCAGTCAAGTAACCCGCTTGCCTTGATGACATTGGTATTTGAGCACCTATTTTGGGTGGCAGGAGGGGGCTGCCCAGGGCAGCCAGGAGAGGAGGGGGGCTCCTGGCATGGCCGTGCAGCCACAACAGTGGGCACGAAACACCACCGGGCACCTTGTCCTGGCACTGGAGAGCAAAACCCCTTGCCCCTTGTAGGAAATCTCTGCAGGTACCGCCAGCACCTGCCCTTGGCACTTCTTGTCCCCTTGGGGTGCAAGCAGAAGGGGAGCTGTGTGGAGGGGCAGTGAGCAGGCGGCGTGTTTCTGCACCAACCCCTGTCTCAGCCTGCGTCCCCGGCAGAAGGAGACTTCCCAGCCTGGGCAGACAAGCTGTCTCCTCTCTCTAATTGCAGCCTTGCGCAGGGAGGAGCAGCTCCCGCTCCGGAGCGGGAGCTGGCTCCTTCCCTTCCATTGCATTGTCTCTTCCCACAGCCCGGCTCCCGCGGGGCTCACAGCTTTTCCTCTCCGCCTCCCAGCCCAGCTCTGCCTCGCTGGCTCTGTCTCGCCCCTTGCATCTCAGTGTCGTCTCCTCGCCTTTCCCCTTCCTCTTCATTCAGATTTTCTTTTTTGTAGCCCCCACCCGAGCATCCTTCCTCTAAGGGAGTCCAAAAAGTGGTGGGGCTGCACTGGGGAGATGCAAAGGTGGGCTGCCCACTACAGAGGCTTGCCTCTGTCCCCTTCACCTTGTCATCTGTGCTGCTGAGCCACGGAGATCCCAACTGTGCCTGCCTGGTGGGGATGAGAGGCGCCTTGTGCAGCCACGGAACCCAGCCAGACAATAGCAGCACTGTGCTGGAGAAAGCAGCTCTGTCCGGCTGCCACCGCGCTCTGCATCCGCTGAGCACGTGGGAGGGGAAGGTCATCCCTCCGCTCCCCTGTGCACCGCTCCCTGGGCAAAATCAGTGAGAAGATGGAGGGATCAAAGCCCAAGGCCAGCATCACCCCACTACCCCATGTGCTGCGAAGGCTGATGCCACTTTGCAGGGACAAGGGTGGCTCTGCGTTTACTGGGCGCTGGCTGGGTCGGAGCTTGGGCCTTCGCTCTGCTACAGGCTCCCCAAGGAACCTCAGGCAGGTCCCTTGGGCCACATTGGTGCTTCATGATCCCTGCAAGGCTTTGAGGCTACCCAGCTGGGTCCGTGCAGCTCCACACCTGAGGTATGGGCAAGGGAGCCCAGGCACAGAGCCACGCTGGAGTCCCCCAGCCCTGGACCAGCACCATGCACAGGGCCATGAGATACACCAGTTCGGAGGTCTCTGAGGCAGACCCATGCTCTGCGGGGTGGGGGGACCTCTCCCTGTGTCCTTTGCTTAGGTGGCAGTGGAGGGGACAGCAGCATAGCTTTACTTCACGGGGGCCATCAGACAGACCTTCTCCAGATCCTGGCTGCCCTTCTGACATCACTGCTGGGCTGGTATAAAAGGTGGCTTTCTCAGCCCTCTCCACATCCATTAGCACTTCTCAAAGCAATGAGTTACCTAAACGAGTGATTGCAGCACCAAAATAATATTGCTGCCGCTTTCAAACCTGCGGTTGCACCCAACGCCCCTGAAGAGGGGAGGAGGAGGGAGGCTTCTGCTGCAAGCCCAGGAGGAGAGCTGTTAGTCACAATGAGATGGCAGAGCTGGGTGGGCAGCAGGGGCTGGCTGCTTTGGTCCGTGGCCTTGCAGAAGCTCTGGGAGGGACAGAAATCAGGAGTGATGTGGGGGCTTCCCCCCACACATAGGCATTCCCAGTTGTGTGCCTCACCTAGATAAAGAAAAGGCAGCTCTTTCCAGGCTCACTGGTGCATTTCCTGCCATCGTCACACAGACAAAATCACAATTTGCTTCCTTCTGAGCTGTCCCTAAGATGTAGTTTGTGCTGAGGTAGAGGCAACCTGGAAAACAGACTTTCCCATCAGAGCTATAAACTTCCTTTAAACCTTGACTCAGAAAACACTCAGATTTCTTTTTCTTCCCCTAAAGTTCCCACCATAAAAAACATTTGCAGTGCTTGCTGCTTCACATCTCAGGGCTGTAATACGGTATGGGCATTTTAGACCCACAAGGGTTGGTGCCACACTTCGTTAAGCTGGGGCCCTTCCTAAGCGCTGGCCCTCTCGGTCTGGCTTGGTCA
This sequence comes from Numenius arquata, assembly GCF_964106895.1. Taxonomy (NCBI): domain Eukaryota; kingdom Metazoa; phylum Chordata; class Aves; order Charadriiformes; family Scolopacidae; genus Numenius; species Numenius arquata. The sequence goes on along the minus strand of NC_133576.1, from coordinate 12,947,171 downwards.
GGGAAGCAGTGGGCTGGTCTGATGGTGTCTGTGAGAAGATACGCTGCATGGTTATTGTAGGGCAGCTCGAGATCCTGCAGACAGCTGACCTGTAGCTGCAGGTTTACTATTGCAGGCTTGCTCTCGAGTGTTGCTGTGTTCCCACTTGTTTAGTGCATGATGGCGATGGTCTGATGATGGCTGAATCACTGATACTGATCTCCCACATCTTCCTCTTTCCTTCTCACCTCCCGAAGGCCACTTCAAGTGTCTTTTGGAGAAAGAGGAAACACAAAGGGCTCTGCAAGCCCACAGCAAGGAATAAAGCATCTGTTTGGGTTTCCCTGCAGGCCCTGACTCCTTCCATGCACATGTGTGCACATGCATGCCATGGGCACCATTCCTATTAGAAAGTCTCCTTTGTGAGCTTTCTTCTAGCTCTTAGAGAAAGAGAACTTTTCCTGTGCTTCAATTCATGCGTTGAATTGAAACTGGGTTTTCCTGCTTCTCCCCTGCGGGGACTAGAAGACCAGGATAGGAGTTAGGGACAAGGAGGAAGCGAGGGGGTCCCGGGTGTCCTGTCCCATCCCTGGGGCTGCGATGGAGCCACCCCCTTGCAGCCACAGGCGTGCAGGGAAGCTGGCTGACACAGGGCCAGCAAGGCTCATTCTGGGACATCCCGGAGCCAGTCCTTCCTACATCCTTGTCAAACAGGTCCAAATCCAGTTGGCTTCCCAGCAGCAGAGCTAGGAAGGGCCTGAGCAACCATCAGGCTGCGAGCCAGTCACTTGGTGACTGTGCGATGCCTGCAAAGCTGGGTTCCTCAGCTCCAGCAAGCCCTCCGTCTGGGACAAAAGCCCCAAAACAATGGCTTGGCTTCCCAGCGGCCGGTGACCAGAAGGATGCCGCGTGCTGAGGCAGTCAAGCACGCAAGGATTAATGACAGCTAGAGGAAGCCGCTCTCTGGCTGCACCGCTGTGGGATTCGGCAATACAATAGCCAGAAGGAGCACACAGGCTCCTAGGCTTTTTCTCAGGGTCTAGGTAAATAATCCCCTTCCACTGGAGCTGTGTGGATTCCCATAAAGCTGAATAGAAAAAGCAGTTCCCAGGCTTATGGGTAGTTATCATTGTTTCCCAGGCCATGTAATTATTATTTTGACTGTCAGGAACCTGGGAGAAAGAGCAAGGGGCACAATATTTTTCCAATCAGCTCATGGACCGCAATTTAATTCCACTTAAAAGGAGCCAGCTGTGGAACAAGAAGCATGGCCGGTGCCCGTGCCCAGTGCAGCCCCTGCAGATGCGCTGCCCCCTGCACCAGCAAGCACTGAGGGCTGAGGGCGCATGAGGGAAAACCACATCTCCACATCTCATGAATTTGTCTCCAGGTCTCAGATGCCACAAAAATGCTTTAGAAATTGCTGCAGGGCAGAGCGAAGCGAGGAGGGAGGAAGGAATGTGCTCAACCCGGCAGCTTGTGTGCAAGGGTTAGGAAGAAGCAGGGGGCATGGCTTTCTGTAGCCATGGCCGAAATATTTTGCATGGCTCCCACAGGAGAAAGCAGCTGATGGGCATTCATTTGCAGGCAAGCTGGCAGCGTGGGAAGACAGGTCTCTCCTGGCACCTACGCGGAGCTGGCAGCTTGGGGCTTTTAGCAGGAAGAAAAGGAGGACAGGAATCCCCAGCAGCTCCGACATGTGTAGATGGTGCAGAGCACTGGTTAGATCACGCTTCTTGATTACCGGCAAATTAATTTGCATGGCTGGAATAAAAACGATGCTGTGGGCAAAATCCTGCCTTTACAGGTCGGAGCAATTCCCCTGGCAGCAGTGGTGGGACCAGCCTCAAGGAGACTCGAGCTGGTACCGTCCCACCGCATAGTGATGCACACACCGGCGAGCCCGTGCAAAGAAAGAGGATACATGCCCTGCCGCTCACATGTGCCAGAGCCGGCCTTGCCACAGCCAAACCCTGCCCTTGGGAGCAGCAGGGATCTGGCTAGCAGAGGAGCCGGCTCTGTGGCACAGCATGGCATGGCACAGCATGGCACGGCACGGCACGGCACGGTGCGGCACAGCACAGCACGCTTGCTGGGGCAGTGCGTGGTGAGGTTTGCCTATGGCCCCAGCACCTTCCCTGCTCTGCCTGGGGGTTCTCCCCCAGCTGAGGTGACATCAGGAGAGGGAAGACACGATACAATTTGAAGAACATGTGGCTGACTTGACAACTTTGGACACTGACAGGTGATGCTTGAAATCCATGCAGGGTGAACAGGGTCTGTGCGGGTCTCCCATCTGCTGGCTTTTCGGAATGGCTCACCCTGTTTGTCAGCAGTGCCGTCACCCAGTTGTCCAGATCTGTTCACGATTCATGGCAGAGATGGTTTGGGAGAGCAACAGCCAGGAGGGAGACAGTTGCTGGAGTGGATTCGTCCATCTCCTCTCTCCTGGGCTCCTCGGGGGATGTGTGGGTGTTGACCCCGGGGATGGGAGCCTCCCACCTGAATCTCCTTTCCAAAAGGCTTTCACCTCCTGGATATTGTGTAAGTGCTTTCCAGTGCCAGCACCAATTTTGGCTGCTCAGGTTACAGGGGGATTGCAGGAGCCACTTGAAATAAAGGAGCAGCATTTAAAGGGGCAAGACCACAGCCCCAGAGGGTCTGTCTGCTTGCAGCAGGCACAGCTGCAAAATCTGCCGGCTAAATGCAAAGCCTGCGATGTGCTGGGCTTGCAGAGGGATTCGTGATCTCGGAGAGTTAAAGCAAGACTAGGGAAGGCTGCTTTTAGCAGGTTTGAGGTGCAGGCAACCCAGGCAGTGACTTGCCTGAGGTTACAGGCAGCAGCCTCCTCCCCAGCATTAGGATTTTTGTCTGCAGTCTGGTTTCAAGGCAGTTGGTGGTTACTGATATTCTCAGAACCATGCTATGGAGGGAAGAAATGTTGGCTTTTCTGCTTCCAGGTCTGGGTAAAGAGTTCTCCAGCTTCAAGGGCTGCGATTCCCTCAGCCTCTGCAGCTCTGCCAGCGAAGGGGGAGCCAAGTTCAGGAGTCTGCCTTGTCCCCATCGCCCAGATGGTAACATTGCCAGTCAAATGGAGAAAAATAAATGCCTTTTCCCTCAATCCAGTTCTAGGGCAGATTGGTCTTCTGGGTGAGATTGGTCCCATTGGTCCCATGGGTGAGATTCTGGCTCAAAAGGGAATCTTCTCCAAATAGACCTTCTCCGGGGACTTTCCTGGCATCATGTCCTCTGCAAACCTTTCTCTGCAGACCTTTCTCTGCAGACTGTGATACTGTCATGGAAACAGGCAGCTGAAGTTGCCAGACTGTTGGAGTGGAGCACGGATAACCCATGCGCTGTAGCTTTCCTGCTGAACGGGGATGGAGGCAGGTGGGCAGGGAAGGGTGAAGAAGGTTGCCTGATGGACATATCGCATCCCTGAACCCCATGCTGCATGTGTAACCCTTGAGAAGGTAGGGCATGGCCCAGCCAGTGGCAAAGCAATCTTTCTCCATGCATGCTCCTTTGCAGGACAGGACCTGTCTGGACCACTCACTCCTTGGTCATTCAGCGGAGCCAGCCAGAAGAGGGGCTATGTTGGAACAGTTGGCAAGGGCCAGGTTTCTTTAAGGGAGGTAGATGCCTATGGCATTCGTCTTCTGCCAAGGACAGTTTGGGGGTGGTGCCGCAGGAGATGGGCACCTTCTATATGGTTTGAGCTTTGAGCAATGGGCTTGTCGATGCTTCACAAAGACACTCCCAGCAACACAAATGACAATAAAATTCCTGTTGCCTTCAATTGCTGTCATATTTGAGCCATTGTATCTGTTGACAATATGCTGTGGGGAGAGCTGAAGCGCTTCCAAAAATGTCTCTTCAGAGCCAGCCTGTGAGTGATATAATTCTTTGGTACCCTGTTGAGGCACCAGTGCAAACATCAGCTCAGCACCCTAAGTGGCAGCGGCAGTGGGATGCTGGAGAGAAAGAGAGTCCGGGGGGCATGAAGGACAGAAGAGAGAGTGAGTGGAAGGATGGAGACTATAATCTAGACCTCTTGCTTTCCTCTCTCTGATAGTGCTCTCCTCCTGTAGTACTGTATGGTGACAGAACCTAGAACCTGTTTATATTTTGTTTCTGTTCCATTTCTCTCTTTGGGCTTGATAGAAAAAAAAAAAAGCAGCGGATGCAATGGAAAAATGAAGTGAGAACAGCAATGCTCCTAGGTCACCCTCTTTTTCCTTTCCACTGCACTTGCCAAGCACAACCCATTTTGGTCTCCGCTAACAACGCTCCATGCTGCACTACAGCCTGCTCCAGCCCCATGGGGCATAAGTTGAAACAGAAACTCCTGGCAGCCTCCGGGGGAAATGCAGCAGTGAGGAACTACTGGGGCATGGGGCTTTTACCCTGAGTCCAAAGCCGTGGGGTGTCACCACTGTGAGATATGCCTGTCAGAGAACTTTATGAGGGTTGCAAATGGCCTAGGAAGACACAACGTCCAGCAGCTGAGCGAACGGCCAGCTTCATTTCAGAGTGCGTGAGAAATGGCATGGCAGTTATGATGAGGCTGTTGATGAGCCTCGGGGGGTTTATAGACCAGTCTGTTGTTGTTAATCAAAAATATTTTTTTTTTTTCTTTTTTTCCCTCCAACTGTCCACAGTCCTCTCGACTCTGAACTGCTTGGCTTTTGGTCTGTCCCGAAGAAGAGCTTCAAAATACAAATTGCTTCCTGGGAGCATAATCCAAGGTAGAGACCAGACAATATCACATTCAGATGCTTGATCCCTTGCACTCAGTTTTAAAGAGCTTAAGTCTGAACTCTCTTCAACAAAGCGACCTTTGGCCTGTGGTCTGCAGACTCCTTATTTCTGAAAGCTCCATGAAAGGTAATTAAGGAGAGCAAGCCTTTCGCTGGCCAGTCTAAATTCACTGTATGGGGCCTGCGTCCTCAGAGGGAGAAAATCTTGTGAAGATCTATAATCAGAAAGATTCAAAGCCACTGGTGCAAGAAACTGCAGGCATTTACAGGAGAGATGGCTGTGCTGGCTGTGCCATATATTTTTGTTCCCGAAGGAGAAGTTTTGCCTGCTTTTAGAAAGCACGGCAAGACCTGATTGCTCTCACAATCCTCCCTTAAGCACTGGCTACAGACTAAATGGAGGATGTTTTCCTTCCCTGAATATCTGTTTCCTTCCTAAATAAACCATGGGTGATTCTGTTGGGTTTTTACTATTTTTTTTTTTAATGGGAGAAACACAAACGAGTAGGGATCTTACAAAGCTTTTAATAGCTGAGTTTGGTCCCTGTGTACTATGAGGACTGGTGAAATCACCGAACACGGAACAGGAAAGAGGCTTGGGATCGGCTAACCCATCCTCCTCTCCAAGGCAGGATTAACTAAACCTATCCCATGCTTGACATGTTTTTTTGACATGCCTTTAACAGCCCTCCAGTCCTCCCGCCTACTCAGGAAGTGATTCACTCACCTTATTATTTAGAGATGGTTCATGGTATTGACCTAGATCTATCTTCTCACTGCGTCTTAGGCACGTGAGTTTGACTTTTCCCCAGTGGGCAAAGAGAACGGGTTATTCCCTTCCCTTCTGCAGTGACCTTTCACATGTTTGAAGCCTATTACTGCGGCTCCTCTCAGTCTCCTGTAGATTGGATGAAAACACAAGGCATGCTTTCTAGACCTCCCATTGCAGTCGGGATGCGGGGGAGGAGCCGGGGGGCTGTGATGGGAAAGCAGCTGGGCAACCCTTTGTGCAATTCTTCCACTGTCTGTGATGGTGATGATACAGAGGGAGTGGATAAAACTAGGATAGGTCAAATGCCACCCGTGCTCTGTACTCACAGATCTCAGCTGAGGGCAATTCACATGCATCAGCACCAAGATGCCTTTTTGCAAACCATCCAAACACCTGAAGCTGTGATTCTGCAAAACTCCCCTTGTCCTCATGAGTCACAGGATAAAGGAGCTGATGGATTTGGACTCTGTTACCTGGTCTGTACCCTCTACTGATATGAACCCTGTGATCTCTTCTGCTCTGACTCTTACCTCTTACACCACTAAGCTTCCAGGAAGGCTTGGACTGACACTCGAACACCCGCTCTGCGTGGGCAAGTTCAGACACAGGTTTTTGCAAGCAGGTCTTTGCTTCAACCACAGACAATTTTTGTAGGGATGGTTTGCTTCCAGCCCCATCTGTTGTTGTGGGCTCACACATACAGCTCGTGGCTTGTTCTTGCCTCCTACTACTTGGCCTGCCGAAGTCCCATCCTTGTTGCAAATACCATAGCAAGGTACTGTGCTTCTTATCATGTTACAGGAAAATTGATCTTTTTCATCCACAGAGACCTAAAACTGCACTTAACTATTTTCTGAGTCAGTGACACTCTCGAAGCTAATGAAATGTTAGGATTTGTTCCATGGTTTCTGCAAGGCTGTGGCATGGTAAACCTAGGCTCATCCCTTCTACGTAGGTGAGGCCAAACTTTGTTTATGACAGGACATTGCCCCATATCTAACCTATTGCATGGACACACTTTCTATCTCTAGTGTTATTATCTAGCTGTCCCACACTTATGATGGTGTCACCCCATCAATATTGCAATGGGGTGCAATATTGTCTCGCAAGACACAATCATGTTTGCAGGTAACATTTCAACAGCTTTCCTTAGCCAGGCTGAAGCACAGGGCGTGTTTAAGGTGTTTGGCTAAGTGCAGATTGGCATGCTGACAGGACCTTACACTGTGGCCCTGTCCTCCAGAGGCTTCCCCTTAGCTTCAGCGCAACATCAAAGCATCCTTTCTGCAACCATACAGACACACCTAATGGCGTGCCTTGCACTTCTCCTGTGGCCAGGACCGTGGCCTATATCACCTAAGTGTGCTTGTACTGATATCACCCTCTTCATGCACTCAGAAAGAGAAGCCTCTCACCCACCAACAGTGTGGTAATGAAATGGTGGGTTTGGTCACACAGGTGGCCTGGGAAATGCCCAGCTATAGAGTTCTCTCTGCCAGGTGTTCCTTCCCTTCACCTGAAAGGATTTTGCCGGTGCAGCTAGATATGGCATCCATCTAGCATGGAAGTGCTACTGCTGGGGAGGTTCTGCCTGCAGAAGGCCCTGCAAAGCCACTATGAGGCTCCTGCACTGGGACTTTTCTTGGGATACAGTTGTCACTGCACAGTGTACCTTTTTAATTCCCCCCAGTACGTACTCGTACAAGCTTTCAAGAGCGGGTAAGTGCTTTTCACAACCAGAGCGATTGCATGCTGCAAATAAGGTTGTACTCCATGTCGGTGGTTGGATGCCCCCTCCCAATGGCAGTTTTTGGTTGGTCACTGACACACATGGGGACCACACCACATCCTCAGCAACCAGCACAGCAGTGCGTCTGATGGCTCGGCCTCTCTCTGCTCGGTGCTGAACAGCTTTGCCTCCATCCCCAGAGCAGCTGTTTCACTGGCCTTGGAGTTTTGATCGACCTCACAGGTCCCCGCTCAGGTTGCATGGAAAAGAAACATCCTTGAAGCCGTAAATGATGACATATTACTTCTATTGAGGGCAAAACTGGGAGTCTCTGCTCTGAGATGAGTTTTCCAGTGGAGATGTGTGCAAACAGACATACTCTGTGCGAACTCCCGTACCGGTCTGCTTTCCACCTGGGGTCTGAACGAGTCACATCTCTACTGCGGAAATGCAGATGCAAATACAAACTCTCCTCATGCATGCAGAGCAAACACTGCCTGTCTTTTGGAGTTCCCAGCTCCAAATGATGACTTTTTAAGTTTCCGGAGAAATTTATTCTGAATTCATGTTCGAAAAGGGCAGAAACTCTTCATGTGTTTCCATGTTCCAGAAAAGGCAGAAAAGCTTTGATGACGACCTACCCTTTAACATGTTGCTTTTGTTCAGAGGGTTTCTGACACCGAAAGCCGGGTCTGATGCTTGCTTAGCTGCTCTGAGCAGTGTGAAAATACTGTATTATGTGGTTGTGAGAAAACCATGATGAGGCTTGTCCACTTGGGAAATTTTACTGACATAACTTCTTTGACTGTATGAATTATGCTGGCATAGCTAAACAGATGATAGATATGACCACATATTATATGACATTCCTTAGCTAACAATACCGTGCAAAGAACATGTTGTGGGCAATACCCTGTTTTGATGTCTCTGGCCCGCGTAGACAGCGGCTTCCTCAGACTGCAATCAATTCCCAAGATTGCACAAAGGTTATGGACTGCCTCCAGGCTTCCAGTTGGGGACAACTGTTGTGTATAGGGGTATAGTAATAACTAAACTCTATAATTACTTCTGATCATATTCACATCAGGGACTTTAGGACCAGGCCTTTGCTACATCTGCTATCAGTTAAGGATGCGTGATCTTTTGCTTACTGGGCTGTCAGCAAGTCTCTGCTGTCTTGTACATGGAGGAGTTGAAATAAACTACAATTTTAGCGTAAAGCCCCATGTGTGTTGCTGTGCAATATAGCAGGGAGCTACCTTGAGAAGGAGTTTCTTAATGTAGACCTTGCAGGAGAGTGGCCAGCCAAGAGAGTTTTGCATCTAGCAGCCTGCAATCAGCCTCACCAAGCACCTGCATGAAGAAAGGAAAATAATTTTGTGGTCTGAAGGGCAGCAGAGGCAGGTCCCAAAGCAACCAAGTCCTGCAAAGTCCAAGCAGGGATCAGACCCATGCAGTGAGCTATTTGACAGCAAAGCCAAACAACTCTTTGCATCCTGCCTGGTCGTCCTTGCCTGTGGACACCTTGCCGGCTTCACCAGCTGATGGGGAAAGCAGGCTCACAGCAAAGAGAAGCGAGATAGCCCTCTTCCACACCACTCAGTCCCATGTCCCTTCCATACTGTCAGCTCCAGAGATGGGCAAGACACAAACACAACTAAAGTAGAAATGTAAGACATCTTTTTTAGCTGCAAGGAAAAAGAAGACTCTGGTCTTTTACGTTCCCTTATGTGAGATGGCTGATTAGGAAAGGGCAAAGCTGGGAGGCTGAGCGTGTAATCGAGATCTGTGTTATGCCAACGAGGAGCTTTGCTACACACGGCGCCATTTGTTATGCCGCTGTTTGGCCAGGGCTCCTGCTGCTCAGCCAGTCATGCAATAACCTCTCGCTCTCATTAATGCCAGATTGAGTTCCCCCCGCCGCTCTCCCGCTGCTTTTAATCATGTGGCCACCGGCCAAGGACTGCTGGGGAAAACCCTACCCCTTAGGTTGGGTGTCAGCTGATCCTAAATAAACCACAGAGCTGTCAGGATGGGGGGCACATAAAGGAAAGCAGCTGAAATGGGGACAATTCACAGGAGAAAAAGAATGAAGGTCAAAGGGTTGAAAGTGGAAGAACAGGGAACCAGGAGAAGACAAGGAGCAGAGCCCCACCATTCGTGCCCACCTCTCCCTGGTGCATCCAAAGTGCAGGGAGAGAAATAGTCGCTGTGGTCCTCCCTCTTCATTCTCTTCCTCCTGAGGCTGCATATGATCAGCCTGCCCAAGGCCAGGAGGAGGCTGCCACGGTCTTGTGACATGGTGGGGCCACAGGTGGAGAGAGTGTGAGTAGAGAGGTGGGGAGAAAACCCTTGGGGGAGCTGGGAGAGTGGCTGGGGCATGCCGGGTGTATGTCTGCCAGGGTCTCGCTCATGCTGCACAAGGGATTTGTGCCTGGGGGCCCCATAAACCATGCTATGACCGTGTTTGTTCCTGCTGCTTCTGTGGGGTGTGGAGCTGGCTCACAGAGCAAGCAGTCCTGCTTGTGCCCTTCCACATCTGAGAGTAAGGGCTGACTCCATTTAGGGGCTGGGAAAGGGAAACAAGTGGAGTCCAACCACTTGTAGTCCAGAAAGGCTCTGATTTTGGTGACACCTGCTAGGACCCTCCTCTGGAGCAGTAGGGTCTCTCTGCTATCTGCAGGTGGAGGATACACCATGGGGACTCACCAAGGACATCCCTCTCTGCCCCTTGGTGGTTGCAGGAGACCTGGTTGCTCTGAGATGTTTGCTCTGGGCTGGAGAGGAATCTGTGGCAGAGGCAGGCCTGGGCAGAGCATGCAGCTGGTGTCCCATGGAATGGCACAGAGCACAGGTGAAGGGACCCGTGTGGTCGGCATTTTTGGCCCCACTAATGTGGGCAGGGGAGGCTGTCATATAGGTGACCAGGCAGTCTCCATGTGCACCAGGTCTTCTGTGTGAGGAGGAATGCTCTTCAGCATGTGCCATGAGAAATACCTACAAGCTCAGCTCTCAGCACGAGCCCTCTTGCCTCAATGTGCATTGAGACAAGGGTCCCTCGTGATTCAGAAGGCAGGGCCAGCCCAGAGGCACTTGCTGTACAGGGGTACAGCTGTAGCACTTGTACTGTGGTGGTATTTTTAGGGGCAATGACACTTGTGTTCCCGGGAACATAGACACAAGGTCAGTGTGACCCTGGTACTCCTTCCTATTCCCTGGCCCCAGGCAATTCCCCCTCTGAATTTCTCACCAGCCTCCTAGCTGTCCCTAACAATTCCCACTATCTGCGCACGGGGGAGCTCAGGAGGGACACAGGCCACCTGAACAAAAGGACAATGTGGTGGACTGACCTAGGCCAGCTGCCAGACACCCAGCCAGCCGCTCTCTCACTACCCCAACCTCAACAGGACGGGGGAGGAAATAAGATGAAAAAAACCCCCTCGTGGTCAAAATAGTGGCAGTTTAACAAGAAAAGTAAAAGCTGCACACAGAAGCAAAGCAAAAAGATTAATTCCTTCACTACTTCTCATCAGCAGGCAGATGTCCAGCGACGTTCTGGGAAGCAAGACCTCAGTACACATAGTGGTTACTTGGGAAGACAAATGTCATAACCATGATCACTCCTCCTTCCTCCTTTTCCTAAGCTTTTACTGTTGAGCATGATATATGCTATAGTCATATGGTATAGAATATCCCTTTGGACAGTTTGGGTCAGCTGTCCTGGCTGTGTCCTTCAAACCTCTTGTCCACCCCCAGCCTACTTACTTGTGGAGTGCAGGGAGGAGACAGACAAAGCCTTGACACTGTGCAAGGATTTTTCAGCAGTAGCCAAAACACTGGTGTATTATCAGAGCTGTTTTAGTCACAAATGCAAAACACAGTACCATACGGGCTGCTGTGAAGAAAGTTAACTTCCTAACATCCCAGACAGACCCAGTACAGACAGCAGCATGTCCTTGTCTTTTTTGTTACACACGCTTGCAATCGCTTACCTTTTGGGGTTTTTTGCACATTCTTGCCATCTCATTTGGACCTGCGTCTGCCTCCCCAGTGATACCCACTTCTTAAATGCTATCGTGTCAGCTCCCTCAGGTATACAGTGAACCATTCTCTGATGTCGTCAGCAACCTCAGGAGTGCTCCCGCTCAGAGATGCCCATTTCCCTCGCAAATGCTACCACAAACACCCGCAAACAAGCCATTACACACATTTGTACTCATACACACCCATTTGTTCCTACCATAAATACAGCTCGAACATGAATTTGAACTTCTGCACTGGCAAGCTACTTAGCAACCTGAACTCTTAACACAAACCGGACTGACTGCACTAGTGAGCAGCACTTAGCAATAAAAATCACGTTAGTTTCCCTTCTGGCTTCCCATCCAGACAATGTGGCAGCCTGGGAGTCATGTTAGGTCAAGAGATGTGAAAGTCTGAACTAGCTGCAGCTGCCTCTAACAGCTCTGGAAAGTTCTTTGTCTTTGTTCAGTTTTGATCCTGCTTTAATAGGCAAGAGTAACTGGTTTAAGGCAGCATGCAGAGTCCCTGGGAAACCACTGCTAGAGCAGACACTTGGCTTTGTCGTGTGCCTGAGCACCTCCTGCAGAATGGGGACTTTGTGTTTGCGTTTGGAAGATAACTAATTCATATAGGAGATTCATGAATATTCAGCTTGTGCTTATGTTGGGGAGAAAAATCCCTAAAACAAAGAGGCAAATTCTTTTACCCTTCATTTGAGGGAATGCAGTTCTCAGCCTACAGGCTGCAAGTAGCCTGCGGTTCCTGTCTGTCACAGTAGGATCCATTAATGACCCGTGTTTTTCCAAGCCTGAGCATGCATCGCTTTTCAAAAAGGGGTGCAGTCAGCGAGGGCTTGGAGTTAATGTTTCTGGATAAAGGAGAGTTTGGAGGTGACTCCAAGAGCATAAGGAGGCAGGCTGAAGTCAGTCCACCTAGCTGTTGCAGCCTGTCTGGTTTTGTCCCCTTTCTGTGGCTGTACCTGTCCTGGGAAGCTGTGGCAGAGAATTCTCCCAGCAGTGTGGACATGGCTTTTTCTGCATAGGCACTGTAGCTATTCCTCCATGCAGTGAAAAACAACTGGTGAAGACTTTGTCTTCACTGAAGAGGTTTGTCGGTAGCATGCTAGTCCCATATGGCCTCCTCCCCCACATTTCTTGCACAGCACACATTTTAGAGCTTAGACACACTGTCAAGGTATTGATGCTAATAAACTACTAATAAATAATGATTGTACCTTGTTTGTCTATGCTCAATGACCCTGCAAGTGCTGTGAACTCAGAATTCTTTCCCAGGCAATATCCAGCTGATGAGCAGGAGTTTGCTACGCCAGAGTGACCTGGGTACATATCCAGGCTCCTGTATACATACTTCTCCACACACAGCAGTTGTTGACATTGTTTGCAGGAACTTCCGAGTGAAATAAGCTTCCCTGGCAAAAGTGAAATAAGCTTTCCTGGTAAAAGTGTTCTTTTGCAGCATAACTCTACCTGCACTTGGGTTGTTGCTGCTCTGACAAAGTGCTGTCTTCCCTCCTCTTCCCAGCCCCCTTCCAAAATGATTACACTGGTAACACTTTTAAATACATCCTTGTTTTCCTTGTCTTCACCCCCACAGGAACTCTCCAGGCTCCTGTAACTGTTCAGTGTTGTCCAACCAAAGCGGTAGAACAAGTTGGGTGACCACTGTGTGACTGATTGCCACCCCACATTGAGGAAGGCAAACAGTCAGGGTGTTCACATGGGTGAAGTGGGTGCTGCTTGTGTCAAATGAAAGCGGTGTTACTTTTGTGGATCTCTGGTCTGGCCCCAAAACTCTTGTCCAGTGGTGGCAGGTGAAGATGGTTGCTAAATGTGTTCAACAGCGCTGCCTCCTGGGAGTGCAAGGCACCTGCCCAGAGATGCGTGTGCTAGGAAGGAGGCTCTATGTGACCTCTAGTCTTTGCTATATTTTCCCACTTGCCAGGAAATGTGCGTGCAACATCAGGTCCCATCACCAGACCCTCCTCCATACTCTCACCCATTGCCTTTCTTTTGCAAGGGTGTCTGTGTGCTCCTTTCTCCCCACCCCTCTTTTACCCCAGATTCTCCGCTTTCTCCTTTTGCTCAGCTCCAGCTTCTCCATCCCACCCCATACTGCAACCCTCCATTCCCCCTGCCTTCCTCCAACCCTGTCTTCCCCCTCCATCACCATTCCTCTTTTTGTTTTCCCAGGGAAGGGGCCATCCACCTGCTGACCAAGGAGGAGGAACAGAGATGAAGGAGAGACCGGGTCCATGGGCAGCAGGACCTCATGCAGCATAACCACATGCTGGTTTTGCCCTGAATGGTGATGGAGCGGGCTGTCACACCGTTATTGTGTTGGCATGGCAAAGGTGGGAGGGAGAAGGCAGGGGATGAGGGGGAAGAGACTTGAAACTTCAGCTGCCCCTTTGTTTTTTCACCTCCTCCGGTTTATCTGGTGCCCTGTGGAATTTATGAGCCTTCCCCCTGCAAAGGACTGTTGTATTTCAAGTCACATAGTGCCTTCCAGCCGGGTGATAGACCTCACATCGTTCAGCCAGCTACTCTGCCCTTTAACAACCTCGAAGGGCTTAATGAGCAATAACAAACTTTCTCCCAGCAACAGATTCGGGAAGACTGATTATCTCTCTTTTACAAGTGGGGACACAATGTCAATCCGTTCCAAGTCTCTGTGGCAGAGCTGAGCGATGGAAGCAGCCCACGATTTCTCATACATTACTCTGAGCCTGCTAACAATTCCTTGCCCTTTCTCCCTCTCCATGCTCAGCTGGATACTTGCCCAACTCAGGGAGAGTAAGGACATTAACTCTTGCCACTTGAAGAGACAGAAGGCAGGTAAGGCAGAGGAGAATGGGAACGAGTCCAGCAGAAGTCAGACGGAAAAATCCCATCTCAGCAGCAGGAGTTGGCATCTAGGTATTGCTTTTCAGGTAACCCAGGTGAAGGACCTTAGGAGTGTCAACCTTATCTGTTTCTTATGTCATGGTGATACTGTGTTGTGAAGGGGACAAGGGACATGGTTTGAGAGGACACAGCCCCTGCAACCTGCAATTGGAAAACCACGGCTTCCAGAGCAGTTCTGCCAGCGCTGGTTGTTACAAACAGAGCAGCCCCTCAGTGAAGTCCCAACACCAGCAAGCACGAGGGGCAACCTCCCGACCAATCACCCCATGTCAGATCACTAATCAGGGTCCACCTTCCCCTCTCCAGGCAAGGTCATGCATGACATGGGTCCCAGCAGTGCCAGAGCAGCCCTGGCAGCAGACTCTTCCCAAGCACTGTGCCTTTTTCTGATTAATGGGACACATCTGAGGGGCACTGGGAATTAGAGAACGGCCCCACAACCGGGACCATGTCTCCTGCCAGCCCTGTAACATGGTGAGAGAGGTAGATGAATGCCAGAGATGTGGATTTCATACCCCTTGTACAAGGTTTGAGGCATCCCCAGCTCCAGAGGAGGGAGGTGAGCCCTGAGCATGTGGGGATGTGCCAGGCTGACCAGAAGCCCTCTGAGGACATGGGTAGGTGCCAATGCAGCCACCTGCATGCTGGGTGAAGCACCAGGTGCCCCAGCTCCTGGTGATTCTGTGATTCTGTAGCAGGTACAGGGCTGCAAGTGTTGCTGGTGGCTCCGTGCCCCTTGCCAGCTCAGCTGCGGGGGTGGAAGAACACACAGGCTTCCAGCAAGCACAGCGCCTGGCAGGTACGGCTTTCTCTGAGCATTACCAACCCAGCCTGCTTTGCCTCTGGACCTGGGATGGCTTTGCTGCGCTGGCACAAAATGCAGCTGCATCAGTGCTGCTGTGTGTTCCCCGAGAGCACTAAGGCATCACCCTGCAACCCTCCCTTTCCCTATGTACACAGAAGCCTGAGGGCCCATCAATCCACCCCTCCTCTCTGTCTAGGCAGGTACAGTGCCTTCAGGCTGTAGGAGGTAGCTGTAAGACTGTTAACTCCTTCCTCTCCTTCCCGAGAGGGAAATCCACAGATGCAGTCATGCCAGGCAGAGCTCCTGTGCAGGCTGTTGGCTTGAGAGAAGTGTCCTGCTCTGTGTATCACCTGGCACTCCAGATGCCCCAGTCTTCTTCCTGGATGTTACGTTTCAGAGGTCAAGCAGATACCCATGAGATCCAGCTCTCTCATCATCACTTTCCTACACGTGATCTCTCAGATTCTCAGTGCCTGGGACAGGGACACATAAGCTGCAAGCTCGGTGGGTTTGCATTTATTTTTATATTCATAAAACATGAGAGGCCTGCTCTTCAATAATCTCCGATACTGCTGTACTGACATCCTCTCAGTGGGATTTGCAACGGGATAGCTGATGGACTACACGTTTCTTGGATCGATTTCAGCTTGCCTTCCTCGTGGCTCTGCCATGGCTTCTCTGGTTACCGCATGTAGGTGTGCATGAAACGCAGATCAGTAACGCACACCGTGCCTTCTGCTGCCCGCGCTGGTGGGACAGAGATAAGGAAAGCCACCTGCAAAGGCTCCTCAACCTTGCCACCACAGAGGGGTCGTGCAAGCCTCAGTGCTAAGACCTGCAACTCAATCCATGGGCACGGCCTTTTTGGTAAATCAAGCCAGGTGTCCCAGGTTTCTCATTCTCCTGCATTATTAATGTTTTGCTCAGGGATTAATGTGGGTCAGGCTCTTCTTACGGGCCTATGTGCTCATTTCAAGTGTAAGCTTATCCAGAGTTTGAAGGTGGCAAAAGGCAGGATTTTGGTTCAGTCTTTTTAAAAAAGACTGCATGAAGTTATGACCCAGGGACAAGCATCCTCATAGAGGGATGGGACCCCTGTTTCAGTTTGGTTTCTATTCCCTTGACAGGGAAATTTTTCACTTAGGGCCACAGGGAATTTTATGTTGGGGTCAGAATCCAGACTAAGTTTGCATTATATTGGGTTAGACACCAGAGAGGTGAGCAAAATCTTTAAGAGAAAGCAGCAAGCTGGGCAGAGGGCTCAGAAAAGATGACCTCTGAGGAACACATGATAGAGTCTGGCGTGTTTTCCTCTGGACATAACAACTGGGGAGAAACCAGAAAACCTGCCCTTTCGTAAAAGTTGTGTGCATTATCCTCCATGGCCACAGAGGCAAGGCAGGCCTGGCTTGATTTATAATAAGGATGATTTATGGAAGGCATTTGGAAAATAGTTTCAAGTTTTTAAGGGCTGCTAGTCCTCCAATAAGTACCCACAGCCTCTGCTGTTTTGCTACCACCCATCAGTTCTTAAAAGTCTCTGCAGTTCGGGCAGGGTGGGGTAAGTATCCTTCATCCTGTCTCAGAGCAACGGGTGGGTTAGATCAGCATGTGCTAATCGGTGAGGCAACTGGGTACGGCCCATGGCCTTTTTCCTTGGAAGAAGATGTCTTTTGGGGTATGCACTCCATCAGCATCCCCTTCATTCAGCTGTGTGGGGCTGGGTGACGAGAGCCAGAGATGTCCCCTCTGTAGGAGAAAGTGTGGAGGCACCTTGTGTACAAATGCATGGCCCCATGGGGAACTACACTTTCTATTTAGATTGTAGCTGGAGTTTCCTAGGCTCTGTGGTGAATACACACCAACTAGTACATGGTGGTTTAGACTTAAGTACGGCTAGAACTGGGGCAATGCCTGTGCAGTGAAGGTTACAGCTTGATCTTCATGATTCAGCTCTAAACTCTACACTTTAGATCAAATTTTTCTTTCTCTTTGAGCTTTAAGGCAGAAATCTAGTCTCACAGTCAGACTGGTGTAAAGGTCTAGTAAAAGTGAGTAACATCTCAGCTACACAGTGCTAAGCACAGAATTAGCTGCAGTACTTTGATTATCTCTTTTATTACACTATAGTATTCCTTCAAGGCATTTCCTTTTATAGTGGCAATGACCCCGTTCATACACATTAACTTAGGTGGACTGACAGCAAGGAGCTTGGCTTTCCTGCCCCAACCACATCAAACAAACAAAATGAATTCTGCATCAAAAGAGGCACAAGCACTACTTGCCAGCGGGAACCAGAGGTGTAACCTGCATCCACTTGCATAGTTGTTTTCCACCTCAGCCTTCTCTGACCATTACATTTGCTAATGGCCTTGCATCTGCAAGAGACCTTTTGCAATCACTGGTCCTGAGCAGAGGAAATGAGGCTCCACATGGCACAACAGGAGAGTGGAAATTTAAAAAAATAACAGCGCAAGGTGGAACACCAGATATGCCCAGGTCCCTCTGCAGTCCTGAAGACCTTCGGGTGAAGAAGGGGAGCTGACATCTTTCTATTGCCCTCCAGCTTGCCACAGCTGCCTCATGGCACCGTGCCTGGAATACTCATCTCTGATCACACACTGGTGCTTGTTGTGCTGTGACGATTTCTCACCACCTTAGAAGCTGATTTCAGGATTGCTCAATGGCTACGGATCACTAAGGCACCCATGTTTTGCTACAGGGGACTCGGACAGTGGTGCCAGAATCTGGCCAGCTCCCAATACACTGCTGCCTGTGTTGGCAACATGGACAAAAAGTATTTCCAAAACTGAAGTGCAGAGCAGACTCTCTCTTTGGAAAAGCAGTAAACAAATCTCCCCATCTCTTTTACCCAAACAATCCCTTTTTTTTTTTTTTCCTTTTCTATTTTTTTCCTCCTACTTCTCAGGGGGTTGTGCCCTTTTATCAGCCTGTCACCTGGGAGAGGCAGAAAACCCAACATGACAGAGCCATCTTTCTTAGGGTGGAAGCTCTCCCAAAAGCCTCAGCATGTTCATGAAATCCAATACCTCAGAGAATCACCCACCACACTCATGCTAAAACCATTTCTTGAAAGATCGTGTGAACCAGTTTGTTGCGTAACTCTTCTTGACCATCAAACAACACCCTTATTTATAGTACATACACTTACAACAATAAACCTCCCTTTTGAACTGCATTGGCCAATATAGATTTAAAAGGCCCTTTTCCTATTAATCAACATCTCAATTTGTTGTTTAAGCATTCAGTGCTTTGGCTTGAGAGGAACTGGTCTCGTGACTTCCCGTAGGACTAGTTGATTAGGTTTGCAAAACCTTCTGTTTCCTGCACTGTGGTTCTCCGGGAGAAGATGGTACCGCTCCAATTTAGTAAGTAATGCCAGCTTCTTGCTCAAAACACTTAGCTTGCATCAGGAAGCCTGTGTTTTGAGTTTGGAAGTATACCTGGGAAATGTTGCCCCAAAAATGAAGGAAGAGGAAAAGGATATTTCTTCAAGCTGTTAGTCAAGATTTGAAAAGTCAAGATCTGCAAAATTCGAGAAGCCCTTTCTGCAATAGCTCCAGCCTGTAAAGGTCAGCAGCAGAGCATTGACCACTTGCAAGCAGTCCCCTCCATGCCCACTGCAGCTCCTTTGGTCAGTCAGCTGAAATAATGTGTTTCTGCCAGCGCCCTGGGCACTAAGTCAGGCCCCAGAAGACACACTTCTCTAAGCTCCAAGCTGGTGGCCTTGGCCAAGGCCAGCTGTCCATTGCCCAGATGAAGTCCCCTGTGATGGCCAAGAGAGCCAGGCTAGCTCAGGCTGGGTGGCAGGTCCTGGCCAGGCGCAGCACCTGAGCCACCCTGGTCCTGCTGGATCAGAAGCACCCTGAACCCAGACAAGGGCCACCATAGCTGATCAGCTCAGGGTGCCCTCTGCTCCACTTCCTGGTCCTGCTGGCCAGCACGGTCGTTTTGGCTTTCCCATCACTCAGCTTGTTCCAGCACCAGACCCCTTTTATTTTACCTAGAGAACAGCTGACCCCCTCCACTTCTTTCCCAGTCTTTTCCATCTCTCCATTGCCGGTGATGTCCTCAGGGCGAGGAAATACTTTCTTTTACGCGTTGGTACAATACTTAGGGAATGATTTGCATGCTTTTATGGGTGGTGCATGCCCTTGCCTGGAGATGCAGGAAAAGAGGATTGTATGGGTGTGACGTGCATTAGCTCTTCAGAACATACCTCGGGGAGGCTGTCTGGTGAGTTTGGTAATGCCCTTGGAGAGGCTTGTGTGCACACTGTGAGGGTAATAAGCTGCTAAGAATGAAGACAAGGCCGGTGGTGTTTGTTACTGCCGTCTTCCTACTCATCGGGGCATAAATAACAGAGAGGAAGCTCCCGCTGTTTAATGTAGCAACTGGAAGCAAGGCACAGCTTTCTCACCTGTCCATTGGGATAGACTGGAGATGAGTCAGGTTGTTTTCCTCACTAGCTCTTTGCAATATATATACTTTTATAGATCTTTACTTCAGCAAGGTCTTATTCTTAACATTTCCAAGTGTAAGTATTCCAGAAGAGCTATCCCAGCAAATATTCCTCACGGGAGTACTGCTTTTGCTGTCACAAGAGAGCTCTGTTGGTTTAGCTGATTTTGATAAGCGAAACAAAAATGACTATATATTTGCAAAAAGTCTTATAAGTGGATTCAACAGCATTTGCACTAGGGTTTTTACAATTATGGAAATTTCAATTTCTCTGCCAAAAAAAAGGGCGGGGAGGGGCAAAGATGTTCCTTAACAATATTGCTATTCTGGCACAAAAAAGAGACTTTTACAGACCTGCCTTAAAATTAATTTTCCCAGGTATTGACTCAACTCATGATTAGCGTCTCCTCCACTAAACACTTTCAGTGTAACTAAAGACCAGGCTTGAAACAAGCTAGCACATTCAGCAGTCCTCCTGAACACTGATGCACGGGAACAAGGTCTGAACTCTGACACCGAGCCCTCAAACCAAAATAAAATCCTCGGGCTCTTTAGAACTGGGAAAATTCATCTTTGGAAATGCTGGGTCTGGTGTTTTTTGCTTTTATCTGCAACAGAGGAATCTGCTGGATTTGAGCATTGGATCAGAACATCTTGAGGCTTAAGGTTGGATCTCAATCATGCAGCTCGGGTCTATCACTAACCACAATGGGCTTTCTGCATTGGTACTTGAGGACTTGCCCGTGCAGACAATAGCTATGTGCTGGCAAGCCAAGGTCTAAACGCATCTAAACACTATATAATCATAAAAAAAATACCACACTGAGGGATAGGGAGCTGGGCTGCTGTACTGCGTGTACTTGGCAAATACCTGTGCACTATGTCATTAGGGGAGCAAAGCACGTTTCTCCTGGGACATGGTATTCCTCCGGGCTGCTCCCTTGATCTACTGTCTCCAGCGTAATTGCCACTTGGAGTGCTAGATGTTAATGCTATGGCCCCAGGGAGCACTGCTTTTTCAACAGCCTATGGGAAAGAACAAAGAGGGCAGCAGGAGAGCGCTGGGAGCAAAGCACCTCTTTCTTCATCAGGAAAATCCCAAGCTACGAGTCAGCAGATTTACCACAATTTCAAGCACTGCTAAAACTTCATTACAGCCCTGATACAAGTATGTGTTGCATGAAAGCAAAGCTGTGCTTTGCCCCAAACCAGCTAAAACATTGGAAAGAACCATTAGTATCCTGGTGAAGAGCTGGTATCCACCTAAGCAGAGGCTGGGCTTTCAGGTTAACCTGGAACTGGATTCCCAAGCAGAATATGGGCAGATCTTACCTCTGCCATGAAATTTCCACGAAGCTCAGGCAAAACAAGTTTTGGTGCAATTCACTGCTCCTAACTTTAGCTTATTCAAAAGCTTAGGTCTTTGAATAGGGCCAGAGGTACTGGAGAAACATGGGGTCTTCCACAGTCACTCACCCCACTCTCAGTTCAATGGTGGACATCAGTAGAACAAATTGCTTTTTGGAGAGGTGCTTTCTAGTGCGTATGAAAAAACCATGAATCCTACCCTTGCCCCTCTCTGCTGTGTTTCTTTCTGCCTCCTGTGGAACGTAGACAATGGCGCGATGTGTGGGATAATAGCTCTTAGTGTGGGACTACACTTGGAGATAAAGTTTGCCAGATGAGTAAATCCACAAGTAGCTAATGCAAGTGCAGCTAAGCAGCTATGAGAGCACAAGCAAACTCTCAGAAGGGTGTACCACACGCACCTCTTGTTACTCATGGCAAATGGACAGCATCCTCCCCTCAGCAGGCATTGCCTTGGGCAGCCAAGGGAATTGAGGCATTGTAAATCCACGTGATCTTCCCCAGCAATAACTTGTCCCCACGTGCACAGCTTGCGCTGCTCTTGGCTGCCAGCTGGTCCTTCAGACTTTTGCTAATTTGATTAAACCCAGGACCACATTTTCTTAATCTGGGTGTAATCCCTCAGACAGACCTGATCACAGCCTCTGGCTGATGTGCAACTCTTTTATCTAGAGCAGCCAGAAGCGCTGCCCACGAGTGTGATGGCTGCATGATAGTCTGCCTGGTACAGCTGGGTGGAGATGGGTGGCCCCCATTGGGAAGAAAGGACCTGCCACCCTGTTCCCCTCAGCAGCATGGAGGGACTGCTAGGGTGCCTTGCTGGTACAGGGGAGTGCCTGGGGCAGGCCAAAAGTTGTAACTCAGAAGCACATCGGGACAGACAACTCAGAGCAGCCTTTTGGCCACCTCAGAGCAGGGCTGTAAATGCCCTTGGCCTGTACAGCCCCAGGGTAAGAGAAGGTGGAGGAAGAAAGGGAGCAGCATCTTCCCCAGAGCTTTTCCTCGGCAGCTGGCTCTGTCCTGCCAACAAGGACCGTGTGACTTGCAGGCCTGGAGGAGGCAACGCAGATCCTTCCCTGGATTGAATCTGCATCACCATTGCTCTGCACTAACTTTTGGAAAGATGATGAGCTCCCTGCTGCTGTGGTCTGCCTGCAGCTATGCTCAGCATAGGGTCGCGCAGGGGTGCAGGGCTGGCAGTGTCCAGACACGCTCCTGTGGCTGTATTGTACGTTCATGCCCATTCAAACCCTTTCTTTGCAACGCATGCTGAAGCTGATTAAAGTAAGAGAGCCTCTGTGTTCTCTAGTCTTTGCGCAGAGTAAGAAGCAATACAGACAACACTTGCTAAGACTTCACTCTAATTTTCTGCAGTCTAACGAACTTCATCCACAGTAAAGGCGAAATTGCAGCTTCATGCAGGTTCCTTCTGAAACTGTAGGGGAACTACATCTTGTCTTTCCCATTGCAGTAAGCAGCCATCCCCAGCTTATTTGAAAAATGAAGCAAACATATATGCATGTATTTGTGTGAAACTGCTGGAAAAATCTCTGGGCTAGCACTTGTCCTTGGGGGCACCAGAAATCCCAAGTAATGCCAGTGAAGGAGAGGGAGTTAAGCTGCACTCTTGTGACAAAGGACAGAATGGATTTCTAAGTATTTGCCTTTAAAGACATGCTATACCTCTCCACCATGCAAAGGCCCCCTTCTCAAGATCTCAATTACTGGTAGTCAAGGCTGCTTCTTAGGCTCTCGTTGGAGTTCTGAACACATAGACACAAAATTTTTAAAATGACATTTCTGTGAAAGCCCGCAACCTCGTCAACTATGCCTGTTACCTGAGTTGTCTCTCTCTCGTCAATCCTCTTCTTGTAATTAATTTCCTGACTTTTTTCCATTAGCTAATATTACAGAGTGTTGATAAGTAGCTCTTTTCTTTTGCCCCAGAACAGTGGTCAATGCAAACAGGTAGGTTTTAAAGTCCTTGAAGAGAAAGATGTTCTGCAACCTGAACTTGTTACTGAATCAAAATTGTGTTGCAGATATGGAGGACTCGTGAACTTAAAGCAAAAATCTATAGCTGGTCAGCACTTTGCTTGCTCATGCCTATTTGAGTTGCTCTGGGCAGTAAACACTCTGGGAATACAATGCATCCTTGGGCTATAGCCCATCTGCATAGAACAATTTTGCTGCTGAATGTGCATTTCTTGCTAAGGGTAACTGCTCATCTCAAGGCTATAATGATACTGATGCACTCACGCCATGAACTGCAACCCACTGTTCTGGCAGTTCTCTTGCTTTATTTCCCCGCCGCAAGAGCTGGAATGAATTGTATTTGTTGGTGAAGCTTATTTTTGCTGGCTTTCCATCTCAGGCAGTGAAGGATTTTATGGAGCTATCCTGTCTGTTTCAAAACGTTTTTTTAATCATCCTTTTTCCCAGCCATTGCATTGTCCTGAAATAGCCCCGTATATAAACACCAATCATGTGTATGGGCTTCGTGTTTCCCAGGGTACAAAACTCTCTCTACAAACACGATTTAGGAGAACTACTGTGAGCCTGCACCTTCTGGCCACCAGGCTGGCTGGCTGCAGCTGGTATAGCTGACATCCTTGCTCTTCCCTAGACTTCTTGTGCATCTCAGCTGAGATGACAAGCAATTTCTCTGCATGTAAACTCCAGGAGACAGGAGTACTTCTGAGCATCAGGGATTTGCACCATACTCAGACAGTCCCAAATCCGGACTGGAGTGAGACTGGGGTGTTTCCTAGCCCCTTCCCCAGTTCTGTCACTTCTGCAGGATCCCAGAGGCATCTTACTTGAGGCCCTGCCTCTGTGCCCCAGGGAGACGAGCATTTCCTTACTATTTCCAGGTAGGCATGATGCTTTTCCAAACAGCTGTGAAGCACTTGGGCATTATAAGCTGTGGGACCCATATAGGAACTCTGCTTGATTACCAGCAAATCTGGGGGCTCCTGCCTCCCACACTGTGGTGGCAATGCCAGTTTGTGGCAATGCTGCCTTGTGCTGGCAGTGCTGTTTGTGTGGACCTGATGTGAGAACAGATCCCCCCAAAAAAGTCTCCAAGGACAAAAAAATGGGGGACGCTTTCTGCATGTTTGTTTCAAGTGGGATTGGTTCTTCAACCTGTTTCACAGTGTTTGTCCACAGCACTTGGGCCAACATAGCTCCTGGGAGAGATGGGAAGTGCCAGGGCAGCAAGAGGAAGGGCCAGAGGATTACGGCAATGAGGCAAAGCTTTTGCCCTCCTGGTGCTGATAGATGTTTTGGGACATCCAGGCACAGCCCCAGACTCTCAAATGATGAGATTACCCTCTTTCTCAGTGAGACATGCTTCGAATGTACCTGGGGGATATGCCTTTCTTCATCTTGGTTTCCTCTTTACCACACGCTGCTTTTTAGACAATTACATAGAGGAACTCCTAAAAAGTCTACTCTGTAGTGCTTGCCTTACAACAATACCCGATTTTGTAGATTTTTGCAAAAATCTTCATGGGGGTTGTATTATCCCAAGAGTGAACCTGCACAATGACTGACTCCCAT
This sequence comes from Numenius arquata, assembly GCF_964106895.1. NCBI lineage: Eukaryota > Metazoa > Chordata > Aves > Charadriiformes > Scolopacidae > Numenius > Numenius arquata. Next base: position 12,922,765 of record NC_133576.1, on the reverse strand, counting down.
TTCAGAGCCCAATACTTTCAAACTTTTCTCTATAATCCTGAGGCTGTATAGAAGAATTTCCCTGGTTCAGGGCAAAAAGAAACCCAAGAAATCAGTACCACTTCTAAACAACAACTAGCTCCTTCCCAAAGCTCAAACGCTCCCATGCCAGTTGGATCACTACCAGTTGAAAAATGTGTCTGGTGGAAGACCCAGAGTAAGAGTCTGGACCTTGAGAGCAGGGTCCTAATCCATAACCTATTACTGTGTGTGGCACTTGCCAAGAGAGCCCACACAGTGAGGTAAGGTTGCACCACACTCTCTCCTCTAATGAGAAGCAAGTCCCTGATTCAGCAAAGCACTTAAGTGTTTCGATGAACCAGTGCCAGATTGAACATCTTGTGCAGAACTCAGTTGTCTAGTGAACAGTATCAAATATTTTATTGATGGATGCAGACTTAAATGAAAATTAAAGACGTGGCTATTTAAGGCTGTAGGTGCCCAAACACATATTGTTCGTTTTTTATTGTATTAAAGTAATCATTTGTACGGGAACAGAAGCAGCCACCTCCAGAAAATCCATCCCTGTCATGCTGGGAAGAATATTCTCAGTCCTCCCCCAGTGCCCTGTCAATTTGATGGCTTATGTAGCTTGCTTAGAAACTCAGCACATTCAGGCTATTTCAGATCAACAAGTTTCAGTCATATCCTTTCTTTTCCTACCAGGAACGCCCAGCTTTCATACCCTTATTGGTTGCATAAGGTATGGGGAAGTGAGGCATGGCCTCCTGTAGGCCAGATCAGATATTAGAAAGTATGATCAACATGGTGGAGCACCACTAGACAGGTCTCCAGATCCTGCCACCACCCTTACTTGGCAGTCAGTCAAGAGGCAGGACGCTGAGCTCCGTGTTGACCTCGGTCTCTGAGGCTGCAGCTAGTGAGGGTCCCCATCAGCCTGCTTTCCTCTCTGTAACATCTCTGGCCATCCTGATAAAAAGGGCTCTCAAACTCAGAGAACATTAATCCTGGAAAATGAAGCATTATGGCAGGTGAAGATAAACCTCAGCCTATTAAAGCTGGCTCCCTCTCATTCACTGTGCAGCCTTTCACCTGAAATGCTGTGTGCAGCAGTGCCTCATAACTTAAGGCTGCAGCACAGAGCATGCAGACAGGTGGAGAGAGCAGAGGTTGGACTTTGGCACATCCTGACTTCGGGATTGAAGGCTTTGTCTTTGAAAACATATTTTTCTGATGCAAAATTTTAATGGCAAGTTATCGATATCTTTGATATGTTTGAAAACATATCTATAGCATAGTAAAATGTCAAACATAGCTTTTTCTAATATAGCAACACATATGTTCTTCTCTCTCCTTCTCCACCCTATAGCAACAATCTTCATTCCCCTTTTACTGATCAATAATACACCCATTGGCCCTCTCAGCTAGGTAAAAAAACAGTGGAAGCATGGATCGAAAAAAAAAGAAATCTGGCATTTTTCACCAGCTTGTATATATACTTAAATGCAATCACCTCACTGCCATGGAATATAGGCAGGTGCAAATGGGAGGAAAAGAAAAAAGAGTACATGCAGAGGTTTTTTGCTCAACCTTATGCTCTTTTAAATAAATTTCCATACAGCCACTAGCACTCAAACAATTTGCAGAGAAGGCGTAAGTTACATGGCACTCGGTTTATCTGCTCAGGCATGGCAAAGTGCACACACGATATACACTGCGGTTCCAGGCAGTCTAGGGATTTCAAAGCTGCTTTATCTCCCAGATAACTCACTGGCAAAGAAGGGTGAATTAAAAACAGCGTCGGTGACTAAAAATGGAACGGTAGATTGTGATTACGGCCTTTAAAAAAGAAGTGTCACTTAAATGCATGTTACAGCTTTGTCCCGAGCAAGAGTTTAACATTTTTCCTGAAAACATGCAAATCCTTGAATAATGTATCTCAGTCTATTGGTAATGGCTTTGCTTTTCATGCTCTCACACCATCCCCGCCCCCCACCTCCAAGTAGTTTTGGGGATTTACGAACCGTAGTAAAAACCCATCTCCTAGCAGCCGGACAGAAACCACACTCTCCTGAATCCCACACATTGATCTGATCCACTACACGACTCTAGTAAGCCTCCACCTCCTCTCTGGTAAAAATACAAAAAATCCACAGTTTTTAAGTTCTTGGGCTGAGCCACGTTGAGCTTACTATTGAGAAAGGCTGCGCAGCCTAAGTTCCCACCTACGGAAGTGCCAAGTGCTCAGGAATTTTGTACAGGCAAAACACTGAGGCACTCGAAATGACGGGAATGCTGCGTATTTCTGCCCTTCGCCTCTGCAGCCTGCAACACCATTGCTCTGAAGGAAGGTAAAGCCATTTATGTGCAGCAGCAAAGGCTGGAGCCCTAATTTTCACAGGGCCTTTGAGGAGTCATGTTTTTGCAACAGTATTTGAATGACTGACTTGAAAGGCTTCAGAAAAAAATGCAAAATACTGTCAAAAATGCAAAACGTTTGTATCCCTCAGCCAGGGGGAAGAAAAAAGCGCAGGAAGGAGCTTAGCCAAGCCTGACCGGGTGCAGTGGATCTTGATCTTTGCTCGCCCCATAGTTAGATATTGTTTCCACCCCCCATTTAATGCACTCACAGCCTTATCTTTTAAAGTGATCTCATTAAAGGCAGGGGACAAGCCAGCAGGGGGTGTGAGGCCCGTAATTATAGATGGAAGGTCGATAGAAATACAGTTACATACAATCCCCTTGTCTTCTCTGGGCCCCTTCTTAAGGGAATTACCCTTCAAAAAGCATGAATCCCTTCTGGCCGCCTTTCTGAACCACGCTGACAGAGAGCTCATGGTGGAGCACATCTCGCTTTGTCTACGCTGCTGCCGCTTCTGTTGCCTGCTTTAGTTTGCTGTAGGTAACCCCATCCTCTGGAGGCTCTTGAGATAAGGTACAAGTGGATGGCAGAAAATAGCTTATTTGGGCCCAGCTCCACTCTTTGTTTTGCTGAGTAAGTGGGAGCCTCTGCTGTGAAGGGCGCTGTACTGTCCCCAGGCAAACTGCCCCACTGCGCACAGACTAACTGCCACTGAAGAAGCGGCTGCGGTTCTCAAGGCGAAGGCCAAAGCGTGGCTCTTGTTGCGACACACGCAAAACGCTGGTGAACAGAGATGTCACAGAAAGAAAAACCAGGTGGCAGACGACATTCTTTCCTGTTCTGTGTAGTATCCACTGCTGGGATGCCAGTTTTCCCAGCAAACGCTGTCCTAGGCTGTGGCAGTCGCAAAGGGATAAAGATTTTCTTCTCTGTGTCGAGCTACACGCAGTCTGTTACGGGAAGCAGCAATATGCCTCAGCAGAAGCTGTTGTATCCAGCAGCAAGAGCAAAGGGCTTTCAGACCCTTGGACTCTTTAACTAGAACCTGCTAAAGTTTTTCTGCGTGCTTGCCTTCCCTCTCTGTGACTCCGTTTTCCCGTCCTTAAAGTGGCCATAATAAAAATTCCTTCTGTAAAACACTCTCGGCTTCTTGAAGTAAAAAATGCAGCAGAAGGGCCGTGTGAGGACCACAGCAACAAGCACTCACATAACACCCTGCACTGCTTACCTAAGCCCACCCTTCTTGTTTCATCACAATGTCCCATGCTACCTACCCCTGGAATTCAACTGCTGTTCAGCAGCGCACAACCGCACCACAAACAATGAGCAGTCCAAAGGGGAAAGTGATGTATCACTGCAAATCTGCAAAATAACAATTTGTGATTACTCCCAGAACAAGGACACACAAGCCAAAGGCCAGGAATTTTCAGGTATTAAAACCTGATTTGGATCTGACCCACTGGCAGGAGTGAAGTTCGCTGTACATTATCTCTGTTTCCCCCTGCCAGGGTATCAAAAAGAGCTTGTAATTGCTTGTAGATACTGAAAACAGAGCTCTCCTGATTTTTCTTAAGTTAATCTGATACCTATTACAGGAGGAGAACACAAGTACTCTACCCTCCCTGCCTGTTTGGACATAATAAAATTTCCTTTGACCTGTATGGATTTGCTCTCTGTTTAAATCACTCCCAGTAAGAGAACTGAGATGCATTTTCTCCTGAAAGAGACACTAGGTCTGGGTTTACAGCACCACAGCTGCACGCTACAGTTTCATGCCATGAAGAAATGGCAAAGTGTCAACTATCCCAAGGCAAAAGATGGATCAAACTGATAGTGTGCCAAACCAACTACACTGGTTAAGTGGCACTTCCAGTAGAAACATGGCTCAGAAGTTGTCTGGAGGTCTTCTTTTAGTGTCCTATTGATGGTGTTTCACCACCATTCAAAGAAACCTAAGTTTGGTACACTAGATTGCTCTTAAGGACTGAAATGATGTTAAGGAGTGAAAATGAAATGAATAGGTGATTTCAGGCTCTGAAAATTTCTATCCAGTTCCTTATGCCCACCCCCTTCTCCCCAAGAGCCAGGCCTTTCATGGGAAGAGCCTGGCAAGAGCCAGGCCTTTCATGGGAAGTCTTAAAAGAAAACCTCAAACATGAGTAACGAGCAAAATGAGAGCGCTGCCTCAGGGTCAAGACAGTGCAGCTTGGAAGGGAGAGAGCTGCCCAGGTGCCATGTATTTTCTAGGTAAACTCGTAAGTTTCAGTCTCCAAGTCTGTCAACACAGTGCCAGATCCAATAAAGACCATCAGAAGCATAAAACAGAACTTATGCAGAAAACTAAAAAACTGAAATGCTGGCCTACCATCTAAAATTGCATCTGATGTCACCGCTGGTTTTTACTTCAAAGTTCACTATGTACAGTTCCAGTAGCCCCTCAGTACTGAGCAGGCTGAGCCCCTTGTAAATCTAGCTGGAATTGCAAAGACAAAGCATCCTGCATGTCCACAGGAGCCAGATCTATCCAACGCTCTAAGCTTTAAGCTCATCCAAAGATCTAGGGCACAGTGACAGGACCACACTCCACCAATGCTGTGGTGCCTCCAACACCTTTGAAAGGCTGTGATGGTTGTTGTGGCATCCCTTCCCCTTATATACATGAATCTGTAACAGTCTGATAAGCTTTTGTCCAAGATGTTTAAGGCCTGAATTCAGTTCTCTTCTACTGAGGGGAGTGTTGACCCTTGCTCACCACAGAAGCGTATGGAGCAAGAACGTCCCTAGCACCCCCATAGCTAATTTATGGGGCCCTCAGTAAGCGAAGCCTCCTGTGGGGAAGAGCCTATTGAAATGCTTTCTCATTTCCAAGCTCATACAGGGTCCAGGAAGTTCTTCTAAGCTATCAAGAATGAAAAAGAGCAGGAGCTGATTTTCTTTGCCAGTGCATCTAGACAGAAGTAAAAAGCAAAGTGACCAAACACAGAGTCACAACTCCTGCGTCCCTCTTTCCCAGACGTTGAAGCGTAAGGGCAGGATGATGGTCCCCTAGCCAGGCTCCCTGAGCAGCAGAGGGCAAAGACACCCTGTAGCTCCTCACCGAGTCCTCGAGCACCAAGTGTTGCGACCGCCGCGCTTTAAAGTAGTTTCTGGCAAGTATATGCACATCTCCCAGCGTACGGAGCGAGCTTTAGCCTCGGAAGGTCTGGAGCACCGTGGGCGCCATGCCACCCACAACTGCCCCTCACAGCCCACCAATGTCCCCCTCACAGCCCACCAGTGTCCCCCTCACAGCCCACCAGTGTCCCCCTCACAGCCCACCAGTGCCGCCTCCCCCCACCGTGCCACAAGCTGAGGTTTGGCTGGCAAAGCCCTTCCGGAGGTCTTGTGAGTGGGAGCAGTGCCGGCAAGGAAACCCACGGAGCACCCCGTGGCTTCCAGCGGCCACGATGGCAGAGATGCCCCCCCACCCCCGACGTGTGGGCAGCGGAGGGAAAGCGCGGCCCGGCCCGGCATGGCGGCGGCGCTGGGGCTCGGCCCGGCGCGGCGCCCCCCGGCGGCCTCACCCCGGGGGAGGGCGGGCGGAGCTTTCCCCGTCGTCCGAGGATCCCCCGCGCCCCGACCCTCCTCCCCCGACCCCGGCGAGGCGCGGCGCGGCTGGGGCAGCCGAGGTGAGGCCCACGGTGCACCCCCGGGGGGGGCGGTGAGGGGGGGCCGGACCCGCGGGCACCGCCGCCGCCCACAGTCACCGCCCCCCCAACCCGCGCTCCGGTCCCGTCCCGTCCCGTCCCCGCCTGCCCGCCGCCGGGGAGGGGCGGGGCGGCGGGCGGGGCGCCGTGGCGAGGGCTCTTTATGCGGCGGGAAGCCGGCGGCTCTACGAGCTGCGGGCGGCTGCGGCGACAGAGAAGAGGGACCCGGACGGGGGCAGAGGAGGAGGAGGCGGGGGGGCGGCGGCGAGGCGAAGGAGAGGAGCCACCGAGGAGGAAGGAGGAGGAAAGAGAGCGGCGGCCGGGGCGCTGCCATTGTTCCGCACCTGCCGTCGGCCCGGGACACGTGGCGCCGCTTGAGCCCCGCTCCTCGCCCCCCGCCGCCTGACCCCGCACGCAGCCGCCCGGCACCATGGGCAAGGGGGTGAGCGCCGGGGCCGGGGCGGAGCGCATGGGCTCGAGGCGGTGGCGTGCGGCCGGGAGTGGGAAATTCAAGGAGCCGGAGCGTGGCCGGTTCCCCCTTTTCCCTCTCCGCCTGGGGCAGGCGGGGCTCCGCTTTGTCTGGTGCCGGGCTGGGGCGGCCACGTCGTGTTGTGAGGGGGCCGGGGCGGGCGGGTAACGGCCGTTGGAGGGCGGCGCCGGTGCCGCCTGCCCCCGAGCAACGTGCGCTGGCCGCCGCCGGGAGAGGAAGTAACGGGCTGGGGCGGCGGGAGACGGGCCACGGGCGGAGCTGTCTCTCCACGCGTGGCCGGCCGCCGACATGGCCGCGGTGGGACGGGGCGGGAGGGGGCGGCCTGTGCCGGTGAGCCCGGGAGGAGGTGGTGGCCCAAACCTTCCCCGGCTTTGAGGCCGGGTTCCCCCCCCCCCTCCCAGAAAGGGGGGGGCCTCCTCCCGCCGCACACCCCCGGGCCCGTATGGGGCCCGCAGCCCCCGGGGCTGGTGTTATCTGATGCCCTTTTGGAGCTGAGCTGCGGAGCGTGGCTGCTCCCCGGTCTCCCAAGAGTACTTTAGACTTCTTGAGACACGAGGGCCCGTGGGGGGGAAGGAGGGTTGTTTGGATTATTAAGGCTTATTAAGGCTAATTTGCCTATTGGTAGCGGTGAAGGCGAGGTGGGAGTTGGTGTCGGGAGGGAGGTGGTCGCCCCCTCGCTCTGTGATGTCCGCCCTCTTCGCTGGGGTGATAAACGCCTGCCAGGAGGCCCTGCGGCGTTATTTTGCCCTGAACCAGCGTTGTTTCTACCTCACAGCCCACAAGGAGGCGGGGTCCTTAATTCAGATCCTATCTTTTAATTTAAAGAAAAGTGTCTCTGAAGGCTCTGGAAAACAGGGCTGAAGACTTTTTCTGAAGTTGGGTGGCGTGGTCAAATGCCCACGTGTGGAGCACAAAACACCTCTGGGGTTGCTCCAGTTTTATTTTATGTTGGAAAAAGCAAGGACCAGTTTCAGGGGTTTATTGTTTGGATGTTTGGTTTTTTTTCCCTTTCAAATAACTTCCCTGTGTATCTTGTGTAGTTGGAGGAGGGTAGACTTTTATTTACTCTTCTTTTAGACTCATTCCTGGAAAATTCCCAAATCTCTCTGCTTACTGAGGGGAGTGTGACGGCGCGGGGTCTTGAGGTGGTAGCATTGTCCCTGCCTACAGGTGTTCTGTGCTTCCCTAGCCCTGTTCAAACATTGACTTGACTTTGCATTGTCCTCATCCATGCGGTGGCAATGTTGACATAACTGCATGAACAGTTGGGGACCTGTGAGAACATGGCTGAGCAGACAGTTACTTGGAAAAGTGGGTTGAGGAGTGCGTGGGGTGGGTTTGGGGGACTTTTTTTTTGTGGGTTTTTTCCTCAGTGAAGTATTTTTGATGTGTGTCAGCCCAGCGTGATGTTTTGCAGTCTGGTGGGCAACAGGCAGCATGCACAGTAAAAGGTCATCAAAGAGCTAAAACATTGAGGGGGTGTTTTAAGGTGTTGCAGTCTTCTAGATGCTTTAAATTGTCAAAGAAGCCTTGGAGTTGTGTGTGTATATGTATGACTGCTGTGCCAAAGGCTTCGGGGGCTGCCTTGGCTGGACTAATGGGACGTGCAAACACTTTCTAATGTGGAAGGCTGTTAGCTGTCTTGCTTGTATTCCAGATTTCATAGGTTGCATGGATAGTAAAGCAACTGGCTTGCAACTGAAGCACCGACACGAGGTAATTCAACAGTGTACAGCTGCCTCAGGCTTTCTGGTAGCAAGCCACAAGATTTGTTTCCTTAGCGGTGAGAATGCATGGAGGTTATTGGGGACCCCCTGAAAAAAATGGGGATGCGAGAGAGCAAGGCTGTGAAAAAGGCAGTGTGTGGTTGCAACACCAAACAGCATGTGCCTGCCTGGAGTTAGGGTGCCCCAAAAGGAAACCTCTTTTCCACGCAAGCATGGGATGGAAGAGAAAGTAGGAGCGTTAAGTGTGAGAGAACAAGTTCCTTGTCTCTGCAGCTGTGAGGAGAAGCCAAGTGTCTGTTTTACTTTAAATGGTAACAGGACGAGGGGAGGGCCGTGAGCTGCCCGAGTATGTTGTTCAGCCCAAAAAGCAGATTATCCAAGGGGGTGTGCGTAGTGGAAGAAAGCAGACAGGATTTCATTTCTCTTCAGAGCTGCCTGGAAACTGTCTGGGGAGAGCAGCGTGGTTCACTCCGTCCCCCTTGCAGCACTAGCATAGTGCACAGTTGCCAGTTGTGTGCTTTGAGTTGCTTCTGGAGGTCAGGGCTAATGCCTGAACCCCAATGAAGGCTTTTTTCCTGTCAGAAACTGGGAAGGCTTGTTGCATAATGGACCAATTGAGAGGAAATTATGCAAATCAGAGCAATCCTTATCTGGTGCGATTAAGAAATCTTAATATACTACTCTTTTCCCTCCCCCATCTCTTTCATTCCCACTTCTTATTACTATGGCTAGAGGATTCTCCTTTTGCCAAAGAAAACCCTGGGCCTAGCCATCGCACGTTTTCACGAAGCGCAGTGACAGGATGAAGGGTCTCTGGCAAGTGGTCTGTACCAGTGGTTTGCAATCCCATAACTCAGTGGGATCCTGACCTGCTGAAAACTGCAGAAAGCCATGCTTCACCCGGGCTTTTTCAAGGAGTAGTTGAAGTTACCAGCTCCTCTACGGGAGGACTGTGTCTGGCCCCCCACTGATCTTCATGTGTTTGACAACTACTAGAGATTTCTGGATTGATGGTAAAGGTGCACTAATGTTCCAGGTAAAGAGGCGTGGGAGATGACACTCCATAGTTGGCAAAGCACTGAAAAACCAGGAAGAGTTGCTCGGCTGTGCGGCAGTGGTGTTTGGAAAGCCAGCTCTGCACTTGGGTCCTCAAGCAGCTCCATGAGGAGTAGGACATGCTTATCCTAGTATCCAGAGAAGGCTCAAGGTGTGTGGGTGGTCCTGTTTTGACCCTGTTGATGAAAACCCTTGCAAAGTTTAGGTAGCTTGTCCTTCCATAATTTGGGAAGCAGCAGTCTGCTCATAATGAGCAATTATTAGCTGTTAAGTAAAAACTGCTCTGCACTGTCCTAGATGCTGAGTCTGTTTGATTGATGCAGCTGATTAGACTTTCAATTAAAGATACAAGATTGAACACAGCTCTTAGGAGGGAGTAAGAAGGATCCAGGGAAGGCATTAGCATCCCTTGCTAAGATTACGTAGGGTCATGGAGTGGTGTTTCCAGTCCAATAGGCATAGTCCTTATCATGACTCATCTGGTTAATATATTTACTGAAGACTGTCTCATGAGGCAGCAGGACAGTAACTTTTCTGTTTTCTCTGCACAGTTGGTTATAATGACATAAGTACCAGAACAGATCAGGCCTCCAGAGACTGCGTAATTTATTTTGGCTCTTACTTGATATTTCTTTTTGGATTAGGTGATGTTAGAATAAGGGTACTTCTGAGCTTGCCTGCTGATTTGCACCCCTCCCGTTTCCTGGTCAATCATGGCTTGTGTTGAGAACATCAGCTGTGAATGGCTCAATTAATCCAAGGCGGAAAAGCATAAGCTGTATCTGAAAGACAATAGGGTTTTCTGGGGGCTGTATAAAACTTCTTACACTGGTGTGTACAAATGTTGTGCTTAAGCCAATGGAAAAAAAAAAAAACTTGCATGGGGGGAAAAAAAAAAGGCTGTGTTGTTTTTTTTCTGTGGCAGTTTTGATGAGTCAGAGTTCCTAGGCAAAGTCAAGTAACAGGGGTGACATTTCTGATGAAACAGACCTTCCTTTGTGTTTGGGCCATGTGATTAATTTTCGATAAGATGTGAATCTGGAGTACCGTAGGCTGCCTTTTCATTGTATGGCAGGAAAAGGAGGGGAAAGCAGGGAAATCCTACAGCACTGAGGGGTGAGATGAGCCCCTCATCCCCTGGCAGCCCAGCCAGCAGGAGCCTTTGCTCAAAAGATTGGGCTCATCTTGCCAGAAGAGAGGCAATGGCCTTGAGGGCACAGAACAGGGGCATGACTTTGACTCTGATCTATGTCTCAAGTTCAGATTTAAGTGATGGAGCAGGAAGTTCAGTGTCTGTGAAATCAACCTATAGCAAAACCTGAAACCAGTGCTACTGGGTTACCTTTTCTGTAAGGGTGGGATGTGGTACTAAAGCAACAGAAGGGAAGGTATTGTCCTGTTTTGCTTTTAAGCTGAGGAACTCTGAGCTCCTCACTTGGGTGCTTAAAGAAATGAGTAACTCTATCCACTTTTTGTTCTGACTACAGCTGATTGCTAGATTTTTTGTTCAGGTTGTTGTTTTTTTTGAAGCAAATCATGCTTGAATAAGGGCAGTGAGCCTTTTCATGTTTGCCTACTTGCAGGTCATCTCTGCAGCTGAAAGAGCTAAACGCTTATATTCTTGGGCTGTTCACTGCTGCCCGCGATAAGCTGAGCGAGTGTACTTCTCACAGAAGTTTCAAAGAACAGTGAGGTTTTTACATCACCTGCAAGAGCTTGCCAGGCTTTTTGGGAGGAAAGGAGTGAAGCTGAAGGTTGTGGTCTGCTAGTCAAGACACCAGCTCCTTCACCTTCATTAGAAATCATTTCTTGTCTTAAGCAGTTATCAGGAAGCATGTGTTTTGTGCAGGACCGTGTTTGGACTTGTCTGCTAGAGTTCTAGCAGAAGTCAAAGTTGTTACCTTTGGAGACTGAAGGAGAGAGATGCTTCATGGTGACTTTTTGTGAATTGCCCCATGGCAAATTCTTGTGATGCAGGAATGCAAAGGCTTTCGCTTTTTTAAGAAGTGAAATGGGAGTTTAGGTGAAGGGACGAGAATGTCAGGAATGCTGATAGTCTGTGGTTTGGTGTCCAGGGAGAGGAGGCAAACAGCTCAGGCTCTGCTCCACTTCCTAAAAACTGTTTCCTGCCTTTACTGAACAGGGCAAGAGAGGGCTTCTGTGCATGTGAAATGTATGACTGCTGCTGCAGAGTGGTGTGCACAGAACTTTCTCGGAACAATAAAAGTCCTTGTCTAGATGTGACTGATGGATTCTTTTCTAAAAGTCATGATTTTTCTCCCTTTTTTTTTTTCCCTCGTGGAGTTTCACTTTTGGTTTTGGTTTGGAGTAAATAATAAAAATTTCCTGTGCTTGCTGCTCAACAGGACAATTTTTGGATCCTAACAGTAGCTTCTGTATCCAGATCACTTTCAGGAACTCAGTTTGTGATTTGAGGTGCTTGTGCAAAGACCAAGAAAGGCAGTGCCTTTGAAACCTTTTCTTAATCTTGTTAACGGTTTGACTCTGGGGCCACTAGCTGCTATTCCATCTCAAAATGCTTCTCGGGGATCTTATTGGGTGAAAATCTCATTGCATAAAACTTGGCAGGGATGTAATAGGTCCCATGCAGGAGGGAAGGGAGGGGAAAGCTGCTATTGGAGGCTTGTGAGAGTCTGGAAATGTATGGAGTACCTAATGGAGGAACTGCACTGTGAGGCTGTAGTGGTGTCTGGTTTTGGTACCTTACAGGGTGTCCGAACTTCTTGCAGTACATGGTTATTTCTGCCTGTAACTCTTCTGTACTTCTTTTTTGTATTTCAAATGATGTTTATATGTGGTATGTCATGGTTTCTTTGTCCTTAGATGCTTGTTTACTCCATCATGACAAGATCTAAATCTCATCATGATTTCATGTAGAATTAATCAGAATGAAAGTGAATGAACATGCGTCTGAATAAAGAGGCTTTAAGCGTATCATCTGTTCTGTGAAGTGTAAGCAGGACTGAGCACAGATCGAATCTGTGAAAGTGTACTGCTGCTTTGTATACCATTCTTGCTGGTCAAACTGCCATAAATTGAAAGCAGATTTCTGTTGCGTAACTAGCCAGCTAGAGTGCCAAACTGAGAATGAAAGTGTTGGAGCTTATCCCCCAGATTCAACCAGTTAGAGATACCACCTCTTATTTATCTTCAGTTGATAGGCTACTCCTTGCCAGAGGATGTGGAAGACTGAGGGGGGGAGGAGTTAGTGCCTTGAAGGGAGCATACGTATTCACTCAGGAATTGGTTTCTTCTGCTCTTCATCACTTTTCAGCTTGAGCTAGGGCTCGCACATCAAGACTGAATAGCATGTAGCTTGCTTTCCTCCTACCTAGACTTGCATAATGTCTGGCTGTAATCTGTGTATCAGGGATGCTGTTGAGCAGACTTGTCTGCTCACTAGCTTGGTGGTTTTTTTTAATTGAAGTGGTATAACTTTAATAAACCATAAGAATTTTGTCTGCCTGGCAGTCTCGTGTGCATAGTTCATATCTACTGCTGTAGAAGTTGACTGTATTTCTTATGGTACTGTGGCTTCTCTTGCAGGCTGGAAGAGACAAGTATGAGCCCACTGCTACATCAGAGCATGGCGCAAAGAAGAAAAAGGGGAAGAAGGAGAGGGACATGGATGAACTTAAAAAGGAAGTCTCAATGGTAAGAGTGTAGGGCATGGAAAGAGCAGCTTTTAGAATATTTACTGCCCCCAAAGCCCTGTGTTTTGTATGATTAAAAGAGAAAAGAGCTGGTGTGCTGACAGCATGCTGTGACTGAAGGTGCTGGTCTCCCTTCTGGTCCCCTCTGTTTCCAAGCCAGACATGCTGCAAGTGTTTCGTTATCAAGATAATCATGCAGTAGCCCTGAAAACATCACTTTTCAAAAGGCACTTGATGCAGAACCCAAGTCTCTGGTTGCCTGCATTACCTGTAGCACAGTGTAGCTGCATTTCCTCACCCAGGCAAGCACTGTCTGGATAGCAGCATTTCAGGCTGTTTTCATTCCAGTTGAGTCTGTACAGCTTCTTTGACTGCTGGCGTCTACTCAGGCTGACCTCAGTATTATTATTCCTTCTAATCATGTTTGAGGCTGTGGGGGGTGTCTCTCATCCCCATTTGTAAATGCTAGATGATGTTATACATGTGTCTACGCATATCATCCAGCTTAGATCTGCTTTCTTTGATCTTGATACAGGTTTTGGTTTTGTGCTGTGGATTTGAGTCTGGGCTCTCATGGATTTGGCCCCCTCTGTTAGGGAGAGGCAATACTAAAGCTTGCTTGAAGATGTGATTTTTGTGTTCAGCAGCAATGCTCACTTAAAGCATCTGCTCCCTCCCCTCTTTGGGGGAAGAAACACTGTTTAAGCTGGCAGCATTACTTAAAAATGTGTAAAATAACAGGGTTAATCTTCTGTACATTCCTGCCTTCCTTTCCAACTCCTTTCATTTCCCATTCTCCCTCACCCTCACAAAAAAAAGCAAAACAAACCCACTGAGGCTTCACAGAATCTACTGGGAGTGTAAAGACTGCACTGAGGTATAGTCAGAGCTTGTTTAAAAAGCTGTTATGTTGTACCCAAATAGTCACAAGAATGTTAAAGATGAGACCACTTTGAGTTGCGGAATGAGATTGAGACTCTCTTCACAGAGAGGATGAGCTAGAGTATTGCTATCTCACTGAACTGCTACAGATAGGAAACCTGGGGTGGAATTGCTGAGCTCTTGTTGATCAGCCTTCAGGGACTGTGATCTCCCCCCCCCCCCCCCCCCCCAATCCCCCTCAACAATTTCTTGTCTTTCAGGATGACCATAAGCTGAGCCTTGATGAACTTCATCGCAAATATGGAACAGACTTGAGCCGGGTAGGTAGACTTTGTTTTCCCTCCCTCCTTGCCATGATCTGAAAAGGAACAGTCTTGGCTCAGAGCACTTCACAAAGGGAGATCTGGGTGGTCTGTGGGTTTTTTTTTTTTCTCCTTTTTTGTTTAATCTCCCCTCCTCCAGTTAAGTTTCCCAGGCTTTGGGGGAATTGTTGAGCACACAAATACTTTTCTTCATCCTCCCACTGTACAGCCTGGCTGCAATAATTTAGTGACTTAGTTTCTAACAAAGTCACTGTTATCTGCCTCTGAATTGTTTCAAGGTCAAGTTGATTTTTGGATTTATTTTTTTTCCCCTGAGGAGCTTTTAATAAAGGCAAATGTTTGTTATATTGCAGATGTAGTCTAGTGAGATAGCACATGCCTAGAGACTTAATGATGGCTAGTGGCAGTTAAAATTTTACCCTTTTATAGTAAGAGATATGCAAATGTCCTACCTAGCCTCAAAGTCCATTGCAGAAGTACTGCAGTAGTTTTGCACCTTTGCTCTTGTTTAATGTGTTTTTTGCATGATTGCATATAGCAACAAGTCTGCTCTTACTCTGTAACAGCAGAGACTTGCATGTTTCTGTCGAAGACCTTGGTTTCTGAGAGCTGAACTTGGAAGGCCAATCCAATGTGTCAGGATCTTTATGGCCCCCAGCTTTCACTTGTTCCACAATTTGATAGATTGCACTGATGGATTGCACTGGGCTGTTCCTCAGAGCTCAAAGTCTACTGCTGTAGCCTTCTTCGGTGCCCTTCTTCGGTGTTTGTAGCCCCTTGGCCTGCAGGCTCCTCAAGCAGGATCCAGCATCCTATAGCTCCTCTTTTGGCATTCAGCTTTCAAATCCTCACTTGTGTTGCAGAGCCCTGGCATCTGTGGAGATCTGATACCTATTGGCATCTCCTTATTGTGGCAGGACTTTGCCTGCCTTTTCGAGCAAAAGATGAACAAATTCAGAGCCACCTTCCCCAGTCAGTCTTGCCACAATGTCTATAACAGGAGCCTCTCTTCTAGGGTTTGACTTCTGCACGTGCAGCTGAGATTTTGGCTCGTGATGGCCCAAATTCCCTCACCCCCCCACCCACCACTCCTGAATGGGTCAAGTTCTGTCGGCAGCTCTTTGGAGGATTCTCGCTCCTATTGTGGATTGGTGCTGTTCTATGTTTTCTGGCTTATGGCATACAAAGTGCCATGGAGGAGGAGCCCAACAATGATAATGTAAGTAAAAATGTCTGTTTTACCTCAAAGGCAGGCTGAGCAGCCTGTTTGGCTCAAAGCAAATTAACTTCCTCTAAGCAATCAGCTCAGAAGCTTTTCCCATAAGCACGGGAAATTCAGTGGGTGAGCTTTAACACATCTTGGAGTGCTTCCACGTAATGAAATGAACAGCCGACTTCCTTCATGTTGTGTTAACAACACTAGCTTGCGGACAGCCTTTGTGTACAAAATGTACAGAGTCTGCAAGTACCTCCATGCTTTTTTAATGGGGCACTTACATATCAAGCAATTTATCTAGACCAACTGGAAACCTTTCAGGCAGATCATCATCTGATTTGCTTTCTCTGCTCCTTGTAGCTGTACCTGGGTGTTGTGTTGGCAGCTGTGGTTATCATTACTGGCTGTTTCTCTTATTACCAAGAAGCAAAAAGTTCCAAGATCATGGAGTCCTTCAAGAACCTGGTGCCTCAGGTATGGAATACCTCATTTCCTTGAGATCTGCCAAGCTGTAGCTTGCTCAGGGTTACTAACTTATTTTAAACATGGGCTTCAATTGCAAAAGGCCTGGCTGTGAATGGTATGTATTGGTGTTTAGCAGACAAGGTGTCTCTTGTGCCAAGCTGTTAGTGTGGGTTCCTAGCTCTTAATGTTGGGGGATCTATGAGACTCCTTCCTCTTAATGTTGCAAGTAACTATGTTAATAGTCCAGGGCAGTTCCTTTCACCCTGTGAGTTCCACCATTCATAGGACACTTTTCTTGATAGTCTAGGGAGTTTAACTGATGTGATAAGCACTGAAACTCAGATTCCTTAACGGTCAGGGTCTGTATCATACCTAACCATCTGACTGTTACCTTGGCAACAAGGAACTTAAATATCAAGTAAACAAAAATGGCTGGTTTTCTTAAATAACATGTATCAGAGATCAACATTTTGGTATGAGTAGAAATGTTGTAGAACCATAGCACAACTATTTTAAGATACTCAGATCTCTTAAACCCCTTAAGAGTGCTTCTGACACAGGTTGTTTCTTTTCTGTTTTTCAGCAAGCTCTTGTAGTCAGAAATGGTGAGAAGATGAGCATAAATGCTGAAGGTGTTGTAGTTGGAGATCTAGTGGAGGTGAAAGGAGGAGACAGAATTCCAGCTGACCTTCGGATCATATCTGCACATGGTTGCAAGGTACAGCAGTGACAGGCTGTCTGAAAACTCCATTATGAAGGATAATGAATTAGTCTGGTTTCAAAGAGTGTCTTCTCTGCTGTGAATGGGTGGTGGAGTGGAAGAGAAGGGGGTGCCTAGTGTTTTATCTGCTTTCATTGCTGATGGCATCTGCCTCCTTGTGTATGACAAAGTACTCTCTTCCACGTAGGTGGATAACTCCTCACTTACTGGTGAATCAGAGCCTCAGACCAGGTCTCCAGACTTCTCCAATGAGAATCCCCTGGAGACCAGGAACATTGCCTTCTTTTCTACCAACTGTGTGGAAGGTATGTGATTCTCCTACTTAAAGTATTAACGGTGCTAGGGATTGAACTCCATAGGTAAGTAAGCAACACAAGTGCTGTGTGAGTTTAGTGTTACTAGTTGGTAGCCTACTACCATGCAGGAGTAGGCTGGAAGTTCCCAGCAAAGGCTTTGACCATTCCAACTGCAATACTGTACAATGGGCAAAGAAGACTCCACAGCATTAACTGGGTGGTTGTTTTTATTCTTTCTTACTCCTCCTAGAGGAGTAGCTATGTGGTGTGTCTTTGAGCATGACTGCCTTAATTACAGAATCATAGAATGGTAGGGGTTGGAAGGGACTTTTGGTGATCATCTAGTCCAACCCTCTTGCCAAAACAGGTTCACCTAGAGCAGGTTAGACAGGAATGTATCCGTGTGGGTATTGAATATCTCCAGCGAAGAACATTCCACAACTTCTCTGGGCAGCCTGTTCCAGTGCTCTGGCACCCTCAAAGTAAAGAAGTTTTTCCTTACATTGAGATGGAATTTCCTGTGTTCCAGTTTGTACCTATTGCCCCTTGTCCTATCACTGGGCACCACTGAAAAGTCTGGCCCCATCCTCTTGACACCCGCCCTATAGATACTGTTAAGCATTGATGAGATCCCCCTTTCAGTCAGTCTTCTCTTCTCCAGGCTAAACAGACAGGGGTCTTTCAGCCTTTCCTCATCAGAGAGGTGCTCCATTCTCTTGATCATCTTTGTAGCCCTTTGCTAGACTCTGTCTGTCTTGAACGGGGGAGCCCAGAACTGGACACAGCACTCCAGATGTGGCCTCGCTGGGGCAGAGTAGAGGGGAACGATGACCTCCCTCAACCTGCTGGCCACGCTCTTTTTAATGTACCCAGGAGACCATTGGCCGCCTGGGCCACAAGGACACGTTGCTGCCTCCTGGTCAACTTGTTCTCCACCAGGACACCCAGGTCCTTCTCTGCAGAGCTGCTTTCTAGCAGGTCAGCCTCTGACCTGTACTGGTGCATGGGATTATTGGTCCCTATGTGTAGGACCTATATTTCCTCTGCTGACAGATTCAGAGCAGCAAACTGCCTTCTGTTCTTTCTTCCCCCAAAAAACCCAACCCTGCAGTACTGAGGGATATTCTTGGTCTTTCTCAAGGGCCTCGGGGAGAGAAAACGGGCCTCCCCTTAAAATAGGGAAGAGGATGCTGGCTGCTTTTTGAGAATGACTTTGTCTAATTCCCTATGCAATTGGCACTTGATTCGCTGGGGTGGAAGGGAGAGGGCATATGGCTTGGCCAGTCACACAGGAGTCTTGCGCAGCGCATATCTCCAATTTATTTCTCATGCTGCTAAGAGAGGTAAAAAAGCTGCAGTAGGAGACTTTGCCATTGGAATGTCTACCTGCATTATCTTGGGCAAAGCTTGCTAAACTCTAAGACAGGCTGAACAAGCTTAATTTAGTGTGTTTTGGGAAAAGGTTTTTGTTCTCTAAAACCTGTCTCTCTCCTAGGCACTGCTCGCGGCATTGTCATTAGCACTGGGGATCGCACTGTGATGGGCCGTATTGCCAGTCTGGCTTCTGGACTGGAAGGGGGGAAAACTCCAATTGCCATGGAGATTGAGCACTTCATCCACCTCATCACTGGAGTGGCTGTGTTCCTGGGTGTCAGCTTCTTCATCCTTTCACTCATCCTTGAGTACACATGGCTGGAGGCTGTAATCTTCCTCATCGGGATCATTGTTGCCAATGTCCCTGAGGGGCTGCTTGCAACGGTCACGGTGAGTGAAGCTGGGAAAAAAAAAATTGAGTTACATATATACACTTAAGGAAGTAGAGTGCTTCATGCTCAGTGTGCAGAGGTAAACACGAAAGTAGTGGAAGGTACTCTACATGGTGAGCATGTAGGGCTAGATTTTATAAATTCAATGTAGTCAGTCTAGTTGCCCAAATCATTGTCAAGTTCTGCAGCGGTTTTTCCAATGAAGATGGGTTCCTAAGATAGACCTTCTCAGAGACTTGATAGTGTAGAATTGAAGTGAGCAAGTTCTGGACTTGTCTTGCCTTTTTCTGTGGCAAGAACAGGCCTTCCTGTTAAAACTGTTCAGGGGTTTCTACGCCCTTATGCACACCAGCCCGTCCAGCCCAGAATAGCTGGCAGAGCAAGCTTCACTCCAGTCTCAGCTTTTGATCTGGCGCCTGTCAGAGATTCTTGTAAGTTTTTGGTTTCCCAAAGAGACGGTGGGGGTATCTAGGTGTGCTCAGCTGCGTAGAGGGTGGTTGTGGATAGGGCTAGAGGTGTCTATCCAGCCTTAAGGAGCAGAGCAGCAACTGAGCTGGGGAATGAGCAGTTGGGAGCTACAACCAGATAAGAGCCTCTGGTGAGAAAGGGTAGCTGGGGCTTGTCACTTCTTACACCAGTAAGTTGCAACTCTGTCACCAGAGTTATTTGGGGCTTTCTCATATGTGGCCTGCTTTCACCTATTTTGAGAGTTCCTATGATTAGGGAACTGCAACTTAAAAATGTTAACCTGGGGCATGTTATTTCCTTCCTAATGCACTGAGAGCTGGGAGACTGAAACCTTGTGAGTCCTTTCTGGAGGTTTTGTGATGAGGAAAATGGGGAGTTTAAATTTAGCAGCTGGGCCTAAATGTAGCTGTTTATTTTGCACTGGCGGGGTGAGCGTGGAGTTAGGGAATCGCTACAGGGCATGGAAGCTGGTTGTCATTCCATGCCTACAGTGAGTTGGGTAGCAGGGTATTAAGGCACAAGTGCGTCTGACCTGTCATCTTCCTTGTCTCCAGGTCTGTCTGACACTAACAGCCAAGCGTATGGCTCGTAAGAACTGCTTGGTGAAGAACCTGGAAGCTGTGGAAACCCTGGGCTCCACATCCACTATCTGTTCTGACAAAACAGGCACTCTGACACAGAATCGCATGACGGTTGCGCACATGTGGTTTGACAATCAGATTCATGAGGCTGATACTACGGAGAACCAGAGTGGTAAGACCATCTCTTTGCGCTTGAGGCATCCCATTAAAAAATGGCTTTTCCTGGGGCTTCCTGTACTTCTAAGAAACAAAGTTTCTAGCTCTCTAGTCCAAGTGAAGTTCACAGTTCAAGCACTTGTAATATATGATCTACAATGAGCATTAAAAGACTTGGGGTGACACATAGAAAGCTTTGCACTGTAGCACAGTTCTGTTCAATCAGCAAATTCCATATAGACTCTTTTTGCTCAAAATTGCTCTATTGGAACTTAAGCCTCTTGAATGTTCAGCCCCTTACATCTGTCCTATATGTAGAAATATTTGCTGCTCCATACCTCAGAATACTTGATTATTTTTGCCAAAGTGTATCTGATGAAATTGCCCCATCTTAAGTCTGCTGAAAGTGTGGAAAGCAGAGGTGTTGATCCTGATAACAAATTACTTGAGACTGGACATAGACGGAAATTTCCCATGTTGAACTAGATGGCTACCCTTGAACAGGGGTTTTCCCAGAACATCCTGGGTGTGTTTGCAGAGTGGTAGCAATGACTGAAGTGACTGTAAGACAATTCAGCAGGAAGTTTCTTCCAGATATTGATAAGAATCTGAAATCTGAGTGCTGTGCAACTGAGAGAGGCACTTACTTCTCCAGAACTGTTTAGTACTACTAAATACAGGAGTTTCCTAGCTGTCATCTACCTTGTGAAATGTTGTTCTTGCAACATGTTATTAGCATAAACTTTTCCCAGTGGTGCTGCTGCACCCTGCTCATTGTCCCCAACCACTCCAAAACATTGTGCTTGGCTGAACCACTTCAAAAAGGTGCTTTACTGTTCTTGGTCTCTAACACTAGTGCAAAGTAACAAGCTATAAATAAAGTGTTACTTGGAAGCACTTGGTTTTGGCCTGGCAATGGTTGGCTTGGCTGCAGTAGAGGTAAGCCTCGAAGATTTCGCTTCATGGAAAATATATTAGCTTATCAGTTAACTGTCTGCTCAATTCATCTCCCTTGAAACCAGGTTAAGAGCAAGCATGGGAGAAGCAGTATCTCTCTCTTTATTTAAGCATTGTTCCTTTGGGAGCTATTTCATCCAGTTTTTGGGTGATGGATAGAGTGAGACAACCTGGAGGTGGAACCCAGCATCCCTTACTCAAGCCCCTCTGAAGGAAAGTTACCTGTCTGGAATTCCTTAGCTTTGTCAGCCTTGCCTCTGCTGCTGCTGGATGCAGCTGTTACTGGAATCTTGAAAGCAGGGGTGTTTTCTTGCACTGTTGCTATTTCACCCTTGGGTCTTATGATAATGTGCTGCTCATCAACTATCTCAGAAGGGAGGAGGAATGAAAGAGATGTAGTGTGCTAACAGGCTCTAAGTGTTTCCCATTTCTGAGGTAAAGGCTTCTTGCTGTTAAGCCTGTGGGATTTTGGGCGTATGTGATTATTTTTATTTTTTTTGTGAGGGCGAGTGGGGAGACTCTGACATTCTTCCTCTGCTTTCAGGTGCTTCCTTTGACAAGAGCTCAGCTACTTGGACAGCTTTGTCCAGAGTTGCAGGTCTCTGCAACCGTGCTGTGTTTCAGGCCAGCCAGGAAAATGTACCTATTCTCAAGGTGAGTTCATAAAAGAAATGTTTGTCCTGTTCCCCACCACCACCCTCCCATCATGGTAGTAAGATTACATCCTGCGACTGCAAAGTGGAGGCATCTGTCACTCTTAATCTTCTCTGCATTCTAGCACTCTTCTAGGAGAGGTGCTATGGGCAGAGGAGATGGGACTGAGAAGATACATTCCCACAGCAGATTCCCTGCCATCCACTAGCATCTACAGTCTGTTTAGGAGGTCACAGACTTCGGACAGGGCTAGGAAAGATCAGAAGGCTTTCCTAGGCATTTCCCAATATCTGGCTGTTCCAAGAATTGCTATCTCTGGCATTTGTACACTTAAAAGCTACAAACACCCGGTTCTGGGAGCAGTAGACACCAGAGCTGGGGGAGCAGCAGCTGTGGGAGACTGTCTTTGGCCAGTCTGTTCTTGCTGGCAAGTCTTGGCTTTTTAAGCTTTTCCTGGATCAGCACTGGTGCAAATGCCGGCATAACATCAATTCAGATTTCTGCTTCTGAACTGTGCCCCAACCAGGGCTGAAATTAACTGTACAGTGCTTATAATCTGTCAAATATTAGTCATGTTGCTTAGTAAGTAAACTTCTTCCCAAGGTCATTCTGCTGCTATGGCAATAGAAATGATAGAACAAACTCTTTTTCCATAGCACTCCTCTGACTATAACTTCAGGTCATGTTTTTTAGAACTAAGATAAAGAGCTGGAGTTCTTTCCATTTAAGGAAGATCTGGAAAGGAGGAGTTTTGAAAGGTCTTTAGATACCAAAAAGCAGTACAAAAATGAAAACAAAATTCTCATGAACAAAATGACCAGAAGGGCAAGAAATATTTGATTTAAATTGCAGCAAAGGAAACTCAGGCAGGGCATTGAGCATGCGCAGATCTCCAGAGCTATCTACAGTCTCCCTATCTACAATCTACCAGTGCTAACCTTACAGGGGAGGAGGCACAGACAAATTAAATCTTCTCTGCCAGAGGCTTGATAAACTGATTTTATATTGGGGTGAGAGATCACATACAAGTGTTTCTGTGTGCATTTCATCAGTCTTCATCTCACATTTGTTGTTCTTTGTGGCAAGCAACATACAGCAGTTCTCAAAAGTTTACCTTCCAGCCTCTCTTTCTCTGACTCCACCTGATTATCTGACTTTCTCTGCCCTTTAAAAGGGCTTCTCGACTTTGGCACCAGAAGACTGCTACTCTCTCAGGCTAGGTGGCCTGACATCCTGAAATGCAGTATTTGTCAATACTAGATAATAGAGTTATTTATTCTTTGCTCTTATATCATGTTATGTACAAGCTGGGACTGGGCTGAGATGAGTTTTTAAATGTTGTATCTTCTGTGGTGAGTCTACTGGATGTATGCTTTGATAGTTGTCTCTTTCCTCAGAGAGCAGTGGCAGGAGATGCTTCTGAGTCTGCACTTCTGAAATGCATTGAATTGTGCTGTGGCTCTGTCAAGGAGATGAGAGAAAGGTATCCCAAAGTGGTGGAAATACCATTTAACTCTACTAACAAATACCAGGTAAGCATGTGCCCTCTTGAGGAGAGCTGCTCTGTGAAACACTTATGTAAATTTGCCTGCAATGTGCCTTGAAACTTGTTTTGGTACCCAAATCTTATCTAGCCATTACTTTCTTGTAGACTGCTCAAGACTTAAGTTAAAGGACCGTACTTAGTTACACTGTGTAAGAGCTTCTGGAGTTGCCTTGACACGAAGGTGTCGGCTGCTGAGAAAAGATCAGGCACGCTTCCTGCCTGTGCAGCACCAGTGCACAGAGAATGGAAGAACTCAAATCTGGGAATAGAATTGAACTGTTGGGAAGTGATCTCAGCAGGTAGAACTTGGATACAAAAAAGGCCATTGTGACATGTTTGGTTTTATGTTAATATTAGTAATTCCTTAGTTTGTGAACCTCTTTGAAGTTAAATGAAAATTAGAGCAGAATATCAAACTGTCCTGAGCTATTGCAGTCACAAAACACTTGAGTGATGGTGATTACTCGTGACTTTCACAGTACACGTCTATAAAATGGTTTTGTTTCTTCCACCCTAGCTGTCTATCCACAAAAATGCAAATACATCAGAATCCCGTTACTTGCTGGTGATGAAGGGAGCTCCAGAGAGGATCTTGGATCGCTGCAGCACCATTCTTATTCATGGGAAAGAGCAACCACTGGATGAGGAAATGAAAGATGCTTTTCAGAATGCCTACCTTGAGTTGGGAGGCCTCGGGGAGAGAGTGCTAGGTAAGGAAAAGCAACCTTAAATTGGAAAAAATTTGTCACTCATGCTTCTGTGCAGAGTCCCCACAGATTGAGTGTAGGGTTGTACTCTGTTCCTGCAGTGTAACCATAATGAGTCAAGGTCACTTCAGCTATTCATGTAGGAACAGTCCTGTCTCTAGCCTTTAATTTAAAAAGCAACCTGCAGGGTCTTGCCCAGCAGCTGGGTTGCCTAGATCAAAATGAAGCAAAGCATTTGGGACCTTCAATCTCCATGGGGCCACATGGTGTATTAGATTTGCTCCACTGCATGTGAACTGAGCTGTGTCTGGGCACCTAGCAACAGCTATTAGTTATCAGAATATGAGTGTGACTCCTGCCTCAATAGCCCTGGCTAAACCTCTGATGCTGCCATGTTATTCTTGTGTGGCTGTTTGCAGAAGCAATAAGCGTTCGCTCTCTCTGCCTCCTGATATGTAGGAACAGAGTAAATGTGGGTTTGATGTGTTACAGGATTCTGTCACTTGGCTCTGCCTGATGATCAGTTCCCTGAAGGCTTCCAGTTTGATACAGATGAGGTGAACTTTCCTGTGGAGAAGCTCTGCTTTGTAGGACTGATGTCTATGATTGACCCTCCTCGTGCTGCTGTGCCAGATGCTGTCGGCAAATGCAGAAGTGCTGGGATCAAGGTACTTCATTCCTGGGTTCAAAATCACCTTGCTCTATCCTTATGACTATAAAGGGCTTCCCTCACTCTGTGTTTGCTGTAATGTGAATGAAGTATTGATCAGGATTTAACTAATACTACTTCAGGCTTCGTTTCTGAGTTAAATACAAACATTTCTATGTTAATGGACTGAAAAATGAGTTAGACTCCAAACTGCAAGGGCACTGGTGGTGTGTGCCTGAGCATGTGACTTGTCTTAGGTGTGTTCTGCATGTCCCACAGTACTGACTGAGATGAAAGAGTGGAGCACAGGCTGGAAACGGAACTGGATCTGTTGACTCAGGATTAACAATTTTTTGTCTTCCATCCACCACAATCCCGTGCACACTGGTTACAGGTTACTGCCTGTACCTCATGTTTGCTGTGTGCTAGGGCTTCCTAGTAGAACAAAAGCCACGTGGCCTTTTCAGTCTCAAGGGACGCTGCCTCTTGGGCAGTGTTGCTCTGCAGTACAGGCAAGGCTTTCACGGTAGTCTGTTTGCATTTCAGGTTATCATGGTTACTGGAGACCATCCGATCACAGCCAAAGCCATTGCCAAGGGTGTCGGCATCATCTCTGAGGGCAATGAAACAGTAGAAGATATTGCTGCTCGACTCAACATTCCTGTCAGCCAGGTCAACCCTAGGTACTGACTGGTGGGGAAGGCTGAAACTGTTCAAAGAATTAAGCATTTGCCCCCTCCTTGCCTTGGATAATCTCTAGACATCTAGATATCTCTCTTTAGACGTGAAAAGCTTGGCATCTCCTTAGCTCAGCACGTTGTGGCTCCTTAATCATGAGTTATCTGAGGAATGTACAAGGCTTTCTTGAATGCGTATGTCTCTTGTGCATGGGAACTAGTTAGGAGTAAGCCCTATACAGAAAACTCGAGCAGTTTCTTCTGTCCTTTCTCTGGCCCATAGCTGTGTGTCCTGATGGTTTGTCCCCAAGTTGGAGGAAAGAAACGGCTGGTTGGGTGGAGTCTCTTTGGAGGTCAGATTTTACCCCCCAAGCTGAACACTTGCCTCACCTGGTTCGTGTCACTGCACAAGTAGCATGTACTGGCTGATGTAGGGGGCAGGAAAAAAGTGTCTAAAGTGATATGGGGGAGGGAAGGGGCTGTTTTGAGCAATGCTACTGTAGAGCCTGAAACCATGTACTCCTGTGATTCTTTAAATGGAGGCTGGGTCTAGTTTTGCCTCCAAATGTATACTTAATCAAGGTTATTTAGTAAGATAACTTACAGGTTCATGGGAGAACTCTAGTAAAAAGAAGACACTTAGTTTGTTAGTCACAATCCAGACTGAATGGGCTACCAAAAGTAAACTGTTAACTGTTCTATGCTGTTTAGAGAAAAGAGCTGAAACATCACCTATAAACGTGATCCCTCAAAGCTCAGTTCTGCCCCTTTTGCTCTCAAACTCTCTTCTGGGTCGGACTGCGTATGGACAAAGGGAGTAGGACTTGGGCTGGGTAAAGCAGTTGACACTAGTCAGTGGCTACAAGCAGAATAAATGTGAAAATGGAATTCCTTTCTCTTTAATGTTTGCCTTTATGTCCTAGTGCAGAACTGAGGCATCTTCAGAAAATGTGCTTTGGCATACATGGGCTGTTTGCAGAATGGCTGGGCTGTCTGCATTGCTTAGTTTGACCCAGCCTGTGTTTGGGCTGGAGAGTAGCCATGTAGCTTATGAACTGTGAATAGAGACACCCTGTGGAATGAATTGTAGGGGGAAGACAAGTATTGTGGCTGGATTATTCTCTCTCTATATTTTTTTTTTTTTGAGGGTAACTTCACAAAGTAGCAATGCAGCCTGGGGATCACTGGGCTTTGTGACTGAGCAGGTCAGCAGCTGACTGTAAGGGTGGGGAAGGAATTTCCCTGTCTAAACTGGGTGATGTCATGAGCTGCGTGGATAGTCTCCTAGACCTATAAGGGATGGTATGCTGGGTTAGAGAGGTGGTATTTTGCTGTAGCATGCAGGGGACCAAACCAGTCTAAATATAACATTGCATGCTTTTCTTGCTGAAGAGTGTAAATGTCTGAACTGGCATAGTGTGAGTGCTCTCTGAAAAGCCATGTGTAGATCATCAGTCTGTTGCAAAAAGGATTACCTGTGGAAGACCACAGCATCTCTTATGGAGTTGGAAGCTAAATTGGCTAAGCCAGGGGTTCCTTTCTTGCAGACAGGCCAAGAGCTGTGGAAGCAACTAGTTTTTGCCTTGATGCTTTTTAAAAAGCCATAGAAATAATTAGTCTGCTCATGAGGCTCTCTGTCTGTTGCTTGGTGCTGTCTTACTGTCTTTTTCTTTGTGTTTCCCATCTACCTGTAAGCTTGGATCATCAAATTTCTGTGCAGAGGCAGCCTGGATTAGTATTTAGTTACAGTAGGAGCTGGTCTTTCACTAGAGCACTAGGGAGCCATAGCTTTATGGGGCAAATGCAACTAATGAAAAACTTGTTTTACTTCACAAGTTAAACTATGATATTGTCTCTTGATTGCAGGGATGCTAAGGCTTGTGTTGTTCATGGCTCGGATTTGAAGGACATGACTAGTGAGCAGCTGGATGACATCCTGAGGCATCATACAGAAATTGTCTTTGCCAGGACATCTCCTCAGCAGAAGCTTATAATTGTGGAAGGCTGTCAGCGACAGGTAAAGAGAGGGAGTCAAAGGACTTCATATTGGAGAAGTCCCCAAACATATATATGCTATATATGCTGAATAACAAAAGCTACTGTATATATAGATTGGTAGTTCATATCTATCAGTGTTGCCTTCTGAAGTGGTAGGGCTTAGTCTTCTCAGTGCCCTTAGGTAAAGGGCCGGACTAGATTTGCCAGGAGCCTTCAGCTGCTGTCAGGCTGCTCTATGAGACACAAGTATAAGGGTCTTGCAGGAAAACATCTTCAGTTTGTATTGAGGCCTTCTGATCTTAGGATGTTTGTTAACACCCTTAATTCCTAAATGCTCTGGAAATGCTTGGGAGAGGAGGATTCAACACGTTTATATGTCCAACATCTATTTGGAGAGAGTGGCACGGTTCTCTGATAAGCCTGATCAATGGGAAAGAGGTGAGGAGAGGACAAACTGAGGTCTCTATACAGTAAAGTGAAATAGCTTTTTATGCTTCATGTCCTGAAGGATGGGAGAAAGCTTTTCTGCCAAAAATATCTTCTATGATGATTTCAGTTTTTCTATCCCTCTCTTTGACTAGGGTGCCATTGTAGCAGTCACAGGTGATGGTGTGAATGATTCCCCAGCGCTGAAGAAGGCTGACATTGGTGTTGCTATGGGTATTGCTGGCTCAGATGTCTCCAAGCAGGCAGCTGACATGATTCTGCTGGATGATAACTTTGCCTCCATTGTCACTGGGGTTGAAGAAGGTGAGTTTATAACTGGTGCGCGGTGTTTTATAACTGCTTCAGCAGTGTTAGTTACTGATTGCCTCTGAAATAGAGATGTCTGGAGGGCTGCCCTTTGTTTCAGCTTGTCTCCTTGAAAAGTGTTTTCAAGGAGGGTGGCACTTTCCTTCTCCTTTCTTTCCGTGGGACCAGCATAACCCTTTGGGATGGGTAACAGTAGGAAGCAGCTGAGTAACAAAAGCTACTTTGTCCTTTTGCCTAACACTGACCCTACAGTCATCTTTGCCAGCTGAGTCTGACACAGTTTCCTCCCTGATGGAGCAATAGCTCTCAAACAGAAGCAGAACCAGGGGGTGCTCCAGGGGCTCTTGATCTTCAGAAACCAGAACTCTATATCCTGCTGCTGTATGCAGTGAATCCTGATTGCTGTAACCAAAAATACTACTTTGTGTAGGTGATGCTGTGCATGGAGCGCACAGTCCCACGCCTACATCCAAGAGAACTCTTCAATTTGTTGCACTAGCATTTTGCCTTTCAGTGTTATCACTGAAGATGCCTATGAGCTACTTGGTGGCCTTCTGCTGATAAGTGAGAGTTATGTTGTTCGTTCTTTGTTGACCCAGGGCGCCTGATCTTTGATAACCTGAAGAAGTCTATTGCTTACACCTTGACTAGTAACATTCCTGAAATCACACCGTTCCTGATCTTCATCATTGCGAACATACCCCTTCCACTGGGAACAGTCACCATCCTCTGTATTGACTTGGGCACTGACATGGTGAATGTCTTTTTTTTTTTTTGTCTCAAGAAGAAATATGGGTATTGTTAGGTATCCTGAAGAGAGGACAGGTGGAAGGAAAATGCTTGAATACAGTTTTCTTTAGTGTTCTGATTTAAAATAAGAGGCCATTTGATACTCCCTTAATCCACACTCCCTGTCTTGTGACTCTCTGTCTGAGGATCCTTTGGTTCCATGCAAGGACAACCTGGGGATGGGATAAGGTTCTTCCCAAATACTACAGCTAGGGCTTTTGGGCAGTGTTCTTTCTCAGCCTGAAAATGTGGGGCAGGGAAGGCTATATACAATGGAAAATTGAAATGGTTCTAACAGTGGTCCTACCACCTCCAAAGGTCCCTGCTATCTCCCTGGCATATGAGCAAGCAGAGAGTGATATCATGAAGAGGCAGCCCAGAAATCCCAAAACAGACAAGCTGGTGAACGAACGGCTGATCAGCATGGCCTATGGGCAGATTGGTAAGCTGGTCTGTTTTCTCTGTCACTGGTTTGAACTTGGGGGAGGGGTATACACCATACTGAGTCAGTGACTGTTCTGCTTATTTTGGTAGGGTTGAGGTTTGGGATGTCTAAACCAGAACCTCGGGCTGTTAAGAATGTGCCATGATTCTGCTTCCATGGCATATAGCGGTGGCTTGTGCAGCTTGATCCATTGAATCGCTTTCACAGTAATTTTGTTTAATTGCATAGCGCCGTGAAGGAACTGGCTGACAACCAGCTCTCCTCTGGTTCAGACTTGTTCAGCAAGAACATAGATCCCATTGTTAGTTTAATTAGAAGTAAAGGATTCTCTCCAGCATACCCTTAAACGCACAGTATTAGGAGCCTTGATTAAAGGCAGCTACAGAGATGTGCCCAGTTCACAGGATGGGAGCTCATGCTTAATTGCAGCAGACCTTGGGAACCTTCTTGACTGTATTTTGCAAGGGTTGAGGGTGGGCAATGCTTAATGAGAGTACAAAGGGAGTTTTATCTTGTGTCCTTGAGTACCATGCCATCACAGCACAGAACAGAAGTAACTGTGTACAGAGTTGGGAGCAGAGGCTGCCCAGCAGAAAGGTTGCAGCTGAGTTTGATGTCAGTGTGAACTATTTCTATAGTTGCTGCTTGGGAGACTGAGACTCACAAGGAGTAATTTTTTAGGTGGTTGGGGTGTTCTACAAATTGCTCTCAGTTATAATTGCACTGCGCAGTAGCTTCATCAGTTTTGTTGTTCTTTCTTACCTGTTTAGGTATGATCCAGGCCCTTGGAGGTTTCTTCACCTATTTTGTAATCATGGCAGAGAATGGGTTCTGGCCTTCTGGCTTGCTAGGAATTAGAGTTCAGTGGGATGACCGATGGATTAATGATGTGGAAGACAGCTATGGGC
Source organism: Numenius arquata (assembly GCF_964106895.1). Taxonomy (NCBI): domain Eukaryota; kingdom Metazoa; phylum Chordata; class Aves; order Charadriiformes; family Scolopacidae; genus Numenius; species Numenius arquata. The sequence continues at coordinate 12,892,813 of NC_133576.1, read as the reverse complement.
AGCAATGGGTAAGTTTTGAGGTGCAGCTTCAAGCCAGAATACTAATGCCAGCTGAACTTGATGTGAGCACCATAGAGCAAAGGAAGCATGTCTGAATAGATGTTCCCTGCTTTGTGTGTTTTCTAGACCTACGAACAGAGGAAAATAGTGGAGTTCACTTGCCATACAGCCTTCTTTGTCAGCATTGTGGTTGTGCAGTGGGCAGATTTGATCATTTGTAAGACCCGAAGAAACTCTGTCTTCCAGCAGGGAATGAAGTAAGTCAGGCTGTCTGTGAAGGATTTAGAATTGGACTCTGTGTATTCTCCAGCACATGGCATTCTAATTCTTTGTCCAAGCAGTGTCTGGGCATTTTGGCATAAGTCTTGAACAGTCTGGTGCCTTGGTGGTGGATAAAAGAGGGGCTGGGTGCTCGCTCTCTTGTGGTACCTGCTACGGTTGTCAGGCTGAGACAGAGTGAAATGCTGACTTTTGCTGGCACTGTGGGAGCTATCCCACCTCAAAGGACAGTGGTGTATTGCAGCACACAGCCTTGTGCAGCAGCAGAGCAGCTGACCTCAGGAGATCTTGTGGCATGAATCCTAGCCTCCTCCTGAATTTGTGATGAAGGCAATTGCTGGTTGACTTAGTTGTGAACTGGATTATCTTTGTCTAGAGACATAAGACCCTCGTGACAGCTCTGTGCTCTGCCATTGGCTTGGGAGGCCGATGATAGTCCCTACTTGATGGACTTCTGGCCTAGACCAAAACGTCTGTTTCCATTCACTACCTGTGGCAACTAGGTGTTTTTTAGGATGTCATCTGTTAAAGTACTTTGTCCCTGACTGCTTTCCTGTTTCTACTAGGAACAAGATCTTGATATTTGGTCTCTTTGAGGAGACTGCTCTGGCTGCCTTCCTCTCCTACTGCCCTGGGATGGATGTTGCTCTAAGGATGTACCCTCTCAAGTAAGTTGCATCATGCTTTTTGTGCAGCAGGCTGTACCCCAGAACAATAGCGTTTGGGTGGGGAGATGGACAAAGGTAATTGTGGGCTTGTGGAACATGAAACCTCTAGTCTTAACTTAGGAGAGCTCAGACTAGAAGGGGGCAAATGATCCTTTGCTGTAGTGTGGCACACAGGGGGTTTGCTTTGCTTTACTGCTTGTGGAAATTCTTACGGGGAGCCTGCAGTTCAATGCCCCACTGGAAATTAGCTACACAACTTCAGTTGTACCAGTGTGCTGTAGTGCGGTTGCTCCTGAACATACTTGACTGGAGTATTTTTATGGAGAGGGGACTGCACCTCCAAAGACAGCCAGTTGAATTGCTCTAAAGCATAGGCCAGGTGACTTCTTCACTAAAGAACTGGTGATGATATCTTGTGCTTTTTCTACCTTTCAAAAGACTTTACTACTTGTGCTATTTCTTTGGAAGATGCTTTGTAGGTGCGGTTGACCAGTTAGTGCATGGTAACTTTCCTAACGGTTGGGAGGGTGCCAACATCTTAGGCATTGCCCAACAGCATTGCAACATTTCATGGCAGGGTTTAGTCTCAGACTTTTAACAGTCCTCTGGCTTTAAGTGCTGTGAAATTTTTCATGGCAAAAAAAAAAACCTGGTACATCTTGCACTTCATTTAGAAGTGTTGTCTGGAGTTTGGTGCTGAAGTGTGAGCATTTCCTAACAAGAAAGCTAGCATCTGCCCAGTGCCTGTAGCAGCTAGATGTTAGCACGTGTAAATCACGAGGGAAACCAGTGCAGTTCAAATAAGCAAGGCTGTGGGCACAAAGGTTATGTGTACTTAGAGGAAATATTGCTAGATTAATAGGTAGGGAGGTGCTGGTACAGAGATGAACAAAGGTGCTATGACACACCTTGTGTTGGAATTAATATCCAACCTATTGCAGCAGAAAGATTGGTGGTAATTCTTGGCTTGGAGGATTCTCAGCTGAACCACAGCCTTGTGGGAGCTGGCACACTGGCAAGCTGGGTCATGCCAGCCTTCCTGCACTCTCCTGTGCCATCAAGTCAGAGCTTTGCTAGGCACAGAGCATCACTGCTGCCTGTGTTCTCACTGTCTCCTCTCCCAAACAGGCCGACGTGGTGGTTCTGCGCTTTCCCATACTCCCTCATCATATTCCTGTATGATGAAGTCAGAAAGCTCATTATCAGACGCAACCCTGGTGGTAAGAATACGCTGCTAATCTGTGTGTTTCCTTCCCCACCTTTTCGTGCTGCTGAGCTCTGTGGAAGCTCTGACAATGCTCAGGGACCCCCAGTGCCAAGCGCTATGTGGGGATGTATTTCGTGTTTTCCCTTCCTCAAGATTTATAGTGCTGTTAGTCCAAATTAAGGACTTTCTCTGTCCCTCTCCCTGTGTTCTCCCACAGTATATGAAAGTACCAATGCACTGAAGTAGATGGAAGAGACTGATTAGTGGTTGGGTAGTTTTAGAAAGCTGGAACAGGGCCTGAAATCTGCAGCACATCAAAAATTTGGCAAGATTTTTCCATTGTGATGGGTGGCTTACTAGCTCAGATGCTACAGTGCAAGTTTTCAGAGCCTAAAAGGAGCTCTAATGAACCTCATACTTGGTCTGCTTTAAGATTAACTCTGCTTTCTCCCTCTTTTTCCTTTAGGTTGGGTGGAAAAAGAGACCTACTACTAAAAAGCGCCTGTAAAACATTCCACGCACAGCCCATGCCACCTCTCCACCATCTCCCCTGTGTGCGTACTTCCATCTTTGCAAGTGCAGAACTGTGCCTGGGCAGGAGTAAGCTGAAACTGAAGGAAACATGAAGAAACATGGACTGGAGGAGAAAGCAAGGGGGAGGTTGGGGTGGGGGGAATGGCCAACCATCAGTCCATGGGGATGAGAGTCTGAGTAGTTTTATGTGCCTTTTTGTTTTTGTAAGAGGAAGCCGAAGATTTTATATGTGGATTTTTACAAATAAAGATGGATTATAAGAGGATGCCCCCACATGGTCTTAGGTGGATGTTTTTCTCAAAGCGAAACCTGGTTCAGAGCAACCTCCCCTCCCTGCTTAAGGTGTGATGGTAACAGCATGAGCTAGCCCCTGGCTTCCCATTTTTGTAGCAGAGCTGCTTGACCTGGCGACAACAGCATATGCAGTTTTTAAAAGCCCTCTGTAGCTCAGTGCCTAACGTGACAAACTGCTTGCAAGCTCAGGAATTTTGTTGGCTTCTAGCTGTGCATCTTGGCTGCTTTCTGTAAAGGTAATGTTGAGTGGAGAGAAGAGCTGGTGGCTGGATTGTGACTGACTTGCTGGGCTCGCAATGAAAACAGGCTTCCACTGAATGGCACTTGGATCCAAGCACCCTCGTTCTGAAAACTGTGACACTGATTTTCCTGCTTGCTTTGCCAAGCAAGGGGTAGTGTTTCCTAGTGTCCTCTTTGCATGCACACACCTGTTCCAGTGGGGCACTTGCCCTATACCCATAGTGTCTCTTGCCTGCTGTGGAGTGAGAGCAGAGGCTGATCATGGGTACAGGGTTCTGAATATTTTGGTTTTGAGGAAGGTATCGCTGTTGTCTAGACTCCAAGTTGGCTCTGTGGCCTGAAATCAGCCATGCTGTTTCCTTCTGTATGTTTTGATCTATTCTTTAATGCCTGTATGGCTCACTTCCGAGAACTTGGTGGGAGAGCTGGCCGCCTGCATGTGGACAGTCGCCATGAAGTCCTAACTCCATATTCCTGGTGCTGTTGTGCTGAAGCCACCTGGAGATGCTTCAGGCCCATGGTCCTCTTCCTGAACTGCTGGACTGTCCCTCTCTTGGGTATGTGTCTACCTCCGCAAAGGATCCCTCCAAACCACAGCACAGAAAGGATCTGCAGTTAAAATTGCATGCTGCTGTCCCTTCTTTCCTCATTCCTTTTTATTTTAAAAGCAGGTCACTTCTCTCATGTACTGAATGATATAAACTCAAACAGCAACGAGAGTGCTGTGGGGGTGAAAAAGGGGAGACTGAGGGTGGCAACTGTTTTAACATGTTTTGGACACTCATGTGGAATGCGCAGTTGGAGATCATTAAAAAAATTATAATTAAGTCTTCCAATTATTGGAGTCTGCCCATGCGAACACCTGAGTTGATGCAAGTGGACTTGAGATGAGCCTAGCTGGGAAGGGGAGATGAGGAGTTACACAAAGAGAGGAAGGAAGAAGGTGGGATGGATTTTACTGGATATGATGATGATGAAGCGGTGATGCAGAAATGACACTTGTTTGAACTTTTTGATTAGTGCCTGGGACCTGTTCTTCCCCCTGGCATTTCAGCTTTAAACAGCCTTAGCTTCTTGCTAGAATAAAAGATATAGGTGAGGAGAGACCCCTGAAGGTCCAGCTGCCTGCTCAAAGTGCAGCCATTTTTTAAAGCATGATCAAGTTGCTGATGGCCTTGTTCAGCTGAGATCTGAATATTTGCAGGGAGGATGGGCATCCCACACCTCTGAGTACCTGTGCCAGAGCTGAACCTGTACCCTGTGAGATTGCTAATGTTAAAGGAATGCTTCACTTTGCTGTGACTCTTTAACATCCTTGCCTGGATAAGGGAGGCACTGAGGGAGCTGTGACTGGGGCAAATGGGGCTCTGATGCTTGGGGAAGGGAGTAGGTAACCAGGGCTGGGGTGGTGGTAAAGGCAACACAAGATATTTTATGTTGGCCCTAGATGTTTGTCAGTATTTACAAGCTAAGCCATATATAGTAATTAGAAACTAAAATTATTAAATGTCATGGAATGCAGAATGTAAGGTTTGGCCTAAAACAGTTACAGGATTTTATAATGAGTGACCCTCATACCACTCTGTAGGGCTGGTCCTGGGAGGTCACGAAACTGAACAAGGCCAGGCAAATCCCTTCCTTCCTGTCATGGTGCAGAAGTGGAGTGACTATTTCAATGCATGTTCATTTCAGTGGTTTTCCCGGGGCTGAGGCTGCTGTGGTAACTATTTGCTCTGTTCTGCTCATGTTTATAGAGTCGGTATCAACTGCATGGGTTTTGTGTAGCTCAACAGATGAGCTGCATAGCTCAACTGATGTTGAAGCTACTGTGGATGGAATGGGTCATAGAATTGTTGTGGTTGGAAAAGACCTTAAAATCATCAAGTTCAACTGTTAGCCTAGCATTACCAAGTCCACCACTAAACCATGTCACTCACCACCACATCTATGCATCTTTTAAATACATCCAGGGATGGCAACTCAACCGATTCCCTGGGCAGCCTGCTCCAATGCTTGACAAACCTTTCTTGTGAAGAAATCTTTGCTAATGTCCAATCTAAACCTCCGCTGGTGCAGCTTGAGGCCATTTCCTCTTGTCCTGTTGCCTGGTGCTTGGGAAAAGAGACCAACCCCTACCTCGCTGGGACTTCCTTTCAGGTAGTTGTGAAGAGCAGTAAGTCTGACCAGAGCCTGGTCCCAGCTAGAGCAGCAGGCATAGACCATCAGAGAGACTTAAGATCACGAAGGTGATGAGCCTGGGCTGCACCACAGAGACCTGGGCACAGCTTGGAGAACACCTGGGCATCGTGCTTGCTCTTGCCTTGAAATCCAGATGCAGAGAACAAGAGCAGCCAGTCGGCAAAGATGTCCAGGGCCCTTTGGCCTTTCAGACTTGCAGGGGTGGGAACACGGTGCTGTGGCTGCGCTGTCCCCACAATTTGGCTGATGGTCACGGCTGAACTAAGCCGCCCCACCACCACCACCCCTGCTGCTGGACTCAGAGCACCAGAAGACGCAACGCCGCACGGCCTGCCCACTGGAGGGTATTTCCAGTGTGCTCGGTCACCCCACGCAGAGGTGGGCGGGTGGCCAGACGCGGCTTTGACTCAGTGGCCCATGATGGAGGAGCTCAGCGCCCACCTCTGGGTGTCTTCAGAGGTTGATGGCAGTGCCTGGTCACCAGCCTCCCATGTGCCCCTGACAAATCGGCTGCGTGTCCCCCAGCTCTGTGCCTGGCCCAAGCCTCGCAGCCCTCCTGCTTTTTTTGGGAAGCCAGCTTGGCTGCCCCAGGGCACAGGGCCAGCCATATCTGTGGCAGTGGCATGCTCCACCTTCGCTGGCAGAAGGGAGGTGAAAAAGCCCAACTGGAAAACACCTGAATTTGCTACACTGGTGCCAGAGGTGGAGGTTTAATCGCTGCCCTGGGGGGGCTTGGCAGCTGGGCCGAGCACGAGCAGCAGGCGCCTTGCACAAAGAGAACGGGGGGAAAAGCTGGAGCAGCTTCACTTCCCTGACCTTGGCTTTGGCAAGAGGCTCCTTCCCCAGCCTGGATGAGTTAGGCTTCAAGGGCAGACCAGTTTGCAAGACCTTGCAGACCTCTCACCCTCCCCGCCTGACACACGAGCAGATTGGAAAACCCATAGAGAGTCCCTGATGGCTCCTGCCCAGCCCCCGGCAGGGAGGGGAGGCAGGGCTGAGCCGTGGGGCGCCGGGGTGGCCAGGGGCAAGCTGGTGCAAGGATGGTTTTGAATAACAAGAAGGTCACGTCTGCAGTGATTAAACAGCACCGGACCTTGAGTGTCTGTCACCAGTCGGCCGGGTGTCATCGCACCACTGGCGGGTGTTGTTTTGCCTGTGGTTTTGTCACCATGCCGGGGAGAGTATGTGCAAGCGGCCCCGAAGGCAGCCTGCGTTTTGTTCTGCCCCTTTTTATGTGACTTATGGGCTCCGAATAAGGCTGTGGGCTCCCTTTTCTTTCCCACCCAGAACCTGAGGGCTTTCTGGGACTCTCTACATGTTGTCTCCTCTGAGAGACTTGCAGGCTGAGTGTTCCAGTGGTTTTCTAGAGGAACAAAGGATTTTTTTAGGAACCAGTTTGGAAACCACCTCGTGTGGCATGCTGGAGGGGTCAGACCCGTCCTCAACCTTGCAAGCACAAAGGCATTAGAGCAAATATCTGTTCGACAAGCCTTGTGCTCAGGAGGTCCAAAGTGGTGGAACAGCCACCACTGGCAGTCTCGTGGCTACGTCATACATAAAAGCACTTTCGTGGCGGGTCTGGCAGGAAGGCCAGCACTTACAGCAGCTTCCCCTTGGCGCAATGGGCTCTTGCCACACAGCTGAGCTCATCCTCCTGACTCTTTTTCCACTCTCAGAGGATGAGATGTGCTTCTGGTGGCAACAGCATCTCCTTTAACCTAAAGCGACAAGGAAGACTTTGCATGAGATGCTCGTGACTCACTCCCTCCCAGCCAGCAAAGGGACCTGAAATAGCAACAATCCCCGAGCAGACAGGCACAGAAGGGCTCCCAGAAGACAAAGGTCACAGGGGACAGAGGGACGGCAGAGGCATGGGCCAACCCACACATCTCCTTTGCTGGAGGTGGGACCCCAAGGCGGAATGCTGAGGGCAGGGCATGGGACCAGCTGGGGATGGTGCCTACCAGAATTTGGGAGCCTCCATAGACCCCTACAGAGCAGTTACCTCGCTTAGTGCCAGGCTCTGACCGAAGTGGATTTTTTTCCTCAGTAATCCTTCATTTTCATGAGACCCGCTAATTAAGGAGAAGAAAGGCACTAGTCCCTCCCAGGGACCTGCTCCCCAGCACTGTTCCTCAAGGGATAAAGCACTTTTCTGCCAGACCTGACAGCAGGCAGCTCTGAGCCCCTCCACAGCAGTTGCTCTCCCCCGACGCCATGGCCTGAAAACAGGAGGAGGGCAAAATACCCCCCCTCCAACCTATTAGACCTCTGAACAAGCCGATTAGCCAAAACACGGAGGAGATTAACCCCAATTAGGGGGAAATGTATAAACAAACATACTCAGCAAAGCATTTTGGTTAGGCTCCCCAGGAGCCCAGCTTTGAACACACCTCCCAGGGACCTCCCATAGCTCCTGCTCACAGCTTCATGCTCCTTCCATCAGATCCCAAACAGTACTGATACTTGGGGCCCCTTCTGAACTTTCCTACAGTGCCCTGCTGCAAGCCTGCCCAGACCCTGCCTGCTCTTGCTTCAGATATTGCTGTCCCTCTCCTCTCCTCTCCTCTCCTCTCCTCTCCTCTCCTCTCCTCTCCTCTCCTCTCCTCTCCTCTCCTCTCCTCTCCTCTCCTCTCCTCTCCTCTCCTCTCCTCTCCCTCTCCCTCTCCCTCTCCCTCTCCCTCTCCCTCTCCCCTTCTCTCCCTCTCCCTGCAGCTCTCCTCCTTACTCCATGTGCCACCCCAAGACCCTCTGGACCCCTGGGCTTTGCTGATGAAGAGTGTGGTAAATGTTCTGTATCTAGGAAAGTTTTACTTCCCATAGGGAATAATAGAGATCCCTCTCATCACACCCGTCTTTCCTCCCATAAGATCATCTGTCTCCCTCCTTCTTTCACCTGGCTTCCTAAACATGGGAACACCTTCACTTGTGTGAACTTTTGAGCTCTCTGACTTTTCAGAAGGCTGGAAAGCAAATACAGCCAGTTTTCCCAGCTCTGGTAACAGCAGCAATGGGATCTTGCATTTCTATGCTTCCTTTCACTTTAAAAGGCCCCAAATTTCCTGCATGGTACACAAAAAAGTTCCCTCTGCCTCCAGGAGGCTTGTGCTGCTGTCAGGCAAACAGCCAGTTCAAACAGCCCAGAGGGGAGATCTGATCGGGAAGGAGATACCGAAAAACCGCTCCAGTGAAATGCCACCGGAACTTTCCTACTATAGCTGGAAAAAAACCTGTGCTTCCTAAGGACCACAAGACTCCAGTCCCCGTGCCTGGGAAAGTTAGTGTCACCCCCCAGAGGCTTGCCCAGCCAGCATCCCCATGCCCAGTGCGCTTGCCAAACTGGATCCCCGATGTGCAGAAACAAGCCAGAAAGCGAGGGCTGGTTTGAAAACCGTCAGCCGTGAGGAATGGGAAACCTCTCCATAGGCAGCTCCTCCCAGTACTGTTGGAAAGAGGAGGTTGAACAGCTAGCAGAAAAAAAAACAAAACAAAAACACAGTAGTTTTTTAAATGTTAAAGAAAAAAAAAAAAGAAAGGATTCTTGACAACGTGTCACGTACATGGACTGGAAGCCACAGCTGACTGGAATCAGGGTTAAAAATAAACATCGGCACTAATGGGCTCAGCAGCCTTTGGTGAATGAATCCCAAGGTGAATTATGAAATCTAATACGCATTCTCTCCCTAACAAATGTGGTTTCTATTGAGGGTTGTTTACCTTGGTCTCCATACCTGCCGGACATAGGATACTACTCTCAGGTTTCACAGCTAATCAGATCTGGGCCTGATGGGGAGACAGCCAAGAAGCCAACAGAAGCACCATTATGGAGGCTGCAGCTCCACACAACTTCTCAGCAACAGCACTGGCCAAAGGAGCTTCTGGTTGTGGGCCTTTGCCCAGACATATGGACCCAGCTAAGCTGTGATGCCACTTGGTGAAGCTGGCTTTCAAATAACCTCCTGAAAACCTTCATTTGTACAACACCTACCTGGCTATCCATGCATATATTTGGTGATATGTATTAGCTGGCTTTGATTGTCTACATCCAACTGATGCCCACCTGCATTACCCATCCCTATAAATCTGATCTGGCCAAGGCAGTGTAACAGGGCAGCGTTTCTGTTGAAAGAGCCAGGGCACCCTATGGTGCTCATGATGGCTTCCTTCCATGTACAGGAAGATGGGCAGCACCTGATCCAGAAAAAAAAACCAAAACAGAGCAGCACAGGCAAGACGGCTGGCTGTACAAGAATTATTGTCTCAAAAATTCACAAAATGTTATGAACCAACAAGTTTATACTCATCTGACCTGTGCATGGCATGGCTGGGGTGTGTTTGATCTGATGTCAGGAGCCCTACAGTCAGGTTTACCACATTGTCAAGCTACAACCTGAAATGGCTGGGAAGAGTCTCCACGCAGCTCGGTGCTGTTCCAGTGTCCTAAACTGGGTGCACAGACAGAGGAGAGGGGGAAGAGTCTTAGCAGGCCATTGGATTTTCATCTCCCTGGCTAGGCTACTTTCCCCTGTTGTTTTCAGTTGTAACTACAGCTAATCCTCCAGGCGCTTTTTTCCTGTTTCTTTTATTTTTTTTTTCCTTTAAAAATACTTTCCAAAAGCAAATCAGTGCGACAGCCAGTCTGAAACGTGATTGTCCCCAGCCTCCTCTTTCTCACACGTGCTTCCCCACATGCTCTTACTTGTCTGCTCTCCCATTTTTTTGGGGAGGCGATTGATCCCCTGAGAGATTAAAATAGGAATGAAGAGAGATTTTCCTTGGAGAGAAGAATATTTTTGAGTGACCTTTCTCCTCCTTGGTGAAAAATGATGATCTTGGATGAATTGCTCCCAAAGCAACAGATACCACTTGCAGACTTTGAGGAAAGTTTTCTCATTACTGTAGACCAGGGGGTCAGGAATGGCTCAGCCACACTGCTGGCATCCAGCGCAAGCTGGTGGAAATAGTGTGATTGCCTGAAAATATGAAGGTATGATAGGAAAGAAAACTTAATACTGGCATGAGCACCCTCAGGATCTGCTGGGGAAGATCTATTTTGGTCACAGACAGAGCAGTCAAGGCAGGATCCTCACCACCTCCTCTGGAAGCAGTCAGATAGCTACAGTTTGTCTGAGCCTTCCTCTTTTGCATTCTGGATTTCAGTTTGGTTTTTTAATCAGCTCTCCGAAGTCATCAACATCTTGAAACCCCCATGTGTCATTACTGGCATTAAGGAACTTGCACCGGTGTCAGCAGGGTCCCTTTTCATGCCCTTATGAGGTAGCTGGTTTCATTTTATCAATGAGGTTGTGTGAAATCCCCAAAATGCTACCAAATTTGGAAGAAGTGCTAAGCATCTCTTCCTCCTCTCTGTGCCTCATCCTTGGGTTAGCCCCTCGCATGAAGCTCACCACTCACACTGCTGCATGTGCAGGATTGCTGGATCCTCAGCAACCATATGAACCCACCTCCCCAAAACATCCACCTCCCAAAAGCAATCGTGCTATAAGAGGACTTTTCTGTTTGTATTATCCTTAAGGATAGCCCTGTCTTCACACAGTATCAGTGGAATATTAACACCTGAACACTCAGGCAAGATCCAGTTGCTTAAACACCTGACCACAGATGTCTTACAGCTACAGCTGTATAAATACAGCTACATAAATACTATTTTGCCCGACCACCTTTCAGGCTTGAATAGGCTTGTCCTGGTATCTAGGGAGAGCACAGCAATGCTATTGATCTCAGGGTATCAGTGGAACCTCACCCCCTGCTGCCAGCAGCTCAACATCCTGGCCATGCCCTAAAGGAGAGCAGACAGCTGGCTCTGGATACCCTCCAGCAGCAGCCTGGGAAGGGTGCAGCAGCCCCCAGGGACAGGGCTTGCACCTTCTGCTCAGAAACACTGGGAAGGGCAGGTATTTTGCCCAAGGGTTCATGGAAATTAACTGAACTGCCAGCATCCCAGGGAAGCAGCTTAGGATGTGCCTTGTGGGGCCATATGATGTTCTCACAAGGGATGGGGGAGCAAAGCCTCCTAAGACATGTTTGAGAAAGGCACCTTGCTAGAGGCAAGCTAGTGGAAGGAAGGGGTACAGAAAAGCCTTTTCTTTCACAGCTTCACTCATACCACACCTCAAGCAGGAAAAGGGAGGCCAGTCCCTCTCTGAATTTCTGGGTAACATCTGTGATTTGACCCTAACAAAGCTTGATCCATCATGCTGAGGGACAAGTGTCCTCAGATGCCTTGTGTTGTGTTGTTGTTAGACAAGCAGCTCTTCACAGGTCAGTGGGATGAGTTTCCACACTCACCAAGTATGGTGAGGACACAACATTCCAGTCCCTCAGAGGTGAGGCAGGAGTCTCATGTTCACGGGAGGGCACAGTCAGAGGGGGACATTTCATGGAACAGGATGTGGCGCAGGCAGGAGAAGAAAAGCCCTTGAGTGCCTCAGCAACCTCATAAGCGAGTGCATGGCGTATTCTACCTCAGCCCTCTGGTTCCCCTTGAAGCTGTTCCTGATGTTTGGTGGGACATCTCCCGTGCACCCTGGACAGCTGTGATATAGGTTGAGACTGTTCAGCACACCACTGCTTCTATCCCCTTTCCTGCCAAAAAAGTGAGCAAGGGGATTTTTGCTTTCCTTCATTGTAAAGCACTTGGGAGCGGACAGATTTTTCTATAAATGGCAACTTTTTGCTGTGCTATGGGGAAAATTATGTCACCCTTGGCCTAGGAGTGCAGAGCTAGCCAAATTAGAGGTACTCTGTACTCACATCATTCCCAGCTCCTTAAACTTCCCATCACCATTCAAGGCTATGCATTGGGGAACGCAGGACACGGGGTGAGATGTAGGAGGAGAAGGGGTTCTTAGGAGAAGACCAAATCTCAAAACATCACATTTGCATTCATTAGGAGGCAGTAAAGAAGCTAGGCAGGCAGGACAATTAGAGATAAGGGCTAGCAACACGCTGTTCCCAGCCCAGTGTCCTGCCTGCTGGTAAAAGTGGGGGTGCAGCCTGATGCATTCTTGACATTTTGTTCTCCCAACTGATGCCAGCTCAGTTCTTATCAGATATCTTCACGGCCAATGATTTTTTTACAGTGGATAACACTGCTGAACTGCACAGGAAAAAAATCATAAACCTCTGTCCTAAGCAGCTAAGCAGAATGTTCCCTTCCTGGCCTTCATATGGGGGTGTTTTTGGCTTTACCTTTTCCACTCTTCTTCCCTTAACCTCTTTCCTGCCCTGGACATTTATGGCTCTGACCCAGCATGAGTTGCATGAAGATGAGGAACCTCAGACCAGATCCTTCCTCCACCCTCTTGGTCCAGTCTGGCCTCCTCTTCCACAAACAACCCAGACTCACTCCCCTTTTTCTTTAAGACTGGACACACTCTTTGTTCTTTGCTGGTCAAGCCAACTTTAAATTGCAGGCCCAGCGCATCCAGCAGGCAGGCTTGCAGCTGGGGCAGGAGGGCACAGCCAGAGTGGGGGACTGCTATCAGTCATCGGTGTGGCAGTGGGGAGAGGTTGTGCCTCGGTCCAGAACCCCCAACTCTCCATGGCAGGAGAAGGCCCCTGTCCACCCTTCCCACTGAGGAGAGCCATCCCCATGCCTGAGGATGCTCCTAGCTCTATAGTTTCCATGAGGATTCTGTGTCTGCAGTCTTGGTGGTGCTGGCCAAGGTGGAGGTGCCCCAGGTGCCCCTCACCATTTCAGATTTAATGTAGGGATCACCTTGCAGCCAACAGAGCCACCTCTGACAGGAATCTGACCTTGCACACACTGGCCTGATCTCCCAGCAGAAGTGGCACCTGAAGCTCCCTCCTGAGCGGATTTTGGCTGAATCTCAAGGATGCTTTTGGTGCTGTTCTTCCTTTACGCTGAACTACTTGAAATTGGGCTTGGTGTCACCATGCCGTGCAAGAGACACCCTCCTTGTTCTGCTCTGTATCCAACCCTGTTAAAGCAATATTTGGGGAGCTCAGTTATGTGTGCTGAAGCCAGGGAAGCCAGGGATTCAATCCAATTGTTTTCCCTTTAGATTCTGTTCTCTGGGATAAGGAAGCTTTCCAGTAAGCGATCATACCCCACCTTGCCTAGGGTAAAATGTGATGGCACTGTTAATGCAAGCAAGGTGCTGCTCTGCCCTCCACCCTCGCGTATGACAGGTTGAGGCTTTCTCAGGACTCCCTGGAATGGGTCCTCACAGGTTAGGCAACAAGGAGCATGTTAATTTTGGCCAGGCAGTGGCACCTTCAACCTACCCTGGGCTGCTCTGCCCTTGGGGGAGGAAGGAGTCTGGAGGAGCTGGGCAGAGGAGGGCAGTGGGCTACCCATCCCAGGGTGCTGAGCCTGGGATTGCTTGTGGTCTCAGGCTCTTTGCAAGAAATCTGCAGATCTGCCTTTTTTCTGCTCAGCACAGCTCTCACTGCAGCCTGCCCGGACCATCAGGGCTATATCTGGCAGGTACCAAGCCCAGTCCCATATCTTCCTTTCAGATCAAAGTGGGAGAACAACAGCAGAGTTTGTTAGTGCAGGGCACCACTATAAACAACCAGAACAACCCGCCTGGAGAGCAGTGTCTGAGAGCTACTGTAGCACCCACTGCCATTGTTCAAACTTATAGGGCTCCTCCAGGACATAAGCAATTGCCACCAGGAGCAGATATTTTCCTCTGATGGGTATTTCACAGACCCTGTGGGGCTCAGGGATCTCTTTCTGCTGTAGCACTTCCCTGCTCCCTAACCGCAGATTCTGGGGGGGCATTTGTTGTTTCATCTTCCTTGTTTCTTTGTACTGCTTCAAATCCCCCATGTCTCAGGGGATTTGAAGGTCTTTCTCTTCAGGTTTCTGTCAAAGGTGATGATGTCATCAGGCAGAAACTCACTCTTCATTATGTGCTCTGTTGTAACATATATAATTATTATATAACGTATATAATAAGTATACTATATGTACATTGTCTGTGAGTGTGTGTATATATCCATACATATACAAACACACACGTGTATGCACATACATATATCTCTGTCATCTCTGTCTATATTTATACACGTGACACTGTACTCACACATCACTAGTTGCTCTGCAGTGCTTTCCAGTAGAAGTGTTCTTGAAACTGTGATAGCAGCATATCTGGCAGATGAGCTCCATGGAAGCTTTCTGAGCCAGTTTAGGCCCTTCTTTGAGTTTCTTTCAAAACAAGCATGATTATTTTCCATTTTGTCCATTCCTTGATTATATTGGTGATGATAAGTATCAGCAGCCACCAGTCTGAATCTCTTCTGTGCCGCTGCTCTACCACAGACTCACTGAACTACAGCCAGTTTCAAGCATTATCATATTACACCATCAGATATCAGGCTACATCCAGCCATGTTGATGTTTTTGTGGCTTTCATGGCTTGCCTAGGGCCCACAGGTCTGCGTGCAGTCATCCTTGGCCCACACGTGTCACTCTGCAGGTCCTAACTCCCTTTCTTGCAGTGCTGTAAATTCCTAGCTCTACAGTTTCAGGACCCTATTCACCCAGCCGTAGCCAGGCTTGTGGAGGGGATGCGCTGTGTTGCTTGGCATAGCCGGGGTTAGCTCTGGCTCTCCAGCAGTCCTTCTTGTTTTCATTTCCCGCCATGGGCTGGTCTCCTCTAAGGGAGTTGGCTATGCTCCTCTTTTCCTTTCTCCTCCCCTAAAAGTACCAAACCTATCAAGCACATCAGAGCCAGCCAGTTTAAGAACTAGGGCTATTTCTCAAGGCATATTTATTTCCTCGCACCTTGTACAGACACAGAGTGAAATAGTCTTTGACCTTGCTCTACTGCTTCCTGCAGCCCCAGGACTCCAGTGCAGCTTTAAATGCCCCATCCCTATGCACTGATGTTTTCTCTGGATATTTGGCGCTATGTGATCATCAGAGATTACTCAATAATTCAGGTTTTAATTTGCAGGACAGGGACATGTGGTCAACAAGGGGGTGCCTTTCTGTTTATTGCACGCAAATTCTGCCCCTTCTTTGTCCCAAGAAATGCTTCCCAGCGCCCTTCAATACAAAAGCCTGGAAGCCACAGGACTGCCAGTTCCAACTACTTGCAATAGCAGGACTAGATCTGCCAGGTGAAATTCCAGGGGATGAAATCATATCCCCACGATTCTTCCCTATCTGACCAGGACAAAGTTTTTTTTCCTGGCTCACATCTGGATGCTGGTTTACCCTTGAGTATATGAACAAGATGGACCAGGGAGGTCCTTGAGAGGTTTCCCAGCTCAGCCTCCACACATACCAGCTGGTCTCTCTATCTGTGGCTAATCTCTAGCACTTCAGATAGTCAGCCAGAATTGTCCTGATTTTACAGGAAAGTGTAGCAACAGGGAGCAGTTGAGCAAGTGGCTTGCAGACAGAGACAAAATCTAGCCAGACTGCATGCCTTCCTCTTGACCATGGGGATGGTAAGCACATCTGTGATGGAGAAGGAAACGTAAAGAGTGCTCTTTGCACCTGGATCACAGCTCAAGAGAAAAGGGAAGATGTAGCTCAGTAGTTGCTCCTGGACACCAGGTATACACTGCTACAGGTGCCACAAGGTGCAAGGAC
Source organism: Numenius arquata (assembly GCF_964106895.1). Classification (NCBI taxonomy): domain Eukaryota; kingdom Metazoa; phylum Chordata; class Aves; order Charadriiformes; family Scolopacidae; genus Numenius; species Numenius arquata. Next base: position 12,876,798 of record NC_133576.1, on the reverse strand, counting down.
ACCGGCAGTCAGATGACTCTGCAACCCATTTCCTCTCTCCTTCACCCCATCATCTGTGTTGGGGCCCTGCAAGCGCCTAGTGAGAGCCACATGGTCAGAACTGTCTTTTTCAGCAAACAGGGGAAGGCACGCTTTTGCCAAGGGCAGATGGGTGGTGAGGGCAGGGACAGCTCACCTGGGCTAGCTGCTGCACGTGGAGCTCCTGGCTGGCTCTTGTTCCAGGGGTTAGCTAACGACCACACAAGGTCGTCAGCCAGTAGCCAAGCTATGTCACTCAAGATCCATTCAATGTTCATACATCCAGCATCCAACGTCACAGCCTTGCTTCCTTGCCTGTTTTCCCCACCCAGAGACCAGCCCCTAGCAGGAACTGGCTGTGGCCTCTCTCCAAAGCCCAGAGGAAACTTGCTGGAAGACCCTGGTCCAGTGTCTACTCAAGACCCCAGCAAAGGCAGCCTGAAAGAGCAAGGTGCAGTGTCTCAGTCATTCAGGCGGACATGATGCCACCGGTACATACCAATGCTGATTTCAGTGGTTAACATTGTTTGCTTCTCTGAGGGCTGTGTTGGCAAAAACATTTGATCTCCCTAGCAATATAAATGCACAGCTGCTTCCTCCAAAATAGGAGGGAAATGGAAGGGAGAGGAGTGAAAGTGTGTGCATGTTTGTGGCGCTTGTGCTGCAGAGAAGGAGAGAGAGGAAATGAGTCTTGGTGCAAAATAGAGGAAGTGGGAGAAAAACAACACAAAGCAAATGCTGCATCCATTGAACGGGACTTGAATTGGTAACTTGGCCGCTGTTTGACTAACTTCTGCTATCACTAAATCCCATTCTCCTTGCCGGGAAAGAAACCCTGCAACTGTGCATTGTCAGCGTGACGGAAGAAACAACGGCAGCTGATGCTGGTTGGGTCAGTATTACTCTCAGTCTCACAGACCGGCCTTTGTTCCAGAGCGGTGACAAAGGGCTCCCTTCTTTCTTTTACCTCCCTTGAGTTGTTCATAGGCATATTGGAACAGTGCATGTTTTAGACTGTATCAGCTATGGGTGACATGCCTTGGCCAGCTCCCATCAGGACCTCTGCCACCCCTACCCCTTGGGAGGTGCTCCACTCGTGCACCAGTGCCCTCCACGGAGGGCATAGGCAAAGGCTCATCTCCTTATCGCTTGGCAGAGCTGCATGTCCCCAGGAGCCTGTTGGTACTAAGCACAAGCACAGGCAGATCACAAGCCCTGAGCCAACAGGTCCGCAGGATGCCAGCAGCGTGCCTGGTGCTCCTATTGCCTTCTGGTTCATCTCTCCAGTTACCCTCAGCACCTCCTAAACTTGTAACTTGGGCACCCTGCTCTTGCGCCTCTCCTGGCAGATGAGTGCAGAGGAAAGGGTGTTAGTGAGTCTTAGCTGGCGTTCATCAGGGTGACCTCTTTCTCCCTCTGCATGGAAGAAAAGACTTCAGAAGCTTTTGACAGTGCCCAAGAAGAGGCAAGTTACCACTGCTGGTGTAATCCCAGCCTGTGGTGCATGCTTTTCCAAGATGATGTAGCTTCTCAGCCAGTGATCTTTGGCAAGCAACTGTGCCCAGCATCTGGCAGAGGGAGAGAGTCTGCAGGACATTGTGGTGGGTGGCAGAGCTCTTCCAGACAGGGGACTCAGCTAGAGGACATGCTTTCCATGTTCATCTGTCCTCTGGTAGCCCCTCTGCTACTGCCAGGCAGTGAAGGTCTTCCCTCCCAGAATTTGCATGTTGTAAATGGAGAGCACACACAGGGGCAGTATCTGAAGACCTGAGAGTGGTGCACCCGCAAGGCCGTTTGATGTGATACCAGTATTCCCAGTCTGTGCACTCTGCACAGCTCTAGTCTAAGCTATCAGAGTGACAGGATTATTCCAGCCACATTTCTAGTGCTCTTTAATTTAGCAGCATAAGGATTTCGTTACATTCTCATGTACCTTCAATACATTTCTCATGTTGTTGGTACAGAGGAATGAACCTGCACAGAGACATACGGAGACACAAAATAGGGCCCATGCCCTGATGCACACAGGTCCTGACATACAAGAAGACATATTTGGAGGTGTATACACAGAGAACCACTTGCAAAATACCAATCTTGCATGGACAAGCAGACCAGTACACGGAGGTAATGACAGAGACACAGCTATCTTCTACTGCTCTACAAGAAATCCTAAGCGTAATTGCCCCCCAAGGGAATCTGACAAAAGCAGCATAGTACACTAGATCTGAAGTTTATGTTTCAGTGTTTCCCTTTCAGAAAACAGGGAAATATTTTTTTAACCTCTGAGAGCAGCAAACAGAAGTGTATGGAGGAGCCAACATAGGTACCACAACCTCCGCTACAGTTTTGACCTCAGCAGGAACATCACATGCTGGTCACTGTGTCTGCACACAAGCCACACCACTGGGCGATGCCTGCTCTCAGGGACTTCCAAATCTGTCTTTGGAAGTTGTGTCTCCAGGTCACATTTGTACAGGGTAGCGCCACTACAAGGAGTTACCTTCCTTGAATGAAAGATGAACATTTCTGAATGGAAGTTAAACATGTGGAGCTGACCACATCAGTCAAAACAAGGAGCTCATGACTAATGCTCTCCTCCTCTCTCCTTACGCCTTCTTGGGAGCTGATTTTTCCCCTCTGAGCTGTGTCTGATGCCAGGCAACACAATTCACATGAAGCCTAGTAGGCACTGGTGCACGCATATGAGAACAGACCTGCCTGTGTCCTGAGGCCTCCACAGGCAGCCCAGGAACACAGCTCAGACTCTCCTCTGGTGTTTGGGTCCTAGATTGTTATTTTTTAGAGTAGGAACGGGCCAGATGACCAGGCCTCATAAATGTAGAGTAAGTTCAGGAGAAAAATGAAAAGGGAAGATGAAAGATGCTTTGTAGTGCAAGACATCTGGCTTAATCCATATGTCTTGATTTCCCTTACCTTGTGGGCTACTGTCCAGAGCCCCATGAGGAGCCATGGTAATATGTTGACTTGTATCAGAGAGTGTGCAACAGTAAAGGTGGTGCCAAATGTGTGCATTTTAGGGAGGTCAGCAAAAAGTCTCCTCTTTATGCTAGTAGCAGCCACCCATGCATCCAGATCACAGGAGCAATGAGGCCAGGGACTGTACTTCATAGCTCATGTGAAGCTGGGCAAAAGCACATGACCTTGAATCTATGACATCTGGGGAGGATTGACCTTCTGCAGCAGGAATTACGAGTTACCTACAGCATGGCTCAGCTAAGATTTCCCACAATAGAGCAGGGAGAAGGGCTTAAGCTTATTTGAGATTAGTCAAAGGAGAGATAGTTTGTCTCCAGAGCTGTTTTTTACGGTACACATCTGAAAACAGTTTACATGTGGCTAGAAGGAAGCCTCTATGTTATTGTGGTTAAAATGACCGCTTAGTATCTAGCTTCTATTTTAAGTAGGTGATGCATATATGTTCTCATGCCAGTACTCTTCAGTCTTTTAGCTGAAATAGCAGTTCTCTTTCACTGGGATTTACCCATCTGATGTATTAATAGACAGCAATCATATGCCCTCTTAACATTCCTTTTGCTAGGCTAAAAAAAGCAAAGACTGTCTAGACTCCTACCATCACCTCTCTCTTTTCCCCCAGATCACTCTAGTGCCATTCTTTGCACTTGTTAAGTTTTTCCTCTCTCCTTTTCCAGCTTATCTGGAAAGTACTTCTCTCCTCCTCAGTACTGGCAATGTCTCCTTGTTTTGTCTCTTCAGCAAACATCTACTTTTCTTCTCCAAGGTCATCAGTGAAGATATGAAATTAACTGGTGCCAAAACCAGTCCCTTAGGAATTTCATTAGCAATTGCCTACTACTTCGTGTTTCAGGGTCTCTTCATTAAGCAATTCGTTACCTACTTTTCAGTTCAAGTGTGAATCCCTGTACTCCCCTGTTTTCACAACTTTCCAACCACCCTCTGTGAAACCTAGGTACATTTCACATACCACATAACCAATCTTTTAAAAATTATCTATTCTCTCCCCCTAAGCATAAAAATGATTGAAAACCTTTACCTTTCAAACAGCCATGCTGAATTGCTGGAATAATGCTGAATTGGATAAAAAGAAAAGTTGTTCTAAGCCATTGGGTCTGTAAGTAGCCACAGCCCTTTTTTCTTCCTTAATTAAGTTTACTTAAAATTGTTGATACTATGCAACCATTCAACCTTCAGTCAAACAGGCTGACTGAACATCAATGCTATGGGATTTACTATTTGATGTGTCTCTGGGAACCTTCTGATCTTAATAATCCTTATGAGTTTTGCCTTGACCTCTGATGGGATTGTTTCTATTTCGAGACACTTTTAGCCATCAACTTGTAATGGCCTTCTTCTACACTGTCTTTTCTGCAAAGTGAGGCAAAATTTTTGGTTTCTGAGGCGTACCTTGATCTTAGCCACACTGCACAGAGGTCTGATCTCTTGCCTTGTTCTTTTTGCCTTTACAAAGAACTTTCAGCAACTCATAACTTCCTCTGCCAGGCCTATCTCACCTTGATTTCTGCCAACTGACGTGTCTTTTTCCCTAAACTTTGTGACCTCTGCAGTGTAGATTTCGTTGCTGACCACTCCCATATTCCACTGAGGAAATTTTTTCTCCAGAGACAGACACCTTTTCTGCATGTTCTCCCTCCACTCTTGCTCAGAAAAGCAAGTTAGCTTTTGCAGTGCTGAGCCTGAGTGTCTTGCACATACAAGTACTTGTGGCTTTTAGCTCAAATTCCTTCACCACTTCAGTCCCATTAACTTCTCTGATCATTCAGTTTTGAGGCTGAAAAAATCTTAGCTGTGGCCCCGTGATATTTACTCTTCCATTTAATTTAAACAGAATCAGTCTGTGCCCAGTCAAGGTTAAAAGTTATCTTCTGCCACATTGTTCTGTAATGTCTCACTGGTTACCAAGACCAGGTCAAACACAACAGCAGCTCTGATTAGTTTGCTGCTTCTTTAGTGAAGAAATGTCAGACAGTGCATCCAGGAATACCTGGGCCAGCCTATGCTAGTTACAATTAGTCTCCACTTAAGAAGGTAAAATCTGTAGTAATGACAATCCCTGGTACTGGATATCTTTCTAAAAATATTAGAGACCTTCATCAATATCCTGATGCAACCTTGGATAACTGCAGCAGAACTACAGTTGGTTTTCTTCAAGGTGATTTAAACCCAAACTGATTCTGTTTTATCACCTCTGCTGCTTCTTGTTTCTTCACACTCAACAATACCATGAACAGACAATACTACCACATACCCCACTTTTCTTTGTTCTTCTGAGAAGCACAAATCCTTCAGTGTCTGTGGCCCAGCCATGCCAGCTGCCCATCCTGCCTCCAAAAGCCCTGGAATACAGTTTCGTACCCTAGTTCTTAGTCTAAATCCTGTCTTGGCCGTCTCGCTCCTAGCAGACTGTGTTCCTCCACATGCACACTCAAGCTGACAAGGAGACCCCTCTTTCTCTAGATGTCTTCAAAGAGGCAGCGCATTGCTGGCAGCAGTTCCCAAAGTACCTGTAATGTTTGTGCCATGGATTTGTACTTTTTCTCTTAGGACATGTTTCACTGAGGTATGTAAAGCGCCTTGAGCAGTATCTGCAGTCATCCTTCCATTTCAGTGGGTATCTGGCTCCCTTATTTGTCTCAACATGAAGGGAATCAGTAGATTATTCTCGCTTCCCATCAGGATCCTTTTCATTTCCAGATCCCCTTTGTAACAGGGTGATGCTTTGTCTTAAAGCATCCCATCCCCCCTCATACAGGCCTCTCTTTCATGATGCTCTTGGGGGGTCTCCGGCTCCATTTTGTCCCTTTTCCTTGCCATTTGCAGCTACTCCTGCAGCCTCTCCTCCTTTGCAGGTTCCAGGACTCATGCTTCCCTGGCCATCCCTCATGCCATCCCCATCTCCTCTTTTCATTCTCTGATGGGTTTAGTTTTAACTTTCTCCTTGTTGCTTTTCCTCCCCATTCCCAGTCCGCAAGCTTTTTCTTGAACTTCAAACGATGCAGTAGCAAGGAAGAACTTGCTAATGTGCCTGATAAGCTCTGCTCTGATGTTTGCTCAGAAGGTACGGTAGGGATGACCTGAGTGCACCCGTCTCTATACAGAAAACCTGAACTCCCGAAAAAGGGCTCGGAGATTTCTTCTGCATGGAAGCTGTAATCCTAGTTTAGCCTTACCCACATACCAGTTCTGAGGTGGCATGCTGTCTTAAAGCAGCAAGGGCGGGCTGCAGCAGTACAAGGCCAGAATACGCAACTGCCTTTACCTCGAGAGAGCAATTCCCGTTACAAGTCTGAGTTGGGAATCTCAAGGAATCTCAGGCCCCAGAAGGTAAGCAGCTACTACTACATGCATGGTACATCATGAGCTGCCAGAGGGGTGGGGGACTTAGATTATATGTCTCTGTTGTAGGTATCTCCACCTGGCCATGTTGCCTAGACTCCCTGGTCCTAGACAACTAACTCAGGTGGAGGCAGAAACGATGGACACATCTTCAGCACCTAAATCCAAGTGCCATACCTCCTGCTCCCCTCTGCTAACACCTGAACCGCAGTTCTTCCCACAGCTCCCCTGCCTCTTTGGCCTGGGTACCGCACTGTTCAGCACAGCACCGCTGGGTAGCATCTCTCAGGTGGAGCACATGTGTTTCCTCTCTTAAATTTCCACCCCAGACAGGGCTGCATTGTCCAGGGCGAGTGACATGATGCTCCCACTTGCTGGGCTGAGAAGCAAACTGCCACAGCACAGCAAAGAACGGTGGCAGCGTCACGGGACCGTCTCCCCTCACCTCCCATCAGCCTTGCTCAAGGTCACGCCGCGTGGCAGCAACAGGAATAGACCTCACGAATGCCACCTCCTTATCCCTCTTGTCCCAGGGCCAGGCCCTGTTGGGAAAAAGCAATATCCATCCAAGTGCGGCAGCAATGGCGGCGTGTTGTTGTGAAGCTCAAGAACAGGTTAACATTTGTGCTGAAACCCCAGCCACGCACACAATAGGCAGCGCGAGGTGCCAGCTCTGGAGGCTGGAGGCCTTGGGGACACGTTGTGCTGGAAACGCTGGGGCCCCATCCAGCTGCGCCAGCACTCCTTCGCCCGTGGGACTTCGAGTTCCTCCCCGGGAAAGCAGCAACGCCCAGCTGACTGTGCTCCAGCCCCGGCAGGAAAACACTGATTTACGGACAATGCCCAGGCAGGGTGATTAATCAGCCCCTTCAGAAACGCACCGGCCGACGCGTGAGCCGTGTGTGCGCCGCACTGCACACCTGCACTCCCAGCTGTATTTTGTGCTTATATGTAAAGGTCTGTGTGTTAGGGATGCTTTCCCCCGGAGAGACAAGGGAGTAGTACGGTTTTTCTCCCCACACCTGCCAGGCAGCTTCAGCTCTGCCCCAGAGGCCTCCTGGAGGAGACTTTGGGGGTCATTTACCCTCACTGAGACAGCTATCAACTCCGGTAGCACGGCCTTCGAGAGCTTGAGGGGTCTGGGCACCCAACCACTAGGAAGTAAAATGTGCTTCTTTGGCTTCAGTGGAAAAAGGTCAGGGAGCACAGGCTACTGCCAGCTAATGAGAAATTAGTCTGGACAATTAATCAATACACAATCTCCTCCACTATCATATTGATGGAAGATGAGCTCCATCCCACAAGAAGGGCAAAGGCCATTGAGCTAAACCATTTAGCGACATTTATTTATATCCTCGGTGGTTCAGCAATTTGAGTTGATAGCATCAGGACCTCAAGGCCTAGGCAATATTGTCCAGCTGGAAAAAAACCCACTACAGGTACTACTTAACAGAAAAGTAGCCTTTTAATGGAAATGAACACTTCAAAAGGCAAATGCATTCATTTTCTCTAATTTTTCAACCACATGCATGTGAGCACAAAGAATTTCTGAAATGTTCTATGCAAATAGTCCAAAAAAGGTAATTTTTCTACGGGGAATATTCAAGAAAATATTGACAAGGTCTCAGGGCATACATTACTCTCAGTTGCACCAGAACGCCCTGTTGTAGAAGTCTACCATGAAGCATTAAAAGAATTTGTCCCTCATTCATCTGTTGTAAAACCATGCCTTTCCTCCAGCAGGCACAAACTGCTTTGTGAGAAACCTGGCCCTGTAGGTAAGGTGAGTTCATGCTTGTGTAATTAGAGCCTGTGTTGAAACACATAACGCACCAAGGGACAAAGATGATGTCACGGCACAGCTGTTTCTGCAACAAGCTGGTTTCCTGGCTCCCTGACACAAATCCTGCTCTTGCTGAGCTGCAGTGAAGAGGGTGGTAAAACTGTCAGTTGGTGGCTGCGGATTGTCCCTGCCTGGTGTGCGTGGTGCTTAGGCTGTCCCTGCAAAAGCTAGCACAGCCCTTCTGTGGCACCCTCCGCCAGACCAAGTAACCAGCGGAGAAAGGGACTGGTGCTCGCAAAGAAGCTGTTTACTTACACAGTTGCCTGCTGGGACTTATTTACAGAGCCCTACTGAGAGCCACCAAAATCTGCTTGTATAGCTCTGGAGACAGTTCAAATCCTCTGTTCCCAGACCAGTGATTAACGCTGTATGGAGAGAAGTTAGGACTGAGGATAAAACCGAGCTTTCAAAACAAGGGCCTCTGATCTCAAACTGAACAAACATTTGCCCTTGCCTATGTCAGCTAGTCTGATTTCCAATAAGAGAGCAGATTGCTTTGGAAACCACAGCCATGCCGGTGAATTACCTTCCTACTAGCCAGAGAGAGCTGCCTCAAGCACCTTGTCCTGCTTTCTCAGTCAGGTCCCAGGCAGAGCAAAGTATGCTCAGAGGTAAGTCTCCCAGCTCAAACCTTGGCAGGAACAAGGCTACGCTCTTTAGAGCCCCACCTCCTCATTAACCCTTACTTAAAAACAGCCACAGGGCCAACGCGTGCTCAGAAGGTCCACCTGATCCTGCCAGCAGCAGATCCGAACACAAAAGCATCAACGCAACAGCTAAGCCCACCCTTTGAAAGGACTACAGAAGCCAGAACAGGATTTTCTCACAGTTTGAAAGCATCTCTGGACAGGAAAGACTTAGGTGTATTGCCAAAGATGTGCTCCATGTAAACAGGGTCTGTGGCAGCAATACACAGAGCGCTGTGATAACAACAGCCTGAGGCACGGTGTCAAGATAGCACCGTCCTCTGCAAGACAGGACTGGGCCTCCCCCACTGCCCTCTCTGCCATACACAGAATATATGAAAAGTGGTGGGTGAATATTAACAGTTCTGTGGCTTTTAGTCTACGTGTACAGAAAATGCATGCAATTGTGGACACATATATGAGCATGCACACACCATCATTCATCTGCTCATGGTGTGGAAAGCCCATCCAACCTGCAGTCATTGCCTTGGGCACTGTCAATAACTGATAAGAACTTGCTGAAAAGTGCTCTAAGCCTGCCTGTGCTCAGGTTTAACTTTGTGCTAGCCTTTCCCAGCTGAGTCCACAGAGAACGCCATTATTGTGAGGGCCAGAGCCTTTCTGCCATGCCAGCACACGCAAAGGCTGACGTTTCATAAGCTGCCTGCCATCAGGAGGACAAAGTCCCGTTGAGTGGGCATTGGCTCTGCCTTCCCTCGCAGATAGCGAGGGATCAGCTGAACACAAGTTTGGCAGCCTCCCAGGACATGGCACAAGGCTAGCCAAGCATGTGAGGCAGAGTCATTATCAGTGCCCTGTTCCTAACGAAGTGAAGACATTCACTTTCATCTCAGACTAATATTTGTCCCTGCTCTTTCCAAGCAGAGGAAGACACACACACACTGTGCCAGATCCCCTGCTGTGATACGTACCTCCTAATCTCTAGCTTGTACGGTTACAGGGAGGCTGCAGGCATAAAATGAGAAAATGCTTTAACATCCGAATTCTGGAATAACATCCAGTCAAGGTGTAAAGTAGAAACAATAAATAAAGGCTTTTTGGGAAGGAGGGAGGACAAAATTACTTAATTCCATGTGTTTTCCCATCATAATGGCTCAGGAAGCTATGGTTTGCAAGGGACAAGTGAAGAAGGCCTGTCCATTCCCCTTTAGGATAAAGAAGGAACTGGCTGCCCAGACCCAGTATCCAGAGCCCTCGTATCTCCTCAGTCACCTTTAATTCCAAAGTCAGGAAAGATCAAGATCTAGGACCTCTCTCAGGTTTAGGGCACAGACCAGTCACCCTCACAAGTTAGCCAAGATCCTGAGCAATCAAATTCTGCGCAACATTTGTGTATTTACTTTGTAACTTGGCTCTGTCCATGAACCAGATTCACTTGCATTTGTAAGTAAATAAAATCCATCTCTAAGCAGTGACTTATGGCTAAGCTGAGCCTAAGTGATATGACACGTACTGCAGACATCCTGCTCCTGCTGGGACACTGAATATTTTATGCAGAGCTGTCCTGGGAAACTGCCTGCATGTCTGCTGCCCGTGAAGAGGTGGAGGTGCTCAGAGCCCACAAAGCACTGAGTTGCAAGGTCCTGGTCCTAGGCAGGCAAGACAGGCTGTGTGGTTACAGAGGGGTGTCTGTTCCTCTGCAAGGGTTAGGCAGGAGGCAGGAGAAGAGAGGAGTATCTCAGGGGGTCACTGTGAACCAGTCCAGAATGACCTGAGAGTGATCAGCCTGCTGCTGTATCCTCAGTCAGCTGAACTCTCAAGAAATCCTGGTGGGGAAGGCACCAGGGGGGACTTTGCCATGTGTACTTGCAGCTTCCTGGGTCAGCTGATTTCAAACATAGAGGAATAAAAAGAGGGAGAGGGAAGCACCCTTATGGTTTATGCCAGCAGTAAACATACAGAAGTGGAAAGCATGCAGAATACAGACACCAAGAGGCAGGGTACAACAACTCAGCCACAGGTCTCATGCACCTATGTCTCCCCTGAACTGGAGCTATTTTGCATCCAGCCAGTGCAGAGCACAGGCAAGGAGATAGGCTTTGTCCCCCTGTCCCCATGGATGTGTGCCCTCGTTTGCTTCAGTGAGGAATGAAACAGTGCAGTGCCTCTGAAGCTGGTCAGCTTTTCAGTTTTATCCAGGTCCAGGATTTCCCTAGTCTTGGGCCCCTTCACACCATGACCCCGTGATGCTCTCTGGAGGATGGGGAAGCAGAGTGAAGGAAGTCAGTGATAAAATGGACAACACAGCCCTGGAGTGCCAGGTGTCAACCCCTTTTCTCACCAGCTTTCCTTTCCTTTAGCAGCCTGCTGGACATCCTTTGCAGGTTACTACAGATCTCTCACGCAGCATCTATGTCCCTGAAACAGAGGTGGTGTATGGCCGGGTGGCTCTGGCAGTGTGAGCAGTCAGTGAAGCAAGTGCCTCATCAAAGGGCCTGAACTGGGCATAGAGCAATGCCCAACACCACACAGGGGATAGAATCATAGAATGGTTTGAGTTGGAGGGACCTTGAAGATCATCTAGTTCCAAATCCCCTGCCATGGGCAGGGACACCTCCCACGAGACCCAGGTACTACAGTGCAGGCCATGGGGTCACAGGTGAGGAAGGTGGCCACAGCACAGAGCTGCAGAAGTGTGTAATACATGCAAGGAGTGGGACAGGACCTCACCACATGCCTCATATTCAGCCATGGCTGTGCATTAGCAGGCCTGCAAGCACAGATAGCCAGCCTGTAACCGGCCCTGGAGCGTGCAGATTTCTTGATGACTCAGTCTACTCCAGACACTCCTGCATCCAGAGGGCAACCAGAGTCACTGCAGTCATTTCACAGCATGCCGGTGAAGCAACAGGGAAAGCGCCAAGGTAAGTTCTTGAAGTAAAGCAAGAGCCACCACCACAAACACACCTGACTGAGCCCGACAGGAGCAAGCATGTGCTTGGTGTTGTCCCTTTAAACAACATTCAGGGAAGAAATTCAAGCCAGCAGTTGGCTCCCAGAAGCCAGGAGTCCTGGCTTCCATGGCCAGCCTTGCCAGTCACCTTGCTTTTTGGCTTTGCCTAGGCCACGGGACCTCTGTATTTCTATTTCCCTGCTATGACAGCACATAGCAAAGGGAGAGGAGTCCTTCCACAAGAAGTCTGCCCCCTTTGAAAAGAGCAGCAAAGGACCAACTCAGCTTGGCACTGCTCGGTAAAGACAGGAAGATCTTAATGCCTGTGTCATGTTCAGAGGCCACCTGCCAAAGTGCTTGGAGCACAGATCCTCAGGAAGTAAATCCCTGGGGAAATAAATATTGTTGCCCATCTGTTTCCTCCCAGCCACCCTGCAGTGCTCTGCCTCCATGGGGCTGCTCTGCCAGGTGGCGAAAGGCAGAGGCTTAGGTATCTGTCTCCATGCAGTAGTTTAAACACCTGAATGTCACATTATCTGTGACAAGATAAATACCTAAGCAATGCCTGAGTCCCTTGACCTGACTCACCCCACTGCCAGCATCTCTGGCATCTAGCATCTCACTGCCTACCCCTCAGTCAGAGTCCTCCTGCAGCCTGGGTGCATGCCGGAGCTCTGCAGGGGTCTCAGCCCATGCACCCTTCCTGCCCCAGCACGTCCTTTCCAGACCTCCCACACCTGCCAGGTTTAGCAGCCACAGAGGAGAGAACCTTCCCCTTCTGTGTGAAAGAAGGAGCATCAGAGAGGCTTCACAGCAGAAAAACCAGACTGGCTCTCTGCCATCCCCTCCCAGAGCTAAGGTGACCAGCTATTTCAGCAAAGGGGACCGCTTCCTGGGTGGTTGGCATCTGTGGAGCTCGCCTGTAAGCCTTTGGTTTTTCCTGTGTGTCTCTCAAGTGAAACTAGTCACAGATGTATTTTAAAGTGCTGGATGCTATCTCACCATCTCTGTCCTGGCGTCTGTCTGCTTATTTGTACTGCTGCTTGACAGCTGGCTGGGGCCTCTGCACCTCGTCCAGGAGTTAGTATTTTATCTAGAGGTCCAGGGAAGCTCAATGGAAATTGTGCTGCCCTTGAAATGTCAAAGGTAACTTTAAAATATTTCCTTCTGGACTCTGGAATGTTGCTAGTAGAAATGTATTCTCTGATAAGGAAATGGCTCTGGACCCAGGCTAACAGCTGGGGAGATTATTCATTGGAATCAGTGCCACGAGTCTCTGTATCACTTCGATCTGTCTTTCCCAAACTCCACCTTTAAGGAGACCAAGTGCAACACTCTTCTGGCTCCAGGGAGATGAAGTGGGAACAGCTCTCCAGCAGAGGAAAGTCTGCTCATCCTGAAAAGGTTTCTTTGTTCCCATTGCACAGGATCATTTTGCTACCATGCAGAAGATTTATGTAGGAACAGTGGTGGCACAGGGAATAATGACTCTATTTTGTTTAATAATTAACTCACACAGTCGCCTGGTACCACACGTTCCAACAGGTGCTGCAAGGTGGTCAGGCTGTGCCGGCTGGAGAGCTAAGCAGGAGGTGGGCACTAAGGAAAAACTCTTTTCTCCTTCTGCTCACTGATGTTGTGCCCTGACCTGCCAGTGCTTGGGTCTTCCTACATGCAGTGCACCGTCCCAACAGCTCTTTAAACTCTGCAGATTCTGCACACTCTGAGTATTTCACAGAAACAACTGACACTGTGGTGTATTATTTGGATGGGGGCTGTATAACAACTATTTCAAAGAGCAAAGCTGAACTATGCAGCAAGAGTAAGAACGGAAGCCAAGAGAAATTCGTCTCATTCAGTTCTCCAGATGCCATCAAGAAGCTCTGTCTTGCCACCCGTCACTGCTCAGTTTGCAAACCGTCAGGAGAACTTTACAGCTCAAAGATGCAGGCTTCAGGAGAATTTTCTGGAAACCTTTCACCAAACTTTTCTCAAATTTTAATGCTAGTTACTCACAACTAAACCATTTCCAGGGACGAGCCCCTTTCAAAGAACTTCTCAGTGTGAAATATTGCTGAGGGGATCCCATTTCTAAGTGTCATAACATTTAGACATTTTTAAAGAAAAAAAATTCACCACAGATTTACAACACTTAGTTGTTAAAAGCCAGAAGAAAACATTTTAGCGCTACTGAAAGAAAATATTTCAAAAAGAGATTTTTTTTTTCTAGCACAATATAAATCCTTTGAAAATTTAGAGCTTTTAACTTTTTCTCTCACTTCAAGGTATGTATTTTTCCTCAAAACCTCAAACATTTGGGAGAGCGGGAATCTATTTCCCACTCGGCTTGACTTTTAGAGGAGCAGAAAACAACAAAACAGAAAGGATTCTGGCTGGAAAAGAAAATCTCAAGCAGAACCCTTTACTTGAGTGAAGATGACCTTTGGGCTACCAGTGACACTTGCAGCTGCAGTTTTAGCAGCACTTGCCTTTGTGAACGAACACCCGAGATGCCAGCAAGTCCATGCTGCCTGGGACCTGAACTCTGTTCCTATATCTATGTCTATTTTAAGGTATATCCTGTACGCAGTCCTTTCAGCTCTTCATGGTCAGGAATGTGGCTCCTTGTGGAAACCATCTGCTCAGCGAGACAGCTGGGCTTTTACTGAGGGTTGAATCTGCACCCTGCAATGCAGCCCCTGCTGGGTGGGTTAGAATGCCCTGAGCAATGCTATCAGGGTGAGGACCTCCTCACAACCTTCCAGGGTTTCACAACTTCAGCACTTGGGTCAGACCAGTGAACATGGGAGGGACTTTGGCTTACACAAGTCCCACTTATTCCCAGTCTTCAGGTATCAAACAACACTTTGGATACACCCTGATACCCACATCTTCCCTTTTTTCCCTGATTCCCCATCTTCTTTTCCAGGCCTCCTCCACCCTCTGCACTTGTCAGGCCACAAGACTGATAGCTTGTGCCAGGTGACTGCTGCTCCACGTCCCATGGAGGCTGCCAGCCAAGCTTTGCTGCCCTGCTAGTCCAACCGTCTGAAATGACCTTCAAGAGAGTGGCCGCAAGGGGAAAGTACACAGGCAGATTGAAGTTGGTTATTCAGCATCCAGGGATTAGAGCAAGCGAGAGGAAACAAAGCTGGTTTGAATGTCTTCTGCAACATGTCATAGTCTAAAAGTCAGATCTGCAAGCCCCAAAGCAGAAGCTAAGAAGAGCCAAGGGCCAAGGTAACCCAAACTCAGGGGACTGGAGGACTCCTGGCTGGGCTACCAGGAGAGAGGATGAGAGCGAGTGAGAAGTGGGAGAATATTATTCCAGGCCATGTCTAACTGGGGACTGAAGTGTGGATCCCAATCAGCGCCCTGTCATCTCTCCTACTGTCAGTCCTGGGCAAATTCTGTATGATGGCATCATCTCTGATTCGAAGTGGGAGAGACAACAGTCCAAACCAGGAAAAGACATTGGTAATGGGCAAGTTTCAGAAGAGAATCTTGAAAATCATCCCCCAACTGAATATCATAGTAATGTTCTAGTGGTTCCTGAGAGTCCAAATTTTATCTGCCCTGTGACCACTGAATTGTACTATGTACTGCACCCCGTGAGAGCCTCCAGAGCAGACTGCCTGGGAGGATGCACAACAGCACAATTGCCCCTCAAAATCATCAGGTGGTTGCTTAAGTCCTCCAGAGGAGGGGTGACTGATCTGGAGAGAGGAAGGTGGGAAGGATATCAACAGATCCCAACCCCCTGCTTTTGCTTACCACCACCACATGCCTTCTGCAATGCCTAGTCTGTAAAGCTGGTGCCCAAGATCAGGGAGTAATGAGGATTTATGGCTAAAATTCTCCCCCTTCAGTCCTTGAACAAGCAAAGGGTGGCTCCACATTTCCTCCCAGTCCCATCAAGCTCAATGATGTGTGACTAACTCTTTCATTGACCAAAGCCCAACCACTTCCCTCACGTGACCTTACATAACTGCTCATCTATTTCGTTAATGAATGGAGCTTGAGAAAATTTCCATTGCCCAAGGCCCTTAGGGAAAATGCGTGAGCGCCACCGACTCCACCTTTTGTGTGTCGATGTGGGATTTTCCTATGGATTAACTGAGTACAGTGGAATTATTTTTTGGTTGCCGTCATTGGTGCCTGAAATGGTAAGCTAACAGCTGGGTGCCATGGAGATGGAAAAAAAAAAAAAAGGAGACCTTGCCTGAGCCAGAGGAAAGAGGAGACTCCCTCTGCCAGGAGGAGCAGCAGGGACGTCACAACTGTGGCCAGGGACTGCACCTATTCCCAGGCAAAAGCTGCTGTGTTTGCTCAGCCCTGCACGGAGCCAAAACACCTCCCAGCCTCTCTTCCCTCCCCATTGCAGGCCCAGTAGCTGCTGGTGTCCTGGGGGGTCAGACCTGGTGCTGGAGCTGGCAAGTGGCTCTCTCTACCCTGCCACAGCCAGAATGGAGCAGCCAGGACAACAAACCTCATGGACAGGGCTGTTGGGGGTGCTCCATAAGCTCAGTTACTTCCTCCATGCACTCTTCAGCTTTTTCCCTGCTCTAAGGGAAGGAGTCAGTGCCCTAGAGCGTCTGTGGGAGCCTGGTCTGCTCTTCTTCTTCTGAGAGCAGTATAAATACCTGACTCCCAGTCCGATGCTGGGCAGCAGTGGAAGAGGGTAATAGGTTCCTGTTGGCTATATCAGTATGTCAAAGGCACACACACCAGCATTTACAGCAGATAGGAGCTGGAGGGAAGATGGGGATATCCCAGTGTTTCTGAAAGGCTATGCTGATGCTTCAGGTTTTCCCACTTCCCTGCCGTGCTGCCTAAGATAGAAATTACTTTAACATAAAAGCCCTTCTGCTGGTGGCAGGCTAGGGAGGGGGAAGCTCTACCTCTCCCAAAGCAATGGGAGTTTGTAAGTGCTAGAGACACGTGATTTTTAGAAATGCAATTCATGCTGTTCTCTGAAGACGTACTTTGGAACTGAGGTATTTGTTGGGTGTGCAATGTGGGCTCCCCATGGCATGAACTACAAATCTCATGGCCATAGGTATAGGAATGTTGCTGAAGCTAACAAGATAGCTAGGTTGAACTGGGCATGACTAGACTACCATGAAGGATGGAAGTGGCAGCACCGAAATACTGGAGGATGCTCCTTTCAGGTCACGGGGAGAAAATGCGAATCTAGCCCTAGCCTCGTAATGCCTTGTCCATGTGCAATGATAAGTAAATATTTAACTGCAGGAAGAACATTCCCTTCCAGAGATCGAAGTAGCTGAGTTAATCAGTTCCAGATTATATTCAAGTCATGGGTGTCAAGAGACAATACAAGTTCAAAACCTTGAGGATGTTCAAAGTCTTCTACTACAGCTGGGCAGTTGCCATGTCTTCCTGAGATGCTAAAAAGGAGGATCTTTTCATCTGCTGAGAAAGCAGGGTCATTAACTCACTCAAGGACATGCCTCACAGAGAGGGGGAAGGGCTGGACATGTGGCAAACAGGGAGTTTGCAGATCCTCCTGTTGCATCTGGATGGTGCTTCAGAAACTTGGGAACAGAGGCTGCTGCAGGAGGTGGGTTGGGCTGGGAAAGCCCGCAGGCAAGTCTTGAGATGTTTCCTGGCCTGGCAGCACACTGGATGTTCACCTTTAGGGCTGATGACAGAAGCTGTCACTGGTAGTAGTTCTCAGGCTTTGGAAGGTGCTCAGTTTCTGCCAGACCCTCCTCTTGCACAACAACATATTTCCAGTTATTCTTTTACCCCAGTATAGTTAATTTGCCCTCATCTGTCTCTCCCTCACAAAGGCAGTCTGTTCCCTTCAGAGATTATGCAGTGGAGAGAAGGTTGCTAGTGTTCAACTCTATAATAAAACAAGCTCCTCCAGACATGATGTAGTTCGTATTTTCTTACAGTGTCTGTAGGGCTCACACTATGCTCCTGGAGCCTTGGAAAGAGTCTGAGCTACCAGCATACCCCCTCCCACCTGCATCAGCAGCTGACCAGATGATGAGCTGGGGTGTTGGCTGCTCTTGACTGCTTATTCATCTCTGACTTTTGCTGGTGCTTCAGAGTAGAGATGTCTCTCTGTGGAGAAAGAAAAAACCACTCTAAGACTATGTTTATCTTTAGGCCCATATCTCCTCTGCTGTCTCCCTCACAAAACCCCCTGAGGTTCAAGGTAAATGTTGCCAGTCCCCTGCACCAAACACTATTCTTTTCTCAGGAGACTATTTTGCTTGAAAGAACATCATTTAAAGTTGAGAGGACAAAGGAGGGAAGTGATTCAGTGTCCAAGTCCATTTGGATGACAGCATCTCTTAAGTGCTTCAGCCAAAGCACTCAACATTTACTATTTGGGGTATTTTTTTGTTAACAGTCAAAAGAGCCAAATATCTTACCATGCAATTGAAACCTTTGTGTATTATTCAAAGCTCAACTCCTAGAGGAATGACAAATCAGAAACTGTAATGGTAAACTGAATTCTGGATACAAAATAAAAAAAAAAAAAAAAAAAAACAGAAGTCTACGTTGCTATTTTTCACATTGGATTTAAATCCTCTTGACTGAACAGTCCTCGCCAGGCACTGTGTAAAGTTTTTTCCTAAAATAAGATGACAGGGGTCAGGGGCCCAAGCTAAGCTGATTAGAACAGCTAAAGCCGTATCACATTGCCACAGTGGGGTCATATGATTGATCACTGGGGTAAATATTTAGGAAGCTTCCCAAGGAAGGGGAGTAGATGGGACAGACCATAAAAGCGAGGGAAAATGGGCATCTGGGGTGTAGCTAAGGGAGTGGTCTGATACCATTTGCCTGTTGTAATGCAGATCAAAAAAGCAGGGGTAGCTTTGCTTTGAGCTACATCTCCAGTCGGCTTTCCCCCTGAACACATGCTCTACACCATTGACCCAGGACTCCAGCTCACCTTCACTGCAAGGCAGCGTGTTCAGCAGGCAGGACAGGGAGACATGGAGGCAGTCCATGTCACTCTACGACTACATGACATCGTCCCACCCAGCCTTGCCTGTGCCAGTCAGCCCTGCCCACCTCTCCCCATGGCAGAAGGGCGAATATGCTCATCAGTGGGTCCCATTTGAGGGCTCTCCACGGGCTTTGACTTTCCCATAGGCAGCATGGGACCCTCCATGAAGGGCAGGCAGGGCAGGAAGTTTTATGGGGGCTCTAAACAGCCCCCAGACCCTGCCAGCATAGGAATAGCGTGGTGGGGGAGTGGCACCAGCCACACTCCCTGACCCTTCCCTCCACGATTGTCACACCTCCTCCTGGGGGAGTAAATGGGAAAACCAAAAAAGCTGTGCTAAAGCAAATGCTGGTTTGCATCTACAGCAGGTGTAACCTGGGGGGAACATTTCTTCCTCTCCTACCTCCAGCATAGGTGCTTGAAGAGCTGGACCCTGCTCTCAGAGTGGTACCCAGATCACCTCAGCCCCCTGTGTCCTCCTCTGGGGCTCTGTTAGCGGGGCGCTGACTGGCCTCAGGGGCTTTACCCCATCCACAGCCACAGTAGCTGTCCCCACAGGACCTTCCCCCACTGGTGGGGTCTGCAAGATGGCTGCCCTTCTTCACGGGTGTACCAGAAAGCTTGTGGAGACCCCCTTCCCTGCCAGGCTCAGAGACCCCACTAAGGCACCATCTCAGGAACAAGGGGAGCACCCCAAGATGGCACCCGTTGGGCAGGCCCAGGAGGGGGAACCAGCAACCAACCTTCTTCTGCTGTCCCACAGTTCAGAGGTTTCATAAGCACTGCCAGGACCTGGCTCAGCCACCAACCCTCTCACCATGAGGCACCCAGAGCCATGACATAGAATCATAGAATCATCTAGGTTGGAAGGGACCTTAAAGATCATCTAGTCCAACCATCAACCTAACTCTGACAAAAAAAAAAAAAAAAAATAAAATCACTAAACCACATCCCCCAGCACCATGTCAACCCATCTTTTGAACACCTCCAGGGATGGTGCCTCAACCACTTCCCTGGGCAGCCCATTCCAATGCTTAATAACCCTTTCAGTGTAAAAATTCTTCCTAATATCCAACCTGAACCTCCCTTGGTGCAACTTGAGGCTGTTTCCTCTAGTCCTGTCGCCTGTGACTTGGGAGAAGAGACCAACCTCCGCCTCTCTACAATGACATGAAGAGTTTCCTGAGCTCTGTCCGTAATTAATGGCAGCCAAGACAGTATCTGGGAGGGCTGAGGGACAGGCAGGAGGGACCGGCAGGAGGGAGGCACTGCCCCACTGACCACCATGGGGTCCCACTGCAGCACTTTCCTTTGTCCTGGTGGGTCCTGGGTGCCAGAGCAGCAGGGGAGCAAAGGCAAGGCCTGAGGATTTAAGAGGATAAACATGAAGGCAAAGAGGCTGTGAGTGATGGAAAGCGAGCGGGCGGCCATCCTGGAGAACCTGTATTATTAAAGAGGTGCGAGTGACAGCTGCCTGGGGAGGGGGCAGCTTTCCACACATGCAGGGCTTTTACAAACCTTTACCCCCATCAAACCCGGTAGTTAAAAAAGAAGCCACCAAAAGTTAACCTTCTGCTTTAACCACAGTTTTAACAGCTCTCGTTTCTTCGCTGTTTGTCTTTTCCTGCCCTATTGCAGACTGAGGTCGTTTGCCAGAAAAAAAGACAAAGGCTCGTTGCTGCCAGAATCTGCCCTCCAACAACAAGGAATAGCAGTAAGTGGGCAAGTAGGGACACACAGAGCTGCACAGAGAGCAGAAGAGAATAGCTCCTATTATTTTGGTAAGTTGCTGTTGACTTTGAGGCAGGACTCTCAGGGAAAGGTAACAGCTGGTGTTAGACAAATGATACAGCTAGAAAAAACAGAGGAGCTTTTAGACACACAAATCCTTCTTCCGAGCTGAAGCAAAAGGCTGTAAACGTCAGCCTAAGCACAGACTGGAAAAGCTTCCTCCAAATCTCTCCTTCAGGGAAAAATGAGGCTGCATGGGGACAGAACTCGCCCCTCAGCACACAGCAAAAAAGCGGCACGACTGGATCCTGATCCCGGCTCTTCTGTGATGAGATGGTGCTTCTCCATCTGCAGAAGCCATTGCTGTTGCTGGGTCCATCAAACAAATCCTGTTACGGGACTGCGATAACACCCTCAGTACTTGTGAAGCACTGGCAGATGCTTTGCCACACCGCATTGCTGCACACGGGCGGTTTGCAAACGCAACTCAGACCCAGCCTTGTGATGCTGAGCTGTGATTTACACCGACTCCAGAGATTTCACCTCATGCAACTGCTACAACTCAGTCTTCACTGCAAACATTCACAGCATTTTATGAAAAAGGAGCAGTTTGCAGACCTTGGGGAGAGGCACCAGGGTTAAGGAGAGCTCAGGAACTGCATCAGCACTAAAAGAAGCAGGTGAATTAGAGGAGGCACAGCACAAAGGTACTGTTGAGCTGTGACTTGACGATGGCCAGTGAAGCAAACGATGCTCTGCCAGATTACAGGGTCAAGCAGCAGTAGTATATTGATTAATGATGTCAAAGCCGCCAGAGGACCTGTTTCAGATGCAGCAGACAGTTCACATTGCGTTCTGAGATCCATATGTCTGCTTTAGGCAAGCACTCTCAATTTGAACTGCAGTGCCATTTGTCCTTAGGCAGGCGCCTTGGCTTCGATATTGCACAATGGGATTTGCACAGGAGACTGCATTCGAGTATAACCACATTGATTGTCACAGGAGAAACCCAGCCTATAGGCAGCAAACTCTGTCCCTGTGACTGGCGCTCAGCTATGCAATTTCCTATTGCACGGTGTAGACATTTTCTGACTTGCTGTTTCAGGCCTGTCTCACCCTCTGCTTTCCCTCTGTTACGAAACTCTGGAGATGCTCCCCCAGCAACAACACTGTTTTGTTCAGGAGAGAAAAACCTGGGACTGATCAACGCTGCTATCAACAAGCAGGTGTCTCTGATAGCAACAAAAGAACCAGCATCAATAATGGAGAGAGGAGAGAGAGACAGAGATGCAATGAAGTGGAGAGAGGGAAGCCAATCAACTTAATGAAATAAGGCGCAAGGTTAGTGAAGGGCTATTTATAGACTCCGACTGGTTCAGCCCTGTGCACTTAGAGGCTGGTTCAAACTGGCTGCTTAACAGCAGTAATAATCATTACAGAAAAGAAAGAGAAAAAAAGTGAAAGCTTGGAAAATTCACTGCCCGAGGTAAAGCTTTAGAGCCAGGGCTGGCTGGAGTCAGAAGTAACTGCATTACTGAGAGATTGAAAGGTTAATAGGAAACCAGCTGACACTGAAAGGGAACAATTAGAGAGGTTAAGGGCCTTAATATTAGATTAACAGTTGCCTGGAGGAGCAAAAGCAGAGATTTCAGGAAAATGGGAGAATGGTTCACAGAAGGCTGTTTTTTCATGGATGGAGAGCCCCAAGTCTGCTCCTACCGCTCCCCAGACAAACTGGAAGAAGGTGGCTCTGCCATTCCTTGCCAGTCTTGCTCAGTCTCCTGTTTTCATCTCTCTTCCTCCCCTCCCATCTGTTTGTCTCTTGAACTCCCTTTGGGCTTGCTCTTCCCCCCTTAAGCGCTGTGTGGTCTTGTCTTAGCATCTTCCTTGCATTCCTCCTCCATCCTCCCACTGTCTCCTTAAAGGTCATGATAATAAAATGATGCTTAGCATTCCCATGGCCCTTTCATTCCTCTTCAGCATGCTGCTTTCTTGAGGCAGGGGTGGTGGGGATGGACACTTTTATCCGCATTACCTGTAACTAGGAGTTAAAGCTTCAAAGAGAAGGAAAAAAAAAAAAGAGTTTACAAGGATCAGATGGCAGGCCTCTTCCCCAGCAAATTCTCCCCAACTAGATGGACAAGACTGACACTGGTGAGGTCCCTGACTACCAGCAGTCATATTTAAAAGGCTTTTTGGCAGGGGCATGCTGCAGAGAGTACTGATTTAGCAAGATGAGAACTTATAGCATGGATCAATGGCATCTCCAAAACCCAAAAGGGGGGTTGAAGATACTAAGGAGGTGACATTCAGCACAAGGAAAACAGTCCTACCAGAGGAAGGGCCATACACATGCTGTGTGGTGGGCTGAGCACTGAATGGACAGAAGGTTAAAATATGCCTCTTACAGGAAGACAACAAAGAAAAGAGGATGTTCTGTAGCTCAGAGATGCTGGATGTTCCCCTGAAACTTCATGCTGCAAAGGGAAGGATATAAGATGTTTTCCGTTCCCACACAGTATGGGATGAGTAGCACAGGATTTGGGATGGACTCACTGCATTTGTACGATGCAGACTCAGCCACAACCTGACCCAGCCTGTTTCCCCATGGTCACTGCAGTTGCTGACGTACTCTCTACCCTGAGAGTCCCTGTACCTCGGTGTCAGGAGAGCCTTGTAGCAGAGCACCACCAGCTGCTGCTTAGGATGATGCCGGGAGCCCTGGACCCACCCCAAGGGACTCCTGAGACCCAGAGAGAAATTATCCCTTCCAGCACCATCCGTGGCTGCTGCACTCAAGGATCTTTCCAAGCGCATGTAGTCCTCCCACGGGACAGGGAGAACTTTCCCCGAGTGCCTGGCCCTTGGCGGCTTCTTGTGGATTCAAACAAGCACAAGCTGGCTTGATCCATCCCTACCTTACGCTGCTTCCCACAGCACAGCCTCAACTCTAAAAATTCCACAGCAAGATGAGAAAGCAATGCACTCAGCACTTCCTTCTAGGGCTGTAAAAGCCAGGCTGGGACTTCGATACTGCGGGCACCTGACAGAAAAATTTCCTTCCTTGTGATAATGACAGTGAATGTCCCAGCCTAGATGAGTCGTGGCCGTATTAGCACCAAAACACTTGAAATGCAGTGCTCTGGCTTAATGCAACCTATGGAGGTCACCCATGGGTTCCTGAGGGAAAAAGACCAAGGCACCAGAGGCAATTCAAGCTGTTTTCTTCTTACATCCATGGCAGCTGAGCACTGACTTTTTCTTCCCAGCTGGGACACTGCTGGTTGATGGAAAGGTGGCTAGAGAAGCATTCACTGGATGTATTTTTCCTCAGGTCTCTCTTCCATGGGGCCACATCTGTTCAAAAGACAACGAGCCTGAAGAGACAGGCTCCCCCTCCCACCTTCCCATCCTACATCCACGTCCCTGCAGCTGCGTCTCTGTTTCAAAAGATCTGATATCCTCCCAGTCTTGACCTCTGCTAGAGCCCAGGGGTACCCATCACCTCCAGTCCCTGGTGCCCCGGAGTTAACAGCACATTTCAGCTAAGGATCTCCAAGTGCTGTACAAAAAGCCATTAATCCTCAAGCCACCCCTAGGAGCCAGATTTATAATTATTTGGCTCGCTATTTATCTCTGGAACTCGCTGTGCCATTCCCCCAGCCTGGGGAAGAAGGAAGGTAAAACAATACCTACCATTTCGTAACAATTGCAAATTAAATCGACTGCAGCTCAGCCGTTAAGGGAAATGTTACCTTTTCCATAATCACCCCCTGCAGGCAAGAGCCTGAGAAAATGTAGCAACAGCTACTCTTTAACTGTTAGGTAAACTTTGACACGAAATTTAAGTGACAAGCTCCGACTGAGACAGCCAACAACTGGCAGAAGATTTCTGAGAGCAGAAATCAGGAATCCTACCTCTTAGTTTCTTGTTTTATCAACTGAATTGTCTTTCCTCCACGCCCCACTCCCGCCTCACCCCAAAGATGACCATCAAAGGAAAAGAAATGCTGCTTATGCCCTTTATGTGCCTTTGTAATAGATTAAGGTGCCTGTAGGATTTCAGTCCAAGGGAAAAAGATTAAGTGTTTTTCCACTTGTTTTCTTATATTAGAAATACAGGTCTTTAGGAGCCTAAAAGTCTCCAGTCTGTCTAGTCTAGATCATGACAAAACCAGGAACAAATGAAAGACAAGAGAGCAAGAAAGGGGCAGGGGAGAGTGCTGTTTGCAAGCAGCAACTGCATAAACACGCTAACACAAAAACGCACAAAGTATCAGTAAGAAATGATGTGCCGTGTAAGAGTTGACCCTCCTGCAGCTCCAGCCAAGGTGTGAGAACCCACAGAGGCCAAACCCTGAGTACCCCAGGAGCTCTGCATGGGAAGAAGAAAAGGAAAAAAGAGAAGGATCCTCATACCTTTTTCTTTTTCTCAAACAGAAGCCGTAAGTGGTCTCTCAAGTAAGACAGACCCAACCTACAGGAACAGGAAGGACTGGGCAACAAAAGCAGAGCAATGGCTGTCCTTTTTATGGCTCCTGTTTTGGCCGGGTTCATGCAGAGGAATCCCTGGAGAGGAGATGCTGAAGGGAAGGAGCATGGGTTTGGGTGGGGTAAACCAACAATACAAAAGGCAATTAGAGTGAAGCGGAGGTGAAGAAAGCGGCAGAAGGACAGAGCTGGAGCAAATGTCAGCCCACAGAGGAAATTGTCCCACTTCAGTCCAGAGAGCAGAAAGGTCACTCAATTGGTTTCTAGCTGACAAAGCCGTCCCTTTTACAGTCTTTCTCTGCCCTCCTCCTGCAGCTCCCTCCCCTACCTGTTCCAGGGAGGCAGCAGGACACTGTTCTGGTCTAAGCCCAGAAGGCAGTAAAGAAAAATTTCAGTCAGCTCCAGCTGTACCTGTTTAAACTACTTCTGTGGCTGGGAGATTTAATTACAGCTAGTCTGAAATATGCAGGCTTTGCGCTGCTTTAACAGTCTGGGATGGAAACCTGTATGACCAGAAAGTGGAGGGAAGGGCAGGGGGGTTGCAGCTGTATTGAAAGAGGCGCACTAGAACAGGTCGTGTCTGGATGTGGCTGAGGGGTACACAGACTGTGTTTGCACAAGGGCACCTGGTTGCACGTCACTAGGCACTCTGAGGGCTGCAACCCAATTCAGTAAGCAAAAGTCTTCCCTTAGGAAATCTATTTTCTCAGTTCTTTGAACATCCACTCAGGTAGCTCCTCCAGAAATCTCCAAGAACAGAGCATTAATAATAAGCTGTTGAAATTACCTCCTTCCTCAACAACTACCTGCCAGATCATTGCTACACCTAGGTGTACTGAAACCTGGGAGAAGCCCAAGAACCACCTGCAGTAACCAAGCACAAATCTTGTGGAAACCCCTTCCCTGTGTCAGGAAGCGGGTAAATACACTCACTGCCCAGCCCACAGTCCCCTCAGGCCATGCCCGAGCTTTTCAGGCCAAACCGGTGCCTTGAACTACAGCCACCCCATTCCCCTTGTAAAAGGGAGCAGGAAGGGATTGCGAGGAGCTCTTCCCCACAGCAGCCCAGCAATTGCTGATGCTAGAGCGGTGCCTGCTGGCCGGTCATATCAGAAGCACTTGGAAACGTTTCCACAGAGGGTGAACTTGCAGTCAAGTTCAGGAAAACGTTTCTAGTGAAGAGCTGCGTGTCCAGCTCCACCGTGTTTCTGCCAGAAAGCTGGCCTCCAAGTTCCCACCCGCTGCAAACAAAGATGTCCCAGTTTTGTGAATCAGTCTGGTATTTATTTCTATTGGACCTCCAGCCCCATGCCATTTCTCAATAAGGTTTTGTGATTTTTAAGCCAACCCCAAGGGAATAGATTACTTTATTACTTTGGCATATCTGATGCAGTTTCAATAATGCCACTCCCTGTGAAAGTTCAGATTCTGGACAGTGTTATCGCAGCAAGCTCCTTAACTCGTCTAATGCTGGATGCTAAAAATGTAAGGCACTTCAAATCACTGAGAGCTTTTGAAAGATCTGACAGTTTACATGCCTTTTACACATAGAAAACTGCTCAAAATGCCAATAATACCACTGCTATGCAAACTGGGTGCCAAAACTGCTGTCCTCTTACTGTCCTTATGATGTGCTGGAAGAGAGAAATGGTGCTATGGGTGAAACAGTTCTCATCACAGAGGTAGCGTCCTGGATGCTCACAAAATGATGAATATAAAAAAAGATTAAATCCCAAAGAAATAACCTTCAGAGATATAATGCAGCACTCCTATGCCACTTCCGCAGGTATATAACAATGTATAATACTGGACTTTGTCCTCAGCCCGAGGATCTGGAGACAATTTAGATATGAACAAAAGAAAATAGGCAGTTTATCACATAGTTCCAGAATTTACAGTATGAAAGAAAATAGAGTTCTACCAGAAGATTGGGACTACGTCCCCCTGAGCCTGCAGCTCTTCTAGGTAACAACACACACCTATCCATACACACACTACCCCCTACGCACCCCGTTTCTGAGGCCGGAGTTTAAAATGGGTAAGACTAGGATGCGTCCATCTTCATGGGTCTTCCAGGGGCTGAAACTGTACAGCAAACTCTTTCTTGGACACTCACAGACCCATGTTTCCTCACTGATGGCAGGTGGTGCCATGTTATGCAGCCTCAACTACAGACTTCCTGTTATTCATATTTGTTTGCTATTTTGCCGGACTTGAACTGTCAGGCTGACATTTTACATCATCAGCACAAACAGGGCAGATGTAGGTGGGAGGTGGGCAGACAGACAAAAACAACGTAAGGCCGTTAAATGCCTTTCTGAAGGACTGGATGTTATCTGTACTGCTGATTGAACTCCCCCATGCTCTACATACACCAAAACATTCAGTTGAATACATATTGAAGGTAGACATTGGCCAAATTTCTGTGTTGGGCCAGCAGCCACACAGATTTTAACCATCCTACGGTTTCAGTAGTAGAAATCAACCCCTTTCCCAAACCCACTCCCCCACAGTTGAGTGGAGACCACTATGGCTGGGGAAAATGGACTCCACACAAGCACTGATCTAGTAGCTGTAGTAGCTAAATACTGTAGTAACTTAAACCCTTTCTACTCTAAAAGCTCCAGCACACTAAGAGGCTAATGATGTACCTCTTCAGGATACTTCTCACCCCTGTACGAGCAGTGCACAATACAGCGATGCACGTACATTCATGGATGTATACAGAACACAAACATTTGTACAGAGATGAAGCACAGGATCTCCAGACATCACTGGCCTTTAACAAGTCAAAGCAGCAGCTTGTACAGCTCATTTATAAACAGCTTCTCTCCTGAATGTACCGTTTCTCTTTCCAGCAGAAGGGGAGGACAAGAGCACAGGGAACCCCATTTTCTCTGCTGCCTAAACACACGGAGTTTCACGCAAACAGGATTCATACATGGATTGCCATGCTAAAGCTGTTTGTGCATTCCCTGTTTCCCCAGGTGCGCAACAAAAGATCTTGCTAGTAGCTTGTAGCTGCAACTGGAGGTGAATGGAACTCCACCTTAACCATAGAAAGGCCTCCAGACCACCCAAGACTTAGTCATGTATGCTCCCAAATCAGTGAACACATCTGACAGACTCGGTCATAATTTCATACACTGTATGTCAAGTTTGCCCATCTGTAAAAAGGGGAGCGACTGTACAACCATCTGTCTTTGAGGGTAGAAAATTTGTTTGCGAAATGGTCAGATGCTGTGGTGTGAACAATATAACTCAAAAACATCTCAAAGAAAGTGAATCACTCTAAAGTGTATCTTGGATTGTGCCTAAAAGAGGAAGCCAGGGGGCTACACAAAGTTAATGCGAAAAATCAAATGAAATTTTGAAGCAGGATCCATTTACCACCAGCCACAGGAATCTGCTGAAAATACCAGTCTATTTTTAGAATGCATTAAGGACAGAGGGAATAAGGGAAGATTGTGCAGAAATTCTTGAATTCAGTATGCTCTAATCTTTCAGTGTTTGATTTCGCTGCTGCAATGAACTTGTCCTAATTTATTTGGCTCCAGAAATAGAGAATCAAAAAAACACCAGATAATAAATAATTATTAATATAGAGCATATTAATTATGATTGCAATGTTTCGATTCACCACATACTTGTTAGCACTGTGGTACCATAGCGATTACAAAATGCGTGTGGGTTTTGGTTGATACACTGCGGAGTTGAACCAGAGAACTTTCATATTTAACCGGTGCTGTTGAGCAAAACTCATTATTCAGAGCCACGATGACGGAACCAAAGAACAGTAAATAGTCTGGCACTGACATATTTCAGGATCATATAACAGAGGTCCCACATTAGGTATTATTTCCCGTGACCTTTTTCCCTGCTAGATTGGCCTCAAGAACCAACCCCGGTCCCCACCCATTGGAAGACAGCAAAACTTTTCTCTGGACGCTGGCATGCCTCAGAGCAGATGTCATTCAGCAACTGTGCAAGGACATTGAGCAACAAAACTCTGCATGGAACTCACCTCACCCCTCAGTGGGAAATTCTGCTGCCCTGGTAAAATTTTTGTCCTCCCACTGTTGACGGGGAAAAGAAAAGCGGTAGAGATGGGAAGTAGAAGGGTCCCCAGAGCCCGGCACACAAGCACAAGACACCAGCAGTCTACGTGTAATGGGAAACGTGACCCACAGCATCCATGGGTCACAACGTATTTTTACAAAGAACAAGTCCCCCACCCCCATGGGCTGGCCCTCAGCCATAAAGGCCTTCAACCTTAAAGTCTCACAGCCAGTTTCTTTTCAAATCCAAACTTTGGCCCATCTTGCCTGCTGGCCTTGTATTACCCTAAATCATGATGCTGCTGCTAAGATCATTTCTCCCATGGGTCCAGGCCCTTCTTTCTGATGTTCTAAAGATAATAAAAAACATCACATATCTTTACCAATTTCTAATTCCTCTAGACTTCAGAGCCAGTCACGCATCAGTTTCAGGCATGAAACAACTCAAATTTATTCTGGTCTTTTGTCTGGACCTCCAACCAATGTCAAGATTTAGCATTTATTGAACTTTAAATAAAGAGAGGGCAGGCTGTTTTATCAAATGGTTTGAACCGTCATATCACTGGTATGTAATTGTACATCGTCAGCATTGAACACTGCACTCAGGCAGGGACTGAAAATTCATTAACTAATACTTACATCCACGAGTCAGCAGCTGTACAGGGAAATCCTTGTTGTCACTTGTCTAGTGAAAGAAAGGGTATGGTATGGTGTGCTGTGATACAGTACAGTATGGTACGGTATGATTATGGTAGACAAAAAATTATTGGCCCTTGAAAACATCTGCAACAAACCATCCCACAGAGTAATCCACCCCCACACTCGCCAAACGTCCTTTGTCTGAGTAAGTGGGCAGCAACCTGCCTCCTACAGCTCTTAACGCAAAAGAGTTAATCCATAAGGGATTCATCTTCAGGAGCCATTTTCTCTCCACCCAGATCAATGGCCTGCCCTAGAAACCCTCCCTCTTCCCTCAGCAGAGGTAACTAGGAAAAACCCCACATGCTGCTGGGTTCTGCCCTGGGGTAAGTCCTGCCACGGCAGGGCAACACCATGGGGACACACAGAGCATCAGGCTGCCACCCTGGCCCCTAAAGCTTCTCACCTCTCTTTCAAATGTTTTCTCCCTGGGACAGTCCTCTATCTTGAGTGACAGACTATTACCCCCAAAGACTTTCCTTGATTAGTTTAGTTAAATTAGTTATTTAGGTTATCTTAACATTCACTTAAAACTGAGAACTCGCAACTGGAAGTGAAACCTCTGAATGTGTACTTCTCAACCAGAACTAGGCAGGGAAATGCTGACATCAATGGAAAGGCACGGCTTCTCTGTTGCCAGGGTTGCAAGACACACCTATTGCAGCATAAAGCAAGCATTTCAAGAGATGATTCTGGGACGAATTTACCCTTGCAGCCCCAAAAAACAGTCTCTTTTGCAGTACTGGAGACAGAATTTCTGGACCATATTTGCACTTACCTCCACCTACCATTCCTCTCTCCGTTCCCCTCTATTCCATCTTCCCAGTCCAACTCTCCACTCTTTTCCCTTCTCTCCCAAACAAGGAACTAAACAAGGATCAAAAATACATACTCGAAGAGCACTGAATTGCCCAGTGAAGAGGAATGGCAAACAAACTCAACTGGATATGATTGGAGAGGAAAACACAATCTAAATGTGAAAGAAACTTGAGATTTGTAAGGCTAAGAATGACTTTTTCTAAGTAGAGAGACACGGTTTGCCTCTCTAACTACTAGAAAAAATTGAGACATTTTGGAACTCATAAGCCCGTCCTCAGATATCCAACAGGGATGAGGCAGAAGCTGCATTATATCCATGTTTTATATTTGAGTCATATAAAACTTGACAAAGTAGAAACTTAGGTATGTCCTTGGGCATAGGATGCACCGATTTCTCCCATGACTGCACTAGTTAAGCCACAGTGACCCACATGGTGCCCTATGGTCAACTCTACTCACAACCTTTTAAGAACGAAAGTCCCCTTGAGGTCAACCCTAAGGCAAAGCTCCTCAGAATTTTGTTCACATGCTCATTAGGGTCCACAGAAATGTTCCATGTCCTTTTACTTACACCACAGTTCAAACTGCACACAGAGACAGTGGGAGCACACAAGCTTACCTCCTCTTTGCTGCTTTGGGTGCTAGTAAATCAACCTGCTACTGCTTGAAGAGGATTGTATTCCAGCAGCAGCGTGCCACCTCCTTGCAGTCCGCTAGGTGTTATCAGCCCCTGGTTTTAAGGCATAGCTATAAGTCTGCTCAAAAGACAACCATGCTGCCTGTTAGTGTTCCTGCTGTCCCTAGCTTTTGCTGCAATCCTGCTCCTGGAAGCCAGTCCTCACAACTCTGCCTGTGGAGCTTCATATGAAGTTGGCTCTTGGGCAACAATGAAGGCTTTCAGCTCACACGACTGCTTTCACACTGTAATCTATTAGAGATTGTTCCCAACAGTTGCACAGACAAAGATAAAGCGAAGAAAGCGTAACTTTTCAACCAGCACAGCTAGATCCAGGACAGGGTGTTTGCAAACAACCAAAAACTAGCCTGTGCATGTCAGTACAACACAACACTGCCTTGACAACTGTGGTTTGACTTTGATGCCCAAAATCCATAAAAACAGTTATACACCAGCACTCGTGCTCTGATCTCATTTATTCTGTGATAAATGAGGAGCAACATCTCCTGCAGGCACTGCTTCGGTAGGTTAAAGCTACTACAAAGAAAAGGAGAGTCAGGACCAAGGAATCAATTGGGATGTGTCTTGTGAGCACAAATTCTTAGCTGAAGCTTCTACTCACTGTGAGTTTCTGTTATTAGCCACAATCAGGTCTTGACATCAGCATGAGCTGGGACACCGGGGTGGCAGAGGGCAGGCTCACTGCCTGTAATACAGTCAGCATTTCCTGGACTCAAGTCGTACGCAAGCCAGAAGTAACTCTTTCCATCTCGAGTGAGCTTCTGCTCTCTGCTATTAATAACTGCCTATTTTTGCATTCAGTGCAAGATAAGACTGGACACAAAATTTTTATAGAAAGAAAAAGTTTATTCTTCTTTAGTTACTGTGCAAGAGACATTTGGAGAGAGAGATATGGGGAATGGCACTGCAAATCCTGTCACCAAAACTGGCAGGAAGGAAGGTTCAATTTATTTTCCCAAACCTCTGGCTTCACATCCCTATGGAAAAAAAGTATCCACCCATCATAAAAAACAAAGAAACGACAATGCCAATAAAAAAAGCCCTGAGCTTCACTCTTGCTTTGAAAGCTGCGAAGTCTATACTTCTACCAGTGCAAAGTGAGTGGGTGAAAGCAGGCAGTGAAACGCTGTAGAGCCTGTAGTTCTTGATCTTATGTCGGCCTGCCACAAAGTGCTATTTTCTACTTCTGATAAAGCTAAAAAATTCCACAAATAATGCTGAAGTCTTCCAGCAACTGTGGATGATTAACCACAACTGCTTACTATTTTTGAGGGCTGTTGCTTTTTGCTTTAGAAACAAAGTTGCTGATACCAGGATTCAAGGAATTTTCAAAATCACAACCTGTGCAAGACTTTTGCATGCTGTTTAGTATTAAATTGCACAGGCTGAATGCAGTGTATTAGATGAACTGGTATAGTTTCTGGGAGCAATTTCAGCCAGCTCCTCCAAATAATCATTTTTGGACCATTATTTCTCCTATTAATATCAGAAAGTGAGTCTTTGTCCAAGCAGGAAAACAAGGTACAGGTTTGCCCTTACCACAATAAACATGACAAAGGACATCTTTATGTGGAAACTTGTTAAAAAGTTTCTGAGAAGTAGACAGCATCATCCTGATAAACCTGTTGAAGCCGCAATGGAGAAGGACACTTGGCTCAGGAGCTGTGACTTAAAAATATATATATATATATATATATTAAAAAAATAAATCACTTTGGGTTAAAAATTATTTTGGGGATGAGTTACTGATTTTTAAGGCTAAATTAAAAGTGTAAGTGCATATTACAAAAAGATATTGCAAAGTCTTTTAAATCTTAAATTTTTTTAAATAAATTATCAGCAAGTATTTACAGACAGCTGTAGAGGTAAGATGGTCTAACAAAAGGTCCTGTTGAACACTCCTGCAGTGCAGCTGCAAAGAGCAGAAGAAACTGTCTGAGTGGAAGTAAATATCTAAATGGTATGTGTAACAATAAAGAAAGATCTGAAGTTTGCTGTAGGGTCTGTACTTTCTACAACAGGACAGAGCAGGGGCATAAGCTACCTGTAACCCTTCTCATACTGTTAGTAACTGCTAGTTAGGTTTCATTACCAGAAAAAGCACACAGGAGTAGTTTAAATGTCCTATGGAGCTGCCTAATGTGAAATCTTCACCAACAGGCTCACCAACCTCATGAGGAAAGCTCTGAAGAAGGAATGATGGGAAGGGAGATCACAACCCACAGTTAAGTAGTAGTGAACAGGGGTCCAAATTAAAGGGAACAAAAGAGACCTCAGAAGCAATAAAAAAAAAAAAAATGGCCGGAGGAGGCATGAAGGTATATGCACAAATACATGCAGCATGGAAATCAAATAGGGAGAATTATAGTTCTCCGTGAGTTCACAGAACTACAACATTGTTGGAATAACTGAGACATGGCGAGCCAGCTTGTACAACTGGAGCACTGCAGTGGATGGGCAGAAGCTCTACAGGAAAGTAATGGATGGAGGAGAAGAGAGGCTGCCCTCTCTGTGAAAGAGTGTCCTGAGTGTATGGAGCTCTGATACAGAGCAGGTGACAGGCTGTGAGCCTGTGGAGTATTGTCACCAGCAAAACACAGACATGAACCTGTTAGAGTGGATCCAGAGAAGAACCATGAAGATGATCAGAGGGATGGAACATCTCTTCTATGAATAAAGGCCAAGAGAGTTGGGGTTGTTCAGCCTGGAGAAAAAGTGGCTTTGGGGAGACCTTATTGTGACCTTTCAATACATAAAGGGGGCTTATAAGAAAGATAAAGACTTTTTACTAAGGCCTGTAGTGACAGGACAAGGGGCAACGGTTTTAAACTGAACGAGGGTAGATTTAGGTTGGACATAAGGACGACATTTTCTACCACGAGGGTGGTGAGACATGGGATTATGTTGCCCAGAGAAGTTGTGGATGCCCCGTTATTGGGACTGTTCAAAGTCAGGCTGGACAGGGTGTTGAGAAATCTGATCTAGTGAAAGATGTCCTTGCCCATGGCAGAGGGGTTGGACTAGGTACTCTTTAAAGGTCCCTTCCAACCCAAACCATTCTATGATTCTATACATAGGTAAAGAACTGGTTGGATGATTTGGCTTAGATGGTAGTGGATAACAGGTCATACTCTACCTGGATGGCTGAGACAAAGTGGAATACTACAAGGGTCTATGCAGGAACTCACCACATTTAACATTTCCAATTAGTGGCCTTGACAAGGAGATAAAGTGCAGTCTTGTCAAGTTTGTAGATGATACCAAACTGAGGAGAATCAGACAACATGCTGAAGGGCTGGGCTGTCAGAGAGACCTAGTCAGGTTAAAATTAAGAAAGGACAAATGTAAAGCTCTGGGAAAGAGGAACCACTTGCAACGATACAAGCTAGGGTCTGGCTGGCAGGGGAGCAGTTCTGCTGAAAAGAAACAGGGGGATCTCAGTAAGCAGCAAGCTGAACATGAGCCAGCACTGTCCCCTGGCAGCAAAGGTGGCCAAGAGCATCCCGGACTGTATTAACAGGAACTTAACCAGTAAATTGAGGGTAGTGATTATGCCCCTCTAGTCAGCACACATTAGAGTGCATTTAGAATACTGCATCCAGTTTTGGACCCCTTCAAGAAGACAGACGTCAATAAAATTAGAGCACGTTCAGTGGAGGGCTACCAAGATGGTCAGAGCACTTATCCTGTGAGGAGAAGCTGGAAGCACTGTACTTGTTCAAGCCTGAAGAAGAGTAGACTTTAGGAGAGTATGTAATAGCAACCTTCCTGTACTTACAAACTGATCATCAAGAAGATGGAGACACGTTCTTCATAGTAGTGCCTGGTCAGGGAACAAGAGGTAATGGGCATAAGTTGAAACAAGAGGGAAGATGAAGGGGGAGTTTCTGATCTCTGATTATTGTTGTGAAACCTTCATGATTCTTCACACATACCAAGTTCAAAATCAACTGAAACGGCTTTCAGCTTTCATAAACAACCAGCATGCAGAAATCACAAAACACACTCCGTAGTTTGATGTTCTGAAAAAATTAATACATGGTATTCTTTTTTTTTTTCTGATTCTTTTTGAGCTTCAGTGTATTTATGTTTTCAAGTTTTGTTTCCAGTTACAAGCAACCTAAAAATATATTATTCTTTAGAAAAGAGTAGCTTGACATTCTCTTACAATAACGTGAAGCAGAGCTAAAACATAAAAAAAACCCCTAAAAGTGCAAAAAATATCATAAGTTCTAGAAAAAATAACCAACCACTGCTAATAGTAGCACCTTTGTTCCAATGCAACAGCAAACTGAACTGTAGCTTTATCACAAAGTCAACCACCATCAGGAGATGATCAGTCTGCCAGTCCTCTGCCAACTCCAGGAGATAGCTATCTGGGAGAATATTTGTCTGTTGCACTGAGTTCCTGCTGGAGAACTGAGACTAGCAAATGCGAACTTCCATCCATCTGGAACTGCTGAAAGATGCACCATCCTTCTTCTGACTGTAAAAAAGTACTGATCCAAAATTCCATAGAAAGCTGATTAGTTTTCGATTTATCCTCATTCATGCAAATGGATATGGCTTTTTTAACTCTAAATACCAATTATAAAAAAAGTCCTTAGCTCTTACATTTTGTGTTAGTAGAGCGCTGTTTGTTAAAACTGGATACAAAACAATAGAAAAGGTTTTCTGCATGATTTGGCCTACTTATCTTCATGCAGTAACACTAGAAAAGGAGGCTGTCTCTTCTGAGAAAGAAAAGTAGGCACCGGAAACAGTTCGGCTAGTCTTCATCTTTACAGATAACTCCAGTGCTCGTGGAAAACCTCCAAGAGAAAAGATAGCAGTTCCTTCACCGTTGAATTCTACCGCTTCTCTTCCATTGTTGTTTGGTTCACAAAGCACTTCTTTGCTTATGATTTAACATCTGAAGCAAAAAGAAAAAGAAAAGCACATGGGTAAATTATTATGTCTTCTCTTCTACAAATGGAACTAGTTATATAAGAATACTGCAGGATTTAAATACTAATGAAGTGTGAAGATGAATTAAGACATTGTCACATGATCCAAAACAATCCAATTACAGCAGCTACGTGATCTGTGGTATCCAATAGCCGCTAGCCATTTTACCCAAATTATCTATTTATGGTTAGACATGTTCCTCTGCAACTAGAGCAGGTTAAGAACATTTAGCACTTATTTCCAGCCTCCTGCTAAGCAGCTGGTAACCTGTGAGACTGTTCTGAGTCCGTGACCTTGGATCACATAACTAGGCACTTAAGACACCACATTTATGCAAAGATTCAGGTCTATAATCTTAGTATCAGCTGTGCACCACACATGCATGTGATGCTGCTGCTATTTCTTTCACACAGTAATGCCAGGTGCTTTTGGAGTTTTCTCTTTTGAGGACTGCAAATAGAGTTCTTATTTGACAAGCAATGAAACTGAAAGCAAAGGAACATTATAGTGCAGGAAGTTAGAATCCAGCAAGTTGAAGACTCTGTGCCCAACCAAATTCACTGCATGCAACATGCATCAACCTCGAACCTAGGCTGATTTCCAGTAAAGCATACACAAGGCCCACTTACACCGGTGTTTCCGTCTTGATGCACAGAGAGCAATAGTATAAGGGGAACCAACTGGATGTGTCATGGCACCGTGTCATTCAGTCTTTGCTCCTATTTTGATAGCACTACCTCTCCCTTCCACTAGTATCTAGCTCAGCATCACTCCAACATAGGACAAGATGCCAGGAGGCAGTCTAGGAGAGCAGCACATGACGACACATGGCACTCATCTCTATAGACAATGAGAAAAAGACAGATGTCCCTAGTCTGGTTCTCATAAAGTTCCTGGATAGGCCTGAAGTATTTCTATGATTTATATCCTTAAAATCCAAGAAGGTTTACTACTATGGCTGCCTTATGCCACTTGATGACAAGACCAACAAACGTGATTGAGAAGCCAGCCTAGGGAGGCAGGGGCTGCTATGTGCTTGTGTCTGTGCAGTGAGAGGGCCTGAATACGAAAGTAGCGTTCTCCTCTCATTTTATAGCTGTGGTGAAAAGCATCGTGTTTCACACTCCCCACAGAACATGGAAAACATTGTCTCCCCACAGCGTGCAAACAGCACCAAAGAAAGTACATCTACATCTGATGTCTTGATATAACATAACAACATAACTATTTCAGATGCTAAACCTTTAAGCGTGACGTAGGAGCACAGTTTAGCCAAGTAAGTAGCCCTTGCAGAGCAGCACGTCACATAGGCCAGGAATAATGACTTACTTCATTTGGTCTTCAGTATTGCTCCTTGGCAACTAACAGGATCTGACTCAGTTATGACAAGATACCACAGCTTCCCCTCCAGCTATACGGCCCTGTAAAATCTGTTTCCTTGTTTGGTGACAGTTTCATCGGCAGCTTCCTCTGCATCACAGTTAGGTTTCTTATACTCAGTGCTAACTCCCTCCCACCCTTCCACTCATCCACATTTTTTTTTTTCCTTGTTTCAACATTGTCTTCAGCAAACATCTGAATGTGATTGCTTGGCTGGTAATTCAACAGAAGAATCAAACCTGGCAGAACAGAAAACTGCAGCAGTAAGGTGCCACTAGCTTCCACATTCCTGTGCATTTTGAGAATCTTTAAATGGATGATCTGCATCAGTGGTCTCCAAAGTGGGGTGTGTGCAAGGCAAGCCATTGCAGTGCAGGAAGAAAATATTTTTACACCATTAATAAAATAAAAAAGCTAAAATACTTATTCTTCTTTAATTTCTATTTTTGTGCATGTTTTATCATGTACTACTACTCGAGTATGGTAGCACATGTATATAATTTATAAATAAATATGCATAAATTGTGTATGTTCAAAATATTTTACTGATGGGGCGTACAATCAAAAAAGTTTGGAGACCACTGATCTACAACACAAAAAGGAGAAACCAGTATGAAATGCCCATAGTTACACCACTTAACTAAGGGATATATAACACACAAAACAACATTTTTCCTTTTCTTTTGAGGGAAGGAAAATTGTTTTCAGTCTATCTGCAAACTTCATTTCTTACCAAGCAAAAATGCTTTGATACACACCGTCTTATAGTACACATTTTCTAAGAGCTTTTTAAATTTTCTTTTTAAACATTTAAGTCAGATACAAACCCAAGAAGTTTCTGGTGACTCAGTTAATAAATTTGGAAACAAAAGCCTTTCATAGAATATCTCAAGTTGGAAGGGAACCCCAAGGATCATTGAGTCCAAGTCCCTGCTCCTCATAGGACTACCTAAAACTAAACCATATGACCAAGAGCATCATCCAGATGCTCCTTGAACTCTGACAGGCTTGGTGCTGTGACCACTTCCCTGGGGAGCCTGTTCTAGTGACCAACCACCCTCTCAGTGAAGAGCCTTTTTCTAGTGTCCAGTCTGAACTTCCCATGATGCAGCTTCATTCCATTTCCTTGTGTCCTATCGCTGGTCACCAGAGAGAGGAGATCAACAGTTCCCCCTCCGCTGCCCCCCTTGAGGAAGTTGTAGACTGCGATGACGTCACCCTTCTCATTTCACAAGCAGCAAAACAATTTTTTCCATCCATTCCTTTCTTTCCTCACTCAAGTTTATTTGCTATAGCTGACCTAATTTCACATCCCTCCAAAAACTTTATTTCTTCACAGATGTTCCATTTGTCAGATACTTTTTAACTAGCTACATTCTTTGTAGAACAGTCAGCACTGACAAAGGCTTCAGCTCTGCGAAACAAGATCATGCCCTCTACTGCTAGGCTTACTCTCAGTTAAACTACGGCTGTTAAACTACACATTTCACACTTGCATCTCAGCCTGTCCTTCTATCACTGCAACAGCACACACCCCCCCATCCCTTTCCCCATCTCCCACCCTTCCTTCAGCCTTTGAATTCGCTGCTGACCAGCATCCCATCCCCTCCAGCATGTCAGCCCAGTGCTTACCAAGGCCCTTTATGATCAGATTTAACCTATTAGTCCAGCAGAGGGCCACCCAGATTTTTCTGCTGGGTCAGTTCCCTGCTACATGAGGTAGCTAAACTGGCTAACAGGAACGTGATGAACATCAGAGGTGGTCCAAAGAGCACAGCCTCCACTTTTAGTGATAGTAGTTTGAGCCAATGTGGCCACATATCTTACAAATTATAGTCTACAAAGAACAATTTTCACCCACGCACAGGGAAGACAGAGCTCCCTAGAGTCAGAATAAAGCTTGAACTATGGTAAATTACAGTGAGTCTCTGACACCCAGATAAGCTGAATGCCCTCATTAGACTGGATTCAAAGTTCAGCAACGGTTCTCAGTATCATCTTAATCTGTGTAAGCTTTGCAGACACACCAGCAACAGGAAAGTTTTATTAAATACTTACTTACAGTTTTACTTCTGAAAAATCTTACATAACTCCAGTGAATTATCTCATGACCTGCTGGTCATACACTTCAACTATATCCCTTAGGAATTGAGACATTCACAATTATTGATGGCCACTGATTTCACTTCTCCGTGCTGCCACTGAATCTGCTACGTTGAGGAAATTACTTCTACCTCCACCACCTGGCTGTCACAAAGACCAAAGACTTTGAGATATAGTACTATGGTACAGCTTCAACTATTCTGCCTGGAACCTTCCTGTTTCACAGATAGGAACTTCGGATTTTCTACAGATGTGTTCAGTAGGATTTTCTCCAATACTACCAGGTGCTTTGGAAACCAAATTTAGAGCGTAGTAATTGCTCTCTTGGTAAGGGCTCGACCTTTTTTGTGTTCTTTGTTAGATTTAGATGTCTCAGTAAGACTTTTCACTATAAACAAAAGGTCAATGATCTCAGCTGCAAACCTACGATCTTTAATACTTCTTGGGAATCACAGTGCAAAACTACTGAATAAAAAGAGTGAAACCAGTTAGCATTCTATAGGCTTTCTCTACTCTAGAAAAATTCTACAGAAACAGTATTCTCGTCTGGATGGATGACAGACAGCTTTGGGACAGGACGAATCTGAGTTTTTATATTCTCCACGTTGAGGTAGTCCAAGAAGCAGCTGTGCAACCTCACAGATGTTCTGGTCTGCACACATACCATAGAAAACAGACTGAGAGGGCAAAACATCTTTGGAGATACATAAATGGAGGCCTGTTATGTCCCCCATAGTAAATGCAGCATACAGAAACAATGACTCTGTAAAGGTTCTAACTAATTCATGGAATATGAAACAACTCGAGAAACATTGTGGTTTTGCAGCCTGAATTTCATATCCGTAAGTTGTAGTGTTGATCAACTATTCCCCCATAGAGAGTAATAACCAGTCTTCTCATTTCACGTGTTAGTCCCTAGGCCCACTTGTCTGTTTATTTAGAACTTTCCCACCATGTCCTTTGTAGGTTTAAAAAACAACAAACTACACGAAAAACACAAATAAGTAAACTCTGCATTCTTTGTGACCAAAGAAGACAGAGCTGCAATAAAAAACCTAAGCAATAAAAAACCTCTTCAGCATTACGCAACATCTCTCTACTTTGATATGATGTTCAACAACACTCATAATTAAGAAGGTTGAATTGCAGTTCAGAAACCCACTGACTCCTCAGCCACTATAAGCCTTTATCACTTGTTAAGGCATGGAATAAAGTAAAAATGCAAGGATGAGCAAGAGGTGTGTTATTAATGAAGATTAGTAACATTTAATCCTACAGTTTTAAACTGGCTAAATTAGCCAGTCTTCTAAATGCTTCCATCACAAACATATGATTCCCTAGCACACATCACATAAGCATGTGCTCACCACACATGCACCCCCTGCCTCCTAATAACTCTCACTTTTTTCTACTTGACCAAAAAGGGTTCAGGGTTGTACATAGCTTGGCCCAGCACTTGCCACTCCCAGGCTGCACACTCTCCTGAGACACAGGGAGCTTCCCCCTCACGTACCTTCTTCACTGCAGCTGGGAGAGTTGCTCAGGCGCTTGTTTCCATCTTCTGCACCCTGGGTCACTTCTGCAAGGACAACAGGCAACAGTCAGACAATCCTGGCGCTCACAACACTCCCCTTTCCCAGCCCATACAGATGAAGAGTAATCTGACTGAGAGCTGGGCCTTTTGTTCTGCATCAATAATAGCCCTGACCAATGACCCCCGCCCCCAGGGGTCATCATACAACACCTCCCCTCTGTCCTCCATAACTGACTCCATACGCTGTCCTCATGCTCCCTTCCAGATCTTGCAAAGGCCAAGCACAGAAGGCACTTGGCACTCATGGTGCCACCGTAACTTCACATCAAGAAGCATTAGGCAAAAGTCACAAAGAACGAGGATCGCTCCAGAGTGCAGGCACTTACCTCCCTCATTTACGCCATGGTCATCTACATGCTTGTCCTGCAAGCTGCTGCTCTCCTCCTTAGAGATGTCTGAAGAGAGATCAGAAGACAGCTACAGTCCCCTGTCTTGCTCAGCTTCAAAGTACTGGCCTTTGCATAAAAGTGAGTTACTAGCTACAACTCAACATGTTGCCATTAGCTAACACCAGAAAGCCAACGCCTTTCCCGCACAGCTCTCCACCACAGAACAGGCACTCGCCTCCCTCAGTTACACCATGGTAATCTGCACACATCAGGGTGCTGTTCTGCTTGGTAGAGAGCTCTGAGAAGACATCACAGGACAGCTACATCCCACCACTTAACTTCACAGCAGTATCGGTCACTACTTAGAGATGAGTCACCAGCTACAATTCATAAGAATTGTAATAATTATTCAGGTTTGCCCGGGGGGGAATCCAGGAGATCTCTAACCCAACACTTCCTCAATGAAAGGTCAACATTCATTTTCAGGCAGGTTGCTCAGAAATTTCTCCTGTCAAGTCTTAAAAACCCCCAAGGGTAGAGACTCCATGACAACTCCTTGCAGCCTGTTCTAGTGATTAGTCATGCTTAAAAGGCAGAAATCTTTTTCTTATATCCGCACAGAATGTCCCCTGCTTCAATTTAGGACCACCACCTTGATATCCCCCTATACAGCTAAGTAAACAGCCTGGCTTGGTCTTCTTGTCAATATCCTCACAGATATTGGCAGCTGCTGTTAATGTACCCTGAAAGCCTGCTCTTCTCTGGACTCGAACAAGCCCACTTTCTTCAACATCTCCACAGATGAATTGTGCTCCAGCCTCTGACCACATTGGTGACACTCCGCCAAACTTGCTCAAATTTATCAGCACTTTTCCAGCACTGGGTGGGCCACAAACTAGATGTAATACTCCACATGTCCCCTAACAAGTGCCAAGTATTGGAAAATAACCATTTGCTTCAATGTACTGGCTTAAGCACTCCTTAAAACAACCTAGGATGCTATCAGCTGCCTCTGCTGCCAGGGAGCACTGTTGACTAATACTGTAGCATCCATAAGGACTCCCTGGTACCTTTCAGCAGAGCTGCTCCCCTGCCAGTCAGTCCCCATTTTGCACCAGTGCAAGCTGTTGGTCCTTCCAGGTGCAGGACCCTGCATTGTCTCTGAAGAACCTCATGAGGTTCACGCAGGACTCTTCCCCTCCAGTTCTCTCCGAACGACAATCCTGCCCTCTTATTGATTGACTGCACTCCACATTTTGCTGTCATCTATAAATTCAGTAACACTGTTTTCTCTCCCTTGTCCAGGTCACCAAAAAAATAAGACCGCTGCAGTACTCCAGCTGCCACCAGCATCCATGTGGAGTACAACCATTAACCACTACCTGCAGCATGACAATCTACCAAGTCTTCTACCCATGTAGATAGACATTCATTCAGACTAGGACATCCCAACTTAGGATTCCAATAATGCTGTGGGATGTTGCATAAAAAGCCTTGCTAAAGTCAAAGTGTATGACACCCATTCTTTCCCCCCATCCGCAGATCTAGTAATTTCATCCAAAAAAGCTTGTCAAGTTGGTCAATTGTGATTTATGCCTGGTAAAACCATGCTGCTTACTCACACTCAACAACTTTCTCCTGGGACAAGAAACATGTTCAGGTTTCAGTCCATCCCACTGTCTGCTCATTTAGCCTACACTACAGCCTATCAGCATCAGACATCACTAAATCAATCCCCTGTTTAGCAACAGGCCCACATTTTCCTCATTTATTCTTTTACAGATAAACTCACAGCAGAAGCTGCTTTCATGGTCCTGGTCATCCCATAGTGTTTTCAAG
The DNA here is from genome assembly GCF_964106895.1 of Numenius arquata. NCBI lineage: Eukaryota > Metazoa > Chordata > Aves > Charadriiformes > Scolopacidae > Numenius > Numenius arquata. Next base: position 12,833,305 of record NC_133576.1, on the reverse strand, counting down.
CCTCCCTGAGCTTTAGCTTTCCTGACAACATCCTTACTTGCCCGGACAGTGTTCCTAAATTCCTCCATTATAGCCTGCCCCTGCCTCCACATCTAATATAAGCAATTTTTGCACTGGAGCCCTGTCAGGAGCTCCCTGCTCAGCCAAGGTGATCTGATTTGCTTGCCTGCTTTCCTTACCATCAGGGTGGCCTGTGCTCATGCTTGGAGAAAGTCCTCCTTAAAGGCCTGATAGCTCTCTTGAACTCCTTTGCCCTTTGGAACTGTCTCCCATGAGATCCTGCCTCCCATCTTCCTGAAGAAGCACAAATTTGCTCTCCGAAAGCACAGGGCCTGTACTCTGATGCTTTATCTTCCTCCCTCCTCCCAGGATCTAGAGCTGTTTCTTGGTCACTACAGCCACGACAGCCATTCATGACCTCATCCCCATCCAATCCGTCCTGTTAGTGAGCAGCAGATACAGCTGCACATCAGCCCTTGCCGGTGCATCTGACAGCCTGTGAGAAGAAGTTGTCCCTGATGCTGCCCAGAAATCTTCCTGACTGCTTGAATTTCTGTGTTGCCTTCCCAGCAGATGTCAGGGAGGCTGATGACAGACACACATGGAGTACTGTCTTCCACCATAGACAATGACAGACAGCCTGACTCCATTTCACAGAGTATTAATCTCTGCAAACCCAGACAGAAGCTCGCAAAGCTTCCTCTTGGTCACATCAACTCTTGCTCCTCACTTAAGTGCTTCTTGTGCATACACTGGGGGACTGGAGGCTCCCTTGCAGGTATCTCCCAACAGGCAGCATTAACCACAAGACTAGAAGCCAGCACTTCATCAGTAACTACCACTTGACCAGTATTCTCATCTCAGTCTGACTGGGATTTTTTTATTTTTTTTTTAAAACCCCACTGATCTCCAGAACACACACACCTCCTTGAAGCACGTACACTCTGCTGGGATTATTTCCAAAGGCTGTGAGAATGCAGACTCGCTCTGCCCTAGAAGAACATAAACCAGCTGCTTTTGACTACAGCCTGAAAGCTGGTTAATTTTGCTCCTGAAACTGCTGCACAGAGGACAGGTATTCAGCATTCATGGCACAATTGCCCCCAACACCACCATTGAGAAGCATTACACAGAAGTCACCCTGAGCCTTCAGCTCTAAGGGATCCTGGCCAGTTTGCCCACTGGGTCATTAGCACTAACTGCTCCACAGAACAGGCACTTACCTTCCTGTTTTACACCATCATTAACCATCTGATTGTCTTTCAGGGCATTGTCCTCGTTCAATCCTTTGTCTGAAAAGAGATGAAAGAAGAGCTACAGTCCCTCAGAAGCACACTGCGCCGGCTTCTTCCCTACACCAGCATAAGTCATTGCTCTGTGCTGTCCAGAGCTCAGCAGCACACCACCTCCTCTGCAACTGTTACATACTACTGTCCTACCAGCAGAAGCCCTATTTAGAATTGCTTTTTACATGGATTTTGGAGAACATCATAGCCTTGCCTACTGTTCCCCAGCTGCACAGCAGTGATTGCATGCTACCTAGGTGCTGCAGGGTGCGCTGCGCAAAGGTGCACCAACTCCCCTTCCTCATATAAAGTATTTTATTTTGTTCCTCTAGTGTCCAATCAGACAACCCTTATCTATGGACATGATTCTCTTTTGCCCAAACTGTACGTTTCCCTCCTTTCTTCCATAAGACAGGCATAAAATAAACCTCCTTCTCTTATATCCATGTCTATGTATGTGGAAGTAGTTACACAAGTGATAAGACAATGAAATTTACAGTCCAATCCCATAGTGTACCACACCTTTGCCATCAGCTACACAACCCTTTATTCTTCAGATGAGGAAAGCTGTGCTATGCCCATTACAATTCATGCAGGAAGAACGAGCAGTGAAACCCAAGGGCTTCTGGGTTTCCTTTTCCTTATTGTCACCATTAGTGATTTTTCCCCTTAATAAGAAAACACCTCTCTACCTTCTTCAACCCCCTTTACAGAATCACAGAATCACATGGGGTCAGAAGGAACTTCTGGAGATCATCTAGTCCAACCCCCCTGCCAAAGCAGGTCCACCTAGAGCAAGTTGCACAGGAACTTGTCCAGGTGGGTTTTAAATGTCTCCAGAGGAGGAGACTCCACCACCTCCCTGGGCAGCCTATTCCAGTGCTCTGCCACCCTCAAAGTAAAGAAGTTCCTCCTCATGTTTAGGTGGAGCTTCTTATATTCCAGTTTGTGCCCAGTTCCTCTTGTCCTATTGCTGGGCTTTATTATCAGCCATTTGTGGAAAACGGTAGAAGAGTGAGTGAGTGAGTGAGTGAATCATCAGTGCAACAGCTTGGGGAAAACCCCCATTTTTTTGCTGACTTGAACTATAACGTTCGTATATCACTATGCCTCTGGAGTAAGAAGAACTTATAAAAAAAAATACTAGTCGCAGAATTTCCTTGAAATTTACACTGGTTGTACTAAGAAAACAAAACCAGGGCTGTGCTTAGTTGCCTGATGAATGCAGTCAAAAGACTTCCCTAGAGCATAAAGCAAGTGGAAGACATTGCATCCATAAATGCGCTTCTCTAAGGAAAGAAGCCTGCTATATCTCCCAAATTAGCATTCTGCAAACTTGTAAGCATCCCATCTCTGAATCGGTGTGTTGAGGCTCAGATATATTTACCATCAATACAAAGAAAGTTTTGAAGCTGCAGCATTTCATTATCTTAGGTCCTGTTTGAGGGCTTCCTTCCAGCAGAAAGCAAAGATCACCTACCCATGATGACATATCAAAAAAATATCTTTGCACTCTTTGGCATGCAAATAAAAGGTAGCATTAGACAAAAGGACAATTTGCTTATTTACCATATAAAGGGGTTCCCTCATACATATTTAGTTGTTCTTTCCACAGATGAAGTGATTTGCAAACACAGCATGCAGCATCATTCTCATCATAATCAAGAGAGAAGTTTAAGCCCCAAGAAGGTATTTGCTCAGTGCAGTTTAACAGAGACAAGAATGCAGGTCTTTTTGATTTCTTATCTAGTGATCTATCCATCAACATTTACTGTTTCTAAGGCAACAGGTCTTTCTAGGCCAACAGGGGAATGGTAAAATCTCTGCAATGAGAACATGCTAATATGTTTTTGACTGCAAAAGGACGTGCAAAATTAATTCCTCCCTTCATGTTCCTCTGGTTTAGGGCACCATCTCACTTCTTACCTGCTTCAGGCTTTTCATTCTCAGAATCAGCAACTTCTGAAGAGTTAGCTGCAAGCAAACAGAAATACTTTTTAGAAATGAGAGTGGAGGTAGCACAGTAGTCTGCAAAATATGCAACTCTGCCTTAGACAGTTTCACGATAACACTTTTCACAGATACTCTTGAGAACTAGTATGTTATGCCACTTTATTGAAGGACTCACAATTAATTTCAACTTCAACTTCCCTCCAGCAACCTCTTAAGGTCTCAGACCATAACCAGCATTATCTATAGTTATGCCTACAGCTTTACAAAGTCTTTCTGAAGTGGGTTTACTTAAGGTGATAAAGCTGCACAGATTTGCCATAAGAAGCCAGAGACAGCTGAGAAGAGAATCCGTATCTCCTTTCTTTACTTCGTCTATGTGTTACACTAACATTGTGACTTTTTATAAGCCCCTTCTTTTTGCAGACCTTAAAGAATCTCTAATAGAAGCATGGGCCATACTAAGGTAAATTTAAATGCAGTAGGAAAAGGGGGTTCTTTTGGTTTTGTCTTCTCCTCACGCCCCCTCCATCCTTCTCCTTTTTTCACCTTCAAAGTCATCAGTAGTCTCTGAACCATGGGCTAGAACCACAGCTTTATTAAACGTATGAAAATATCAGAAGAAAAATGAAGTTCTTTATCCAAAAATCCTGCTAAAAAGCTCATAAGACTTTGATATGCTGGGGCATGGGGGAAAAAGGGAAAGAAAAATCCCCAAAAAACCCAACAACCAAAAATCTCCAAACCCTGCTTTCATAGAACTGCCTCCCTACCTGTGGCATCTTTTCCAGACCCATCACCAAGGACCTTATCACGTTTATTTAACCTCCAAAACCATAAAAACATTAAGAATCTACATAAATTAAAGAACAACTTAAGAAATTAAATTAAATATACAGAAAATCTCTGCAAAGGTGATACAGTAGCTCGTAACCCAAGAAACATGCTGCTTCCAGCCTTGTGCTTACTCCAGCAGCTCATGTAAGATACCACATCGAGTACCCCACATGAAGCCACCATTGGTTCAACACTGGCCACACTTCTTTCGATGCAGCCCAGGATGGAGTCGGCTTTCTGGGTTGTGAGCACACATCACCGGCTCTTGTTGAGCTTCTCACCAACCAACAACCCCAAGTTCTCGTCCTCAGAGCTGCTCGCAATCCATTCATCGCTCAGCCAGTACTAGTGCTTGGGATTGCCATGTCCCAGGTGCAGGACCTTGCACTTGGCCTGGTTGAACTTCATAAGGTTTGCACAGGCCCACGTCTCAAGCCTGTCCAGGTCCCTCTAGATGGCATCCCTTCCCTCTAGTGTGTCAACCACACCACACAGGTTGGTGTCACTGGCGAACCTGCTGAAGGTGCACTCAATCCTGCTGTCCATGTTAAATAGCACTGGTCCCAGTATCAACCCCTGAGGAATGCCACTTGTCACTTGGACATTGAGCTGTTGACCACAACTCTTTGAGTGCAGTCACCCAGGCAATTCCTTATCCACCGAGTGGTCCATCCGCCAAATCCATGTCTCTTCAATTTTGAGACAAAGATGGCACGCAGGGCAGTGTCAAATGCTTTCCACAAGTCCAGGCAGATGATGTCAGTCACTCTTCCCTTATCCACCAATGCTGTAACCCTGTTGTAGAAGGCCACCAAATTTGTCAGGCACGATTTGCCCTCAGTAAAGCCATGGTGACTGTCATTTCCCATGTGCCTTAGTATAGTTTCCAGCAGGATCTGCTCCATGATATGGCCTGGCACAGAGATGAGACTGACTGGCTTGTAGTTCCCCAGGTCTTCCCTTTTTTCCTTTCTAAAAATGGGGGTTATGTTTCCCGTTTTCCAACCAGCAGGAACTTCACCGGACTGCCACGACTTCTCAAATATGATGAATAGTAGCTTAGAAACTTCATCCGCCAGCTCCCTCAGGACCTGTGGATGAACCTCATCAGGTTCCATGGACTTGTGCACCTTCAGGTGCCTTAGATGGTCTCAAACCTGGAGTCATGCACCAAAAGCAAGGACCAGAGTTCTGCACACCAGGCTAGCAATATACCTGTCTTCACCAGTCTTGGGTGGATTTTCAAGATATGACCAAGGTAAACTAACAGCAAGATCCTGCCAGTTTGATGTGATAATACCTTCAGTCATCATTAAATCTACTGCTACATGCACAGCATCACCCCCCACCCACTGGAACTACCAGCTTTCCAAGTCAAATTCAATGCACAGAGAAAAATCTAGCTGCCCAATTTCCAAGATGGGCCAGCAAGGAATTGCCATGGGGGACACTGGGAATGAGCAATGTATTACATTCACAACCAGCCCTAAGCACTTGATATGAATACTGGGTTCAGAAAAATAATCAACCGCATTTCTGAAAGAGTTTATATAAATGGAACAGGCAGGTAAGATTAAAATAGATGTTAGAAATATTAACCTCATTTCAGCATATAAACCAGCCCTAACCAAACAGGTAAAGAGTAAGTTCTCCAACAGACAGATTGCCCTATAGTGTTCTCTTTTCCAGCCCTCATCCCAAGGCCAGCCCCCATCCTCCATTGTCAGAAGTGTAATTCACCTCCAAAGAGAACGGCTGACCAGGCAAATCTCAGGTCATTCACCGTCAGTAATTCTGCCAGCCCCACTAACACATCTACTAAGTGCAGGTACCTAGGATTATCCAATATTGGACCTCAACTGAGACTTTGAGGCTGCATGTGCACACAATGTAAACCAACTCAAAAGCTTAGACCTTGAAAAAAGGGAAGAGGAGATCAGACTCCTTGCCCCAACCAACAGCAAATGCTTACAAACATCTATACCTCAAAACAGGTTTCTTACCTCTCTCTGAGTTAGGCTGTTCTTGGCTGTCCACAGAGCAAAGTGGCTCATGTTCTCCTAAAATAAAATTTATTTATTTTAGAAATGTATTACTGACCTGGAAAAAATAACTACACTCTGTAAAACAACTAAGGCCTGAAAGAAAACTTCCTCCTTTACCTCTTCAATGAAAGACTGTACTGCCACAGAGAAAAAATTTACAAGCCTAGACCAAATTAAAGCAATAGCCCAATTTCCACACATTTGTGACACTCTAGCTCTCTTACCTGAGCCACACACTGGACTATTCCTCTGAGCAGCATCTCCTGTTGCAGGTTTAGTTCTACCTGTACCAAAACAAATAGAATACCTGGTGAAATTACTCAGAAACAAAGTTTTGTGCCTTTGGAAACTAGCGGAGAGCCTCCATCCATTCCACCCACTCCCCAAACCAAATTATAAAAAAATTCACTGAGGACATGCGACTGAATACTTGACTTGGGAAAGAGGAAGAGTGAAATATTGTTTTGGGGCAAAGACAACCAGTGAGAGATCAACAAGATGGGCCTCCTGCAACAATAAATCAGAACATATCTAACCAAATCTAAAGCAGAGCTTAGCAATTCATGATTTTGAGTCTTATATTTAAATCAGCAAATCATATACACAGAATCTTCTTGGCTGGAAGGGACCTCTGAGATCATCGAGTCCAACCACAAAAAAAAAAAAAAAACCCAACCAAAAAAACCCCCAAAACACCAAAACCAAAACAAAACCCACACAAAACAAACACCCACAACCGCACCCCACACCCACCCACAAACAGACGCAAACCAACAATCTCAGGCACTAGAGCATGCCCTGAAGTGCCATGTCTACACATTCCTTAAATACCTCCAGGGATGGTGACTCCACCACCTCCCTGGGCAGGCCGTTCCAGTGCCTGACCACTCTCTCAGTAAAGTAATTCTTCCTAATATCCAATCTAATCCTTTCCTGCCGCAACTTTACACCATTTCCTCTGGTCCTGTCGTTACTCGCTTGAGAGAAGAGGCCAACACCCACCTCTCTACAACCTCCTTTCAGGTAGTTGTAGAGGGCAATGAGGTCCCCCCTCAGCCTCCTCTTCTCCAAACTAAACATGCCCAGTTCCCTCAGCCTCTCCTCATATGACTTGTTCTCTAGACCCCGCACCAGCTTGGTGGCTCTCCTCTGGACATGCTACAGCAGCTCAATGTCCTTCCTGTAGGGAGGAGCCCAGAACTGAACATAGCACTCGAGGTGAGGCCTCACCAGTGCCCAGTACAGAGGCACCATCACTTCCCTACTCCTGCTGGCCACGCTATTCCTGATACAGGCCAGGATGCTGTTGGCCTTCTTGGTCACCTGGGCACACTGCTGGCTCATGTTAAGACGGCTGTCCACCAACACCCCCAGGTCCTTTTCTGCCGGGCAGCTTTCCAGCCACTCTTCCCCAAGCCTGTAGCATTGCCTGGGGTTGTCGTGACCGAAATGCAGGACCCAGCACTTGGCCTTATTAAACCTCATCCCGTTGGCCTTGGCCCATTGATCCAACCTGTCCAGGTCCCTCTGTAGAGCCTTCCGACCCTCAAGCAGATCAACACTCCCACCTAGTTTGGTGTCATCTGCAAACTTACTGAGGGTGCACTCAATCCCCTTATCTAGATCATCAATAAAGATATTAAACAAGACTAGCCCCAAAACTGAGCCCTGAGGGACACCACTGGTGACCAGCTGCCAACTGGATTTCACCCCATTAATTACAACTCTCTGGGCACGGCCACCCAGCCAGTTTTTTACCCCGTGAAGAGTACACTTGTCTATGCCATGATTCACCAGCTTCTCCAGGAGAACGCTGTGGGGGACAGTGTCAAAGGCCTTACCAAAGTCCAGGTAGACAACGTCCACAGCCTTCCCCGCATCGAGAAGGTGGGTCACATGGTCATAGAAAGAGATCAAGTTGGTTAAGCAAGGAACTCCCTTTCATAAACCCATGCTGGCTGGCCCTGATCCCTTGGCTGCCCTGCACTTGCCGTGAGAGCTCACTCAAGATGATCCTCTCCATGATCTTTCCCGGTACCGAGGTCAGACTGACAGGCCTATAGTTTCCCAGATCCTCCTTCCGGCCCTTCTCGTAGATGGGCATCACATTGGCCACCCTCCAGTCATCTGGTACCTCTCCTGTTGACCAGGATTGTTGATAGATAATGGAGAGAGGCTTGGTGAGCTCTCCCGACAGCTCCCTGAGTACCTTTGGGTGAATCCCATCCAGCCCCATAGACTTATGCATGTCCAGGTGCATAAGCAAATCATTAACTACTTTCTCCTGGATTACAGGGGGGTTGTTCTGCTCTCCATCCTTATCTTCTAGCCCAGGAGGCTGAGCACCCTGGGGGTAGCTGGCCCGACTATTGAAGACAGAGGCAAAGAAGGCATTAAGTATCTCAGCCTTCTCCTCATCCTTGGTCGCAATGTTTCCCCCCGCATCCAGTAAGGGATGGAGATTCTCCCTGACTCTCTTTTTGTTGACGTATTTATAAAAACTTTTTTTGTTGTCCCTTATATTAATGGCCAGGTTGAGTTCCAGCTGGGCTTTTGCCTTCCTAATTTTTTCTCTGTATAACCTAACAAGATCTCTGTACTCTTCCTGAGTTGCCTGTCCCTTCTTCCAAAGGTGGTAAACCTTCCTTTTTTCCCTAAGTCCCATCAAAAGCTCTTTGTCCAACCAGGGCGGCCATTTTCCTCACCCTTTAATTTTGCACCTCATGGGGACAGCCTGTTCCTGGGCCTTTAGGATTTCCTTCTTGAAGAGCGTCCAGCCTTCCTGGACCCCTTTGCCCCACAGGATTATCTCCCAAGGGACTCTCCCAACCAGAGTTCTGAACAGGCTAAAGTCTGCCCTCTAGAAGTCCAAGGTGGAGGTTTTGCTAACCCCCTTCCTTACCTCACTAAGAATTGAAAACTTAACCATTTCATGATCGCTAAGACCAAGACAGCCTCCCACCTCCGCATCTCCCACTAGTCCTTCTTTGTTTGTGAAAAGTAGGTCTAGCAAGGCGCCTCCCCTGGTAGGCTCTCCTACCAGTTGTGTCAGGAAGTTATCTTCCATACACTCAAGGAACCTCTTAGATTGCCTGCTCTCTGCTGTGTTATTTTTCCAGCAGATATCTGGTAGGCTGAAGTCCCCAACCAGAACAAGGGCTGGCGATTGCGAGACTTCAGCCAGCTGCTTATAGAATACTTCATCAACCTGCTCATCCTGGTTGGGTGGTCTGTAGCAGACTCCCAACACAAAATCCCCCTTGTTAGCCTTCCCCTTCATCCTTACCCATAAACACTCAACTTCATCGTCACTGGAATCTAGCTCTGTACAGTCAAAACACTCCCAAATAAATGTACAGAGCCACACCCCCACCTCTCCTTCCTTGCCTATTCTTTTTGAAGAGCTTATAGCCACTCATCGCAGCATTCCAGTCATGACCATCATCCCACCACGTTTCCGTGATGGCGACTATGTCATAGCTGTCCTGCTGCACAATGGCTTCCAGCTCATCCTGTTTGTTGCCCATGCTACGTGCACTAGTGTAGATGCACTTGAGCTGGGCTCCCGATTTCAGCCCCATCCTTGGCCCTTTACCCCCAGGCTCATTACCAGTGGGCCTGGTTTTATCCCCTTCCCCCTCCACTTCTAGTTTAAAGCTCCGTCCATGAGCTTTGTTAACTCCTGGCCTAGTACCCTTTTTGCCTTTCGGGATAAGGTTTTCCCATTGTTCACAATCAGAAATTTCTAAACGTCTATCCCTTTCCTCAAATGAAATGACAGAGCAAGAGTCCTCACTAATCCAGCATTCTTCAAGCCTTGGCGTGCTTCCCTTGGGTTTAATCCTGACAGGCCCAGTTAGCTCCCCTTCCCCCCTCATATCTAGTTTAAAACCCTACCGATGAGCCCTGCTAACTCCTGCCCCAAAATTCTGTTCCCCCTCTGGGACAGGTGCATCTCCAAACATCTTCTGTTTGATTATACCTGTGCAGTGTTTACCCTACTGAGGTATAACGTTTATTTTCTAGTATAGCCAAACCTTTGCTGTTTCAAGGGAAGTAGCTGAATTGTTTTAAGTCTAACTGATGGCCAGTTACGAGTGATAGTCTTCATGTGTTGACACCAAGCATAGTGTTGTTCAACACCACCGACATGGACAAGGGTACAGAAGACACCCTCAGGAAGTTTGCAGATGACATCAAACTGGGGAAAGTAGGGGATACGCTGGAGAGCAGAACTGCAACTCAGAGGGACGTCAACAGGCTGGAGGAATGTGCTGGCAGAAAAGATGTGATGTTCAAAGGCAAACATAAAATCCTGCACCTCTTGAAATCATCGTGCGGATCAGTACAGGCTGAGCTCTGACTGGCTAGAAAATAGCTCTGCAGAAAAGGATCTGGAAGCCCTGGTAGATGACGAGGTGAATTTTAGTCAGAAATGTGCCCTTGCAGCAGAAGCCTACCAAACACTGGGCTGTGTTAGCAGAAGCATAGTCAGCACATCAACAGAAATAATTCTTCCCCTCTATTCAGCATTTGTGATACCACATGTGGAGTACTATAATCTAGCTTTGGGTTCCCAATTCATGAAAAAACATTGTCATTCTGAAGGTAGTTCAGCATATTTCCACCAAGATGTTTAGCAGGCAGGAGCTGTGCAAGGAGGTGCTGAGAGAATCATGTTTGTTCTTCAGCCTGAAGAAAAAGTAAGCTAAGGGGATGGCTAATTGCAATCTACAACTAACTTACAGAGAAAACAAAGGAAACTCCTCTCAGAAGTACAGAACAAAAAGACAAAAGGCAATAGCTGCAAGTTGCAAAAAGGAAAATCCCTAACAGAAATAAGGAAAATATCCTTCCCCATAAGGGAGATTCAGTGTTGGGACACGTGCTGAGAGAGACTGGGGAATTTCCATCCTTGGAAATATTCAAAATTTGACTGGACAAGGCCCTGAGCAACCTGATCTAGCTTTGAAGTTGGTCCTGTTCTGAACAGCAACTTTGATGAAACCTCTAGAGATTCCTTCCCACCCAGTTTATTTCACGATTCCACGCTAAACAGAAACTAAATGGAGAATGATCAGCAAAGCATAAGGTCCACATGCAATATACATCTATGTATGCTCTGATCAGAACCTCCCTCCAGAATATCATCAATCAGTCCTGCCTAGATAGGAGATGCATCCCATGCTCTTCATCCTGCAACCACCCCTAAATGGTGACCCCACTGGGAAGCCAACAGGAACTTTCCATGCAGAGCACCCTTAGGATGAACCAATGTATTCCTGGTTGGGACTCTCTCAAACACAAAGAGAAGAGATGCTGTGCATCTCTTTTTCAAGCCAGAATACAATCTGACACATTAACCTAAAAAGGTGCCAGTGAGATATACACAGTGATAGCCTACAATTACCACTTCCGAATAAGCTGTCAGATTTACAAGAGATACCCATATTCAGAGTAAGGATGAATCAAGAAACAAACCTAGAACTCCAAGATGATGGCAATACAGGCTGACAAGAAGTCCCTAGGTATCAGTTGAGCACACTAAATTGTCAGATTAGACTCAGCATAAGGTATTCAACAGGCCCTGGTAAGAGTCTATCCCAGCAATAAATCTGATCTTGAGGGCAGCTTTATGATGTTGTCAAAAGAAGCAGTGGAAGCACACTCAGGTAGCAACGGGAAAGGCCATACATACTTGGTAAGTAGAAACACATAGTAAGCAAAACACAGCCTGAAGGAGAAATACGCAAATACAAACTAGAGCGTTTCCTAGTACACAGAGGCCAGTGACTGAGTGCAGGCAAGTTCAGTATATTATTTCCTTCAAATCTACTAGTCTTTGCATAAGTTGTACTTGTTTCTACTACTGTATTTACAATACATCCCATGGTCAGAAACTTTCATACATTCTACAGAACCTTAAAACAGTATAACCTTGAAGCATGTGAAGTTCAATTAGGAAATGCTACACGTACCTCTTATGTATAGGAATCCTCCTATTCCTGCAACTGGAATTAAGAGAACAAAAGCTGCAATAAGACCACCTCTGCTTCTTTTGTGATAGCTGTCTCCTTTAAAAAAATAAAATAAATAGCAATCGGTTAGTTAAAAAGCAACTGTGTGATACACTACTTCAGTAGAAATACAACCCTGAATATGCTTTATAGCTATTTGTTTTTAAACAAGTAAACTCAAGAAACTAAGACACCAAAGCTAATAACCTTTGCTTAGGTTATTAGCAATACCCTAAGCCAGCTCCAGGAAAGTTACATGGTGTCCTGGGTCTGGTGGGGATAGGGTTAATTCTCCCCAGGATCTAGCAGGGACACAGGTACTCCATCCCATGTGAGCCATGCCCAGGGGGTAGCCGGAGCTGGCCGGGGAAGGGGAGGGACAGGAAATCGGGATGGGGGGGAGGAAGAAGAAGTCATCCCCCAGGGGAGCAGAGGGGTCAGGGCGTCCCGGGGCACGGTCGGCAAGTGGTGGTATCGTACTCGTGGTTGTATATCACCGCTTAAAAGGTGATGGCTATTCCGTTTTTCAGCCTATGAAAGGCTGAGCCAGGTCTCAGCCAAATGAAATTTCAGCAATGGGTTTGCATGGCAAGGTTTTGGTAGTGGGGAGGCTGCAAGGGTGGCTTCTTTGAGAAGATGCCAGAAGCTGCCTCCACGTCAGACAGAGCTAGTGCTAGCCGGCTCCAAAATGGACCCGCTGCTGGCAAAAGGTGTGCCCATCAGTGAGAGTGGAAGCACCTCTAGTGATAACATATTTAAGTAAGGGTAAAAACTGCTGCATAACAGCAGCTCAGAGAAAGGAGTGAAAACACATGAAAGAACTCTGCCAACACCAAGGCCAGTGAAGAAGGAGGGGGAGGATATCTTTGCTGGCACCGGAGCAAAGATACCCCTGCAGCCCACGGAGGTTAACAGTGGAGCAGATATCCACCTGCAGCCCGTGGAGAACCCCACGCTGGAGCAGGTGGATGCCCAATGGCAGCTGTGACCCCATGGGAAGCCCATGCTGGAGCAGGGTCCTGGAGGAACCTGTGACTCTGTGGAGAGAGGAGTCCACACTGGAGCAGGTTTTCTGGCAGGACCTGTGACTCCATGGGTGACCCACGCTGGAACAGACTGTTCCTGAAGCACTGCACCCCATGGAAGGGACCGACGCTGGTGTAGCTCTTGAAGAACTGCAGCCCATGGGAAGGACCCGTGCTGGAGAAATTTGTGGAGGACTGTCTCCCATGGGTAGGACCCCACACTGGAGCAGGGAAAGAGTGTGAGGAGTTCGTCATCATGTCCACAGAGAAAACATGTGATGAACTGGCAACACCACCCATTTCCCCATCCCCCTATGCTGCTCAAGAGGAGCAGGTAGAGAAACTGGGAGTGAAGTTGAGTCTAGGAAGAAGTGTAGAGGGAAGGGGGAGAAGGGGGGAAGATGTTTTAGATCTGTTCTTATTTTTCACTATCCTACTCTGATTTTGATTGGCAATAAACAGACTCCACTTGGGGAAAATAAATTTACTTTATCCTGTGATGGCAATTGTTGAGTGATCTCCCTGTCCTTATCTCAACCCATGAGGCTTCTGTGGTATCTTCTCCACGCCCTCCACCTCCCCACCCCACAATCATGTTGAGGAGGAGGAGTGATAGAGAGCTTGACGGGCACCTGGCACCCACTCAAGGTCAACTCACCACATACCTCCTTTCTGACAAGTCTCTAACACAATTCCAGAGAAGAAGGAAGAATTCTATACTGGTAAGCAATGAAAATTACTTTTGCACAAAAGTGGGAAATTCTGTCAGTTAAGAGACTGCCTTACACACCCTACAAACCAGATGGTTCCAAACATGTTCTTATTCTATGTTTAACAAAAAATAAAAAAAGGGGAGGGGACAAGCCTCAAGCTGAGGCGGTCCCAAAACAATAAGCAACAGCAGGAAAACTCTCTTTTCTCCTATTTATATCTGTCTTTGAAGGATGCTTATTGAATCATGCACATATCTTACACGCCATTTTAAATAAAATTATTTTATCTAATGGCTGCTAGATGACTTACTTGAAATGACTGAACGGTTTCATTCTAGTTCATGGAAAGCAGTACAAAGAGCACAATAGTCATTAGCATTCATTACAAAACGCCAGAAGGTTCAGAGAAGATCTAAGTGTGTCTCCCTCTTTATTATTACTCATTTCAAGCCATAGCTGAAGGCTTTATTCTGTTGAAATCCATGCAAAAAAGTATCTTTCCAGGAGGATCAAGCTGTCAACCTCATACCTTTTACCAACCTTAATCACACTTTTAGCAGACAAATCACTTCTGATGCTTTTTACTCTTTAAATTCAACTTCCTGAGAAGTCAGTAGAAATCTTACTAAGTCCATACTGCTTCCCAACCTACCCCCTCAGACTTGCATATAAAACCTGACACATTCATTACCTTTTTTATCTGGAAAGCACTGAGTTAGAGAGATTTCAGAGCTCTTTTCCGTTTGAGAGAATTTAATGAAACATGTAGCTTTCTCAGTAGCATCAACATTCTTAGGGAGAGAAACTTCCTGGGTCTGATATGTGCCTTGTAAGCTACTGAACTTCCAAGCATAATTCAGAGGCTTCTGGAAATTTGCTGTACATTTTAACACAAGACCATCACCACTGATGTTGCAACTTATTTCAGGTTCTGAAGGGGGAGCTAAAAGGAGAGAAAACATTCTGTATTACTTTGGTTATAAATTGCATAGGACAAAGGCTGGAGCAACAAAAGCAGCAGGAGTGTGCATAGATGAAAGCGTATGTGTAAACTGCGTGTGCATGTGCACACCTTGTGCGTGAAAGAGAAATGTATTTCTAGAAGTGGCCCTGTCTGTGGTTCTTCAGGGACTAGTTTGAGACTCCCAATGGTTCATTGTCAATAGGATTAATATACACACTGTCAAATATATTTCCCAAACACTACTAGTGAAGCTGCACAGATCTGCACAGGATGATGCCACAGATATTCAAGCACTTCTAATATGCCTGCAGGAGCATCTGTAATAGATACATAATGCCTAGGATAACTTGGTCAACTTGCTCAAAGAGCTTAGTTATCTACCTGAACGTACACAGTGTGCCATCTACACACATTCTAGAAGTCATTCCAAGCTGAATAATGATGGGCACACAAATTAGATGTCACCTTTGAAAAATTATTTGAAGTGCCTAAGCACCTTAATAAAGCCAAAGAACACCCTCCCCGTTCTGTTTGCTTCCCCGACAAATAAACAATATTCTTTCTAGCCTTCTTAAAGCAAAGTGGTACAAAATCATTATGCACGTACTTACCTAATACAGCAAGTATGAAGGTTAAGTTATATTTTTTATTCACAGAATCCAAGTATTCTAACACATACATGCCAGCATCATTGTCCTCCAAGTTAAATATAGTCAAGGACCCATTCTCCTTGTTAAGCAAGCCTCTCTTACGGAGAGGAACAAAATATGTCGTTTTGTTTTGCCCTTCCCATTCAGCCACTTTATTTTTGTTTTTTGTCCAACAAATTTCCACTGTTTTTTGGTCTATTTTTGCTGGAAAAGTAAAATTTTCTCCCACAATGCCATAAACGTTCTCACAGTGGACATGTGCTGCAGGGGAAGAAAAAGAAAAAAGTTACTTTAGCAGTCGTTTTAATAACTATTGCTTGACTGATTCTGTACACACAGATACATTCACACTTAGGTTAGAAGCACATCACAATATTGCAAAGTCAGGCATGCGTCAATTAAGAATTTCCCAAACCCAGCCTGTCTGCACAATCATGTCACAGGAACCGCAAAGGGATCCAGTTTCCACATTCTGGTCCTGGCAGAATCATTGTTCTGATCATCTTCCCTACCCTAAGCTCCTCTATCCTCCGTACTTTCCCGCTGTTCACTTGAATTAGGCCTCCTGCCTGTGGTCTGGTAAAAACATGAAATGAGATTTTGCTGGTGACAACGATTCTCTCAGAATTTTGTTGCAGAATGCCCAGACTGAAGACCCTGCTGAGCAAATAAACTGCAATTTTTCCGCTATGAATATTAACAGAGTTAATAGTTTTTTACTAAAAAGCACCCTTTTTACACAAAATTGCTACTCGATTCAAAGTGCCTGCTCTGAAGACATAGGAATACTAGGGATTTCCCTTGGAAATGTCACTTAAGCAAGTTTATTTCACAGCCAATGTATATGAAATAGCACCCCAACCTCTGAGATCTAGCAGAGCTGCAAGCAAGAAATGGTAGCCATCCAGAAACCTTAACTGCTATTAGTTTTGAATCAATCATGTTCTGCTAAAAAAGGCCGAAACATTGACTATAAATCAACAAACAACAACAGGAAAGAAGAGGGATAAGAGATTTTCCCCAATTTTTATTAAAAACAGCTACATGTGCGAAAAAAAAATATCTACTGATCTAACAGATGAGATAAAACTCTGCTGTGGGGAAGGGATACTATAAACCATTAGCATCTCTGTGTCCCTGCTTCAGTCTTCAGCAATCGCATCCTACTTCTGAATAACTCTGAAAGGCTCTAAAAAAATCACAAGACTACTGTCATGGCAGACATGTATGCAGACATAAATAAAAACATGTCAAAACTGAGTTCAAGTTACACTTGCATTAAGGACTTGATTCCGCTCCACGGTAGCTGGTAACTTTTTACTACTAAATTGAAGGAGGCAAGATTAAGATATAAATGAGGTCTCACATTAAGGCAAGATTCCCAATATGCACCATGGAAAACTTCCCTTTAAAACGTAATTGTGAATGGCGAAAGAGAAATATTTCAGAAGTCTACTCTTCAAGCTAACTGCTCACAAGTGACGGCTACTTATTCTGGTTTTGATTTTTTTTTTTAAATTTCTAAATGGCATCAAGAACCCACCAATCCCTGTATCATTCTGTGCTTCCCTTGCTTCTCATGTCATCATCATATGAAAACTTACTACTGTTCATAAAGCTGTATTATCCACATTGATTTATCACATCAAAACAAGAAGTCACTTCCCTTCACTGTATATGAGTCCAGACTAGAAGCTATAACCCATCTTGCTTCACGTGCTATCTCCTTTCCATATGAAAGCAGTTGGGAGGTCAGTCAGGCCAGTCATTAGGAAGATTAGGATCCCCATCGGCAAAGAACAATACTTGCCAGCGTACTAAGTGTCCTGCTCTTCTGCCTGGTGCCACACCACAGAAACAAAGACTTTCTCAGACAGGAGACTGCAAGCAAGCAATAGGAAACAAACTTCTGTGCTTCGGTACAGAACCGCACACACAGAAGGTCTTCTCCATGCCTTACTTCTCATGGACTATCCAATTTCTTTGCAATTTACCCATGAAAAGTATTTTTCACATGCCACTACAGTTTCTACTTCTTGTTGTCTGCACTTACACTGTGGTGTTTTCCAGGCACAGGAACTGGAAAAGTAAACAGGCTTAAGACAGCTCAGCTATCACTCCCACATCTTTTCAACACAATCCACCTCTCTTTCTTTGTCTTCTATCCTGTTCACATCTCACTTGCTCCTGCTGCTCCAGTATCAGCATCTCTTTCCACCCACTTCAATTAACAATGTCCAGAATAGAGAAGAACCCAGGAGCTCCAACATTTTTGTTTGGAGACCTTGTGGTCCAAGGCAGGATGCTGGGCAAGATTAAACGCTGTTTTGCTTTGATGAAGCTTGCAGTCTTGTTAGACACTTCATAAAGACAATTTTTAGGAGTGCATTTTCTTCAAGAAGTCAGCTCTCACTGCCTAGGGACCTACAGTATTCCCAGCACAGAGAAAAACTCCCTGCTCTACCCACTGTGAAATTCTACCTCTTGGTAACTTTGGCTCACGGACACAACCAAGCTGTGGTGGTTTAACGTCAGCATGAATAAGCCAAACCACAGTGGCTGTTGACAAGAGCAAGGTAATGCAACACTCTTCTGGGAGGAAAGCAGCCACTTGCTGGGGAGTAAGAACACGAGCAAGGACAGCCACTACTACTCTGCCAACCACTAATAACTTCCTATGCCTGGGTGTTGATGCGTGTGAACTCTTCATGTCTTTGCTCTCTTTCAGTCATAAGAGCCAGGCTGGAGTTATGAGGATAAGACTGTTTCTCCTCTCTTCCAGAAATGAGACTGGAGGAAAGCAGAGCTAAAAACACATTTTCCCTTCCACAGCTTCTATTTGGCTTGGGAGAGCACTGTCCTCTTCAGCGCACTCTTTTCTTGCTGGCTGGGGAAACAAAGATTTGGCAGCAAGGAACTGATGAGTTCCTGCCCAAGGACACTCAGGGCTCCCAGAAGCAAGACAGGGGAAAGGTTATCCTTTCAGGATAACCATTGTCTCGTGTCTAAAACCAGGGACCAGACGCTTCCCTGCTTCACTACTCTAGTGAACACGTAAAGAAACCTCCCACGCAATGCTGTCAGCTTCCTTTTTTCAAAGAAACTGTACAACATACAGAAATGTTGCATAAGGTCTCCACCACATGGAGCTCATCTTTGAGCTTCTAAAGAAAGTATGTCATCACATATTTTCTAATTTTCTAAGGAACCCTTCCTCCTTTTCTCTACTTCATTCTATACAGAGACATATTTCCCATTTCACAGCAGTTACTTCTCTCTCTTTGCTCACAGCAGAGAAATTAACAGCTAAACACTCTCATACGCTGTTTTTGGAAGGCTAAAAATAACAATGATGTTCCTCTGCTTTCTCCCTCTCTCCTCATTGTACCCTATTATTCCAAGATAAAGTTCACACAACAAAATAGTGCTGTGCTAAGGCCTCCAGGAGCCTCCACACAAAGTGTCAGACTACCTGCCTCGGTATCTCCTTCAGTCCACTCCAAATAACTTCTTATGCCATGTCTTTGCATTCTACCCTTCCAAACAAATCACATCGTGAAAGTGTTACTGACAAGGAAAAGCTGATGTTGTGCACGCAAATCCTCTTCTGCAAACCCACCACCTCATCTCGTCTACATCATCTTCTGTTCCCACTTCTCCAGCAGCCATATATCTTTGCCTACACAGTCTGCTCATCCTACCCAGGACTCAGAGCCACGGTCAAGCATTCTGCCTACCACGCATCAGCTGAACCGCGACAACAGCATGAGTGCATGGATTTGGCCTGCAGCAAGCAGCAAACCACGAATCTTAGCCTGCTTTGCAGTATATGAAGACATTTCAGATCATCTCATGTTTGACAGTGACTCAGCTAATGCACACAACCTGGAATTCCATGCTAATTGAATCATGTCTCTGAATGCAGATCTCAGATTGCAGCCTACGCAAGACAAGGCGGAGTCCTTCACTCACAGTGTAACAGGTCACTCATGCAATCTAGCATGCTATACTCAAATTTTAATATTCACCTGAATAATTCTGACTTTTTAAGCATTTAAGGAGGCTAAAGGTATCCACGTGCTCTGTTCAGATTGGGTAAGTGGAATTTAATATTCCATTTATCAGCAATAAATGCTTCATTACTATATTTGCCTATCTGATTTGATTTTCTTCACTACTTTTCTCGGAGCTCGCATAAGGCTTAGTTATTCTTGAGAACTTCTGTAATCGAATTCCCTTTTTATTTTTAATGCTACGATTATCACCTTTTTTGATCTCAAGTACCTATTCAAAATGCACACCTGCTGAAGCTGGGTGGCAAAGTCCTTAATGATTAGCATATAGCAAGGAACTGTCTGCCTCAGGAGTTGGGCTTTTTAAATAGTGGATTTTTGTTCTATTTTTTTAACTTCCCAACTACCCCTTTCTTGGGCTTTTTTTTTAAATTGTGAATTCCCCCAGGAACTGTAAGCAGCAGAGAGCTACATCTACATTCCCTCATAACCCTCAGAACCACCAGTTGCCAAGAACCCTGAAATAAAAGTTCACTCCAGAAGGACTATCAGAACACTCACCCATAGTCCTCCTAATTCCCCCACAGGCCACAAACATGACCTGCTTCCCAAACTTCAATAAGAAAGCTCTTAGACCTGTGGTATAAAAGCAGGGGCAAAGGCTACCACCAGGAAAGAGGGAATGTAGATGACACTAAGCTGTAGCAGCGTCCCAGGTTGTTCCAAGAGAAAATCAGATTTGTGCAGAAATGACTGCAGATCTGACATGTAACATCAAAAGCAGAGTTTTTCACTTGCATACTGCAGCAAGTTCACAAGGGTATGTGTTGCTACTCCTGGACAATATGGGCCTGCCTGCATCTGGAGAGCTCTACACAGGAGCAAAGGCAGGACCTAAGGGTGGCTACCCACCAACAAGCCTGGGTCCCTCCCCACCACAAAATACCTACCTTCGGTTATATCGCTCAACACAGGCCTAACAACAGGCAGCATCCCCGTGCAAAGGTTGCCCAGTCATTTTAAAGCTACGCTGCTGACCAAAAGTGTGGGGATGACCTACCCATTCCTCCCTCTCCTTTGTTTTTGTCTGCCTGTTCCCGCAATGAAACAGTCATGAGGAAAATACAATCCGCTGACAGTTAAATTGAGGCACACCCCCACTCCAAAAAAACCAAACCCAAACAAACAAAAAAACCCACAGAAGGATTGTTAATTCCCAGGTGTGACTTGCTGCGGGAACAGCAGTGCTTGTGCATGGGATGGTGTGGAAACAAGTGAACGAGGGAAGACCATGAGTAAGGCCGTCCCCCTGGCCAGCAGCCACGGGCCTGGCTCAGAGCACAGCAACCGCACCCATGCTCCAGAGCAGACTTCTTAAAATTGCTACCAGGAAATTATGAGGATTGAGCAACACCTTAAATCCAACCCTTTCACTGAGGGTGCTCACCTTTCTCCACTCTGGGTTCACAGCCCTGAATCTTCCTAGCACAGAGGTGAACCCTTCCAAATGGCTGTCAGATGGAGACACTGCTTCCCTATTCTCCAATAACTCAGTAGTCAAACCACATGTTCAAGACATTTTCCAACATTAAAGAGATGAAATGCACAGTCAAGTGAAGAAGAGCCTAAGAACTTCTCCCTAGTGTCCTGACCAGACCCTCTTGGGCCCAGCTGTATTATAATTCCCTTGTGGGCACTGACACAGTCTGAAGAGGAGGAAGAGCGAGGACACTCCACTGCACAGCTCAGGGAAGCTGATGGTAGGGTTATCAAAGCCTTGTTATGTGACTCACAGAAAGACTAGGCAAATTCCAACAGAGCAGCTTAGGTACGAGCAAGACGCATAAAAGCTTGGCTATGACAAGGACTAGGCGATTCTGGATACTTCCAGGGAAAGAAGTTGAGGAATGCGGAAAACAGAGGACCCAAACATCAGCTCTGAGGGAACAAAGGTGCCACTGGAGTCAGACACCAGATGATTGACACCAGAATTGACAGGAAGGTGCAAATCTCCCAACAACTTTTGTAAGTTTAGTTTCAAAGACTTCTTTTCTTTTTTTATAATAGCCAGAATTCTCAGTTCCTCTGCCCTGTTCCCACTTATACCTCTCTTTCATTTGCTGAACCTCACAGATCTCTCCAGCTCCCTCCACCCTGCTTCCTGCCCAAGCCTCTTCCACTCCCCTTATCCTCTGATTACTTGCCCAGTCCTACTTTTCCTACTACTTCCCATGGTCACTCTACCATGCACTTGTGTACTAGATCTGCTTGGAAAAGAGTTAATTTTCTTCATAGCAGCCCATATGGTGCTGTGTTTTAGACTTGTGACCAAAACAGTGTTAATACACACCCATGTTTTAGCTATTACCGAACACTGCTTGTGCAGCATCAAGGCCTTCTCTCATTCTCACTCTGCCCAATCCGAGAAGTAGGCTGGGGATGGGCAAGACATTAGGAGGGGACACGGCCGTGACAGTTGACCACAACCGATCAGAGAGATATTCCCTATCATATGTCATGGTCAGCAATAAAAATTAGGGAGAGGAGTGTTTTTCCAAAGTAGCCATTGCTCAAAAAGTCCACTGGTGGGAAGAGGTGACTGCTTTTACATCTGCTGGTTCACCCTCTCCCTTTGTTTTCCCCCTGCTCTCCTGATTCTCTACCCCATCCTGATGAGGGGGTGTGAGTGAGTGAGCAAGCAACTGGGTTGGGCTTCACAACTTGTTTCCAGATCTTTACCAACCTCTGACTCTCCTGTGAGCCAGGAGGATCTGGTTCACAACAATGCACCTGAAATTCTGGTGTCTTTGCCTTTGAATTAAGGACAGAACCTCTCCAATCCAAAATTTTGCAGCTCAGGCTTGTTTCTTCAATGATCTGAAACTGAAGATCCGAGCCCAGTGTGGTGCACATCTCAACATGGATACTGATTGTGCAGCTCCAGCAAATTTTCCTAAGTGTGAAAACTTTTGATATATAAGCAACTTTGAAGAAATGCCTCTAAATAATCTTCATATTAGAAGTATCCACTGGGCTATATTTCTAAGTTGGAAAGGATACTCCTCTTTCAAAATGTAAATGTATGAGCTCTTATTTTTGTTGCACCTTCTAGATTTGGGTGTTTTCTTTTTGCCAAAGCATTGCCTTAGTTTAGTTCTAGGTAAGTCTATTCATTTCATAGTAAACAAACATCAACAAAAATATTCCATCTCTAGCAAATCTGCCTGTTCATACACCAGGAAAAAGGTACAGTGTCACCAGGGCCACACTAAAGGTAGCAGAGAGAGAAAAAGCTTCACAAAATTACTGGTACTTTAGCTAATGTGGCATCTCTGCCTTTTAAGTACCATGGTACAGTCGGCTAACACATCGGTCAACCAGCACTTGCACCTCTCTCATACTTGGTTATGTTGTGCTCTGTTAATAGCAAGGGGAAATTTCTGATGTAACGGCCTAGATACACACAACATTATTAGCAAACTTCACCTACTCGCCACCATGGGTTAAGTAAAGAGTTTTCACTTCTGCTAAGCAAACCACATGCAGTTTGTCATGCTGCTTCTCACTATCCATCTAGCACAAACGTGAACTCACCTCCATCATTCCTATCGCTCAGACATTACTGCAGCCTTACAACCCAAGAATTTTAGCTTTATATAGTCCTTCTACATCCTGAGCCTCAGTTCCCAGAAATTACCTCTGAATAGCATTATGACTTTATTAATAATTATTCAGTCACAGTTATTTTGATCATTGGTTTAACCCATCTTACTAAGAAAGACCATGAAAGTACAAGACATTCTCTAGGAGGCAAAGAAAGACTTGGCCCTGCCTTACAAGACTTTTTCTTAAGTGCTGTTCTAGAGCAAGAATCTTCATCTATTCTGTGGAAGTCTAAGTCCACTAACAGAACAGTACTTCAAGGAATCCATCATTCAGAGGAGGGGTTAGTGCAGGACCATGGTTTCCAAACAACTGTTTGTTCACAACAAAGAGTTCATTAACTTTATAGGGTTTTTTTGACACATTACATTGCCATTAATGCAATGGGCTAAATCCAGTGAATGCCCAGACCAACACATGGCAGTGTGAAGTGAGAGAGGAAGGGGGAGAATGAGGAATTCCCATTTAATAGTGAACTATTAAAGAGGATCACTGTGTACCGTAGAACACTAATTATTTTTCATCTCTGGGCTTTGTTCAGAGACAGAGCCTACTTGAATTTAAGCCTACCCTGGTGTGTCAGAAAAAAAAAAGCAGTTTAAATCCTCTGGCTACTTACTCACAACATCCAAATAGCACTTCTATGCTGTACCAGCCCAGCTTTTATGTTGCTGTATCATCAATAGGACTGAGAAAATAATATGTCTCAATAACGTTTTTCCTTCAACCAAGTTCTTTTTCAGCAAGATCATCTCTGCTGTTGTTTGTAAAGAATGACACAAATGGATGAGAGAGAGGAACTGTTCTTGTCCTGTGGCAGCACCAGCTTAAATGTATTCCAAACTACAACTCGTGTCTCTTCCAAACCCTGTATCACCCAGACAGCCTACAGCCATACCACCCTGAACATGGCCAATACAGTCTCATGAAACTGTAAACTCAGAGGAGGACAATTAAAAAAAAAAAAAAGACAAATCAATATACACGATCAAATCTTTTTTTTTTTTGGCAAACACCTTTAACCACAGTCAACTCTCAAAACCAAAGTAGTCTGTGCATGGAAGCCAGAGAACGATCCTGGCTTTCTAAGGACTAAGACCATTAATCACATCAAGCCAAGAAACTATCAGTAACATTTTCCACTCTGTCTTCATCCTGTAGTGTTAAATATCAATGGCAAATTTTTTTTTTTTCTTTTTGTTTTCAGTATAATGTAACAGCCAAAGCTCTGGAGGCAAGGATTTATCAAGAGCCCTTAAGAAGGGGGGTGGCGGATATTTTTTTCCCCCCTTTGTGAGAAATTCAGAACTTCGTTTATTCAGGAAGATTCAAAAGGTAACAGGACAACACAATCAGGTGTCAGCTTCATACAGCTAATGACATTTTTCCACTCACACCATTTAAAACTGTGTTTAATGTTTCTGTTAACAACCTACTGAAGTAACCACATTCTACAAGCAACCTGAATTTGTTAGGAGTCTGGCTCTTCCCCTGTTCATATGAATACCTTGTGATGTCATTCCCATGACATCCCTCATGGAGCGGAAAGACATAGGAAAAAACACTGAGCAATCCTGGTATTTTTTTAATCAACAGAAAACTTAGAAAGGATCATGTATTTCTGTGTGTAGAGAAAGAAAGTAAGGAAATGTTAAAACCAAAAAGCCAGCCCAAACTTGTCAAACTGTCTAATGGTAAAGAAACAAAAAGCCACATTAAGGTGAGTTTGGTTTCTGTGCTGGTCACTTTTGAGAAGTCAGTAAGAAAACAGGAGAGTTGCTAACAAATGCCTTTCTGTCAGCCCATATGCTGACAGCCCATGTTCCATATTGTATATGGTAACTTCAGCTCTTAAGTGAACCAGGTTTTCTTCCCTCAGTTTATAAAAATCTCAATTTTTATAAAAAGAAGTTGAATTGGGAAATGAAGCATTAAGGAACTCAGCAAAATATGCAAGAACTAGAAGGCAGTAATACTGCTTAAAAATGAGTTGATGCTCAGAACACTGTAAGAGTTCCCTGGCTTTCAGATGAGTCTTCACTACAGACAAGAATGCTTCTAGATGCTCTAGTTCACTCATCTGGCTTACCTCCCATATCCCTTACCAACCCTCTGCCTTGGGTTGAAGTCTTGACTCTGCTGAAGTCACTAGAAGTTTGGCTGCCATCTGCAGTGCAGCAGAATGTCCCCACCGGTGTGGCTGGCACTGCGATCCTCCTGCTGGTGTGGCAAGCAACAATTTATTCACTCCATACAGGGAAGGTGCAAAGATCCCTCTGTGGGTTCCTTCAACAAACTGGGCCACAGATACTACACCAACTTTTTTTCCACACACATACAATCTCCAGGGTCCCAAAACTGAGCACAGTTTTGGCCTGACTTTCCAACGACAGAGCGTGATCTCAGTAGGTTCAAAATCAAAGTCCTTCCTAGTCTCAATGTGACCTTTACACTTTAAGAATTGTATTTGCAAGTCTGAGGTTTCGTTAGACAGAGAACTGACCTGGCAGAGCGTCAAGTAATCCTTACGTGTCAAGTAGGGATTCTGAAGAAGCCAAAGCTACACCTCAGCTTCTGTGTGTCACAGGTTCCCACAGGAGGATGAATAAGCATGGCTCAAGGATGGATTATGCTATGTGCTTCTCTTCCCCTTCCCCCCCATCTCCAGATGTTCAGTGACATGAGACTGTGATAGGTGCAGTGCTTTGAATTTGGATGAAGAAGTGGGGAGGCTGGGAAGGATTCAGGAGGGGAAGGCTGACAGAGGATGAGGATCTACCAACAGCATCCCAATGTTTACAACAAGTGTTCACAAGGCTAGAAACTTACATGCCGAGTCAAACTGCTACTAAGTTACTTTATGCACTTGGGCAAATCAGTCTGACTTTCAGAGTCTTGATTTTCTCATAGGGAGATGACAGTTTATTTTACCTTGACAAAATTAACATAAAACATTTACACACAGGCAACAACACACATAATAGCAATAATGCAGGCATGCAAACAAAAAGAGAGCGTGAAATCTTGCTGATTTAGTTTCGTGAACAACAGTAAAGAGTTTGTATTTGTTTTCCTGATCTCCTATCCTAATCGACCGCTGCAGAATCGAAGTTTTATAGAGAGGAAAAGACAACAGAGGTAGTTAATTTTAAATGAGGATATTATGGGGATATGTATGTATAAATGAGGATACTTGCAGCCACAACTGCCCCCTCCAGTTGTCCAATTACCATCATCTCTCCCTTTCAATTGTACGTTGCTTGGAACAAGAAATCTCATTTTTCTGGATAAATCTACAGCACCTGGACTGAGATGCTCACAGTGGCAGCAGCATGCCAACTTACGTAATGTAAGGTAACAAAGCACCTTCACACACACAAAAAGTCACAAGAGGGCACTCAATTAATCATGTATTACTAATAGTCATTTAGAACCATCTGCAAAAGCACCGCAGGTGAGGTTGCGTCTAAGGCCGAACACAGGCAGACTGACTCACACAGGTATGCAGAGTCCTATCTTCTCCACTGGTCCTCTGCACACACCTGCAGAACAGGATCTCACAATCTTAACTAAACAAAACAAGCTGAAGACTTCTCAAATAGTACAGGAGGAAATCTCAGTCAGTTATTCTGAACACTCAGTAGAAGAACCAGCTGCTTAAAGCCTTCAGGAAAAGCAAAAGGAGACCGTTCTTTTTTTAAAAAAAGGGATGCAATAGGTCCTATTTTAGGCACATCCAGGAAACTCCCAAAGCAACGGAAAAGCCACTGAGAAATCCCTTAGACGAGAGGGATGATAAGAAGATCTACACAGAGCAAGCCATGCCGCTTGGCTCATCCAGCAATAGCAGCTACTTCTGATGACGCTGAGAAAGTTTGTGTATCTGTCTTCAATTTCAAAAATGAGCGAGTTTGGTTTGTACTTCTCATGTTCGTAGCCCTATGCAAGGGCTATGGGCGTGAGGGCTCTGCTCCTCAGGCACACAGATGGAATTTGGATTAAGGACTTTGTTTACTATTTCACCAGAAATAACTATTTCTACAAAAAAGCCCCATCAATTAAAAAAAAAAAAAAAAAAGACAAACAAAAAAACCCCCACAAAACCATTGAGAACTTTGATGATTTTTCCCTGAGAAAGAAGTAACACAGAATACAAAATAACAGCATTTTCACATGCAGGGATGACAAGAATTTTTCTTTACAATAAAAGCTAGTTTCCTAAACTCCTCAACACCTCAGGAATCAGGGGAAAACATGCTTTGGGGGTAGGAGGCTCCCTGCGTGTGGAGGAGCACTTCCCCGGTAAGGCAGAGAACCTTCACTGGGACAGGAAATTAACCGCCCAGTAAAAATCCCACCCATTTCCCACTGCAACCTTCATGTTTACAGAAGTTTGAGACAAACGGGGCACAAGTATTATTACCCGTACCACAAACGGGAAGGGTGGGCGTGGGGGGGTGCGTGTGTCCTAAACATACTGACCGGTAATACTAGGAAATCCTGATGTTCGACGTGGGGGAAGGCAGCTATTTGGTTGTGCCATTGAGAAGGACAGAAAGCAAACGGCCAGGCTCACAGAATCGTCTGGGTTGGAAGAGACCTTTAAGATCATCGAGTCCAACCATTAACCTAGCACTGCCAAAGGCACCACCGTGTCTACCCGCCTTCTAAATACCTCCAGGGATGGTGACTCTATCACTTCCCTCGCCAGCCCGTTCCCTTCAGCCCGCCGCAGGGAGTCACCGCCACGGAGCTCGGGGGGTGGGAGGGGGGGGGAGGCGCCACGACCGGCTCCCCGCGGACAGCCGGGGACGGCGGCAGTGGCCGGGGGAGCAGCTTATCCCAAGCCCGAACGGCGACGACGGAGCCGCCATTCCGTAGCCCGGGGCGTCACAAGGCCGCCCGGCCGCCTGAGGAGGGTCGGTTTAGGCGTGCCCCGCGCCCCGGCCGCCGTTAATGGCCGCTTCCCGCCCTGCTCCCGCGCGCCGTTCCCTCCGCCCCGGCACCGGCGAAGGGAGGCGGGCGGGGGCGGGAGAAACAGGCGGAGGGTCTGGGGAAGGGTCCCCGCCGCCCCCCTCACGACTTACCCAGGAGGAGGGACGCGACGAACAGGAGCCGCCCCAGACAAGCCGGCAGCCTCATCGCTGCCCTCCCGAGCAGCTCAAGGGAAACTGAAAGGTGAGGAGGACCTCCCCGCCGCTCGGCCCGCCGCGCCATCAGGCGGCCCAACCCCCGCCCGGCCCCTCAGTGGCGTCTCCCCGCCCTCCCGCCCCGGCGGGTCCCGGCTCCTCCGGGGTGCTGAGTAATCGGGGTTCTCTGGAAACTCCGGGCTTGCGGTAGGGGAGGGGATTTCAGCCTTCGCGGCCGCCGTCGATGTGTCGCGGTGGGTTGCGGCTGCCAGAGAGGAGGTGGGGTGCGGGGTGCGGTTTCTGGTCCCATGGGGCGCCTCTCCAGCAAGAGCCGGCCGTAGAAAACGTCGTGTTGTTCTTAGAGCGGGGAAGTTTCAGCTCTGCTAATCGAAAAAATGAAATGAGACCAGTTTTATGTGCAGCAGGAGCCCCACGGGTTAGGGGGAGGACACATTTCAGCAGGTAATGTGCTGCCTCAGAAAATAACGATCGTCTAAACCTTTTAGTCCCCGGAGCCTAATGTTTGACAGCGATGCTCGCCAAAATGCCGACTGTTCTATTTGGGGGACAGCTGGCAGTGGCTCCATTTGAGGGGTGGGCTTGAGGCTAAGCCTGGCCACGCTCACTCCTGTCAGCCAAGGCTGGGCTGGCCTCTGTGGGGGTGGCCCTTCTGCCTGAGTGATGGAAAAAATAAAACAGAAACCTGCTCCCGACTTCTAGGGGTTTCCTTCGACACCAGCTGCTCAGAAGGCCATTCACAAAACTAAAACAAAATTAAATTCCCTTTCATGGATGACTGGCCTCTTGACACTGCAGTGTTTTTGAGGAAGAAAAGGAAAAGACCACCACAGTTCGGGAAACATAAACACTCAGCGGCTGTTGAAAAATTGCTACTCCGCCAAATACTCCCACGGCAGTGAGTTGCTGCAAGTGGACACTGCAGCTGCCTTCACCTGCATCCCGCTCACAGTACATTATCCTGGCTGAGAAGAATCCAGCTGCTGGCAGATTCAGCAGCAGACCTTACAGCATCGAAGCATGCTCAGTTCCCAGGAGCTTAACTGACTGTCCCGGGGAGCATCAGCACGGCACTAGTGATGGATGGGGAGGCTCTCACCACAGGTGTATCGCTTGGCTGGCTCTCTCCCAGCACGCTCAGCCCACACGCTGACTGCCGAGCAGCTGTGTCAGGCTGTGCACCACCACTTGGGGCCAGCTCTGTTCTGCTCTTCACTTAACAGTGCCTGGAGCAGTTCAGGAAAAAAAATTAGAATTCGCAACCATGGAGAATGTAACCAGAGGACCTTACAAAATCCACACATGTTCCAACACTGAGTGTTTTTTTTCTTTCCTTCTAGGAATCGCTGTAAGCTCCCTTATCTCATCACTGGAGGCTGCAGCATGAGCTAGGACGGCACTGCACCTTGGGCTGAGCAATGCTGTCTTGTTCAGTTCTTACAACATCAGAATAATAATACTGATCCATCCTCCATAGCTATGTTGGAACAACATGGCACATAACTGGCTTTCAAATGGAGTCAGGCCCATCCCATAAATTCCTTTTGCTCAGTGAAAGAAACCCACAACAAGCTTTTTTGTCCCTCTCTTCCCTTTCTGCCTCAGTTCTTAATCTCTGTCGAGTGTCAAAAGAAGCTCCCTGCCCTGTAAAGCCTCAAGTCACACTGTTTACACCAGAAATGCAACATGGCCATCTTCCTGCCATATTCTGGTGGCAGGAGCAGCTGTTCTCTGCTGCTGACTAGTCCTTTTGTGAAGTAAAATGTCCTCCCCAGATGTCAGACCTCAGATTGAACCTTGCTGCTGGGAGGATGCCACCTCCCACCTTGCACGCTACAACTTTCCTATAGGTTATGAGATCTTCAGGGTTAGCAGAGAGAAATCTGAAGGGATTGACACTTTCACTTAGAGTATTTTAGGGTGGATGGAACCACAAGGAGGTCACCCACCTGCACTCAAAGTAGGCCTAAGTTCTTCCTTCTGAGCTGCTCCATGTTGTAGAGGATGATTAGGGCTTTATGGGGCAGAGAAAGTGATAGAGAAACATGATCCTGGTGGCTGGTGCCCTCACCTAGGCTCCTTTATTTTTGAGAGACTACAAGAATATGTGGCAAGGATGCATTCTTCCTTCTTGTGCATACTTACACAGTCATACTAGGTACTAGGTCCATAAAGTACTCATGAAAGACTTAAGAAAATGACTTTTTCCTGCTTTCCTGACTGAGTACCCAGTCTGATTTGCCTGTATTTTTCCTTCCTCAGTTGCCAAGTTAATATTTAATGTTTTCTTCCTACTATCTCATAGTTAGGACGCTTCTGAACGTCAGGCATTTCAGTCACTTTTTGTTGCAGTGAGAACTGAACCCGGTTCCCCTGTCAATCCTGGGAACAATACAGAGGAGCCTAGGTGCTTAACATAAAGCCATGGTTTCCACTACATGGGCAAAGAGCAGAAAATACAGGAGTGGTGATACCAAGCATTCGTGCAGTAGGGTGGAGCTAGGCCTTAATGTACAGTGAGCTAAGCTCTGCGTGTATTTCCTGCCCTCCCTAGAATGTAAAGACTACAGGGGGTGTTTTTAAATAGTCATAATTTGCTTAACTCACACTTGGTTTCCCCCAAGGTCCCGCACTGCTACCCTGACTGCACTGTTTCCGGTATCAATGAATAGTTTTCCAGTTTAAGTCAATTTTCCTTGATCAGATTTCCACTTGGCTACTGGGGTTTTGCAGCCTCTGCCAGCTGTTGCTTTGTGTGTGGGGAGATGACATTTTCAGCTGAGTTGGGCACTTGCAGCATTTGCCTGAATGTGCAGACAGCGTGATTTTTTTCATTTTTTATAATGAAAATAATTTGTGTATAAAATCGAGTTAGTTTGCTTTCATTATCCCTGACTCATTCTCAAATGAATCACACTATGCTTCGTGATCGTACACTGAAAGGAACTGTTAAAAGGAATCTAATGTGGTTTGAAAGTCTTTGCAAGCATGTTCCTATTCCCATTATAATCACTCCCACTGGGAAGTAAAATAAGTAGCACCAACATTGAGTTTCTGAACTAATATAACTGTAATTACTGAGTAATTCATAAACAAAAAAAAAAAAAAAGAAAACCTTTCATACTAAAATAGTTTCACTTGTAAAAGCATTTTAAGCACAGAGGAACTGCGTGGCTTTCGCTGTTCGCATGAGGGACCACCACAGTGTACTGATATAACCAAAAATTTCCTGTAATTACTAAATCTGAGACTACAGAAAAAAGAATGCTCAGGAAACAGAATTTTCAATTTCCTGAAGACATTGGGGTTTTTTAGCATACCAGGATCTTGTTTAACAAATACACAGAGCAGTGCAAAACTATATCAAATCTGCACATCTTGACCACAGGTTTGTTTTAAGGCTGTAATACCAGTGCCTGCCTTATATTACACGGCTTTTCAAAATTTCCATAGAACTTTGCAAAGAGTTAACAGTTGCATCCTGCTACAAAGAGTAAAGCTTATTACAGTAATCTAAAATAAAAAATGGAAAGAAGTGTTCACTAGTTTTCTTCAGGTGCTCCACTTTGTTTAAATCTAACAAATTTGTCATTTTCACAGTTACTCTGGAGGCTTTTATCGAAATGTCACTGCCTATTGGTATGATTTCACAAGTTTATTTCCTTCTTTCTTGATTGAGAGATTATCCACATCAGTGGAATTTGTGAGTGTAATGAAGAAGGAGTGGGCCCGTTGCAGTCTACAGGCTTTTCTCTTACAATCTGTGAATCAACGTGAGTCTAGTGCTAGGGTCGGAAAGGTGAAAAGTGGGCTGGAAGCCGAGAGTTGGCTATTTGTATTGCAGCTTTCAGTCTTGGAAAAATCAATTGAGTTGACCAACTCAGTCACATATTTGAACAGACACTAAGAAACTACTTCCCTGTCAATCAGCCAGCTTGATCACAGAGCCAAGTATTTCAGGATCAGAATGTATCTGTCTATGTGTCTATAGGAGGATGCGAATGGGGCAGGTCCTCAGTAACCCTCCAGGCGAGACAGCTGATGTTGCCTAACTTCTCTGTAAGAACTGGTGAAATTTCTCTCAGGAGTGACTTGGAAATAAAGATCTTTTGACTAAAGCAGCCCCAAAGCCTTTGGCTGGAGCAAATGGGTAAGGAAATGACTGCCATTGCCAGTAACTGTAAAGGAAAATAATGTCTGATGCTTTTGGAAAGTCATCCTTCTGATCAGACTGAGGCAATTTCTGCATTTTGTTGTTCAAATAAAGCAGCTGCAGAATAGCGCCTGGACAGGGAGCGCTCCTTTGCTCCTTACACTTCTTACCCTTCTTACCATTTAACACAGTCAAAGGCAAAGTTGCTTTGTTCCTCTGCAAGAAGGACCAACATACATCAATGCAACTTAGGAAACAGGTGCGGCCTTACCTGAAAGTCTAAAGCATCCAGGGACATGATACCACCATCTCATGAATGTGGTGTGACAGACTCCTAGTTACAGGTTTGGTTGTGTGCTTATGTTTCTCCATCTCTTTACACCAAAGCAGTAAAGTTTTTTTATTCAAAGATCTGTTTGAACTATTTGCATGCTTATGATACTGTTTCATGCTTTTATTTCCTGTAGTATCTGAAATGCAGTCTCCAGAGGAAGAGTGTCCCCACCCTAAGAAATGTACAGTTGGAGCATATCACAGCAATATGGCCACTGTATGGCCACTACATTTTTGCTTTTCCCCTCAATTTCAGAAGCAACCTGTTGCTTTGCCTTCTTTGGCAGTTACGGGAATCTGATCAAAAGCAGAAGTAGAGGAAAGAGAAAGCAGTGCAAGGATGGTATGAATCTTCCTGGCATGGACTTACTGGGAAGCCTTGTGACAAATCAGTGTTCCCAGTCAGAATTTGGCAAATAAGCCTAGGTGGCAAGGATAAAGTACCATAACTCTGTCTCTTGCTGTGACTGGTTTCCCTATCTGATTTCTGACGTGAGAAGTAGGGAGTAAAGGGGTGTCAGCATCTTTTTTAACCGAAAAGTCAGTGAAGCCCTCTGCTGACACAGACTTTGGCTAATGGTCAAACAAAAGCAGAGGTGATTGCCTCTACCCTTTTTTCCCAAAACAGCACAGGCTGGTTGATCATTAACAGGGCCAAGCTGATCGAGCAACCCACCACGGCTGTTTTTCCCTGGACAATCCTTGTACTTGTAGTGGACTAACAGGAAGATGATTGAAGATCCAAAGAGAAAGCTGCTCATTGTTATTGCTGTCCTCTTGCTGCTCAGCTCAGCACAAGGAGGTAAGAAAGACAAGAGTGCTTGGCAAGGGACTGAATGTTTTACATAGAAAGAGCCCAAACCTGTGTGTCAAGAGGTCCTTGCTATAATCTAGTTAGATGCCAGGAGAAAGGGTAGTGCAAGAATAGACCTTTCTTCTCCCATGCTTTGATTCAATCAGTCTCAGTGATTTAATTCCACTAACCTGATTTAAAAGAATGATCTGGGTTTACCCTAAAGGGTAAGGAAGCGGAAAAGGGACCACTTGACCTCTGCACTGGCATCTCTTGCTTTGAAAGCTTAGCAAGTATAATCTGCGGTAGCCAAGAGAACATAAACAGATGCCACGCTTCCACTTCTTTCTTTAATTGTACTGTCAATGAAAATTGCTTTTATGACGATCACTACAGTTCACCATCACCTGCAGCTTCATAGCAGTGCTGCACCTCTTGCTTTACCTTTATTCCCCTTCATCTTAACACCATTTCTGACATGCACCATGCTTGCACTCAACCTGCCCTTGCTAGTTAAGCTGGCTCATAAACTATGTTTTTTCTGAATTAATCTTCAGAGAATGTCTTTCTCTGGTTGCTTCAGCACACATGAAGACCAAAATAAACAACAATAAGGGATAGTCACATCCCACAAGGGGGAATCTGAATGTTGAATCTCACTTCTTTGTGTTGACCCTTAGGCCATGTTCTGTCTAGCTAGTGTAAAGTATCTTCTATGGGAACAGCCAGCAGTTAGGAAGCTGGCTGATGATTTTTTTTTTAATTTTTATTTTATTGTACATGCAGATTCAAGGTTGTTTCACTTCCTCCAGCCCAGAAAAGGGAAGGTGCACACATTGTTACTGCAGCAGGATGCAACTATGCCAGTTCATAAAGTAACACATTTTAGGTCAGAAGGGATTGTTTAATCAATTATTTGGCTTCCTGCTCATAGCAAGTGAGTAAATTTCACCCCATTAGTCCTTCAGTAAATCCGACATCTTATGATTAGCAAGCCTTCCAAAATAGCAGCCAGTCCTCTGAAATGACAAAAGATGGAGAATCCAGCTGTGGGTAACCTAGATATGCATACTGCCAAATTTCTATGCTTGCTTTCTAGCCTAAATTTGCTCAGTTTTTAACTAGTACAGGTTTGAGATCTACTTTTTTTTCTGTCTAGATCAAAGTGCCTTCCAGTAGCTGCCTTTTCCTTCCTATAAAGCATTTTACTCCAGTAAATGAATCAATTGTGAAATTATCATTGACACATTTTGTCATCAGCATTCTTATATTTATTTCTGGATTTTTGATACAATTGCCAATTAAACCTGTACCTTCTACTAAGCCTACCAGAATTTGAACAGAAATACGCCCATTCAGTGGTGACTATCTGTTGGCAGTCATTTTTTTAAAGATCTAATAGCCAGCTCATAAATGTACTTAGTTGCTGGCGTGTGTGGCCCATTTGGAAAAAGAAACCTAACAGAATGTCATTCACATCTCAGTAAAACAACCCTTAGAAGTAAAAGCTACCATGACGTCCACGGTTATCTTCCCCAGCCAGTGCTGCAATTCTATCACAGGACAGAAACAATTTTATCACACAGATAAAGTTTCCAGAATAGGCTGATTTTGATGTGTTCTATCCTTTTAATCTTTATCAAGAGAAGCAAGATTGCTACCTTCATTTTCCTAATTAATTAGAATTACCTTGTTTTTTGTTCCATTGCACAGATGCAGACTAAAAATGCTATTCACTCCCTCTCGTTGCAGGGAATACAGACAGAATCCCAGGGCATCACTGTACTGACTTCCAGACAGCAAATTTCCTACGGGGCAGTAAACTTAAAGTCCAGTTTCTCCTGTTCACCTCCTCAAGCCCCAGTTGTGGGGAGCTGATTTTAGATGATGATGGCATCAAGAACTCCAGCTTCAACAGCAGCCTGGAAACCAAGATCATAATCCATGGCTTCAGGTGAGAGAAAAAAGAGCACTGTGGCTAACTTTTTACTGGCAAATTAAATACTGATGGGCATTTCCAGGTACCAGGTGGGGCTGGCACGGAAACCCCCTGCTTGTGTGACCTTCTTTAGTCTCGCTAGCAGAGGGGCTACCTGCAAAACACCTGCTAAGAAGAGAGTCTGGAGTGCTCAGTTCTAACCAGACCTGGGAATTGTCTGGGAGACTGTTGGCATGGAAAATACTGCTGACAACTCTCATTACAACACAACTTGAAGTCCTTTAGTTTGTGACCAGCTGCCTATTAAAAGTTAGGAAATTTTCTTTCCTTCTCTCTTTCTCTCTTTCTTTCCTTCTCTCTTTCTCTCTCACTCTCTCTCCTCCTTCTCCTCTTTCCTTCTTTCAACCTTTTCATTTAAAATGTATTTTCTTCAAGATTCTTGTCCTTTTAAATTGTCTCATTGGAGCTCATGTTCTGGTTTATCAACAGCCTGGATTAGTCAGCCATTTAGGAGCCCAGCCAGACACATTATACTTCTATTCTTGAAATTGTAGGGATTTGAGCTGGGTTTTTTTAAGCTGTCACCAGTCTGCAAGCTTGTTTTACTGTACCATTTTTCAGCCAGGTGTGACCATATAACATTTGTTTTGATGTGCAAAAGCCTGAATGGAAAGCGCATAGAAGATCATGATGAAACCACAGAAGATGTTGCAGGGTCTTTTCAGAAAACCAGCTGTTGCCCTCGTGACACAGCACACCTCCCACCAGCCGACATTAGGGGAAGTGAGTATCATAGAATCATAGACACATAGAATAGTTTGGGTTGGAAGGAGCCTTTAAAGGTCGCCTAGTCCAACCTCCCCTGCAATGAGCGGGGACATCTTCAACTAGATCAGACTCGCTGTAGACTCGCTCCAAAAGGTCCATGTCCTTCCTGTGCTGAGGCCCCCAGAGCTGGATGCAGTACTCCAGGTGAAGTCTCACCAGAGCAGAGGGGCAGAATCACCTCCCTCAACCTGCTGCCCATGCTTCTTTTGATGCAGCCCAGGATACGGTTGGCTTTTTGGGCTGCAAGCACACATTGCTGGCTCATGTCGAGTTTTTAATCCACCAGTACCCCCAAGTCCTTCTCGTCAGAGCTGCTCTCAGCCCCTTCATCCCTCAGCCTGTATTGATACTGGGCATTTCCCCGACCCAAGTGCAGGACCCTGCGCTTGGCCTTGTTGAACCTCATGAAGTTCACGTGGGCCCACTTCTCAGGCTTGTCTAGATCCCTCTGGATGGCATCCACCCTTCAGGCATGTCGACTGCACCACTCAGCTTGGTGTTGTCTGCATACTTGCTGAGGGTGCACTCAATCCCACTGCCTATGTCACTGATGAAGATATTAACAGTACTGGTCTCAATATGGACCCCTGAGGGACACCACTTGTCACCAATTTCCATCTGGACATTGAGCTGTTGAACACCTTGTGGATGTGACCAGCCAATCAGTTCCTCATCCACTGAATAGTCCACCCCGGAAATCTATATCTCTCCAATTTAGAGAGAAGAATGTTGTGGGGGACCTTGTCAAAGGCCTTACAGAAGTCCAGATAGACAACATCCATAGCTCTTCCCTTGTCCATTGATGTAGTCACTCCATCATAGAAGGCCACTGGGTTGGTCAGGCAGGACTTAACTCTTGGTGAAACCATGCTGGCTGTCTTGAATCATCTCCCTGTCCTCCATGTGCCTTAGCATAGCTTCAAGGAGGATCTGTTCCATGATCTTCCCAGGCACAGAGGCAAGGCTGGCAGGTTCGTAGTTCCCAGGGTGCTCCTTTTTGCCCTTCTTAAAAATGGGTTTAATATTTCCCTTTTTCTGGTCACTGGGGACTTTACCTGACTGCCATGACTTTTCAAATATCATGGAGAGTGGCTTGGCCACTAAATCAGCCAGTTCCCTCAGGACTCTGGGATGTGCCTCATCAGGTCCCATAGACTTCTGTATGTTCGGGTTCCTCAGGTGGTCATGAACCTTACAGTGGGAGGGGCTTTGCTACCCCAATCTTGATGTCCATCCACCCAAGAAGTGTGAGTGAAGACCAAGCCAAAAAGGTTGCCAAGTACTTCAGCCTTCTCCTCATCCATTGTTACCAATTTGCCAGTCTTGCTCATCGGGGGGCGTGTGCATTCTTTGACCTTTTCTGGCTGACACACCTGTAGAAGCCCTTACTGTTCTTTGCATTCCTTGCCACGTTCAACTCCAGCTGCGCCTTGGCCTTCCTGACCCCATCCCTACACAACCAGGCAGTGTGCCTATACTATTCCCAGGATACCTGTCCCTGCTTCCACTGCCTGTTCATCTCTTTCTTGTCCTTCAGTTTGACCAGCAGGTCTTGACTCAGCCATATCGGTCTCTTGCCTTGCTTTCCTGATTTCTTACACTTGGGCATCGACAGCTCTTGCACTCTATGGAAGGCATCCTTAAAGATCCGCCAGCTCTGTTCTGCTCCCTTGTCCCTGAGGGCAGTTTCTCAGTGGGTCCTATTGACTAACAACTTGAAGAGCTGGAATTTTGCTTTCCTAAAATCTAGGATCCTGACTTTACTCTTTGCCTGACCCATATCTCTCAGGACTGCGAACTCCACCAATGCATGAACGCTGCAGCCCTGGCTGCCTCCAGTCTTGATGTCACTGATTAGCTGACTTGCGTTGGTGACCATCAGGTCCAGTATCACATCGTCTCTGGTGGGGCTGTCTATGACCTGGATTCAGAAGCTACCCTCAATGCATTCTAGAAGTCTCCTGGATTGCCTACAGCTCACTGTACTACTTTTCCAGCAAATGTTGGGGTGGTTGAAGTGCCCCAGCAGGACGAGAGCCTGTGAGTGCGATGCCTTATGTAGCTGGAGTAAGAAGGCTTCATCAATAAGCTCCCTTTGATCGGGCAGCCTGTAGTCACAAGGTTCCCTTTGTTGCCTTGATCTCTAATTCTTACCCATAAGCTTTCAACCTGCTCATGGCTATTATTCAGAGACAGCTCTTCACACTCCTTTTCAATTTCAATGCCTCCACCCCTCCTTCCTTGCCTGTTCCTTCTGAACAGTCTGTAACCATCGATAGCCGCACTCCAGTCATGGGATTCATCCCATCAATTTTAATTAATAGTAACTAGGTCACAGCTTTCTAGCAGCATGGTGGCTTCCAACTCCTCCTGTTTGTTGCCCACACTGAGTAGGACACAGTCTCCTCATTTCTCCTTGAATTCTTGGGTATATAATTTCTTTTTTAATTGCCTACAGATGAGGAAACATAGGAGTGAAAGGCTAGGTGACTTGACCAAGGACTTCCTGCCAGTTGGTAGCAGAGCAGGATGCAGGTGTTCCTGGTAAGCTCACTCCAGAGGGGCTCTGCAGTGTCTAACTGAAGCACAACAGCAAAACTGACA
This sequence comes from Numenius arquata, assembly GCF_964106895.1. Taxonomy (NCBI): domain Eukaryota; kingdom Metazoa; phylum Chordata; class Aves; order Charadriiformes; family Scolopacidae; genus Numenius; species Numenius arquata. The sequence goes on along the minus strand of NC_133576.1, from coordinate 12,794,345 downwards.
TCTCAGACTGAGGTCTGCAAATGTCACTTCATTCATTAAAATATCTGGTTCCCTTCTGAATCTGCCCATTCTGGAAAGTGTTATTACACCACTGCAAAGAAATGCCAGGGCATCTGGCACCAGAAAAAACTTTCAGCAACTGTCTGGCAGCCTCCTCCGAGACATGTAAAACTCCAGCACCAGTGAACAACATATTGGCACATGCCCTGCTTTGGAAGCCACCTGACATACTTGTTTCTAATGATTCCACAGGGCTTTGGGTACCAAACCTTCCTGGATTGAAGGGCTTGTCCATGCCATACTGCACACAAGTCAAGTGAATGTGATTGCAGTAGACTGGGTTTATGGATCGACAGGAGCCTATCCCTCCGCAGTGGAAAATGTCACACAGCTGGCACTCTCCATCTCACAATTCATCAGCAAGCTCCTGGTAAGCTACTGCACGTTTCCAGTGTGGGGAGCATGGCCAGAGAAAATCATTCATGCAAACAATCCAGAGAGTTGATCCCAACTTGCTGTCACCAGGAGCTGGACAGACAGGCTTTTTATTCCAGAGCAACCACTGTGGAGCACTAAAGAGATTTCTTTGTTCCCTCTTTCTCAGTCCAGGCTTGAGCGTGACACTGTTTTTCTTCTTTCTCTTGAGTTTTGACATTTTCTGGAAAAACAGCTGCCTCTCCAGCTTGGGACAAACCTGAAGGATGCCTTGGGTTTTCTCAGGTTTTACATGCTTCACTGGACAGTCATCATCTTCTGCATAGAAATTTTGTCCAGGGAGCTGGAGGGGGTGGGATTTGAGGCTATTTTATATTTGCTTTGGGCTTCAGGTATACGTCCCAGTAGCAGGAAATCCCCGATGTGTCCCAGTTTGTTCTGGCACAGCTGAACACTTATGCAAAGAGGGTGATACATCTTTGTGTTAACCAACTATGTGTAAACTCTCTGTATAATGTTTGCACTGCAGACCCAGGCTGCACAGCATGGGAGTTCCTTGGTATGTACCACATGCGCAGTCCAGCTACTTAAGGACTTTTTCTGTCCGGCCTTTCCTGCAACACTACACCACAGAAGACTATATTCTCTTCTCATAAATCTCAGTGCTGCTCCAGGATATGGCCTCATACATTTCAAAGTCAGATTTCCTTCATTTTGCCCCCACACTCTCATGCACCATACACTCTCCCATCGTGCATCATGCAGACTGACCTGCAGGCAGCCGAATTCCTGTGGGTGGGGTCATCTCACATCAGGTCTAAGTGGCTGTGCTTTACCTGGCAGTTCAGCCTATGGGTAAATCCTTAATCTCTGAAAATATAATCTTAAAATACTAATCAGGATATTGGTACAATGGTGGTATAAAAGTGGGAAAAAAATTTCCTCTGCTTTACTGAGAAGATTATTCACATGGTGAACATCGGTCACTCAGCTGAGAGAGGGAAATTCAGTCTGAAGCAAGCTGTGGAAAGAGAAGCTACAGGCTATGTAGTTATGAACAGGAGCATCTGACCGACCTGGTTAGGGTTGGGTTTGCATCTGTGGACCTGAAGAAAGACTCTGAAAAACAGAAAGGGCAATACCCATAATTCCTACAGCTATTTGATTCTCCACCATACGCCTCAAAAGCAATCTTATATTAGAAGAGTTACAGAGCTGCTGTGTGGGCTGGGATAAGGTATTTCAGCTTTCTGCTACAGAAACATTAATTTGTTTTATCATCAATCTGCAGGCCCTAGGAGTTTCACCGACATCCATCCACATCATTGGGGTAAGCCTTGGTGCGCATGTCGGTGGCCTGGTGGGACACTTCCATGGCGGTCAGCTGGGACGGATAACAGGTATCATAAAACTGAGTCTTGGGTCCTCACCTGCTCTTCAAGGACAGAATGAAAGAGCAAGGAAGGAGAGTAATCTATAGTGGTCTTTTAATTGCATAAGGGCTCACTAGATCCAAGCTTATAGGCTTCTTCCAGCCATCAGACCCCTCCTTACCACCAAAAGAATGCATGTATTTGCAAAAGGGTCCTTCTGCCTCTGCACCACTCTTCAATTGGTGCCAGCTTAAAAGAATATGAGGCTTTGTGACTAATGAAAACCTCCAACACCCACATGCTATAACTTCCACTTTATAGGATGTATATCTCTGTGGTTCTTAAAACTAAAGCCCACAATGCATTTTTTTGTGGAGGAGCAGCAACAGTGAGCTACTCTGCAGGAAAATGTAGGCTGAGAGCCAAGGGGACAGCAAGATAGGCAGGGGCACCCCTTACTGACAAGGGTCACAGTCCTACCTGTATCTGGGTAAGAAGAGCAGAGCAGATCCAGTGACAGGAACCAGGGTCATCCACAGTCCAGTGATCACCAGACAAGTCTGTAGTGATAAGGCAAGCCCGAAGTTGATCCAGGAAGTCAAGTCAGCAAGATAAAAGCAGGACCAGCAAGACACAAGGCTGGGCATGGCATCCCTACAACATAGCTAAGGCAAGAGCCTAACCCAATATTAGGAGGTCTCAGATGAGCCTTCTTGCTATTCTCTCCTACAAGTCAACTGTTTTCACAGTAGACTGGTCTAAGACCACCCAGCTGTACCAAATCAGAGCTGACCTGGAGACCCAGGCATCTGGGTGTGAGGAAGAATTAGAACCAAGATATATCTGATCTCATCTCCTGCCTCCACACACACATGCATACACACAGAGAGGAATGTGATCCCAGAGCCATAATTTGCTGAAGTGTTTTCAATCATCTATAAAGAGCTGTGGAGCAAAACCAGAGTGAGTCTTGGAGCCCAGAGCACAACCTTTATTTTGATCACGTGACTTTCTTTAATTCATGCCTGTTCCTGTGGATACCTCCCTGTGCAGGAAGGCAAATGGTACAGGAACTGGAATGAACAGCCCATATTCAAAATTGCTGAAGAGCAATTTGTTTCAATATTGACAGAGGAAATGAAAAAGCCTGAAGGAATTCAGTTGCATACAGTATAGTTTCAGTGAATAGTTTTCTTAGCTGCTGAGGATGTACATCTCAATGGAGTTTATGCAGCTTGTGCTTGGAGGAGGTAGGCATAGAGAATAGAGGAAAGAAACACACTTGCCTCGGAGCTCTACCAGAATTAACTGCTGTTCATATTAGGTATTTCTCCCTCCTCAGGAAGAACTTTAAGCTATACCAAATAGCACTTTCTAGTATCTCTTAAAGTCTTTAACTAAAACTTGGTCTGTAGTAATGGATGGGGAACTTTTCAGCTTTTTGTATGCATCAAGATTAAAGAACATGGAAGAAAAATTAAAGCAGTAAATTCTTCTGACCACTTGTCCCATTATTAGCTTCTATTTATAGAAAGAATAGGAAAGATATTTTTTTTCCTTTGCTCCCTTTTCCTCCTTCCCTCCCTCCTTACAAATGCAGACACATCAGCTTGTATGTTGTCGATATTGCCTCCTCCGCAGAAATTAATGGGACAGAGTCCAAGGCACTGAAACTGGCCAGCTCTGAGGCATGTGGAGCAGAGCTGCTTCTTAAACTATTGTTGTTGGCTGGGGAGTGAAAAAAGTCTTGTGAGATTACTTTTCTATGAAAAGTGAACAGGATAGACCGCAGCCAGAACACACAAAAAAAACCCCTAAAATCTTTAAGCTGTTCCTTGGTATTGCCAAGGATAACTTTCTGTATTCCTTTGACTCTCCACAAGTTGGTCTAGGAGCAAGTTTCTGGCAAAAAAGTAGATGGCTGCTTAAGGACTCTATTTTTGTAGGGAGAGGGCTCAGAAGCCTCTTTGTTTTAAGGATGTTTGATAGTATAAAACCTTTGTAATGCTTGTATTGGTTAATGCCTGTGATGCTGAGTTTATCACGTAACTGATGATCTTCAGTTACATTTCTCAGACTGTAGTGTTAATACAGTGACAGTACAATTAGGGGAGGTGTTATAAGTTTGATTCTCTTTCACCAAAAATCCAAAAGGCACTCTGCAGCCACTCTGTCAGAGCTATTTGAAGCTCAGTCATGGCTTCACAGCCTAAAGACTTCAGGTACAAAACTCCTAAAGGGAAGTGGAACAATGGAGGATGAAGTAAGGAAGCTGTAGTGGAAGTTAGCAGGGGCAGAAACCTTTCTGGAGCATAATCAGTGCGACCTGAGAAAAATTTATCACTTTGCCTAGGAACTTTTTTAAAGTTTTGGATAAAATAACTGGTCCAGAAAAAAAAAAAAAAAAGAGAGGGGCTGAAGAGCACTTGTTAAGGTGCTTGATTTTGTTACAGGCCTGGATCCCGCAGGCCCTAAGTACACCAGAGCCAGTCCTGAGGAACGCCTGGATCCTGGGGATGCCCTCTTCGTGGAGGCCATTCATACTGATGCTGACAGTAAGCTGACTTCTGTCTTCTTCATCCTGTGCTTCTGTTCCTCCTGCCATTGTTAGTGTGAAGAAGTCTGTAGGTCATTGTCCCTTTTTTTCCAGATTACCATGAGTTCAGATTCACTCAGAGGAAGTTTCTTGACTAGATAGGCTTTAATTCTGCCATTAATGATGAATTCATTGGCAGTATCCCTACCCTAGAGCGCTTCAAGCAACAGATAGGTGGAGATTAGACAGAGGGAAATCTTCCAGCAACTATTTCTTACTTAACCCTGCTACAGCAGAGTGATCTTATGCAGAACCAGCTCAGCATGGCTTTTACCACCTGGAAGGAATTTACATGTCTAGTCTCACTTTGCTTTCTCCCACCTGATGTTAAGAAAGGTGCCACTGTGAGTGCTGGTGGAAAGTAACAAAGTCAAACCAACAGCTGGTGCAACAACAGAGTAACTTTTCAAAAGCATTCAGAGTCTAGATAGGCAGAACACATGCTGAAGAATAATGTGGTGCCTTTGAGTCACACTTCTTGCCTGGAGAAAAACCTCTACCAACATAACTCTCAATCATGCCTCATAATCCCCCATTAAGGTTGTGAGCAGTTTTGTTCTCCTTTATACAGAATCAAGAACCTGAGGCACAGAGGTGGTGATTAAGCTGCAGTTCCCAGTCATTTTTATTGCAGGGCTTGGAGCACTCTCTGTGCCATGCACCAAACTTGCACAATGCAGGCGCGTAGGAAATCTGTCCTTGCTGTCTCCAGCACTGGAGCTAGGTCCTGCACTACTAATGTTCAACCGATTATTGGGACCTGTTAAGCAGCATGTAGGGTAAAGCCTATAGAAGAGCCAAGTGTAAGAATGAAGTGGCATTTCACTTCCTTTCAGATTTCGGGATCCGGATTCCTGTAGGCCACATCGATTATTTCATCAATGGAGGCAAAGATCAGCCAGGATGCCCCCGATTCATCTCTGCAGGTGAGAGCACTCTGCAGCCAAGCGAAGGACTTTCATGGCCATTTAGCAGCCTGTGAAAATGCCGTTTGGCAACAAGTTCCTGCTACAGTCAGGGCAGACATGTATACATATATTTGTAAAGATACATGGCAGCAGGGATTCATGGCCCACGCGTTCTTTCAGCAGTACAACAAGCAGCTGAAATTAAAATCACAGACAGGTCAAGTGTCTTGGCAGCACCTCAGTTGACACTGTATCAGCCAAATCCCTGGCATCCGTAGAGTTTGTATCAACAAAGAAAACATTTTTTGCTAGAAGGGCTCTTAGGTACTACTAGCAAAAGTTTCTTTTTGTTTTCATGCTGCAAGCTGTGTCTGTGTACTCAGAGAGACAGCTTTTATGATTACTGCCTTTTCTTTCTAGAGAATAGGACTTTACGCAGCAAATAGTGTGGAGAAATGCTTGGTATGTTTGAGGGACACCTGTGATACCTCACTTCCCACAGCTGGGGTCCCAGTGCAGGTGAGAGTCAAAGTTATTGTACCCCATTGCAGAAAGCTTGGGGCCTCATCAATGGTACACTGGTGGAAACGTGGTAGCCTTGTAGTCCCCCTTTTCTGGGGCACTCTGTTAGTCTGGGAGGTAAACTTCTAATTTCCTGCATAAATTCTCTTGAAGTGGGATCTGGGCTTGTAGTCACAGATGTGCTCTGCAAAATGTTACTAGTGGGAAGGAGATGGCTGCAGATCAGTGTTTCTTGACTCTCAGTTCCTTGGGAGCATGCAGAAAGACTGGAGCCAAGGGAAAGGCTCGCGGCTGCTTTTCTCTGGGTGCATTTTTTCTTGCAGGCTATAAGTATCTGATCTGTGATCACATGAGGGCAGTGCATCTCTATGTCAATGCCTTGGAAGATTCCTGTCCGATCATGGCATTCCCTTGTGCAAGTCATCAAGACTTTTTAAACGGACGTTGCCTGGACTGCGTTGACCCCTTCCTGTTCTCCTGTCCCAGAATAGGTACAGTACCAGCATGAGACCTTCCTGGAGCAGATGACAATACATTCCTAATGGGTGTCAGTGCAGAGTACAGTAGTAGTAGTTCAGATCAATCTGAGCAGGATTTGCTTTGGATCTCTTTGGGGATAGCAAGAAGCTGTTTCTTTTTCAGGCTTCTGTAGAGGAGCTCTAAAAGCTCATATATTGCCCAAGGTAGAACAACAAAATCTTGAACATTTCTGACCTTTAAATGTTTCACAAGGCCCAAAAATTAGTTGCAGGTGAGTCTCCAGAATCACCTGCCTAACAAGTGGGCAATTAGCTCAAAAAGTGTCTTGTTTAGAGAAGTAGCTGGAAATTTTAGCCGAAGTCTCGTCTCATTTGTCTACAAACCACTCATTGCTGTGTCACCTCCTTCTCATAAGTTACTGCCATGACCATCCCAAAGATCAACTCCCTGAACTGGAAGAAGGTAATAATTGTGTCTTTTAGGCTTCTGAAAGTGGGCTGAGGCATGAGGAGAGGAAGTGTCTTCTGGTGGTGTCTTCTATTTGCAGTCTGGCACCGGAGGAATATGAGAGGCCTCTTTTGGTACAAGTGCTTTCAGATCAGCCACCCCTCCCCCATCTCATCAAGCCACATTGTCAGCTAGTCAAGTTATGACTAGCTTGACCAATAAGTTCAGTTTCCCAGCACCTTGTGTTTGCAGTCATTTACATCTGCACGAAGTTTCCTGACTTGGTAGTGTTTAGTCTTGCTCATTTTGCACAGGTGCAACTGATGACAGTTTGTTAGCAGAGGAATGAAACAAAGCCACCAAGAGGTACTCTGATGATGATTACCTGGGGTAGCTAGAATAGGTTTTCTCAGGGGATGTTAACCTGTCAAACAGACACCACAAACTTGCTCTGATTTGCACTGGTATACAGAAAGGGTCTGTCACCCGAGACAGTGGAGTTGGGCAGTATGAGTGGAAGTGAATCAGGACCAATTATATTTCTGTTCTGGGTGATTCATGTCTTTCCCTGCACTGGCTTTATTTCTTCCTGCAGGCCTGCTGGAGCAGGCCGGTGTCAACATGAAGAATCTGCCCAAGGAAGTGAAAGTTTACTTAATGACCAGTCCCTCAGCCCCATTCTGTGGTAAGTAGCACAAGAAAAAAAACAGTAATAGAACCACAGAATAATAGAATGGTGTGGGTTGGAAGGGTCCCTAAAGATCATCTAGTTCCAACCACCCTGCCATGGGCAAGGACACCTCAGAAGAGTGTTGACAAAATAAGGCAGATTCTGGGGGGAGGCTAGGTAGTTATAACCCACCATCCCCATCAGAATTAGATGCTGTGGCTCAGATGGTCTGAGACACACAGCTGAAAAGCAATAATCCTGCACATCTCCCCCATAAATCCCTTTCCAACAGGTTTATTAGTGTGGGCACAGCCCTGGATTAAGACAGCCACATGGCTTCAGGACTGAAGTAAAGGGTAGTGAAAATGCCTGTCTGTTTAGACTGGACTACACAGACCTGCTCACTGTGCCTCTCATACCACAGAGACAAGTTTCTTTCTTATGTCTGTTTAATCTTCTTTCTGCTGGTGGGGCCAGGGAATGAGTACGAGTCCAACTCATAGTACCTGCCCTCACTCCCACATACCTTGCCTCTTGCTCAGTCCATCACAGCCTGGTTGAGTTCCACTTGCAGAAGAAAAGAAACGTAGTCACCAGCATTGAGATCACTTTCTGCAGCAACAGCACCGAGGACAAAGCGAAGATCACCATGTGAGTGACAGTAAACACTTCTGGCCTGTTTTATCCCAGCTCCGTGTGTAAGGATGTTTATATCAGTCCAGGAAAGGCACAAGATAAAATATATCCCTGAGTGCAGTCACTGTGTCATGAACCACAACCCCTCTTCTTGAGTACCTCCACATTTACCTTAAAAGCTCTCAAGATGATTCTTGTGCTACCATTACTTGGTAACCCTGGCTAGGTTCACCTCTTCCCTGAGTGCACAAAGCAGTAGATACATTCTGGGATCCCCAAATTTGCATACTTTTGTGTTGCTGTGTGGGTTCCTTTTCTATAACATACGTTTGCCTGGTGCCAATTCAAGCCACAACCATTGTCAGATAGTTATTAGTTCCATTCTGCCAGACAGATGGCTACAGCAAGATCCCATCCACCAGAGGTTCCAGGCTGATGGACTTGGTGGCTTAGACATTTCTCTTGATGCCCAATAGGACAGCAATTGCAAAAAGGAGACAAGTGCATCTCTGCACAGTCAGAAATGTAGCTTGCTGCCACTGCAGTAATGCAACAAACCGCTCAGGCTCCCATTGTAGGGAAAAGTCCAGGGGGCAGGGGACCAAGACCACATGTGTAGATAGATCTGTCTTGGAAGCACCACCCTCCAAACTGTATCTGAATTAAAGAACCAGACTCAGACTCCTGTTCCACAGCTGTTGCCTCAGGGGGATCTCCCCACCACAAGGAAATTCCCCAAAAGAAGTCTTCCTCTCTTCTTCCTACACCATCCTGCCCAGTGCTGTAGGCTGGGAACCACAATGTAGACACGGCGCTAGCACACAGTGCTGGCTGCACCAGGAAGCAGGAAAACAGTCTGCTAAAGAGCCCCAGCCAGCTCTCTGAGAATCAGAAGGGTTCCAGTGCTGGCTCCCACACAGTCCTTGCTGCTAAGCCAAAACATTGTGACCTGAAGCTAATTGTGTTGCTGCTTCAGTCCTGGGCACCAGGAGGCAGAGGTGAGAACCAGGGAAATGGAAGCCACACTTCAGGGTTCTCTCCAGCGTGGCATACCTGCTTGCTCACAGATTTCCAGCCAGGCACTGCAATTTGGAGTTTGTACTCCAGCCTGGTGGAGCTCAGTCTGTTCAACCCCCCAAAAAACCAAATCTACCTTTGCCAGAGATGCAGGAGGGAGGGAATAGTAACACCTAGGTCAAGTGTAGCACCCATGCAGCACTTCTGCAGTGTCGGACACAGGGTTTGATAGGTGTCCAGCAGGAGGCATATGAGTAGTGGAGGGAAAGGCTGCCAGGAGAAGAGGCAGGCAATCCCGAGGCTTTGCTGTACCCTCAAGTTTTAATGAGGCAGTAGAGGTATAGCAGGGTAACCTATCCAGAGATAACCTTACCCTGGGAGAACAGCAGCTGTATTTCATTTAAGTGCCTTCCCAAGAAGCACAAGGCTAAACTGAAAAATTTGCTTACAGCAATAAACCTACAGATTTGAGAGTATAAAATTGAAGATACCCCTTTTAATTCACACTATAGCAAAGAGACTTCCCCGCTCTAGGCAAAGCTCAGCCCTCCAGTGCAGTCAACTCAGTGTCGAACAGGCATATAAACATAGATTCCCACATTGCAGTTCAGACACTGAACGATCACTGACTTACTTCAGGTGATCTAACATGCACGTCATCCTGCAGTTCCCCAGAAGTGCACAGGGACTTGGGAGTGTTGAGCAAGTGACTCACACAGTTGTGTCTTGCCTCCTGCTGCCCTTCACTTCTCCTCTCCCAAACATCAATTCCAGTCTCACTCCTCGGGATGCCATTACCCCACACATGTTGCTCAGAGTGCCTCAAGACACATGTCCCCAAGCCCCACAGCTGCCATGGGGCTGACAGAGTAAGGAGCTTGTTACACAGCACACTTCCATTGCCATTGCTTACATATCACATGACATACCCCACATCCAAGAAAACATATCTCTAAAGTCAGCTAGAGTCCTACATCCATGCTAGACCAAATGTCACTCCCAAGAATGACTTTCTTCACCCTGCCTAACTTACTGTCTTCCTCTGTCTTAGGGCAAGGCTGGATCCTTCCCATGGACAATAAGCAGTAGAGAGATGGTCTCCCCTCTATTTGTTTTCCACTCACTATCCGTTATTCACCTTGGTAGCCACAATTTCATGATGCTTCCTATTTTTGGCAGCTTCAAGTCACACACAGTCAGACACATAAAAACTCCAGCATCTACCACCACAGTCTAAAGGAGAGGACAGGATGTATTGGTTTGGGTTGGCCACTCTGGCCTAGGAGGACACTGAGTACAGCCAACAGCCCACTACCAGGAGCAACTTTGTTTAGCAGAATTGTAGCCTCTTCCTGACCATTTTGTCATCTCTCCCCTTTCCCTACTCTGATGTTTCTGATCCGGCAGTTACCCAGGTGCTTCTGGGATTGTGCTGAGTCAGCAACACACATGTTCTTCATGAGCACAAAGAAACTGATGATCTCCAAGCTCCTAGAGATGCCAAGCAGATCAGGCATAAGAAGGCTCATTGGATGGATGCCACAGAAGGAAGGCAGCCCACCTATGTAAAATGGCTGGGCAGTACCACTTCATAGCACATGACCAACTGGGCTCTGATCATTAGCCATTTACCCAGTCTCTGGCATTTCTCAGTTCTTGTCACCTGGGTAAGAGCACAGGGACAAACAGACATTCTTCTATCCAGGCATCCCACCTTCAACATGGTCAAAAGCAAATACCTAGAGAAGAGAATAAAAACACAGTGTAAGCATGTAGCAGTATTTCCCCCAAATAGTTTCCTAGCGTCTAACTAATTAAATCTCGGGGACTGCCAGAGCCAAAGTTGAGATCTGTGTCCATATTAGCTGCCAATGCTTTTGTCTTCCATGAACTTGTCCAGTCCCTCTCTCATGACTTGTACAGTCATGTAAACTTTCTAGCATCCACAACATCCCATATCAAAGATTTTAACAGCTTAATAGGAATGGTCCTCTGTGCAGTGTGCAATCCTTTTCAGCCTGCCACCTCTTAGCTTTCTTTGATGACCCCTAGTTCATGTACTAGAAGAAATGGTGGACAACCAATCCCTAGCTGTGCCATTCGTGATTTCATAGTTGTTGATCTTATCTACCACTTAACGCTCTGTAGCAATCTGGGCACTGTTTCAATCTATATGCAATAGCAAGAAAAGTTGTTGTAATTAAGTGATGGAAGGAAGGATATTTATACAGGAATATTCCTGCCTATAGAGATAAAACATGGAGAGACAGCCAATAAGACTCTCATGCAATGCCTTGTTTTGACAGATGAGCCTTCTCACTCCATTATGTGAGGGCTTCACAATAATACCCTGGTTACTCCAGTGTTTCTAGACATCGCCATATGGCCTGCATCTGCAGGTTGATCGGATGTTCTCCTTCACACTTCTCACCTTGCCTTGCAGACCTAAGCACCATGTGATGGGCAAACGGCTTCTGGCCCACAGAGTGCCCCCCTGCCAGATAAACAGTGTGACACTGAAGTATCTCCCCAAGAATAAGTTTTGGAGGAAGGATGAGTCGTTCATTGTCGGCAAGTTCTGTACAGCCCCGCTGCCTCTTGATAGCAAGTAAGTCACAGGAATATCTTACAGGGATACACTGAGCCCATGGATGCAGCCTGTGGTTTGAAACAATGCTTTCTCCCATTTAGATAAACATGAGAAGATGTCTCTCCCATCTCTGTGTCCCTATGTAAATCATTTTCTACCTATGAGAGAGAAAAACTTCCAAGGTAGTTTTCTAGGATTCTTCCCCCAGGATAAAAGTGTTGTGTCATGGAAGGAAAATGGCTGTGACTCACATCACCTTGAAGATGCTTAAGTCAAAAACCATGGCAAAAGTTTGTATTAACTAGAATGTGTTCCTTTTGCCCTTGCTTGATCTCTCCGTCTTCCCCCTGCCTACACTGGGTCCCCATTTGAAACATGACAGATGCACATTTTTCAGGATAAGACAACAGAAGAACCAGTAATACATTTCTGCTTCTTATACTGCACGGGTTTATAAAGCACTAAGGCTAAAGACAACCATTTTGGCATTTTCTGGGCCAGGCATTGTAGCATATATGCCTTCAGCCATAATTACCTTATCCAGAGTAGAAGCAGCCACGTCCTTCTCCTGCCAAAACAGATAATGGTCTTCTCCATAATACAGTATTCTTGCCAGGAGTTTTGCAGATCCAAAGTTCTTGCAGGCAGGGCAAAATAGCTCGGCCTATACCGAGACATTAAACTCTGTCCACGTTTCTTTTGAGTTGATTCTCAATGCTGGCTCCAGGCTGAAGCAAGCTAGCAGGTACTCCAAAGAGAGAAAAGCAGAAGCAGAAGGCAGAGTGGGCTCACATTCAAATTCTGTTCTGATGGGCAGTAAGGGGACTCGAGCACAAGATGGTAAAAACATAACCAGCAGGCTCAGATAGGGAAATAAAGAGGCATTCCTGTGTAAATACCAGGCACTCCCTTAACATAAGTACTATTACTTACTAGCATGCTTTGCAGAGCAAAGTTGGGATAGATGTGCAGATACATAGCTTTTTATCACTTATGAATGGGACAACATGGCACATTGCCTTAAAGGTGTACTAGCTTGCACCCCTGTGAGCACTGGACCTGGCTGTGATGATGGTGGAAAACTGTAGAATTCCACAGGTTCACAATGTTCTTACCACTAAACTGAGAGTGCTCAGAGTAGCAATGGTACTGCTAGGAGGGGGAGGTGGAAACGCGAAGGACACAACCCCATATGCACTCCTCCACCCAATTCATCCCAGCCAGGGCACAGCACCCTGTTAATCATACCCTTGCAAAGTAGCACAAGGTCCATCTGCAGCTTGCTCGCCTCTGTGTTAGTATAGCAACCTCCACCTGCCAATGCACAGCCTGACTTTCCTGTGCTCTTCCCGCAGCAGGACAATGTCGTGCCTACCCTGGAACCTCACCCTCCCTGGCAACGCAGACATCTCCTACAAGCCGCCTATTGCTTGTGCCTAGCACTGCCTTCGGAGCATGCAAGCATACCCAACACCCTAAAGGAGTCCTAAACTATCACTGCTCTCTGCTCACAGATGATACTTTCACCATAAAACTCGATGGGTTATTTACTTCCCGCATTAGGGACAGGATGTCAAGGAAAAGAAGTGTGTGGCAGATTGGTGAGTACAAGGTTGACTGCTTACAGGAAGACCTCTTAAAGGACTGGATTGGGACTTTTATCTCATGGGTTCTATACCCAGCTCTGAAAGCGAGATGGGCAAGTCATTTAATTTCAAGGTTTGGATCTGTATGAAAGAAGGAGGAGATAATATCATTCTTCCTACGACGGGAATATTGGGATGATTCATTTGTGGTTTATATTAAAGTGTCCCAAGATCGTCATATTAAAGGTGAGAGGTATTATTTTTCCTCAGCAAGGAGAAACAGGGCGATTCAGGTTTGGCATGGGAAGGAGTCATTCTTAGCCAGCGCTCCAATGGGAAACTCACTAGTTCCATCTACAAGACACTTTCAGAGTGAGACCCTATTGATTTCACGTTAGCACTGCCATGTAATCAGAATTAATGTCCTTCCTGTGACAGGCCTGGAGCAGCTCTTCTGGCTGTTGCCTTGTCCTCTTTGAAGCTCACATGAAGTGAGACAGACACCAGAAGCACAGCAGTGCTGTTGCATCCCATTTTGCACTGCTTTGAACAACTGCCCAGAATAGAAGGTAATAGGAAAGAAAATGAAGCATCAATGTCACAGGGTCACCTAACACAAATTAGTCCAGGGAACTTCAGCACAGCCTTTCAGACCTGGAAAAGTAGCTGAGATTTGGAAAGAATTGGTGAAAGATTACAACATGAGAGATAAGTATGTAGAAACAGCCCTTACCCATCCACACCTTTCCCAACACCTTTATGTGTATGCAAATTAAAGAGGGAAAAGTCTTACATCACTTCTGCCCACAAACCACATCTTCTGTAGACCATTTCCTCTGGTTCCCTGGACTGGCTTCACTGGATGGTGAAATGCACCAGGAACACCATGGTCAGGCGAGAGGTACATGCTAAAGGCATTTCTGCCATGAGGAAGCCACAGTCATTTTGCATGAGCTGTCACTAGTGCTCCACTAGACAGTGTCACTGCAGAGTTAGCTCCTGCTTTCAGCTCACATCCAAGCTTTTGGGCCCTGCCATGTGGCTGTTTGGAAGGCCAGCTAACAAACACCATCTCCAGCATACACTCAGGAGAAGGTTAGCCTGGGCTCTGACAACCTGACAGAGATCAATGGTGCTGTGACTGATGAGCTTCCAGGGAGCTTCCTGTTGGAGACTGGAATATAACCCCAGAAGGCATCTAGGAATTGTGGTGTGTAATTCAGCCCAACCCAGTCCAGTACTTCAGGGAGGTGTATAAAGCACCACAACAGACGCAGTTCTGTGCATTTCAATTGCTTTGCAGAAGTGACCCCAGCAGCTCTTGTGTTAAATTTGCTGGAGACATTTCCTAGCTGTGAAGGGCAATGAGATCAGGCTGAAGCAAGAATGCAGCAACAGAGCATGGTGACAACCATTAGCAGGATGGCCCCCAGGCCTGGGGCAGCCCCATTCTCCTGCCCTAGGGTAACAGGAAAGGCAAACAGCACGAGGAGTGGTGTACTCCATGGATCCCACAGACCCACCACTTCAGAGGCCTCTCCAGACCTCAACAAGAGTGCCAGATCCTGAGGACACAGATCTCAACCAGTTGAGACTTGCAAGACACGCCAAACCAGTCTCTTGGCCACAGCCCCTGTGTGAGCAACACAAGGCCTCCACCAGCCCAGGGCTGAGACAGAGCCAGCCCCGCACATAGGATGGCCATGCCCCTGTGTGTCTGTGCCAAGAGGCACTGAAGAACGCCCTGCTCTGTGCATGCTGATGGAAGGACCGATGCTCCTTGCTCCTTCCCTGGATATCTGCCCTGGAGAGGCTCCTACCTTCACCTCCCAACTTAGTTGCACAAGGCTCTGTGGGATAGAGGATTCCTCCACTGGTACTGCAATCTCCAGTTCCCTGACAGAGGAATTAGCTGGGGAAGCTCATCAACCAAAGCCTGTTGCAGCTGAACTTGGAAGAGGCCTTCCATCTCCACAATACCTTAAGATATTGCACTTCTTCCTACCTGTGGCTGCTCTCCCCAGAGATGTTTTGTACTCACTCATTTCTTCACTTGCTGTGTGCACCCTGAGGTCATCTCCCGTTGAACACCAAAAAAAAAAAGTGTTCCGGCTCTTCTTGCCTATGGCTGCCCCCAGTCCCAATTCCTCCCCTTTTTTATTCCAAATGAATCAACTCAAACAACCGACCTTTCACTAGAAGTCGGTAACTTCTTTGAGAAGTGGTGCTTGTCATAAATGAGAAATCATAACCCCTGGAAAAGTAATTCCTGGTCTTACTAGAGTGGATGCCCAGTGAGATGCATGATGTCAAATTTCCATATCGTGCTCTCCATTACAAGCCCATTATCAAAGCTGTCAGGGAGCCCATTTTCCCCTGTCCTTTCCCCTCGTGCCTTTAGATCACCTCAAGTCTTTCAAACAATGTTATCTCCCTCTCCAAATCCTCAAACACCAGTAGTTTCATCTCTGACTTTAATGGGAGTTATTAAATCAAAGGGAACACAGATTCTGCGAGCAGGCTGGTATCACTTGCAGCGATATCGGTGTACCTTGGTATCAGAGCTGCCCATACAACTCAGAGAGGCAGGACTAGAAAACAAACTGGGAAAGTACACTAGGACAGGCAGCTCTGGTGAACAACTGTGGGGTGGGAGGTGCTGGAGTGCCACACTGCAGTCTCACGCATGTGCTTCACGTGCTCCCGAGTGTACATGTCTGCAGGCAGACATCTCAGTGCTTGCTAAAGAGTGTCTCTCTGGCCAGAAACCTGTGTGAGCATACGCTCCCTTGGAGGGCCTTCAGGATCAAAACAGCCTGTTGTTCCCTAGAGTTCGGGGGTCTGAGTGGGAGCTAGAGGGGCTCGTCCTTTGCAGAGAGGGTGGGGAGAACTCCGGACGTTTCCAGAGGCTGCAGAAGGAAAATAGTGGAGGAGGGAGGAAAATGGGGGAGGGAAGAAAGAGAGAAAGAAAGAGAGCACCATTATTATCACAGGAATAATTCTTATTTCCAAACTTTTCCAAGACACAAATCTCATGGAGCCCACCATTACTGTCCTTCTCCCCTCCTAAATTAGCATACAAAACTATGTAATGAAGACAAATGAAAAAATGGGCTTAACCACCCATCCTGAGACAGCAAAACCAAACCCCTCCGAATCACCTTCTGTGATATTGGTGAAACAAAGCCCACAGCTGCTTTGATTTTGCTCTCAAAGCGGGTGTAAAACAATGCCTACTAACTTAGATACCAAACTACAGACCATCAAGCACCCATCCATCCATCCACCTCACCCACCAAAGAGAAAGCCAGCCCCAAGACATAACTATACAAAACTAGGTAGCAACAGCACCACATCTTGCAAGCACTTGATAGCAACAAACTAGAGCAAATGCGGTATGAAAAGGGGAAAAAGCAGGTGACTTTCGGTTGTTTGCATTTTCATGCGAGGAATAAAGCTTAGTTTGCTATGGAGCATTGAGCTATACAGCAGCACACCGTTAAAGCAAGTTTTGAACAGAACCTTTGAACCTGCCTCTTTTAAATAGGCAGCATGTACGTTATTGAAATATCTCTCCTCCTCAGAAAAAGAACATGCTCATCAATGGGATATCACTGTCTTGCTCATAAGCTGACTAGAAACTCTTTCAAGGAACTAGATGATAATAATAGTAGGCCAATATACATCCCAGGAATATTTTGTTCTTCATGATCTTCGCAGTACTTTGGGCATTCAAGATTTGCCCTCCTGCACTGTGGCATAGCAAGGCGGCCGTTGCAGCAACAGAAAACAAAAAGGAAAGTGATCCATAGAAGCACATCAGCATGGGGAATTTAGAGAGCTGGAAGGTGATTACCCAGGTTGGAAGCTGCTGGGAAAGCAGACAAGAGCCCAGACCTGGGGAAAGCCCCAGCGGAGCTCTAATCTCTGGGACCGAAGCTGTTGCTTACTTCAAACAATGACACTGTAGGGAAAATCCCTGTTTACCATGTATGTTTTCACCACTTCTAAGGGAAAAGTTATGAAAGGGCTTTCCTCAGGCCATGGCAGACTGGCTCAGATCATCTACTGAGCTGTGACAAGTACCTGGCCATAAGGGAAAACTGCAGCCCCTCTGTAGCACTAACTTTTGTGGTTAGGCGCTCAGGTTGCTGTGGAATAGTGTCCAGATGTAACAATTGCTCTTCTGCTGGTGGGATGTGATCAAGATACCCAAGTGGTGAACAGAGTAACAAGGAAGCGCTTGTTCCACTGTTATGGACACAATAACCAGAGTTTGTGTTCGAGTACCTTAGAAATTAAAATACCACACTGGCTATTGTCTCCAGAGTGACCAACAAGTAAGATCATCCTCCTCTTCCACCACTAATACCGGCCTCTGAAACATTTGGGCCTTTATCACAGGTCTGTACTTCAAGTATCATCACACCTTGATACTGCCTCATTTACAAGATCTAGAAAGACAAAAGCTTCCAGCATCCAACATGTTTTAAAAGGACTGCGTGAAAGAAAAAAAACAGCTTTGTGCTATGTTGCACAAGCTTTCCCCAACACACACACACACATCTTGCAAGTATGTTCACAGTATTGACTCATTACCACATATGGGTGGAAGCGATTCAAAGAGCACTACGGTGTTCCCTGTCTCCTTCCTTTTTTAATTGCATTTGAAATTCTGATTTTATTGAGATTGATCAACTAGTGCCAATGACCTGAGACTGGATATTCTTCTGCTGAGAAGACAAAATACAAGCAAAGCACAAAGTGACTTCACCCCGTTTACAACACTAACGGCATTCATTTTTGATTGCATGTATTCAACAGAAATGCCTGACAGTTAGGAGGATGGCTGTCTCATAAATGATTCAATACCTGCCTCTCCAATTAAGGACTGAAAGAGCTGCAAATTCATATCTTCAACAATCTACCAGCAAAACCAAGGACTTCACATTCCTAGGACTTCTAAGCCAGAAAACAAATGAGGATTTTTTTTTCCTTTTTCTCTCTCTGCCTCCTTTTCTTTTTATTTATTTAAACTAAGCAAAACTCTTGCTGACTTCTTATCTGATTCAACAAAAAAACCAGATACAGTTGTTCCTTTCCTGGCTAGTTTCTTCATATTCCAGATTTTAAGTGTGGTGGCATGGAAGCAGGACAGGAACAGGCACATGAGTCAACTCAAAGCAGAAGTGTACAAACCAGGAAGATCTTCCAGTTCCACTGTTTTCAAAAACTAAGAACGGCAACTGGGTGAAACAGCAAAAAAGGCCTCTTCCACCAGAGGTTTACTGCAAATAGTAAGTGCTGTCTGAGCCAGGGCTCATGGCAGGAGTCAGTGTGTCCTGCTTTATGCTCCATGTCAGTGAGCCCACAACCTGAGCAGCTGCAGCCCAACAGTAGACCCAAGCAGGTGCAGGGAAGACTGGGGTGCAATAGTACACCATGTTCAAAGATGCCTGTTGGAAGACTGTCTCCCCAGCTGCTGCCCAGCCCTGCAACTTCCTCCCTGCCACACAGACCCAACTGAGACACACGCAGTGGTTGCTTCTAGGACAGAAATCCCAATCCCAGGTGGCTGGATGCCAGAAAGTAGCTACTGTGGAGCAGCGGCAGGAATGCACATGTTGGGGTCTGCAGCTGCTGTGCAACAGCAGGTGTTGCAGCAGCTGGCTAAAAGTAATTCAGTATGGAATTTCTCTCTTGGACACTTGGATCTGAATTTCAAGCATGAGTCACCCCCCTGTCTATTTCTGTTCACCTGCGTTGCTCCTCTGCCCCAACATCCACCAGGCCCAGGAATTTTTCCCTTGCAGATTAACAAATTGGCATTTTGGAAATGAGGATTTCATTCCCACTCACCAGAAAGCAGAGTTTGGGGTGTGTTAAAATAATGTTTAGCCTGTCAGTCCATCCAGGGTGATTTGGGGCAAGAGCTATACCACACAGAACAGTCTTTTCAATACCTTACTGATCTGGCTGAGCCAAAGCTCAGCAGAAACAAGATGGACGGATGGAGTGCTGGGATGAGCTGCGGTGGGCAGGGGGACGAAGGACTCTGATCTTTCTCCCCCTGCCCAGAATGAACATTTGGAGGGTGTACAGCAACTCTCAGCTATCAATCCATCGTAAACCCTGGAGCTGTTTCGACCTCTGTCAGCCTCTCCTGGGTTGTCTGCTCTCTCATCACCTGCAGACGTCTCCCTCAGCTTAATACTGGAGTATCTCCAGGCACAGCTCTACCTCATGGCGAGCCAGATTGAGCCCTGAGGGGTCTCTGCAGGGAGTACCACCCGCCAACCTGGACACTGCTTTGGTTTCTCTGCCTGTCCTGAAGCCTGTCCTGAAGGATGTAAAGCGGACAGGGCAGGGAAGAGCTTCCTACAGCTGGGTTACCATCCCTTCCACCCCATGATTCAGCTGGTGCCTGGAGTCAAGCCTTTACCCTGCTGCTTTTCCTTAAGAAAGTCACACAGCTGGAGCCCACCTCCTGGGATTCCTTGGGGCAACAGGCACAAAAATGCTGCGGAGTAGCAAACCCACGGCAAATGAGGGCAAGAGGCTGGGGGCCACCGCTCTGCCCGGGCAGTTGCATTGCGGGAAGGACTTGCTTCCACAAGCAGGGTACTTACGCGGGGGTCCCACACAGGGTGAGGCGTGCCCGTGCCAGGAGTGCCCTCACTTCATATACTCCCCTTCGCTCACATAGTCCATAAAAGACCCCGGCAACTCAGCAAAATCTTCCACGACAAGACTGGTGGAGTCCTCACCCAGCACAT
Organism: Numenius arquata; assembly: GCF_964106895.1. Classification (NCBI taxonomy): domain Eukaryota; kingdom Metazoa; phylum Chordata; class Aves; order Charadriiformes; family Scolopacidae; genus Numenius; species Numenius arquata. The sequence continues at coordinate 12,774,309 of NC_133576.1, read as the reverse complement.
CACTGTCGGGCCGAGATGCCCGGGGGCCTGGAGCCGGCGGAGGTGGTGGTGGTGGCTGTGGAGGGGGCTCAGAGGCATCAGCCTGGCCAGAGGCAGGCAGTGGCTCCTCGCAGTCCTCTGACTCCCCCTCGGAGGAGGCTGGCCCGAGGACGTGGTAGAGGCTGGGCAAGCGGATGTCGAAGCGAAGGCCGAACTTGGCAAAGAGCTTCTCATTGAGGGAGTAGAGCTTCTCTGAGATGTCGTAGCCCAGGTAGGAGGAGAAGAGCCGGGCAATGTAGCGGTCCTTCCTCAGGAGGAGATAAAGCTTCTTCCTTGGCCAGGTGATGAAGCTACAGTCGGTCTCAGCTGTCAGTGTGACCTGTTGGGCAGGGAGGGAACAGAGTAAGTCCTACAACTCAGGTAGGGGTCACCCGCCTTGGGGCTGCGTGCTTCTCTCCAGTGAAGGCCCACAGCCCCTTTGACATCTGTTCTCCTTGGAGCTGGCAGATCACCCAAGCCAAACGATCATAGAATCATAGAATGGTTAGAGTTGGAAGGGACCTTAAAGATCATTGAGTTCCAACCCCCCTGCCATGCGCAGGGACACCTCCACTAGAGCAGGTTGCTCAAAGCCCCATCCAGCCTGGCCTTGAACACTTCCAGGGATGGGGCATCCACAACTTCCCTGGGCAACCTGTTCCAGTGTCTCACCACCCTCGCAGTAAAGAATTTCCTCCTAATACCTAATCTAAATCTCCCCTCTTCCAATTTAAAACTATTACCCCTTGTCCTGTCACTACACTTCCTGACAAAGAGTCCCTCTCCGGCTCTCCTGTAGGCTCCCTTCAGATATTGGAAGGCTGCTATGAGGTCTCTCTGGAGCCTTCTCTTCTCCAGGCTGAACAACCCCAGCTCTCTCAGCCTGTCTTCATAGGGGAGGTGCTCCATCCTTCTGATCATCTTCGTGGCCCTCCGCTGGACCTGTTCCAACAGGTCCATGTCCTTCCTGTGTTGACGATTCCAGAGCTGGACACAGTATTCCAGGTGGGGTCTCACGAGCGCAGAGTAGAGTTACCCACCTCTGCTTCCTCTCCGCAAGGAGATGGAGACCAGGTGTTCCTATACAACTAACAGCATGCCCTTGCTTAATCTAGCCACATAACTAGCTACCTTTCACCTTATTGCTTTCAGATGATGCTCCTGGTTGACACCTGAGCAACATAACTGAAATGGGCAGCATGGCATGGATGGCCTTATCCCTCTACAGAAATGATACAGAGGGAGATGTTTCTTTGTGCCAATCTGGCCCAAGTCACCAGTGGGTAGCCCTGCAGCAGGCTGCTGCCCTGTTCTGCCACTGGGTCACAAAACCCCTGCTCCGAGAGTCCCCGGGTAAGGGAAGGGCCACCTGGAATGCTTGCCAGGTCATCCTCTGCAGGAGGGACATCCCATCTCATCAGCTCTGCCAGGCGCTGTAGGGCTGAATAGCCTTGAAGGGTGCATGGCACAGCTCAGTGACAAAGGAAATAAAAGGGGTTTTCTGTGTTTGTGTGTAGGTAAGGAATTCACTCAAGGTTTTACTGGGTTGATTTTAGAGAACCTTTTGCTTTCCTTTGGATTTTGCTAATGCGAACAGAGCCATTTTTCCACCTAGCTGTAAGACCAGACTATTAATAATAAAAAACATCATAAAATACATTAATGTATATTGTAATATATAAATCTAATAATAATAATAATAAAAGGTAAGAAACACAGGAAGGGTCAAACTGCTTTGGGCCAAAGAAGAACATCCGAGTGTAATAAAGACACCGGTATGTGAGCAAGTGCTGGAGCCAAAATATCCTGGGGGCTCCCCTTCACTTTATATCCAGGGGTCTCCTTGGCCAGCCACCATGGCAGAAGGCCACTGGGAAGCTGAACACAGCTTGGCTCCATGTGTGTGTCCTTGGGTTTGATATTTAATGCCACTGCCATGCAAGCAGCTGCCTTATGAAAGAAATGTAGGAGAGAAAACCTGAGAACTTTCCCAGGCTGAGGTGAGTGAGAGAAAGGGTCACAGGGAAGCTGAACTGACCAGAATCTCACGTACCTAACCAATTTCTGGCACGGCAATCGAAACCCTCTACTTCTCATGAAGGATTAAGTGAGATGTAATAAGAAAACCTGCCTCCTAACCAGAGCAGCAGGACACATTTCAGTCATGAATCCCCTCGACACAAGTGCTCCGGCATCGGCAGAGCCCATAATCCAGCCTTCTGGGGGAAAGTGCCAGCCCTGAAACCCAAGTCCTTCAGGGACTGGGAGCCAGCAGTCTGTGGGGAGAAGACACAGCCAAAGCAGAAAGCTCAAGGAAAACAGCTCTCCTTGTAGACTGAGTTATGCTTCTGCCATTTTTCAGTGGGCTCAGGATTGAAACTGCTCGATACAGATAACTGCAGGGAAAACTTTGGTAAGGAAAACCTTCCATGCTCTCCTGCAGCAAAGTCTCAGAGTCAAATGTGCACTTTTTTAACCAAATGACTGTGATGCTGGGAATAAGGTTGAGATATGCCACAGAGTTCTATTAGCTACTCAAGTAAAAGGGACTGGTGAGTTAAACAGCTGCCAAAAGCAGCACATCACCATGGCTAAGCATGGCCATCAAGAATAATGTCCTGCTAGGAACGAGGACCTGTGAAGTCTCACCTGCTGGATGCAGGTCTCGTCTGCTACTTCTTCATGCTCCTCAGAAAGCAGACGTGAAGTTTAGGCATTTCCAGCGCGTGGCTGCAGCCTTTCCCCCCCTAGGACTCTACCTCCTCATCCTGGTGCCAGGCACAGCTGACCTCCCTGACCAGCCCTCTCGCAGAGCAGGAGTGGTGCCAGGAGTGTGGAGCTGGCAGGGCTGGTGCAGCTTGGCACCAGCTTGATCCCGAGCTGTCTCATGCACCACAGATAAAGACACTCAAGCGGCCTGGGAACATTCAGTTCCACAGAAATTAGCTCAGAAAATGCTGAAGACATCTTTGCAGGTTGCATGCCATCCAGATGGCCATTTCACTGCCAGGAGCACCAAGCAGCCGTTGTTCTTTCTGCTCAACTCTTTGGCAAACACAGACCAGGGGTTAGCAGCTACCTGCTGCCAGATTGAAGCCCTGTGCAAAACATGAGATACCCCCACCCCTAGCACAGCCATGCTGTTGTCCCCTTCTACCCCCATTATTTTGGCCCGACAGCCCTATTTCCACTCACGAGCTGTAGCGCTGTGCCACAGTCACACAGTCAGCCATGTCCTGCAACTGTTCCTCTTGCAAGACTGTAGTCACTGGTGGTGGCACAGCTTTCCAGAGCAACTGCCATGACTTATTTACACAGTACACGGGCCAAATTCAGACCCGAGGAAAGCAAATTCAGAGACCTGACCTGGTTTAACCAAGTCTGAACGTGGCCACCCTCATGAGAAAGCACCATCCTTCCTTCATGACTGTCCCATGCTCCTAAGGGATTGGCAAAATCCCTCCTCATATGCCCAAACTGACATACTCTAGATTGACATCCTAACAGGGATCAGGCTGTCCTGGGATGCGAGTTAAAGGCAGAGAGATGTGGGCTTGAGTAATCTCCTCCAGAAGGAAAGCCAAACAAATACTGTGGAGTGTTGACAGCAAGAGCAAAATCCTTTCAGTTGCTGCAAATAAGAATTGGTCTGGCCTCTCAGCAAGGGATTCTTCTGCTAAGAAAGAACCATATTCGGGTGTGAATCATCCTTTCTGCTTCTCTACCCCAAACACATCACCATCAGAAACTTCTGTGAGGAATGGGATATTTATGGCTTTACATCACTGCCGCATACTGCCATGGCTGCCATCCTGATGCTGGAACGATGCACCCTGCTAGCAGCGTGCAGGGCACACGCATCAATACAGGTACTAGAGAACGCTGTAAGGGGAGAGAGCCAGCAATCCGATACCTCATCTCCCAGCACCACACTCCACCCTCCCTGCTATCAGCTGATAGTAGGAGCACACACCGAGGTCTTCGAGGAAGGCAGGAAAAAAAGACAACACAGCTGACTGATCATGCCATCCTGTGCTGGCTACACCACGAGGAAGGGGAGGAAAGCATTCCCAGTTATCTTTGAATGGCATAATGAGCCCTCTCCATCCCCTTTCAGACATGCAAGGAGCAAAGCTGGGCTGCTGCCCGGCTATGCAGGGTTACCTGGAAAGTTCCTTCCTCAGAGGGTCGCAGCGACTCCCATTCTGGAGAGTCCAGGAACTGGTACGGAAAGACGTAGTGAAGGAATTGTCCGTCCTGGCTCACTCGGACCCTGCAGCGGGGAGAGGTGAGGTGCACAGGCTTAAGCCACAAAATAAGCATCACATAGAATCATAGAATGGTTTGGATTGGAAGGCACCTTAAAGATGATCTTGTTTCAACCCCCCTGCCACGGGCAGGAACACCTCCCACTAGACCAAGTTGCTCAAAGCCCCATCCAGCCTGGCCTTGAACACTTCCAGGGATGGGGCATCCACAACTTCTCTGGGCAACCTGTTCCAGTGTCTCACCATCCTCACAATAAAGAATTTCTTCCTAACATATAATCTAAATCTACCCTCTTTCAGTTTAAAACCATTACCCCTTGTCCTATTGCAAAAGGCCCTGATAAAAGGTTTCTTCTCATCTTTCTTACAACCCCCTTTAAGTACTGAAAAGCTGCAATAAGGTGTCCACAGAGCCTTCTCTTCTCCAGGCTGAACAACCCCAAATCTCTCAGCCTTTCTGCGTAGGAGAGGTGCTCCAGCCCTCTGATCATCTTCATGGCCCTCCACTGGACCCGTTCCAACAAGTCCATGTCCTTCCTGTGCTGAGGACTCCAGAGCTGGCTGCAGTACTCCAGGTGGTGTCTCACTAGAGCAGAGTAGAGGGGTAGAATCACCTCCCGCGACCTGCTGGCCACGCTTCTATTGATGTAGCCCAGAATGTGGTTGGCTTTCTGGGCTGTGACCAGCTCGTGTCGAGCTTCTTGTCCACCAACACTCCCAAGTCCTTTTTCTCAGGGCTGCTCTAAATCCCTTGTCTGCCCAGCCTGTATTTGTGCTTGGGATTGCCATGACCCAGGTGCAGGACCTTGCACTTGGCCTGGCTAAACTTCATGAGTTTTGCATGGGCCCACCTCTCAAGCCTGTCCACAACCCTCTGGATGGCATCCCTTCCCTCCAGCATGTCGACCACACCACACAGCTTGGTGTCATCAGCAAACTTGCTGAGGGTGCCTTCAATCCCACTGTCCATATTGCTGAATGAGCCTGATGAGCTCACACAACATGCAGGCAGCTGGTCCCACCAGGGACTGGAAAGGACTTCCCATCTCACATGTGTCTCATACCCTCTCCAGGACAGTTGCAGATGCTCCAGACTACAGGGCTGTCTCCCCTTTCTCTGGGGGAAACAATATTTGCTGCCACTTCCCCATATTCCATCTGTTTTCTGTTTCCTGCTACAAAGCCAACCCTCACAGGTGCAATGCTTGGTCCTAAACCAGGACTTCTCAGCCCACAAGACTGCTGCTGTTTTTCAGGTACTTCTAAGCCACCCTGTGGCATCATCTTCCTGTCCCCAGAGTTGCATGAGGGCATTCCCTGCTTTGATGCTGGGAAGTTGGTACACCCAGGACCCCCCAAAATCGCATTGGCTATCATTCCTAACATCACACTGCAAGCTCATGATTTGCTGCCTGTTCTCATTCAACCTACCTTGGCTTCCCAAGTATCTCTTTCCCCTACTTTTGCTGCAATTGCCTACCAATTTCAATGTCGAACTTGCACCCATCTCGGCTGCGGGAGCAGAGGAGGAGAGCTGCACAGGCCTGGGGCAACAGCAGGGCACTCTGAAGCTCTATCCGTAGCTCTACGCCACCAGATCTGGGGCCTCTTGCCTCCCTGCCACCACATTCCCCTGTCGTATGATACACAAAGGCAATTTTAGTTTTCAGGAGTTACGAGGCTCAGTTCACTGTCGGTTTCCAGTCAGCTGGGAGTGTTGCCTGGAAGGTTCAGGGATCACAAAGCAGGTTTCCTGATCCTGGCGCATTCTGCATTTCCAAGTGCCCTTTGTCTTGCTATTGTTCAGTTTGAGAGGGGGCACCATAACAGCAGCAACGCTCTGCTGGGTCAGCAAGAACCTCCCAAGGCAACAGAGTGGGTACCAGGAAATGCAAATCCTATCCCATCTCCACAGAGGATCCTATACCAGCCAAGATGCATACTTACCACTGCAAAAGAGAGTGAGCAACTACCCCACCAGCACTGGCTTACTGTCCATTGCAGCACTTCCATGCCTACGGAGCAGCACCAGATTAGCCAGTGCAGGGCAAGACAGCACAGGCTCTTCCCCACTAACATTATTTGCAGATACAGTAAACTTCAGAGCAAGCTGCTCAGCACAGATATTTGGTAAGAGGAAAGACACCTAATGGAAACGCACATACCCAATTTCCTCCCAGTGCTTTGCCATTCAACACTGGTCAGTGGTCCCAAGAGGCTCCTAACACACCCTAGAAAAGGGACAAACACAAAAAAGGAGGAGGACAGCTCTTCTTCACACACCCTCTCACCAGAGAGGATGGACCACCACAGTGAAACACGAGCCCCAGGTGATGCTGGATTTGCCTTTCCAAAGGAAAATCCTTGAGGCACACCTCCCACAGCTCAGTACTGCTCCCATTTACAGATCTCCTTCCTTTCCCACTCTCACTTGACATTAGTGCATGTGCCTGGCAGCAGCTGAGAAGCCACTACCATTACTATTTGTACGCATTTGGATTTTGTAAATCATTAAGAGATATTCACACAAAGGCACGCCACAAGATCTCAGGTGAACAAATGCCAGCACTTCATTGCACACTTCACTCACTAATCAAATCTCCAGTTCGACTATCTGGAGGTCCCTGAGGTCTTCCTTGGTGGTCCAGAGGAAGGAACATCATGAATGCATGACAGCACAGGGGAAGAAAGAGGCCTTGTGGGGCAGGATCCACCACAGAAGAGTGCTCTCCCTTTTGATGAAATGACCCTCAGAGAGAAAAATTTCAGAGCCCTGAGGGTTGAGGTGTTGGGATCAGGAGTGGAACCTCTCCCTGAACACCGCTGGCCAGTGGGAAGCAGGTGAACTGAGGACTCGGTGTACTCAGTGCACAGTCATTCATATCACAGAGGTCTGTGTGGTACCCTCAGAGACCACAGGACCAGACACACTGCCTTCCTGCATTAAGAAACGCTCTCCCACGGCCAGTCTGCTCCCATCAGAAATACGATCACTTTAAAATGACTAAGAAAGAGGTAAGGATTCCCCAACAGTATCACAGGCAAGGCTGAGCTGGATGCTTCACTGCACATAGCTTGATTCTGCAAATCGTTCCCTGAAATAGTCTAATTCAGAAAAACAAAAGAAGACAAAAACAACCCCCAAAAGCAAATTACCTTCCTCCCCAACAAACAGATGCATATCACAAAGCCCTTTCAGAGGAAGGAAACAATCGTCAAACCAGTTTCTACGGAGGATGAAAATACAACAAGAAGCCACAGCACTTTGTTCAGAAACAGGAGAGCCTTTACCTGCCAGACAGCAGCAATGAGAGGCGGTCAATGGGCGTCTTGCCCTCCACTGCATAATTCTGGTCTCTGACTAGTGTCTGGACTTGTTCTTCACAGCACTTCACGATTTCTTTGTAGACTTCCAGGGGCACCTGCAAGGGCAGGTACACGGTCTTGTAGAGGAGGTCAAACTCTTCCGGGATGGTGTCTTTGCGGAGCCGGTAAGCCAGGTGAGCCAGCTGAAGCAAGCAGACGAGGACGAGCAGCATGTTCCAGACGAAGATATCAAGCCCGCAAGCGTTCAGCCAGCCCCACAGAGCATAGCAGAAGTAGCCTGGGGCCAGGAGGCCAAAGATATAGAGGGACCCAAAGATACCGCTTCCCCCCATGTAACCCAGGAGGACGATGCAGCTGGCCAGATGGTAGGCTGCTCCCTCCATCAAGTCCTTCCAGGCATCACACACCGGAGGCTGGAGAACAGCCTGGTCCCACGAGAGGCTGCTTGCGCTCATCCTTCCCCACTCCCCACCCTCCCTGGCTGTCCTGCGCTCAAAACGAATTGTCATACACAAAGGGTGCTGCAGAGGTCTGAAACCAGAGCTGCCGGGTAGTTGTTCCTCCTCTCGAGCGCCGGTCGGTCCTACAGCAGTGCACTTCAGAGAGACATGTTAAAGTGCCGCCGAAGGCTTTTGTGCCCCAAAAAATCCCCAAAGGGTTCGTTTCTCCTCTTCGTGGCTCACAAACCGGCAGCTAGCCCCCTCCTTTGCCACACCAGTGAGAAGGGGAGCTGGCAAATACGAGGCCAAAAGAGCTCAGTCAAAGAAACAGTAGAGGCCATGAGCTGGAAAACTTGCAGGCAGGACAGAGATCTCGTTGCACTGCCTTTCTCTCCAGCCCTCCAGCACTGGAAATAGCGACTGCAAGGGAGCAGCGGAGGGAGCTGGTGTTGAATGTGGAATGTGTATCACTTGGCAGCGGAAAGGAGAGAGACCCCAAATGGATAACCATGTTTGGAATTGAAATCCAAGGAGCAAAAGCAGCGAGGAGAACAGAGAGCAGGCACGCACTCGCTACTTAACATAACTCAGGCGGCCCAGATAAGCCCAGCACAGCACCAGGAGGGGAAAGGAGAGGAGAAAACAACCAGCTTATCACAGCGAGCTCCAGCCGCACACGGGGCTCCGCACCGCTCTGCGCTCCCCCAAGAGAGTGACTTTCACCCAGTACAAAAAAGGAAAAAGGTCACCCCCTTCTCCCACTCTGGCTCATAGCAACAGAAGGGACTTGGTAAAAAAAGAGAGGTGGGTTCTTAGGAAATGTTTTCCAGGCGCTGCAGCACAGCCTCCCCTCACATCAGGCAGCTCCATCTCATGGGGCATTTTAGACCAAGGGGCACAGGTTTGTGAGTGCAAGGGATACAGCTAGAGTAATGAGTCGTTGGGACCCAGCTTCATCTATTGTGGAGACCATCCTGCATAAAAGTTTGGGAGTGTAACACGTGGAAGCATGTTTTGCAGGGAAATCCTAGTTGAGGAAGGATTCCCCCACCCCACAGATAACAGGCTCTGCTGGAAAGCATCCTTGGGAAACGTGATCTCACATTGTCATTTTTTTTTTTATAGCTATTTGGAACACCTCCAGATCTTCATTTAGCACAAAGAGGAAAGCAAACACTTTCCACTCGGGTAACCTGGGCCATAGTCACGAGAGGGACCCTCCGAGTTCAGTCCTCTGTGGTCAGCTACAGAAAAGATGCGTAAACGCAACTTCTTCCCTGCTTCAAGTAACACACTATCAGTCAAACAGGCAGGATCTGCCCTGCTGCCAGGAAGCAGCTACATTTCAGGCATTGACACAACCCGCACGGTCAGTCAACAGTATGAAGTCAGCCTGCATGGGTCAGTGGAGTAGAGATAGGGTTTCAAGGGTGGTCATGTTTCAGGCCGAGCTTGCAGCTGCCCTGCCTAACATGCCATTCCCATTGGCACCATTCACTTAAAGACACACTAATCGGCTCTTCTACTAATAGCGCTCTGGAATAACACTGTCTACTGGGCGAGGCTGAAGCAATGCTTTATGGCAACCTAGAAGAATTCATCGTGGTCTTGGACAGTACAATCTGTCTCCACAGCGATGAGCCCACAGAGCAGCAGGACTCCTAGGAGCGGCAAAGGTTGTGCCATTTTGGCAGGCTGCCCTGTGGGACGGAAACAAGACAAATCCAGCTTTGCACTGGGGGTGAGTACGATCCACTCAGAAAGATGCTCTCTGTTAAGGGTTAAGCGAAACAGGGAACCTTCTCTCCGGTGGTCCCTTATTAAAGTGAAGAAATAAATCCTACTGACTGAAGCAGGACAAGGCTCCGCTGCAGGAGGTATGGGGAAATGAAGAACTTCATTTCTCTTGACCTTCGCTGCAAAGAGGGAAGGATGATCTTATAGCCCAAGCACTACAGTAAAAGTCTTAGGAGCCAAGTTCTGTTTTCCGTACCATTGCCGTGTACTTGCTAGATGATCGCAACAACAACTTGTCTGCCTTTAGGCCTCTGCAAAAAACCGGTATTGTAAGGGGCCTCTTGCCGAGACAGGCTGACATTTCATATAATGGGGAGTTGGGATATCAAGATTGGGAACCCTTACGAGAAAGATACTTTACATAAGCCCTGTGAGACAAAACTGAACTGCTATGAATAGCAACGTAGAACTACATTAGAGGAAGCATTCTGAGAAGCAACACTGTAATTTCTCCTGCCTTTTCTGTACCACCAAAAAACTTTTGCAGCAACATCGAGGAAATTGACCAAAAAGAAAAGTTATTAATTTCCCTCCTCAGTTAGGTAAATTCCTGAGCTAGAAGATACTCTGGAACACAATGTTAATGACTTGTTAGGACAAAGAAGGTGCTTCGTCTAGCATCTCCCACAACATGGACAGAGGCACCGCTGCAGTCACCCCAGAGGTGTATGCTGGGGTCACAGGGCTGCCGGGGCCAGCGACGCGGGTGGGGATGGCCCGTCGTGACTTCCCTGAGGAAGGCAGAAAGGAAGCTTTAAACCCACAGCAATAACGGCACAAAGCTCTCACTGGAAACTACACAACTTTTCTGCTGGGGCTGAATGTGACATTGTAGAGAGAATGCTATAGCTTTTAAAAAGGCAGATCTCTGAGCACACATTAGAGATTAATTTAGGTGTTTTCAGGCCCAGTTTTTGAAAAGGAATACTTGTGCAACGGTTGAAGCACCAAGGCTCAAACCTTCCTTTCTGCCTCGTGAGTACCATGGCCATACAGACCCTCTTCACAGCACTGCCAGTTTTCCACCTAGCAAGAGTTCAAAAGGCTTTCTTAATTTTCCAAAGAGAAATTTTATTTTCATGCCTTGCCTTAAATTGGAATACATGCATTCCATCCAACAATGCTGGAGTTCATCCAAGTGGAGTGTTCAAAAGCCAATACTGATTCAAGGGGAAAGCCACACAAGTATTAAAAGGGAGGCCCAAAGCAATTTGGAATCAAGAAAGCAAGTGCATAGAAAACACCCGAGCAGCATTAAAACTCTTCCCTGGAAGAAGGCACATAAGCATTACAACAAAATGACTTCGTGAAGGAGAAAAATAGACACATCAAGCTTTTCAGCACTGAAATTAGCAATGTGTAAACAGGTACTCCGCTGATTTCCCCACTTACCATTAACTCAACCAGCAGCACTTAATATTCAGCCTCGTGTGATGATGCAATCCAGGTGCAGCCTGCACTATGTTTGGCAAATAAATCCTGTGACCTTGAGAGCAGCCCTGTATTGAGAGATTATGAGTCAAGGATCTCGCAGTAGCTACACAACTGGCTAGCTGCCCATCCTCAGGAAGTCTAAAGGTTCACTGCTGATGCCATAAGCTGAAAACTAGCCCAGTCACCTCTGTTGAGGACACTAAGACCTTAATGGCCTAAAGTCAGAGAGGGCATAATCAAACATCTCCTTTTTGATTTATTACATAGTGCATCACTGACATTAGGCTGAAAAACTGTTACTTACATACTCATAAACCCTGTAGCTCCAGAATATCCACTTGGTGTTTCAAGTTACGTTCAGTTTAAAACTGTTAGGAGAGGCCTAAAGCTGCTCCAGACAAGCTAATGGTGACTCGCAAAGGGACAAGGTACTGTATTTAGTTGAACTACTGCTATAGTTTATACTTATAGTATTATATAGTAGTATATAATTATTATTATATATAATAATATAATAATTATTATATTATATTATATATAATAATACTATTATATAGTATTATTATACTTATAGTTTATATATAGTTATACTGCTGTTTAGTTAAGTTTCCAGCTACTGCCAACTTTTCATGCCCTCACAGCTACACTGAACACCCTGTGTAGGGTAGTGTCTGTCACCAGCTCCGTCGGTAAGCAGCAACACAGCGCCAGTAACCCCAACCCCCCTGAATCCACTCCACATGAATCCTGTAGTAACAAATGAAGCCCTGCAGCAGGAAATGTGATTCGACTACAAGGTTCTTCCATGGTTGCTTTAAGTTCATAGCTGTCCAGTATCCTTTTTGTACCTGTTGCACACCAGTATCACAGCATCCCACTCATCAACTTCCTTCCAAAAACTTTCTAAAATATCTACCATGCTTTAATCTTTATGCAGGCCTAGATGTTCCATTTCTTAAGCTTCTAGAATTTATGTAGAATTGTATGGGGACCCATTTTTTAATTTTCTTGACCTGGTTTAAATAGCACTCCATTCTTGTCCAGTGTCATCACCTGCCCCACTCTTAACTCCGTGGCACCATTTCCAAAGTTTCACCCAGACTGGACATGCTACCACAAAGCCGGTGCTCATCCACCAACACTCTCTTCAGTTCAAGTCCATTCATTCAACAGTAAATGACCTTATTCAGGTTTCTTACCTCAAGACAACAATACATGCCAAGAGAAGCACCGGGTCCTGCTCCCCAGCCAGCTATGGCACCACAGAAGGCTTTGAATGCTTTTTGCCAGAACTACAGCTGCTTCCCTTCCCTAAGGCTGGAAGCCAACATGGGTACAACTCTTATCTCAGGACAGGAGAGTAGACAAGCACCATAGAGCTAAGTCTAACAGCCCCGCTTGTTCCCTGCAAGCATTCTAGAGTGTTTGCTCAGAATCCAGTACCTTTGTGAAGTATTCCCAGAAGCAGAGTCTAAACTCTCCTCACAGAACTTGTGAGTCTCGGCACAGACAGCACCAGGTGTCACATACTAAACATTCAGAGCCTATTCATTGCTAGCTCAGAACGTGCAGGCAGAGAAACAATCATGACAGCACCCATCACTCCGACAGGATCAAAACCAAGAGAACAATCATGACAAAGCACAGATTTTGTATCTTCGGTTTCTGAAAAGAAAGCTCAGCAGGTAGAGAGGAAGTAACCAGTGATGCTGTCTTAAGCAAAGTCAACTCACAAAAGGAGGAACTACATTAGGGTTGCAAAGAGACATAATGTGAAACCAGAAAAAGTCCTGCACGTGTAAAAAACTACGAACTGCACTTTTTTTTTTGCTCTAGATTGTAAGGAATTAAAGGCCACAACCACGCCGCCACTCTCATGTCACACAGGTGGGAAAAAAAGCTAGAAAACAAAAGCCCATGCACACCTAGCACAAGACCAACACAAGAAAAACTGGGCATAAAAAAAAAAAATATAAATTTTTCTTTCAAGCAAGTGACCTGTGCACACATCTGCAGTCCTCTGCTCCCCTTCCCTTGAAAAACTACTGGCTCAAGAATTCGAGTTTGATATGGGAAGCACTGAATTCTTCATTCTAAAGAATGAAGCTTGAATCCTAGGGTAAAGCTGTTAGAATTCTTCCAACTTTTTTTGAATGGAGGAAAGCAAATCCAGTTTTGACTCTTAAGGAAAGTTCATTTCATAAGGCTGCAGCTGTCCCTGTACAAATACAATTACACCTCTCCTCACAGACAGCACTACAAGCTTCCGCATGACTTTGCTGCAAGCAGTAACATGGGAGTGTTACCAGCACCATTTCTCAGTTTGCATCAGAGGGAAAACCCACCGAAGGCCCATCTGTTCAAAAACAACCCCAGAGCAATCACTGTTCTCATTTCAATAAATGAGCAGGCTGTTCTCATTCTCTCCATTCCTCCTCATTCAAAACAGCGTGCTACAGGGCATTGTCATTTTTTACTTAAATAAACAGAAGTCATGAACACTGATCATTTTCAGACTTTTATTAGGAGGAAAAAATATATTTTCTATAGCAGCAGTGAAGAACTAACAGTGGAAAAGTCACAGACATGATGCACAGTCTATCATTAGAGACTCTTGATAAATAGTTTCTTTCTTTGTATTTGTTCTTTGAAGTAGCTTGCAGAAATAATTTATTTTGCAGCTTTCCAGAATACCAATCACACCACAGATCTCATCTAGAAAAGAGAGGAAAGACAGCTTCACAAAACATGAATTTCCACTGGATATTGAGGGACAGTTAACAATCAACAAAAAAATCCCAGCAACAAACCCACAGAAACCAACGGCCACACTGTCCTACCATTAGAAATCTAAGCTGAAGTTCAGATCTATTAAAAGACAACAGAGGCAGAACCATACTCTGCTCTTAAGAACCACTCACAAAGGCTGTACACTGCCAGAAGGCTTCACCGCCCTCCCAAGAGCAGCAGTACTTACTCTAGTGTCAATGAGGGTTACTTTGCCTTCCCTCTCGTAAGGAAGACCCCTTTTCCATCATGAACAGTACTCTGGGCCTGCCACTGACATGCCAGGGGCATGATGCCAAGGCACTTCAGAGACAGAGATCGCACACGTTCCTGAAGGCTATACTTACCACATTCACACTCCTGCTCATCTCACTCATATCTTGAAGCCCAGAGCTCTCATACACTCTTTGTGAGCTTCAATTAGGTGCCTGCAATTTTCTTCCCCCTTCTCAATGATGCTGCAAAACAAAAAGAATTCCAAGGTTCAACAACAAAACATTTGCTTACTGTCACTCAAAGCCACAGAACTGACAAGCTGTTGGGGACAATCTGGAGCTTATTAGGCTCCAGAGATCTTTTTGCCCATCCTGTCCAGGGTAGCACTGCTTTGGAAAGTATAACACTATCTCAAAAAGATGGCCAAGTCCAGAGCTGTGCACTTAAAACTCTGATGAAATGCATAACAGAATTTCCTATTAACAGGCCAGTGTCTATTCTGGGCAAGTCTAGACTGGGATTTGTTATACAATGCAAGGCTGTCACATCACTTCAAGTATGCTGATCTCACCAGCAACCAGTTTCAAATCATTCGGTACGGAAGCAACAAAATTTCTAATAAAAGACCAATACTTAATAGGTTGGCCAGTAAATGATGGCTTAGTCCGGCTTCAGTTGGTATTTAGGGAACCTGAACAAAAAAAAAAACCTGTCCAGCTACTCTTAAAAAATTGATTTACCACATATGATAACTTTTGATGCTACTCATCCATCCAAGTGTCTAATACATATTCAAATAGCGGTAAAGAGCCCACCATCGTTGGTATATCACATATACCACAAAAGCAGTTCAGATGCGCTCTTTATTGACTTGCAGAGCGCTTCCTGTCCCCAGAGGTGGAGATTCCACCACGCTGCAGAGCGCAGGTCCCAGGTCTGATCAACCCTCATCTGCCATATTATGCTATTCTTGCTGCCAAAGGAAGAGACTACCAAACTGTGAACAAATGAAATACCATATTTTCTTCATCCTTTAAGTTTTATTACAGTAAGTATGGACAGATGTGCTGGCCACCCAGGGCAACTGCATCGGTCCCCAGATTTGCATCCTACCACCCTTTTCTCAGGGGGCCCTGGACTCACCTTCACACTACCACGTAACATGTACCCCTAGCTTTGGCAAAAATACAGTGTCCAGTATTATGTCACCTCTGAACAACATCTGTACGACTTGTCAGGCAAATAAAAGACAGTTTAGTTGCTGGACTAAAGTAATTTACTGTCATAGACAAAGGAACTCTATTTTGGGGGTGCATTTCATGCTACTTGATAGGCCCTACAATAGTGACTAAGCCTGTAATTACAAATGCAACTATACACATCATTGTCAAATTTTGCACCTCTGTGAGACACGTCATCCTCTGAGACCTAAAAAACAAAGTATTTTATTTAAAGGAGAACAGCATTTATAATCAATTAAACAATAAAAATGTTACTACTATCTGCTAGTACTTGTTGCTTCAGAAAGTCAAGAGTAGATTTGTAAGCAGCATTAAGAGATAATCTCTGAAACCTGTTTTAAACTAGGGGTATTAGATACTAATTGCTTCATTTCTAATTTATCCTTTTAAGACATTTTCTTCTCCTTGTCCCTCTCCCACTCCTCTTGGATGTTCCAGCACCCTCTATCCAGCCTGGGGAGGGCTCCCAAAAACCACCCCGGCACGTTGGTATAGGCAGAAACTTCTAGAAGGCAGCAAGGAGCGTGGCAGAGCAGGAAACCCACCGGGCCCGGTCGGAAGCAGGCGAAGGGCTGTTAAAACGCCCCAGGAGCCCGACGACGGGCCCCGCCTGCGAAGGGGCACACCTTCCCCAGGGGTCCCCAGAGGCCACCCCCCCACACCCCTCAGGGCGGCTGGGCCCCTCACCAGGCGTCCCGCGCTTTCTTGGTCTCGGGGCAGGCGCAGCAGGCCTTCAGCGGCTTCTTCTCGCCCTGCGCCTCCCCCGCGCCCTTGGCGTCACAGCTGGCGGCGGCCACCGTCGACATGGCGGGCCACTCCCCGGCGGCCGCAGCCTGCGGGGTAGAACGGGGCGCCCAGCGGCCGCTAACGGGCACCGCTCGCGGCCTTGAGGGCTCGGTGTGTTCCGGGTCGCCGTCCCCACCGCCCTCCCGCTCGCTTCCCTTCCCGTCAGCGCTTGCGCGCCGGGGCCCGCGGCATGCTGGGAGATGTAGTTGGTAAGCCCTCCTCTCCCCGCGCCCGCCTCTCCTCCCCGCGGTCGCTGCGCATGCGCGGCCCCGTCCCCTTCCCTCGGCTGGCCGTGCCCACCGTTATCCCAGCGCCAGGGCGGGGCGTTGTAACGGACAGCGTCTCCACAACCGGAGCCGCACTCTGCGACGGTCAATCCATCGACGCGTGGAAAGAGACATTCTCCAGGAACGCTCGATACTTAACGAGCCAGAAAGAAATAGGAAGGAGAAAGGGGCGGGGGGGAAATAGCGCCAAGAGCTGAGGGACCTGTGGCAGCTTAGCCAGAGCAGCGACTGACAGGGAGGACCTCAGCTCTGCCAGAGCCAGGCTCCAGGATCAGAAGGTTGCAGCCAGCTATTTATCGAGCACATTTATGGGATGTATGCACCTTTTCCGGGTTAAATGAAGGTGGCCCATCCACCTCATAGCCGGCAGCCGGAACAAGCAAGTGATGCATCATGTGTGTCCCACCCTTTTACCTCACATCCCTTTATTAAAAACAGGCATAATCAGGTCATACAAGTCACAATAGCCAGCAAGATACAAACTGTGGTAAGAACTTAATTTAGAATTAACAATTTGTAACTACAGATCTTAGAATCAGAATTGTCTAGGTTAGAAGGGACCTTTAAGATCATCTAGTCCAACACCATCAACCAACCTAACTCTGATAAAAAACCATCACTAAACCATGTCACTAAGCACTATGTCATCCCCGACACACTCCAGGAACCTCCTAGACTGTTCCTTCTCAGCTGTATTTTGTGCCCAGCTGATATCTGGTAGGTTGAAGTCTCCCACCAGGACAAGGACAAGTGATCTTGAGACCTCTCCCAGCTGCTTATAGAATATTTCATCTATCTGTACATCCTGGTTGGGTGGTCTGTAGCAGACTTCCACCACGATATCAGCCTTGCTGGCCCTCCTCCTGAGTCTTACCCATAGGCACTCAACCCTACTATTACCCTTAATTAGTTCTTGACATTCGTAACCCTCCCTAACACACAGCGCCACCCCTCCTCCTCGCCTGTCCCTTCTGAAGAGTTTGTAGCCATCCATTGCAGCAGCACTCTAGTCATGCGAGTCATCCCACCACATTTCTGTGACGGTGACTACATCATAGCTTTCCTGCCACACGACTTCCAGATCCTCCTGTTTGTTGCCCATGCTGCATGCATTAGTGTAAAAGCACTTCAGCTGGGCTACCGGTCCCACCATCTTTTTGGTGTAGGAAGGCCTAACTTCAACCTGACCATTCCCAGGCACAGTCATAGTTCCTAACCCATCGATGACCCTTGCGCCTCTGCTGATGGATTCCCCCCTTCCCCCTTCACACTTAGTTTAAAGATTGTTTGATGAGCCCTGCCAACTCCTGCGCAAAGACCCTCTTCCCCTTTGAGACAGGTGTACCCTGTCTGTCTCCAGTAGGCTCAGTGTCATGTAAGCCTTCCTGTGCTCAAAAAATCCAAAGTTGTGCCTCTGACACCAGGCTCGGAGCCAGGTATTGATCTGCTGGCTCTTCTTGTTACGTTCCTCGTGCTTCCCTGCGACTGGGATGACACAGGAGAACACTACCTGTACTTCTCTACCAGTTGTCCCAAGGCCCAGAAATCTCTTTTGATCACTCTTTGGTTTCTTGTTAACAACTTGTCTCTGCCTGCCTGAAAAATGAGTAAAGGGTAATAATCTGTGGGGCTTACCAGGGAGGGAAGTTTTCTTTTCATGTCTTTAACCCAGGCCCCAGGAAAGCAGCAGACCTCCCTGAGAAGTGGGTCGGGTCTGCGTATCGGGCTTTCCGCTCCCTTCAGGATGGAGTCGCCTACAACAACGACCTGCCGTTTTTTCTAACTGAGGATGTTTTGATGCTGGGTTTAGTCTGACTTAACCCTGGCGACACCTCCGTAGACATTGAATTGACCTTCTCATTGTGATTGGGTTCCCTTTGCAGAGCCTCATATTTGTTTTTTAAGGGTACCTGGGGAGGTGAGGGAGTTACTGGGGAGACGAGCCTGCTTCGTCAGGCAGGAACTTGTTCCAACAGCCCCCTGTCCTCTACATTACCTTGTTCAGCCTGGCAGAGAGAGGACAGGGAGTTCTCTGTAGCAGGGGCTCTGTCTGCCTGCTTGGTTTCTGCTATGGGAGGCAGGGTGCAACTCTGGCAGTCTTTCTCCCTCTCACATTCCCTGATTTTCCTCAACTTACTTACCTCCTCCCTGAGCTCCATCACTAATCAGAGGAGATCTTCTACCTGGGCACATCTCCCACAGACCTGCCCACCAATGCCAGCTGACACTGGCATAAGAGCAGGGCACACCCCGCAGCCCGATGTCCGAGTGGCAGCATGTTCCCACAGGAGCTCCATCTGGGAAGCTGCATCAGAAGTGGTACATGCAGAGCGCACAGACGCCATGGTCCTCTTCCATGTGGATACCATCGCTATTCTGTGGCCAAGTTGGTAGTCCTTCTGCCCTCTCCGGTGCAGACTCCCTTGTGGTGCTTCTTAATTTGGATGGCACACTCTGTGTCATTTAATCTGATTAAATACCTGCACGCAATTCTTAGTACAAGTACACAGAATCACTGCTTTAGAAGTTCCGGCCTCTCCAACAGTCCTCATCCCAGTTCCCATACGATGGTCATCTGGATCTTCTCCTTACATGCCAGGTAGCAGGAGAATCTTTTCCAGTCACTAGGACAGACTCCAGTGGTGATGGAGTTCCCACTCAGGCTCCACCAACACTCCTTCCTCTCTCTGGATCCCACAGGATACACACCCGTGATCCACTCCATAGATGCCCCAATGGCTGGAGGGTCTATTCTGTTCACCAGGATAGGTACTGGTGGCGATTGCGGCTGTCGATGAAGGGCAACTCCCTCATCCCCCATCTGCAACCCTCCATGTCTTAGTCTATGAGAGGGCAGTTGTAAGTCAGGCAGCCTGCCCTCAAGGGCTAGCCCAGCTGTGACCATCTTTACACCTCATGGGGCAAGACCCCAGGCAACAATGCACCGATCATATTGCCCATGTTTTGTTCCACCTTTGAGAGTTACTATCAATAGTGTGGTGAGGCCTATTGACAGGGATGAAGTAGCCATAACTCCCACTGGGGCAGAGGTCAACTTGGTTACCCTTGCTTCCAACAGAGTTGGAAGGGCATCCAGCAGGACCGCGTGGAGGTGTGACCTCTGCAGCTGAGCCCAGTTAGTAACGATGATCCCATCTTAAGAGAGTCATGGTTACTCCTGCCTCATAGTTACTCCTGCCCTTTAGTCCTACTCAAGTAGTAGAGAAAATGGGATGTCAGGGTTTTTTATTGCAGTTGTGCACAGAAAACTAGAGATCTATGGAGCGAAGAGAACACGTAGATGTGCAGGTACTGCATGTATGAGGATAGCCACCATCGCCGGCAACAAGAAATGTTGCTGTTTCATGGCTGGGGGCCAGCCTGGCCAGTGACAAGGAGAAGATATAGAACTGCTTTTCCTTTGTAGTCTGCCCCAAACTAGGCATCAGCAGCCACTCTTGCCTTCCAGGAATCTGCTATGTACTTGAATATTTTGTCACAGACGGCTCTCTGAGACGACTGCATGCTACACCTGTGCCTGCAACCAGTCCTGATGATGAAAGGGTTATCTCTGCACCTACACAGACTGGCAGGCACGCCGCAGAGCAAAGGGACACCCCACGTAGGTAACATGGGAAGGGCTGCACATCAGCAGGTATGACACTGCTGAGAGCTTGGAAGGGGGAAAGAACATGCCCACCGGGATGCAGCTGCTGTGCCTTTTAACGGGGTGAAGCAAGAGTCAAAGAATTCGCAGCTTATAGCAAGTAGTAAGGGGATCCAAAATTCTAGGAATGCTGACAAGAACATTTGGAGGGACAGAAAACCTGCATTTTAGGTATTTAATTATTTTTTTACTTTTAAGATTAGGTTTTTTGGGGCAGATTATCCCATACTTATCAATCACAGAGGTATTTATTTTGGTCTGTGATGAACAGTAGGTAGCAGTAGCTCCTGTAAAACAGGCTACACGCTCTCAGTCTTAGCAAAACTCAGGAGCTCAAAATATCTGCTAGGGATCTGAACACTCCAGTCAGGTAAAAGCCTGAAAAGGGTTCTGACCTATACATGAAATAGGCATGAAATATCAAACAAATTTCTTGTTTTCAAGAGCCCTGGGAAAGACAGAATTATTCATTATTTTTAGTATTTACCTTTCCAATAAGCCAGGCCAGAAGGGAGATCATTCTCTGTTAAGAGATTTTGCTCTTCTGTTTCTCTGGATCACCAAGGTGAATGCCAACACCGCCGACTCATGCCACCTGAAAAAATAAATAATAGGAGAATATTTTTTTTTTTTATCTCCTCATTCTTACAAAGAGACATGAGAAGTAGAACCTAACTCTTTTCCAGAAGTCCAAAGCTCCACATTATCATCGCACAG
Source organism: Numenius arquata (assembly GCF_964106895.1). NCBI lineage: Eukaryota > Metazoa > Chordata > Aves > Charadriiformes > Scolopacidae > Numenius > Numenius arquata. The sequence goes on along the minus strand of NC_133576.1, from coordinate 12,753,324 downwards.
GTAGATGAGGCTCTCCTGTTTTCACCATCAAGGCACCTCTGTGGCAACCTGACAATGCGACTCCTTGAAACGCAGGCTCTTGAGGAAATTGCCTATCCCTTGCCATCATGCCTCTGAAATGTAACTCTCACTCACCTAATCAGCCACCTACTTAATTATCCATGAATAATTGCTCAGTAGCCTGTCCTCAGCTATCCCATTGGGCTGGGAAGGTTGTTCAGACTGCCCTATGCCCACGCAGCCTCCTGGTTCAGCACACACGCACTGTGAGGCCATGCAGCCAGGTGTGGTGAACTGGAAGATGTACAGGTTGCGTATGTTGATCAGAATGTGCTTTTCCCAAATCCACATAAACATGCTGCAAGATGGAGCTGAGATTGAAATGCCTAGCAAAAGCATGCATTCAAAGTAGTGCCTTGTTACTAGTTTTTGTTTGGGTTTTTTTTTGTTTTGTTTTTTTTTTAAATATATTAAGCATGTTTTCCTTTCTAATTAACTAGCGTCATCTTTTCTTCCTAAACCTTATTTGGTGGCTACTATCCAAAGGCCTAGACAGAGCTGGTGACAGCAAGAGAAACTCTGAGGGAAAGCCTGTGGTAAAAAAAACCTCAAAGGGGGCTTCCCAAGTTGGCAAGTGAACAGTATCCTTTATTTAACAACATCTTTTATTTTAAAAGAAGAGTTTGAATGAGATTGATTTGGCCTGTAGAAACCAGGAAAAGACAAAACAGAACACATTTTATAATCTTGATGGAGTTACAGAATACAAAGGGCAGAGGGAGGTTAAAATTTAGTCATCTTGGGAGAAGACTTCAAAGGGGTCTCTGCACAAAGGTATGGCCTGTGGAGACTTAAACACCTCTGCAAGCAGCACTCATTTTAACTCTAGCAGCTTTCCAAATAGATTAAGAAGGAGCACTGCTATTTTGGCCATGCTGCCTGCAGGGTCATAGTTTGTAACAGAATCACCCTGGAGGAAGGAATCGCTTCTTGGTGGGATGAAGGGGCAAGGGCTGGGAGGGAGGAGAAGGAAGGAAATTGCCATTAAAGCACAGTTAACACGTTTTCATACTGACCAATTTGGAATACAGTGCAAAGGGGAGATTACAGCCTTTTCTCTTCTGACATTACATTGTGCATAAAGATTGATTGTTAACTTCGTGCTTTTTGTTTTCCACTTGTCCTCTGCTTGCTGACAGTGGCAAAATAATTATATTAAAGAGTATGTGTCAGAATGAACAGATTCATCTACCAGTCAAAGAGGAATGGCTGAGGGCAGGCTACCAAGCTCAGGCTGCTGGAAAACTGCCAGATCCAGTACCCAGGAAAGGAGATTCAGTGAAAATCTCAGAGCTTCAGAAAGAGATAATGAAAAAAGGCCCTCCCTCAATCTACCATGTCACTTGGCATCCTCGTGCCACATATGAGAGTACAAGGACTACAGATAGCACCGGACGTTTACAGCTCTGGGTTTAGGGAAGCAATGGGTGAAATAGGGGCAGACTGCCCAGTTGCCCTGGTGTTCCAAATTATTTTCCCTGCATAGCCCTTTATCAGAATTACAGAACATATAGCAGTGATTAACGATGTATAATCATCACAGTAGCACTGCAGCCTATACTGTTGGCTTCTTGTATCTTCAGTTTCAGCCCATTAAAAGAGTGGTTGTCCAAAAAAAGAAGTACTTTTCTCTTAGACTCAAGTAGACAGACTTTTCAAGCAACCTCAAAAATATATTTACATTCATTGTTACTGTTAAGTAGGGTAAGCCCCTGTCAATGTCAGTTGAAAGTAGCAATCTGGGGTAGTCTGGGGTTTTCCAAATCTCTCACACTCCTGATATGCATGATAGAGGGTAAATTTGGCTGTGGAAAATCTGTGTGGTGAAACACAGCCAAATATATTTTGGTATTTTCCACATAGTGCCTATTATGGGAACCACTAACCCTTTACTGTCTTGAAAAAAGAAACCTGTTCAATATTGGTCCAGAGAAATATTTTTGTCTTTTGTATTTGAGACACCCACTGCTCCAGAGGCTCAGTCAACCATACGCTGTGTTTGATTGTCAAAGGTGTCTGTGTTTCTGGTCAACACTTAGATACACACAGGGGAAAAAAAAGGACTTCAAACCTGTAAGTGAGATGACTTGTCAGGAGACAAGAACAATTGAGCCTTTGGACACGTGGCAGCTTTCCGCATCGCAGATGTGCAGCAGTTGATGTTGGATGTGCCTTTCAAGCCCAGTCAGGCTTACTTCAGTGCTTGCTGGGATGACTTATTAGCTGTTACTCTTCCTGAAGGGAACACCCATGAAAATCCAAGCATTCTGGAATAGATCGCATTGCACAGACTGGTGGGAAGGGAAGGCCAGGTGTTTGCACTCAAATGGCTGCATATGCTACCAACACAACAAAAGAGTGCAACTGAAGAAAGCAAGTGTGTGCTGTCTTGACAGTCTCTGTGCTTAGAAACTCAGAAAATCCCAACCTGTATTTGGAAAATAACATCACTAATCCTCCAAAAGACATGAATCTGCAAAGGTCTGTCCCTCCACTGCAGTAAGACCCTCTTGTTTTCACTTAAAAGTCAGAAAAAAATAGCCCAGGTTTAAAAGTGTTTACGCATGAAGAACATACATGCCAGGGGCAAGTTTTGCTAACCTCAGAAATATTTTTCCTCCACTGCAGAGTTAACCAAGACAGCTGCCAATATAGTTCTTTCCAAACAGGAAACCTCTTTCATTCTCACTTCTCACGACTTGAAAGAGTAAGACTTTCAAACTTCTGCATAACCCTAATATGAATTGTCAGAACTGATCAGAACGTGACCCCAAGCAATGAGACAGCTGAGCCCCTGTTAATACATAGCACCACATGCACGCATGGATGGCCTCCGTTTAGTCACCCCACAAAAATCAAATGCTGCCTAAGGTCTATGCTTATATATTACAGGAAGCCTCGTTCAGAACCTAAGTCCACTTGCCTATGTATTGAAGAAAAATGCCTCACTGTAGTTCCATAAAATATTCCGTAATACAAACTTCTAACCTTGACAAGTTCTGCTGCAAACCAGGCAGTGTTTCGTAACAACTCCAATGAATGGTGGTAAGATCTGTCCATCAACTGAGAAGCAGCAATATAGTAAGTCCACTTGTTTTCCACAGCACACATTCTAGTTGTCTTTTTTTTCCTCCTAATTGCTGTTGCTATTAAGAATTTTATTCTGCTTGGTGGCATGCCTTTTTCATGTCTGTGTTGGTAGCAAATCCAGCTTGTTTCAATCTATCCAAGTCTCTCTTGAGCATGTTTTATGAAATGTGGAGCTCCCCTATAGCAAAGAGTTTAACATTCACAACTGTGGGAGCTAACTGGAAGCCTGGAAGGAATCATTAGTATTTACAAATACACGAGTCATTTCACTTTTGAGATATCACTGATTGCAGCTGTATAATTCTGTGTACTCACATCCTAGCATCTCACTCCTTTTAAATATTGCATCAAGACATATGCTGCACAGTGCTGCAAGCTGCCTGTAAAGAGCCTGCAACACTGCCTTTCTTCTGAATCCATTTAGAACCCCCACAGCTGTTACTGGCAAAGATACAAAATAATGTAGAAATTTCAGTCACTCTTAAGCCATTCTTTTACATCAGTGGTCAAGCTAAACTTTTACTTTCAACAGTTAATTCTCTTGCACTTGTTTTCTTCTGCTTTTCTTACCGTTGATCCAGGAGAAGAATTTCTGAGTCCAATAAGCATTATTTGCACTTTCTGAAAGATCTTTAGAATCCTTATTCCCACCAAAAATCAATTGGACTTGACTATCAAGTGCTTGAGGGTCAGATTTTAAGAAGCATTACGGCATCTCTATATGCAAATGGAGGGATTCTCAAGAGAGCCTATTTACATTGACATCTTCCTAAATACATTATATAGCTTGAATACAATTATTTTTGAAAAACTGACATGGGAACACAAGTCATCTAAGTGGCAAAAAAATTCATCTAAACTTTCAGCTCAAGCCTATAACCTGACTATTTTGCCTCAATCTTCAATATGCTGTACAGTACACTGTGCAGTATTTTCTCCAGTACTGAGTGTCTTGGTTTGGTACTTACGCTGTGTAAAAATACTAAATTCTACTCAATGCATCCTTTCTGGACTGGCACATCACTAACTCCAACTACTCCAGCCCCTTATTTAAAACCCAGAATGGATTCTTCCAGGTTTGATTCTCCTAGGGATCCATCCAAAGACTTACTCAGGATCAAAGAGAGGATGTTTCCAGGTCAACATGCTAGATGCCGAGTTCCTATTGTGCTCTCACAGTTGATCTGTCAAGACACCAATGACATGCTCTAGAACCTGTACTGTGTTCTGTTCAGCATCCACCATTTGAGACTGGGAAGTGAAGTGAGAAGGGCTATGTGAGTCCAGGCAAAGACAGAGGAACTTTCAAGACTGGAGAGAACACAGGCTTCGTTTACTTAGATGAGGGAAGTGATACTTACACATCCTTCCCCAATCCTTGAAAGGACTCTGTTCAGCCCCCACCCAATTCTAGCTTTTTTCTTCCCATGGCCCAAGTGTCCCATCACTGCTGCCTCACCCTTTTATTTCTGGCAGGCCTCCCCCAGGCCCTTGGATGTGTGCTAGCCCTCAGCTGACCTCCATTCAGTGGATTGCAACTGAAGAATGGTAAGTAAATTTTTTTTTGGAACAGTTTAATAAACAGAATTAAGATCGAGTTGCACTAATTGTTTAAGAGGAAAGAGCGTAGTGTATGGAAGAGTTATACTGTATTCTAATAACAAGCTGAAATGGGACTCCATAGCACTTCTGTCCAGCTATTTAATTTCTATTAAAAGAGTGGCTAAAATGGTCACAGAAAATGATGATTCCCTGATGCTCCCCCTTCAGATCAGGCAAGCACAAACATTCATTCCCTGGAAAAGTTTTCCAACTAGTTGGAAGCCAGACTTGACCAGGCACCTTGGCAAGCAATAGGAGAAAGAACAAGGAGTGCAGAAATGCTGCAGAGGTCACCAAGGTACTCCATTTTATAGTTTTTGACATGTCAGAAAAATACATACTACGCGTCTCCCTGTCTGCTGAACTGTTAGGCTACCCTGCACTACTGTGGGCTTTAGTACAAACCATCCATCAAGCAGCCAGTAAAACTCTAGCTACTGAACTCCTGAGCTTCTGGCTAGAAAGATCTCCTGGGCTCAAGGAGACAACTTTCTGTCTACAACCCTTGACATTCTTAGGGAGTCACCACCCTGCTTATTCATGCCGGCTCCCTGCCTAGTCTGGGGGAGAGCAGAGTCGAGAAACACTGAAGATTGGCCAGGCCAGGATGGTCGTTGCTGGTGACAGCACCCTCCCTGTATCCCTGCAGGCTGAACAGGTACCACCAGTCAAGCGTTAGGGAGATCAGTACTTCAGTAGGGCCTCTCCTCAGGCTCAAGTAAAACAGGGCAACTCACATCTATCCCATCCAGACTATTAACAGGCTCCAAATGGTTTTTGGATTGCCCTTTTAAAGAAATGGATATCACCAGAACCAGAAGTCAGTGGTGGCTGGAACCCCTTCCACTCCCTGAAATCTCTCTCATCCCTCCTCAAGCACCTTCTAGTTACAGCTACCTCTTGCCTGCCTTCCCTTCCTCCCTGCACTTGGACTCCCTTTTCCCAGTCAGTGAGTTTCCTCTATTCCCCCCAGCTCAATAGGCAGCTATAAGCAAACACAGTTGTTAATTTATTTGTCTGTTTGTCTATTTAAAAAGCAATAAGGCTGGAGCCAACCTCTCACAAAAAGCAGATATGGAATCTGATCACAACCCAATTACAAGCACATTTCTCATCCAGGTCTCCAGAACAAGAAGTAGTTGGATTGCTTTGAAGATACAAGCTCATCCCAATTTCTAAGCCAGAAATATGGGATGAAATCCTGTCCGTTAAGTCAATGTAACACTCCCATTAAATTGTTCCTCTGGTTTCCAGAGGATAATTATAACCAGAGGATAAAAAATATTCCACCATACGGTTCCTCTTACCTCTTGTGCTCTGACTAGGATGCAGCATCTCCTCTGCTGATTCAACCACTGATTGGGGCAGCAAGGAACAGAGGGAATCTAATGTTTAATTTTGAAAAGAAACATTTTAACACACTGGAACTTGAAAGCTAACATGTTGACACTGCCATTTATTTCTCTTAGTATTGCATGGGAGGAGTGAGAACACTAGGCATTCACTCATTCCCTAAGGAGTTAACTAAGACCCTTTTCCTACTGAGGTGAGACAAAAACATTCCTGACTTCAACCCAGAAAATCATCCAAACGTCATCCCTGTTCATTAAGAATCTCATCCAAAATTCATCCAAGTGAAATTAAGTATACGAATCTCCTTCAGAGAATGCCTGAAGTATTGGTAAACTTGAAGGGTTTGTCACAAATTGGCCTTCTCTGAACAATGGGCTGAAAATGTAAATTCTCCCTTCCTTTTTTTTTTTTAAGTGCTAATTAAAACCACTACAGAAGTCTTTCAGAAGGCTTTGAGGTGAATTCTTTAACTGTGATCACAAAGTACTACTACATTTTCTTTGAACTTTGACTTTTTAGACAATCTGTAAATTCCTTCTAGTACACAAAATCTGCCAACAGAGGTACTACAAAAAGCAAAGCAAGGGAGAACAGAACCTTCATCTGGTTTTCCTATTTCAATAGTTTTATCTCAAAATGTCTTTCTTAGCAGAACACTTAGTAAAAACAGCACAAAGAAACCATAGAATTCACCTTGGCAAAGCTCCATTTACCACAATCAGTACTCCAAGGCCATTTTTACAAAAGACGTCACAAGTTACAAGTGAGGTATTTGACAATGGATATAATGCCTTACTATAGCCAAAAGCCAGCAGAGAGACAAGGCCTCGATCCACAAAACATCAGATTTCACAGCAACTGTCTTCTCACATCTTTTTGGACTTACCTCTGCTTCTTGCCAGAATAGTGACCACATCTTCCTCCTCCTCTTTTCTTCACTCTCCTTCACCATCTCTTCAGATAGGCTGGGAGGAAGGATCCCTTCTCGTGGATTAAAAACCTAGCAACCACATTGAGTGCAGCCTCGTGCTGCTGCTTTTCTGCTCCTTCTGAATCACACATCTGGAAAAAGGTGTTTATTATACACAGTAAACCATGCAGACATCGGACAGGGAATGGAAATTAGGGCTTACCTTAGATGGGTCCAAGGGCCAAAATCATTTTGTATCATTTCACGTTTAACAGAAGTGGTGAACTGGCACCACCCAGAGTAGACTGTGATGGACCGTACATGGAGAAATTGTGACATCGTGTGGCAAGAATGGGAAATGGCACACTAACGGTTACTAATTTTAAACAGATGACTTTAATTTTGGCATTTCCTGCCATCAAAGCCTCAACGGTGCTTTTAATGCTATAACTTTTCTGCCTGTAACTTAGATTTTTTTTTTTAATAGTTAGAAAAAAGCCACCACGCAGCATGACATGCACTCAGCGCCACAACAGTGCTGTCATTTGACAACAGCTAACAGACAGCAAAAGAGGGCCATCTACATAATTAAGCTTAATGTCATATGGATGACATCTTGCCAGGGGTTTCACAGATCCTCCTGGATTGCAGGGGAAAAGTCACATTCAAGAAACCCAGTACTCTCCTAGGCTTTGGAGGAAGACGGAAAACAGAGTAAGGACTCAATCTATCTAGCTCAACTTCTTTGCCTTCTCCCCCCGCAAATCCTGCCTTTCCACACTCTTTCCCACTTTTTCAGCTCCTCATCCAGGTCTTTCATTTTCTTGTCCAGACCACTTCAGTTCCGCTTTACCAGCTGCTCACCCTGTCTCTCCCTCCTCCCCCTGCACCCTGGTTCTCTACCACCTCACTCTCTCCTACTAATTTTTCTTTGCTCAGCCAGCTGAGTTTCTCCTCTAAAAAAATCACACTTTCACATCCAATCCATTTTCTCTTTGTCCAGCTACTATTCTGCTCTCAACTAATGCCTAATACTACCTTGACTAAATTTTCCACTTCTTTTTGTTTGATTTTACAGTTCAAACACATCAGCAAGTCATCACAGCATAACAAGTCCATCAACAGAGTAGCAGAAATTCATCCTGCAGCAAATTACACCTTTTTATCTTAAGGTTAACATGAGGTAAAATGTCCATCAGCCTCTTTCATGGGCAGCTACACTAGTGCATTTTACTACAATTTCGCAACATGCTAAGCCTTGGCACAGACTTAGTCCAGTCAGTGACTGCACAGTAACTCACAAAGGTGTGGACAGTTTACTCACACATCTGAGCACCTGGTGTCCCCTCAGAGCCAAACGACTATAAAAAAAAACTAATCACCAGATAGACAGCACCCCAGCTCAGTCTTGTTCTGGAAAAGCGATTACTGGAAAAAAAAACAACCCAAAAATCATGCTACAGCGCTCAGCACTGAGAAGAAAGCCCATTAGTCAAGTTCTTTGAAAACTGTACCTAAGAAACAATTTTTTTTGATTGCTTACAGTTTAGTTGCCTTCAGCCCCCTTTCACCAGAGCAACAGGATGTGTCCTTGATGTGGACAGACAGACCTGCCAGATAAACTTTGAGTCCTTTTTCCAAAGTGCTGGTCAGAGACAAGGTTGCCAGAGTTTCAGAGTTTACTGCCTGGGATCAAATATGTTCGTGGGTCCTTTTGTGTTTGGAAATGGCTGATCTGCATTTAAAAAAAAAAAAAAAAAAAAAAAAAAAAGATACCAGTTCAAACCAAACTTTACCCCTTTGCCTTTTCAGTCTGTTCCACAGCCCTGGCCAGGTTTCACTCCAGCTGCAGGTCCACAGGAATACGAAAGACTTCAAGCAAAGAATATTCAGGATAGTAATAACCAACACAACTTTCAACACTTGTAAGGCTGTTCACTGTCCATATCTGTAATTAACAGAGATTTCTCAGAAATGTTAGTTAAAAATAAGCTACTGTGTTACACACACACGCCCTAATCTAATCTAAGTAAGCTACATGAACTTGAACCTTGAGCTTTTTAGCTCAGCCACATATAACTGTCACCTCCCATGAGCAAGTGCTAGTCTTCAGGCAGCTACGCAGTGACCTGAAAACTTTCATCTTTTATTTTCTGACAGGTTAGTTTTCAGCCACATCAGTCTCCTGAGATGGTTCACCACATAGTCTTTCAGCTGCCAACACCAACTGATCAGAAGCAGTGGGACCAGGCAGCTCATGGTTAACACAGAAGAAGGTGGCAACATTGGTATTACATTTAGACCAATTTAATGTGGTTAAAGTTTATAGTGGGGCTGCACCTTTTTTATCTTCCACAACTCCAGAGTACTTGTCTGTCAGGCTGTGTCCTGGGCTTTAATTGTACTCTGGCTCCTCCACTCATGTACGTGTTTCATTGTTCCTTCTCTATCTGTTTCCACCTGGTTCCTTTTCTCATCAGAAAAACAGAAGTCCAGGCCACTGGTACCCAGACATCTCTGAAAACCTTAAAATGGAAAAATGTGAGAGTGTGGAGCTGACAAAGAACCATTTTTGGCCAAAGTACAGTTCACACACTTTGTTACCTCAAGGCACATGTCCAGCATGGAAAAATTTCAGCATGGAAATTACAAAGTTCTAATGAAATGTGATACAAAAAAGGAAAACTGAACTTGATCATGAGAAACATTGGGCAACTCTATTAACAAGTGACTTTTGCTGCACCTGTCAATAATTATAGTAAGGTATCACTTTGTAAAGGTCTTTAATAAAACGGAAGGCCTTTACAGCCTGTTGGGTATCTTTAGGGCATGATCAAGCCATTGTGGAAAATAACATCCTACAGATGTCACTCAGCTGTGATGGCATTTCTTAGTTCAGACTCACAACTGAGTCTTCAATTAACCCATTTTGATCAACTACCCGAAGAAAGAAATTGCTGCTTGTTACGGTTTGAGAAATCCCCAACAATTTATTGTTGTTTAGACAATTATTCTATCACCCGATGACCCCTCCCCACCCAGGAAGGGGAATCAGAAAAAAACAAGGAAACCAAGGGTTGAAATATAAACAGACTTAATAGACTAAGACTAGATAATTAACATCAATAACACTAAAGAACCAATATTGATCCCAATACCAACATAAAATATACAAAGATTATACTCAGCCAATTCTATCAGCAGGAAGCTGTTCCCTCCCAGCTGTGGACAGCAAACGTCGGACACTGTGAACACTATGGTTTCAGGAAGAAGGGAAGGCCTCTGGGGTCCGGCACCAGGGCAAGGAGTTCTCCAGATTGCAGCCATTAAGGAAGAGAGAGCACTTCGCAGCAAACTTTCTAATTTGTATTGAGTGTGTCATTCATGGTGTGAAATAATTCTGTTGGCCAGCTTGGGTCAAGCGCCTGGTTCTCGCTCCTCTTCATCCCCGCACCTGGCAAGGCTCAAAAACACTGAGACCTTCAAACCCGAATACCATAGCTGGCTATAAAGTAAATATTTTAATGAATTCACTAGAGTCTTTTAAAAGTGCAGTTTTCCCAGGCATTAGAAATTAGTCCTGTGTCACTCAAACCAGGACATTGCTTCAAACAAGCGGTGGGCCTTTAAGAAAGTAAACCTGCATTCAAAGTTGAATTCAATGGCTATGTGTGAATTGGCAGAGCAAAGAAATTTGGAGTCACGGTCGTAGAGTTGCTCTCCTGGGATGAAGGACCGAGGTGCCAAAATTTTATGCCAGATAGGACAAGCTGTGAATTCTTTGATAGACACAGTTCTACACACAAAATAACTAACACAAGGGACCTGCTTCAAAACTATGAGCAGAGGAGAGGGCCCAATTGCAATTTTGCTGCTTTTTATATCCTGTTCCGAAAGTCTCAGCAGCATTGCCTCTAAATCTCCTTAGGCTGACAAAAGCATTGACCCTTCCTCTTTAACAGCATGAAGAAGCCTCAGGCTTTGTTCCCTACAGAAGATGATGGCCTCCTCCTTGCAAAAACAGCAATGCGTCTTAATAACAGCGTAGTATTTATTTGTAATGCTTCATGCAGGTCTCTCCAGATGCTTTACAAATGCAAAAAATACCTGCAGCCTCTCTGGGAAGCAGACAGCAAGCCAATTTATTTCCACCACTTTATGGCAGCAGAAGTCCTAAGCAGTAACAAGCAGAGCCAGGAGTAAGAATACCCGGGCTTGAATCCAGCCCCCAACTGTAATTAATAAACCAGTTTTCTTTAGCGCTGCGCGAGGGTCCAGGGGAACTGGAGAGCATCACATAAAACAACCAGAGCAAGAACTGCTGAAAAGCAAAAATACCTAGTCCCTCCCTCTCCATGTCGGTCGGTCAGTCGTTCCCTGTCCTCCCCAAACCACCGACCGGCCGTCCCCATGCCTGTTCCCCTGAGCAGCCCACGACGGGGGCTCTCCGCGGCTCCCCACCGGGGAGAATGCAGTCATCGGCGGGGAAGGGAGTGCGGCTGAACACGGGGGGCTGCCCTGACGCCCACCTCACGCAGGTGGCGGTGGGGACCGATGAAAGACCTGCTGACGTCCCCGTCTTCCAGGCCGCAGCAGGAGAGCGCTTTGTCCCCCACCACCGCCGCCGCTACCCAGCAGGCAGGCGGCACAAAATGGAGGGCCCGGGGCTCTGCGGGAAGTGGGGCCTACGGGGAGTTTGGAGTAGGCTGCGGCAGCCTGCCGGGAGCGGGGAGGCGGGGGAATCCGACGGACGGCCAGGGCCATCCCCGGGGAAAGGCCCAGGAAAGCCCCGCCGCCCTGCGGTGGAAGGTAGCGGCTCCCCCCGCCCCGCCCGTCACGGCCCGCCGTAAGGGGCGTGGCCTTCTCCCCTGCCGGCGGTCGCCATGGGAACACAGACGGCGGCGCCATGAGCCGCACGGTGACCGGCGCGGTGCGGGCCCCGCTCCTCGGGGACAGCAGCGGCCGAATGGCTCCCGGCCGGACCTTCGACTGCCTCTACGGTACCGGGCCCGGCCGGGAGGGGCAACGTTCTCCTCGCCGCACTTGCAGCCCCCGAGGATGGGGGACTGTTGCGGCCAGGCCTGACATCCCTCCGCGAGGAGGGAGGCCGCGTCCGGCTGGGCCGGCCGGGCCCGGGGCGGGGAGTTAGGTGCTGGCTGGATGGGCGCGCAGGTCGTGAAGCGGTAGGGCTGGCCGAGCAGACATCCCGCCTCTGCCCGGGCCTCCCCTGCCGGCCGGCTGGCCCCCGTGCAAGAGGAGTTGTACGGCCGGAGTTGGCCGAGGGGCTGTCACTGAGCGACCGGCAAAGGGTTAGGCAGGGGAAGCAGGTTTGGAGCTGGATGCCACCCCCCGAGGAGGAGGGCAGAGCCACATAGTGGTAAAGCCTTAGGGTCGGCAGCAGTAACAGAGTGATCAGGAGCGAGGGGAGGCTTGGGACTATGAAACCTGTGCGAGCCGGGGGAAAGACAGTACTAGCTCTATATCCCAGAGGGAAGCATCATGTACAGTATATTTCCACTGATTACCGTTGCACCGTGCTTTCTTTTTTTTCTGTTGCATGTCTTCATTTTCTGTTTAAGTTGGCAGTGCTTTCAAGAAAAGTAGATTTTTCTTCAGTCGTGTTCATCTTCCACATGCAGTAGTATTTCAGCTCTGAGGCTCATTTGTGTGATGGTGGAGTTTCTTTAATATGGAGACATGTATTTCAGGGTTTTTTCTTTCCTAGTTTCTTCTATGGACAGATCTTTAAAGAGGGAAGTGGAGCCTGACGACTCACACTGGTTCCTCAAATATGTAACTAGTTCCATTTATTCACTTATCTTTCAGACCCTCTGTACACACCATCAAGTGAGAAGGACCATTCAAAGTCAAATGTCCATGTTCAACTTGTTGGTGATAAAGTGGTAGGTGTTGGCCAAAGATGGCTCACATGCACACCTTATATTTTTGTGTGTATGCGTACACATGGGTAGAAACTCTGTCCAGTTAAGTTCTAAGCTGCCTTCTTAACACAGCAAAATACAAAGCAAAGGAAGTGGTTTTATCTAAAACAAGATTTAACACAAAGAGTAACCATGATTGCTGACCTAGGGTGACTCTGTAGCAGCCTAGAAATGCCCAGTATCATGTCCTGAGTAATTTCCTAAATTGTGTGTCAGTATTTTTAATAGAATACCTCCAAATGCTGTTAAGAATAGCTTGTATATGTTATTAGGATCTAAGAAAAGAACTGGACAGTTGTTGGGCTGTTGTTCAAGCAGAGCTGTTAAAACATGTTATTTCACGTGGTGCCTCGTCACTTGCCTGGGAATATACTTACACTACAGCTCAAGGTAGCATACTTAGACAGTTTAAATTGAACTAGGTAGCAACAGCTAAGCAGCCTGTAAAGATTGCAAACCCATCCTGATTCTTTGTACTAGGTTAGCACAATTTTACTTCCTAGCTAAGCCCTTAGGTAGCTAGCCCATGCTTGGCTCCCTACTGTATTTGCTCCCTTACTATCAAAATTCACCTTAACTAGTTTAAAAGCAGCTAGGACATGACTGTGGGAGTTGCAGTCACACCTTTAGACAGCAGTTATTGATAGCTGGGCAGGCTGCATATAGGTGGAATGCCAAAGCAAAGCAGACTTAGTACAACTGCACAATGAATTGGATTTTAAACAAAGAGTCCTCTTGAAGCTTTGCACTTGGCTGAGCCTGCAAGGCAGATATTCTGAGCTCTGAAACTCCATTGCTGTACAGCGAGGAGAAAATCCCTGGGCAGCTTTCCAACAACGCACGGAATCAAGAAACATTTTTCTGAAGAATGTTTCTGGATGTCTTTTATCCCATTATCTCAGACTCTTTCTTAGATCTACGTGAAAAAAAACAAAACAAACTGTGTTATTTGTCTGCCTCTCCATAGAAAGACATACACATGGAGCTGGAAACATTGCCTGTCATCATAGAGATCCTTGCAACAACATGGCTGTGTTAACAGTTCAGGTCAGACAAAGTAAGCAGGCATACTGTCACTGATGTTGTCACATCATAGGTATAATGTTGCACGTGGGTATGGTGACAAGCTGTGACTTGCATAAAACATATTTTAAGCATATGAATCAGCAAGTGCATAATGTACAATACAAATCAATAAGACTTTGAATTCTTAGTCTATAGCATCACAAAATGGAGTGGACAGGGATTGTGATAGTTTATAGGGTTTTCCAAATTCTTGAAAGTTGAATTCCCTTTAAGGAGAAATGAAACAAAAATGCAGTCTCATGCACAGCAAGCAGCTACTCACAGTAGGGTGCCTAGATCTTCATCATCTGACATTCTCTTACACTCTGGTCAGTCGGTGTACTTGAAATGTCACCACTACCCTATATGCATCTGAGTTAGCACCTGCTGAAATGAAAGGGGCGATTCACAATTCAAATCTGATTTCAGGCTTCACAGAAGCTCAATCCAAGACAGCTACATCACTTATACTTGAGTCACGATTGCAAAGATTTATTGGCAACCATAAATTTAGAGATTTAAGGCATATCTACCCAGGAAAATTAATGCTTAAAAGGAAAGGTGTGGATTTTTAATGTGATCATTTTTGTGTGCTAAGTCCTGCAGAGATATTTTTAACGCATGCTAAAATTGTTACAGTATAAAATAATATAACTTTACTCTGTAAGTGGAATATGTTACTTCATTTCTAGAGCACACGAAATAGGAGGGAATTACATGGGGTAATGTGGTAGAAGTTCACATTACTGCACATTCACAGTTACTGCACACTAACTTCTTTATGTAACGAACTGTTAGACCCTTTGATTTTAAGTATAAGTTTAGACACTGGAAAACAGCCAGAAGACATATCTGTGCATCTGCTGCTAGTCTGGTATGCTCCACATCTTGAGAAGCACCATCTAACCAGCTGACATCATTAGCATACGTATGCCACTTCTTTACCCATCCCAAATGTGCAGTCCTGTAAATCACAGCAAGCTGAAATTCTGATCTCTTTACTTCTGTTTGAAATCGCTAAATCACTGCCTCTCTTCTTTGTGTCCATGCATACATTAGGTGAAGGCACCAATGTTAAGAAGTATGTTTAGTACCTTGATCCATTTCCCAGGCTACAGTCTGCTCTTGGAGGGCAAAGATCCAGTGCCTCCATTTATCAACCAAAGATGGAGAGGGAAGGCTCAGCATTGTCTGGAGGCTCTTCAGCAGCTTTCTGTGTAAGTGTTCTGTGGTTGGATAATTTAAAACAAACACACAAACAAAACCAACAAAAACCCATGCACATTGAAGTGGAGATGACTGCAATTTGCTCCTACTTATATTTCGCTTGAAATTAAGAGATTGCAGCTGTTGTGGAGTATGGTTGCCCATCTGTTTCTTACAGGGTGGATGTTGCACATTCCTTCATCCCTGTGCTATCTGCTTTGCAGCGGTTGCCGGGAAAAAGAAGAGTTATTTCAGTCTCTTATAGATCAGATAAGTTATGAAGACTTCAGTGACTCGGGTGTTACTTCAGCAGGAGCTGTTTCCTTTTAGTCCCGTGCAGTTGCAGCTGGTTAGAATCCTTTTGCTGCTCATTCAAGAGCGTATGGGGCCCGAACCAGGGCACCACATTTTTAGTGTAGGGGTTTCTTAGTTGAACTTTCTCCTGGCATTACAGTTTTGGCTTCTGATTCAGCAAATATTTTAAAAAAACATTTGTGTTTTGCTACACCGTGTGGTTTTTGGAGTCCTCTTGTAGCTGTATTCAAGACTGCAGGCATCAGCCTAGATAGTTGTTTCCAGAGGTTTTTGCTGCGTTAACAAGCTGACTTTAGACCAGGGGCTTTTCAGAGGATGGGTGCTCTGGGGTTGCTGGTAACTGAGTTCTACCACATGCCAGATGGTAACCAAAGAAGTTTAATAGTGATACAGCAGATTTCACACCTGGTTTCAAAAGCATATTCTTTCATTTCCATAATAAAATAAGAATTTTGGAGCCTTTTTTCTTCTTATTATTTTCAGCATTTCAAACTGTCCCCAGTACACAAAAACCTTAGTAGCTTCATATATTTTGCCTGCTACTCTGTAATAGGAATTTATTTGATGCCTGTGCTGCTTTAAAATTGATTTACATTTCAACAACATGTATTTGCAAAATGTCTTGAAATTAACAAAAAATGAGAAACACATCCCCTCTGTTTCAACCTGCACTGATTGACAGTGTTGCTGATACCGAAGATAGAATATTTCCCAGCTGTCTTCTGCAGTTGCAATGCCTCTGCAAGGTTACCAGGAATAAAAGCTCATTTATTTCAGCAAAGTCAGCAAATATAAGTCAAGGACATGCAAGAGGCAGGATCTGTGGAATAAAAGGGGCTGTTTCACTGGGTTCCCATTCTGCCTATAACTATACCATGATAGGATGAACAGCTTATGCTAATAAAGTTAGATCATAAGAATAATTGCCCACCTGTGCTGCATGAAACACAAATCCATCTGGATGGAGCAACAGTCTGATATGTAAAGAGTCAGTCAGTGGAACTAGCCATCAGCTCAATTAACTCATTTGAATTACAAACACAAGTTCACAATAATAGGTTGATTAGTGCTGAGCAAGTATCTCAGGTTACTGCACTGCACCTCAAAGCATTCCGCTCTTTTTTTGTCATGTGATATGACTGAAAGCACTGGGAAGAGATGACTTTAAACTTACCTTGGCAGTAAATTTTATGTCACAGAGGTTAATGAAGCATCTCTCTGTAGGCTTTGCAGTAGTGGGTAGCCATACTGTGGCTCCCCGAGTTCCACAGTACATCTCGCAGGGCTTAGATGAGGTCTTTGAAGACAACTGATCTCAGCATGCAATCCTCTGTTTTGATCCCAGCTGTCGAGCAATGTTATGTATTGTTAATTGTATCTCTGTAAATATACCTCTGTATTTAAAATTAGGCAGCAGCAACCAACTCCAGCACCCACAATCCCATACATCTGAGGTCAGGATTCTTACAAGTTGCCAAAAATGGTCTTACAAAAAACATGACCTTCAGGACTTGCCATATATCTAGCTTAAGAAAATGACTTACCTTAATGGCATGATTTGGGCTTTTTTTTTTTTTAAAGAAGTTCTGTTTCTTGTCTTTAACCACCTTGCAGGTTGAGAAGAGTAAGACTGGAATATAAAGTGGTTGTGAAATCAAATAGCAATCCTGATGCTTTCAAAGGACTCAATTCTACCCATTCTTTCACTGACTGCCTTAATGAGGTCTACCTCATGGTCTTCCAAAGCTTTAAAATAAAGAAAACCCTCCAAGATATAATAGAGAAAAATTTAAACAGTCTGCCTACTTTAAATTCAAAATGGGAAAAAAAATGAAGAAAGGCTGTTCTTGCAAAAGATACGCCAAAAGATACACTTGTTCCAGCATGGGTTTTGAAACATTCACATGGTCATACTAATTTTTCTCCTTTATTGGAGAATTCAAAGTAAAATTGCTGATTCTAAAATTTTCCACATTCGCTCAAAATCTCTTTAGCTACTTTTGAAAGGTAGAAAGTGGTGGACTTCCCCTTTGCTCATTCTTCTCCTTTATACATATTTTCTGTTATGAAAAGTTTCTCACTCTTAAAGAAATGAGCTTGCTCCTCCCGTTCCCAATAAAAGTAGGTTACTTTACAAGGTCAAGCATTTACAAGTTGCCAGTCCTTTTCATGACAAGCATATAAGAAAGCTTTATTAAAGGGAGCAAATGACCATTTCTTGCCCACACATAGTGGGAAATATACATGAAGTGTCAAACTGTTTTGCTATATATATAAGTATGGAAAAAGCAAAATATAATTGCTTGTATAAGTATGGGGATTTTGTGGAATTTGTAATGTGGATGTTTGATTTTGCAACCGGAGAAGTAGAGAGAGAGGTTAAAAAAAAAAAAAGAGCATAAGAAAAAAGATCAGAATTGCTCTGAATGTACTTCTTAAATGATATGCTGTACTTTGGCTTTTAGAGCTCAATCTTCTCTTCAAATACCTCAAATCGTGTATGAAGATCCTGAAGTTAGTGGAAGGAATCGCTACAAATATTTTGCACGGTAAGGAATGAACTGATTTGAAACAGAGTTCAGAAGCTTGCTTTTGTGCAGTTTAAAGAGCACCTAAATAAATGCCAGAGCCTTATTTTTTCTGACAATTCTTTGATCACTGTTATAGAAAACCTAAATGGTAACCAAGTCTTAAATCATAAGGGCTTTTTAAATTCACTTTATGCCAGAATTTTTAGGTAATGAGTTATCAAATAAGCAAATGCATCAGGCACTTTGTACTTAATAAATATTTGTAGAAAGCTTTGGGCTGTAGATCCTCCTACCCAAAGGAAGAAGATGCTCAGAAAGCCATTGTGGTTCTCCAGACTCCTGGAAAGGTGCCACCTTAAGAAGGAACCTTTGAACTCCCAGTTTCTGCCACGAGCAGAAAAGGAGCAAAAGGGATCCTTCATTAACTTTTCATTGATGTGTCCTACTGCAGGACTGCTCTGCTCCTTCCAGCGCGATGCTGCAGGTCAGCAATGGACTCAAGATCTGAGCCAACAGCTAGTGTACAAACATTCTCAACTTAGCCACATTCACATATATTTTTAATTACTTTTACTGTTTCAGTTAGCATCTATTGGTCAATGTGTCCACTTTAAATATGCAAAAATATATGCCACGTTTAATGAATTGAAGTTCTTTATGGCTTATTTAATAACAACAAAAAAAAGGACAAAGACGATGTTATCTTCTGCAATTTGAAATTAAGCTTTATAGTCTCTCAAAGGCTAAGGAAAATTGATAGTGAACTGCGATATGCAAACTGTAAGAATTAAAGCCTAAGAAGGAATTATTAATATGTTGTTGAGCTCATATCACTTTCAAGATATATCACTTCATAAAATACTGCAAAAAAGGAAACAATTGAATTAGGTAAGTCCAAAACAGCTTACCTTACCAGCTGATTGTAGGAATTCATTTCAGGATTTCCAGAAGTTATTGAAAAAGAAAACCTCTCTCAAAAGCTTAAAGTGAAAAAAGTAAAAACTAATTAGTGAAATATACATGAAATGTTGAGACACTCAAAACTAACTTCTTTTAATTATTGTCTTGTTTTGCAATTCCACTTTCTGCTTTGAGAGAAGAATAACACTCCTACTGCTGAAACTTTCTCTGTTACTCCTTAGGTATGAAAAGAATTATTTAATGTTCAAGCACAATTCTTAAACATACAACTACAGAACCTGAGTTGTGGAAAATCAGTGTAACTCCACTGAAATTAGTGGACTGCAGTTTTTCTAAACCATAATGATCTTTTGCGCTTATGATTGTTGTCTGACATCTGCATTCTCTCCTTTCAGACCTCTCATCCCTTATAATAAGCTGCTTCCACTAAATGTTGCTTATGCGATGGCAAAGTAAGTAGTGACTTCTGGAACATTACTTTTGTAATGGGTCACATCTCACCAGAAAAAGATTGGGAAACTATTTAGCTGGTGACCAATATTATCATAATGAACCAACAGAGAAAAGCATATTAAGAGGTAAGGGTTTCTTCCCCATTGAGAATTCTTGAGGAAACAGATGACTGACTGACTGACTCAGAATTTGCTTGAAGTATATAAGTAGTGCTTTGTGGGTAAAGGACATGTGCCTCAAGTGTGTTGTGAGGCCTGAAACAGAAAGCCATGTGTCTCTGAATCCTAGAAGAAATACCAATACAAAGAAGATCCTCCAATACAGCAATATTGTTGGAAAATCTTATGACATTTTTATTACAATCTTTCTGACAGTTGAAGTACTGTTCAGTAGTGTAGAGCATCCCTGAAGTAGTCTAATGTGGTTTTCAGTGGAGATCAAATTTTGAGGGGACATAAGAAGATTCAGTTCCTAGTAGAGTCAATGGAAGTCTGCTTACATCAGAATTGAATTTTTGTTCTGGAATTGTTAGAAAGACAAACATGTAAGCTAAATGGAAGCAGTCCTGCTTCATTTTCTGCTCAACTATTACTTTTTGTGCCCATTAAAAGCAATGTTTTAGAATAGATACATAGGGAAGATTTGCATGTAATAACTTGTGAGAGCTGAAACCAGGTTTCTGGACTCTTTACCTGAGGAGGAAGGTTTCAGAGGACGCAGAGTAGCCCTCAGTCTGCTTTTACTAAAGATAATGGAGTTAACATCAATGGGAACAATGTTAAGATAAAACAAAACACATTTGGATATCCTACCTTTGACTTAGTGTTGTGTTTCCGGTTTGTTTTTTTTGTTTGTTTGTTGGGTTTTTTTAAATTAACGTGACAAATGTTCTTTCATCTTTCATCTCTTTTTAGGACAGAGCCCGATGTCCATTCAGCCTCAAGAGACAGCAACGTCTTTGGTCCCAAGTTACGAACTTTGGGCACACAGACAGATTACAGGGATGGTGAAGCCCAGACCGATCCCTATTCCCCTGAATATGTAGTGCCCAATGGCTCAATCCCTGAACTTCTGACACTTGCTACACTCACTTGGGGTGAGTTGTGAAATCAAGATAAATTATAATAATCATGTTGCCTCTTTAACAGGAGGTTCTGTTTTCTTCAGTGTCAGGTCTCAAGTCTATTGCCAGCTTTCGTAGCCCTTTGTTGTCTTCCTTAGAGGCACATTATTTTATCTATTTCTAAAATAGGTATGATATTTTCTTAATCTTAACAGCAGTTAATAGTGCTGTTCTGGAGCATTTCATAAAGAGTTTTGAGATCTTTCAATATAAAAAGGTCATATGTTTTACAAATACGAACTAGGAGCAGTTTTTCCATTTACCTATGGAATGTTTACCATTTAACATTTTCCATGTTCTTCAGCTGTTCTGAGTTAGACATCAGTAAAAAAAGTACAAACACTGCTGCCCCAGGATATACCTGTGATCCTCATCTCCCAGTGTCCCACCTGCAATAATGATGGACACTGGTCATGCCAAAGAAAGTGCTTATTCTCAAAAAGTGTCTTCTTGGAAAAGATTTTCCTCTTTTGCAGCCTGCAGTAGAGGAATCAAGTGCTAGTGTTAATGTCAACTAAGCTATAGCAACTGCAGGTCCTGCCATTCCTCATACTGTAGAATTTTACTGGCCTTAGAAGTATTTACTTCTGGCTGTTGACAGTCCTGCTTGTGTTTAACATATGGGCTTGTGTACATCCAGTCCTCTAGTACTTTTTGGTGGTCGCTATTTGCTAGATTCACCATTTTCCTAAAAAGCTACTGCTTCTTGCCCCTGTAAGGTCGGGAGCTACCAGCAGGACTAGCTGAAGTGGAGATGATTGAACGTGCCCGCGAAAAACGTGCATGGGAAGCAACTCTTCCACCCATGGACAATGCCTCACAAATCGCGAAAAGGAGGAAAATGATGGACGATATGGAGAGGAAGGAGTGGGCCTTTAGAGAACAGGAAATAGAAAAGTAGGAATCCAATTATACTCTTCTTTTTTTTTTTTTTTTTTTAAATTATTGGCTGAATAGAGAATGAACAAGAAGGTTTAGGAGGTTGTCTGGAGGGTACAAGCCTTTTATTTCTGTGAAAATCCCCTGATTTTGGAAAGGAATATTTTTGTTAAATTTAATATGAGGCTGCTATCACAATACTTTTCACCAGTGCTAAACTCACTTTTTAAAATGAAAGATTAAATAAGAGATATGCGGTATGAACTATGTGTAAAGTAGTCAGTTGGTATGTAGGATTTCATGATGGCAGCATTGCACAGAACACTGCAGAGTACAGTAGGTCATACCTGCCCTTTCCTTTCCTTTTAGGTTGCAGGAGGTTCGACTGGAAGTCTTAAAGAAGATGCTGCGGAGGCGAGTGGAGAATCAGAATGAGCTGGATGCCAAGCGCTTGGATGATCACTGGCAAAATCATCAGAAGGCTAAAGAAGAGAAAATAAAAAAGATTCAGCATGACTGTGCACTAAGTAAGTTGGAAAGACAGGGAGAGAGCAGTATGAGACTTAGTTTTCAGATAAGCTATTTCTATTTTCAGAAGGCTGCAGTCTTTATTCGAGATGAAACAGGTTGCATCCACAATATAGATATGCATGGGCAGCATTTGTTCTGGTCAAAAGGTCATGTTTTTATATTAACTAGCAAAAGTCCTTGTGAATTTCCAAAAATACGGCTTTTTTAGAACTATTTGTATGAAGAACCTCCTCACATTTGTATTTACTTTTCAGTGCTCAGGAAACTGATAGCTAAGAGGAAGAATGTGATGGGGAAGGTGGAGAGAAGAGATATCATCAAAGAGTATACTGACTTTGCATCACAAACATATGCTCCTTTGTCTAGAATTGGTTATTTCCCAGACAACCATTCTGAACGCTATGTGGTAAAAAGCTTTTATCTTGAGACCTTTGCAGGTAAGACATTTTGGAAAACCTAGTTTGCATGAGATATTTACTTAAAATATTAACAAAAGTCAAATTCCTTTCCCCTTTACTTCATTCCCCCCTTTACTTCATTACTTAATTGCTGTTTGTATTTCTTAGGACTGTGTGAACTGGAAGCACGTCTCCCAGATTCTGTCACCCAGGTTGAGATTAAAGCTCCAACACCTAAGTACACTACCACTAAGAGTGGATTTATTAGAAGAGCAGCAAGGCTAGAGGTGGAGCTGGCACAAGTTCACCAGGTATGGAGCTGCATCCAACAGCTTGTCAGTTCCTCTTAGATTTGAACTGCTCAGAAATGCAATTGGGAAGACACGCGTGTAAGCTTTCTCCTAATTTCCTGTGCTAAATTCATATTTTCTGTAAGACAACTTCAAATGGATCAAACATTCAGACTGTTGTAGGCATGACCAGCACTGCTCTGGAACTCAGTCTGTCAGTACTCTCTCTCCCTAATATCTAGGCTTCTGCTCCAACCCTATAGAAAAGAAGCACAGCTGTTTCTGTCTTCCTGCAGATCAGGTATTTGGATCAGAACGTACTACGTCAGTTAAAAATTCTCTCCTGCCGCTTGTTCATTCTCATTTCTCCCTTGCTTTTATAATGCGCAAGTGGCAAGCCTACTGGTTACACTGTCAAACTAATAATTAAATAAACCAAATCAGAATTAATATTCTAAAAATTCTGTACATTTTTAGAAACGGACATTTTAAGTACATATTGTAAAAACACCTGCAGCAAAGGATTCTTAACGTGACCCCACTCATAAAATTGGATCAGAACGGTGGATGCACATCACTGTTGTTCCCTAACAACAGCATCTGATTTGCAAACATGCTAATGGTGTTTTGCATATCTTAATTTATCGCAACTGTTCATGCAGATGAGGTGTCCATATATGCAATTAACCACTGAGGAAAGTGCCTCATTTGCATCTACAATCACAATATTTGTAAATTACATGTACTTTTAAGTACACTTCTTGTGATGCTGTTGAGGGTTATCTTTTTTAAAATCAGGCGTATTCTTGGCTGGCTGCTGTATCTCTGAAAAATATTGAATTTCATTTGTAAAGGTTGGCAACTTTCACGTATGCTTTATTTAGTGAAGAAATATTTCATAATTGGAAATTATGTATATAGTTTTCTTGTTTTAATGTAATTTAATAATACTCTCAATGCAGACAGTAACTTTCTGCTAATGAATTTTAAATTGAAATCTTGTTCTGAAAAATCAATCATATCTCAAATTTAAATTCCATTGGATCTTATAAAAGATGTAACATTGCATCATCATTATTCAGAAGGAAAATTTTCAAAGAAAATTTGACTGCTACAGGAATTGTTCAAGAACTAAGGACATCAATTCACTACAGTTTTAGAGAAGACAGCAGTATTGAAGGGGTTTGAGTTTGGGTGCTTTTCGCATAAAATTCAAGTAGTGACTATGTATAATCTGGATCATAACACGGTTCTCATAGGCAGCAGAACATTAACCCAAGCTTTCAGAGCTGAATTCCAATTATAGCAATTGTATTCTCTTTGTTCAAAATAATTCTCATGGTTTGAAAGACTACAGCGGAGTGTCTAAACTGTAGTCACAGAGAAGAAGTATGCCCTAATGCTGGCTGCTCACACAATAGTGTCTCTATTCATAGAAAAATTGGTGGCCAAAGGGAGATGGAATGCAGAACAAAAGCAGACAATTCTGCATATTTTCTTTCTTAAATCAGTGTAGACCATTGCTCTACATTGATTTATACCAAGTAAGGGGCTAACATAACTAATACTCATTTACCCACCACAAAAAAGCAAAATGGATTTTCTTTTAGGATCACAAAGCATTTCCTTTGCAGGCAAAGAGGATAAATCCACTATGCAAAATTTAGCTGCTGCTTTTAGATGGTTGGGCCAGACAGACAGAAAGTAATGACACTGTGAAACACCAAGGCTGCCTCAGCCACCATTAGATTTAAACATTCATTCAGAGCAACAAGAAATTACTGCCCTAATTAGCACTTGAGCTCTGTGGTGCCGTTACTGGTCACTTCTCCTATCAGAGGCTTTTGCTTCCGAAGTTTGGTGCCTATAGCATGTTTTGGCTTAGCAGAGCCTCTTTGACAGCTCTGCCTCATCAGCTACTGGAGCTGTCAAGAACAGGACAGTAAAGGGTGCAGAGTACTTGAGTTACCAGAATTTAGCACTTGAGAGGACAGCTGTCGGACCACTTGGCATAAGCAGTCCCAGTCATGCCAACAACCTCTGTCACACAGTATGAAAGAGGTTTAAAGCAGGCAATTAGGGATCAGCTCAGAAGGGCACTGTGTTGCTTTGCATTATTTCAATAGCTGAGCAGCTAGACCAATTTTCCCTTCAAAAGCCACTTTTTAGTGTGGTCCTAGCACACTTCATCTGTAAATTTTCTTCCATAATCCTAGAAATAAAGTGATCTAGCTCTAGAATGAATTTCTTTCATTTTCCCTGGATAGTCTGTGGAAGGAGGTGGCAAATAGAATGAATACAGGAATGTTAGATTTTGACTTCAGAAGTAATTAATTTTAATAAAGGGATGTTTCGAGGCTTGCTTCTCTGGCCAAAAAAGTGGCAAGATGGACTAGTCCTCCTCATTGTGTTCCTCTTGGTTTGCCATATTGAGGGTTTTCCTAAGCTTAAAGCTTGTAAGAAGGCATAAGCAATTATCCAAGGAACTACAAAAAGGACCTGTATCTTCTTGAGAATAAGAACAGCTTCTTCCAGCTTTGAAACTAAGCCAAAAATGAGTGATTTTAGAAGCAGACTTTTTGAGGACCACCCTGAAACCTTTTGCAGGAGTGTTATGTACACTCAGTATTCTTTGAGTAATTCTCTAAAACAAGAGACCATGGCAAAACCAGGAGTGACCCAGGTTTTACAGTAAAAACAACGATCTGTATCTTAAGCTAGATCTGTAAAAGGCCAAGGAAATCTAGTTCCTAGCCTGTGCTGATGACAGTGCTTTGAGGAATATAAGTGAGCCATTATATAGACAGCCTTGTGTGAAAATCCAAGGCATTAAGGAGATAGCATACTGATATAGCTACAACTAGGTAACTGAACACACCAAGGAACGGAGGAGCTGCTAGAAGAAATCCCAGTGCAGAACAATGCGTGGCTTTAGGCTGGCCCTGTATGCTCTGCTGACTCGAGGGGTAAAATGCCAGGTAGTTGCAAA
The DNA here is from genome assembly GCF_964106895.1 of Numenius arquata. Lineage (NCBI taxonomy): Eukaryota > Metazoa > Chordata > Aves > Charadriiformes > Scolopacidae > Numenius > Numenius arquata. The sequence continues at coordinate 12,727,666 of NC_133576.1, read as the reverse complement.
GTGCTGGATCAAGATGATGTCAGAAAAAGAGTCTTTCACCTCAGCATTAAGTACAACTCTCATCACGTCTGTTTTCCTTTATCCAGTTGCTGGAAGGAGGTGGAGAAGTAGGGGAGGCCAAGAATGTCTCTAGAAAATCTCTGCCAACTTCAAAGTGTAGGAAAACCTGTTTGAGCAGTTATTTCACCAAGAACAGATCTCCAACACAGTGTTAGTTGGCTCGTGCACAGACAAGCTCTAAGAGCTATTATGTCAGTCTTGATCAACCAAGGTGCAGCAGCCATGCTTCTTTGCAAAGTAGGTAGTCAGTCCGTCCTTGATGATCTCACCTTCATTTGCGGGCAAAAAGGAAGAAAGAGAAATATGGCTGTGTACTCTGTGCTGTACATGAAAATAACATATATCTAGTGTCTTGTGAAAAGGAGGGGATTGCAGAGAAGATACGGGAGGAATCTAAAGAATGATTTCTTTTGAACAGAGAGTTGTTCCTCAAGCCACTGTCCTGTCAAGAGTTCTGCTTCTATCAGAAGCTAGCAAAGAAGCTAAAGCGTACGGCCAAAAGCATGGGTGCCATTTGCTGTTCACTGCATTTGCCAGGAAAATGAAAAGGAGATGGTGATCCTTCACTGTCCAATCCAAACAGATTATACCATGACTCCAAACCTATTACCTGAAAAAAGTAATGTAGTCTGTCTCAGAAAAATTAGAGTGTGATGTGCAGGCAGTAACATTTGAAGTATGTTGTTCAGAAATTTAGCATTTTTTTCTTTTAAAGAAAGGATTTTACATTGATTCTTGGGCCCTGGTCTCCCTATTTCAAAAAATGGTAATTTGTTAAGTTAGGCAGAACCAGTTAATGCAAAAACCCATATTTTCTTTTCTTTCATTAAAGTGTTAAAATAACTTAAAACCTCAGATTAGACAAATCAAATTATCAGCACCTTTGACTTAGTAAAGATAGCAAAGCAGGCATAGACTGGGCTGACATGAAAACATAAGACCACTTCTGGGAACTGCAATATTTCTGAAATCTACATTAATAAGAATTCCTTCTTGTCAGAAGTGCTTATAGATTTTTTCTGTCTTTAAAACTTGCTATTCTGGTTTTTTTGTTTTGTTGGGGTTTTTTTTTTTTATTCTGGCTAGCAAGAAATACTTTTTGAGGCTAAGGTTTTATTAGAAAAAAATCTCATGAATGCAACATTGTACTAATAAACATAGGAGCCATTGTTTTCAAAAGGATCACAATTACAGCAGCTTTTTTCTTTCAATTTCTTCCCCCATCATGCAAAACACCTTATAAATCATAGCAAGCACTGTTATAATCTTCATGCCAGAGAGCTCTAAGGTCATCAAATACAAGAAACAGTTCAGAAAATCTCTCAACATTTTTGAGCTAAAACCATTTCACGTGGCGTATAAGCAGTTTATAGGCTTTGATTCTTGCATTATTAACATGGTCCATTTCTGAAGTTTTCAATAATAAAGCATTTTACTCCCTAACTAGAAATCTCTTTCCTTTTCTGGAGCAATTAATTATCCTGGCCTGAAAGATCAGATCCAATATGCAAGAAGAGTTTTGTACAATGATCACTGGAGTTTCAAAACTTCGTTAATTTCACAATTATATTCTGTGCAAGTGCCATCAATTTCCTGATACTGGAGAGAGAAATTCAGCATGGGATGTTTTTTCTTAAGTTTTTCTTTGTTTTCCCTCACTAGTGAAATGTTGTATTTGAACATTTGAAAGACAGCAAGTGAGAAAAGGAAAAGGCACACTTTTCCTTGCTGGAGTACGTCTGTTCTTTCAGTAATAAACACTATAGATTCAACCCATACAGTAGTAGGGTTATAATTTGGAAGGAGCTTTAAATGTACGTGCTCTTTTCCCTTTTCTTTGCGAGCCGAAGTGTGATGTCCTACAGCAGGCAAGTGTTGCTGTACAGTTGAAATGATTATCTGAATATCTTGTAGCTTGTGATGGGAAGTTGGCAGGACTTTGGCTCTCTAAATAGTTTGAAAGTGTCTTGAAAGAGTAGAGGCTGTGGTGCATTTCCACTCCTAGCCTGCTTTGCTGACAAGGTTTGGCACCTGCCACTAAACAGCTATGAGAAAGATAAAACCCACACTTAATGGGCTTTTGGATTTTCTTGGTAGAAGGAAGTTGTCAGGCAAGTTAGTTTCCCTTTTGCCCTTAGTCCACTCTACAGTTCCTGTGGGCCAGCGCGCTGCTGCGCAGTTGCAGATGGGCAAAGAAGAGTTTCACTGAATTTCACTGAATTTTCACTGAATTTTTTTTTAGAGTTGGAAGGGACCATATAGATCATCTGGTCCAACTCCCCTGCTGAAGCAGGATTGCTTAGAGAATGCTACTCAGGACTGCATCCAGGCGGGTCTTGAAAATCTCCAAAGAAGGGGACTCCACAACCTCCCTGGGCAGCCCGTTCCAGGGCTCCGTCACCCTCACCGTGAAGAAATTCTTCCTCATATTCGAGTGGAACCTCCTATGTTCCAACTTGTGCCCGTTGCCCCTTGTCCTGTCACTGGGAACCACTGAAAAGAGTCTGGCTCCCTCCTCCTTCAACCCACCCTTGAGATACTTATAGGCGTTAATAAGGTCTCCCCTCAGCCTTCTCTTCTCCAGACTAAAGAGTCCCAGCTCTCTTAGCCTTTCCTCATAAGGGAGATGCTCCAATCCCTTAATCATCTTTGTTGCCCTTCGCTGGACTCTTTCCAGTAGTTCCCTATCCCTCTTGAATTGGGGAGCCCAGAACTGGATGCAATACTCCAGTTGTGGCCTCACCAGTGCAGAGTAGAGGGGGAGAATGACTTCCCTGGACCTACTAGCCACACTCTTCCCTATGCAGCCCAGGATTCCGTTGGCCTTCCTGGCCACAAGAGCACATTGCTTGCTCATTGTCATTTTGCTGTCTACCAGGACTCCCAGATCTTTCTCTTCCGAGCTTGGCTCCAGCAGGTCCACGCCTAACCTGTATTGGTGCCTGACATTCTTCTTGCCCAGGTGTAGCACCTTACACTTTTCCCTGTTGAACCTCATGAGGTTCTTCCTTGCCCAGCTCTCCAGCCTGTCCAGGTCTCTCTGGATGGCAGCACGGCCCTCCGGGGTGTCAGCCACCCCACCCAACTTGGTATCATCAGCAAACTTGCTGAGGATACACTCTGTCCCCTCGTCCAGGTCACTGATGAATATGTTGAACAGGACTGGACCAAGTATTGACCCCTGGGGGACACCACTGGTTACAGGCCTCCAGCTTGAGCCTGTTCCATTAACCATTACCCTTTGGGTCCTGTCACATAGCCAGTTCTCAATCCACCTCACTGTCCCCTCATCCAGCCCACACTTCCTTAGTTTTCCAATGAGGATGTTATGGGAGACAGTGTCAAAAGCCTTGCTGAAGTCAAGGTAGATGATATCTGCTGCCCTCCCCTCATCCAGCCAACCAGTTATGGCATCATAGAAAGCTATCAGATCGGTCAAGCATGATTTACCCTTGGTAAACCCATGTTGCCCACTTCCAATAACCCCCTGCTCTTCAACTTGTTTGGAGATGACATCTAGAATGAGTCTCTCCATTACCTTCCCAGGGACAGAGGTGAGACTAACTGGTCTGTAGTTCCCAGGGTCCTCCTTCTTGCCCTTTTTGAAGACTGGTGTGATGTTGGCCTTCCTCCAGTCTTCTGGCACCTCTCCTGTTCTCCATGACTTTTCAAATATGATAGAGAGTGGCCCAGCGATAACTTCTGCCAGCTCTCTCAGCACTCGCGGGTGCATCCCATCTGGGCCCATGGACTTATGAATGTCCAGTTTGGCCAAGTGGTCCCAAACCTGGTCCTCCTCTACTGGAGGAAAAACTTCCTCTCTCCATACCCTCCCCCTGGCCTCCAAGGCCAGAGGTTCATGAGGGGCAGCCTTAGCTTGCAAAAAACATATTTTGCAAGAAAGGGGTCCTGGGTCATTCGGCTCAACCTCCACAGTAACAGCATATCATACGAAGACAATTCAATGAGGAAGGGCCACAGAACAGTGACAATACACTCTTCAAGTGACCCCCTTCATAAGATCTCCTGACCACATAACATTTCTAACTGGCAGCATTATACCTATAGTTAAAGGCAGAGAGTTATAACCATTCTGTAGTAATATGTAAACTGTAATTAAATTGTGATAAACCTACCCATTTTTCATGTTTTGAAAGAATCTTACCTCTATCTTGTAGGAAAATAATTAATTAGATCCAGGTGCAGATGGGACAAAGATCATGAAAATGTGTAAGAAGGTAAAAGCACCTGCACCAAAACTCCAGTCATCAAAGAGGACACGTAACCATTGAACAATTTGATTGGAGAAAAGACATGCGCTTGTTGTGTGAACAGGTGCATGGACAGCTTATGTCATAGATTGTGCTTTTTAAAGCCTCATTTGAAAATAACCAAAGGTGTCCCTCGTCTCGGAGGCACCCAGCTCAAGCTGTATTTAAACCGACTCAGTGACAGAGCCTAGGGTCTGAACTCTTCTTTCCAGTTGGAGGCTAAGACTCCTCTTTGAGAAGGAGTTTAGAAAGCAAAGGGGTCCAGTCTGAACCTCGTGACTCAGCAGAATGGTATTCCCGGACACTTCTTTAACACTAGCCCATTTCTCATTAAATTGTATGTCTATTCCAGGTGCTACTGGAGAAGAAGAATAAAGTCAAGGAGCCAAAGAAGCCCCTCCGTTTGCTTGAAAAAGTAGAAAAGCCTGTTCCTCGGCCACCCACTCCAATCCTGGAAAAACCATCAATTGTAAGTGGGCTGGGTTTAGCCCTTTTTTTCTGTTGATCCCTGATTGTTTCCTACATGGTTGTTAAAGGAATGACAAGAGAAGGAAAGAAATGAGCTTCATCTTTTTTGTGTGTATTCGTGTTAGAAATAGCCATCACTATTTCTTAAGACTCTCTTAGTCTCTGTTTATTCTATAAAGATACTAGCAGCCAAAAAATTGAAAATCTTTTACAATATCTATTGGCCAAGTCTTTAACTAAACTTTATTTCTAAACTTATAAATTAGTAGACATGTTATTCCCTTGTTCTTGGGGAACAAAAAGGCAGATGATGATGATGATGGTTATTATTATTATTATTATGTGTTTTCCAACCTTCTGATCTGACAACACTATCATAATCCAGCAGAGCAATTAAATTTAGTCCCATTGAAGTCAATGAGACTTTGGGTGCTTAGCACCGAGCATGCCCTTCATTAATTTGCTGGAGTGAAGCTCTTGTCATCACACAGGATGCAGTCTTTGATGAACATGCTCCAGTTCACAGAAAATGATTCTTCTGCAGAGATTGAAATAGCAGTAATGATGTGTCATGGGGGATGTGATATGCTGTAGGAAAAAACAACTTTTTAGTCAAGCTGCAAATTCTTTTCCTTTCTTGAGGTAATGTACTTGAGAGGTGGTTGCCCCAGTGGATTTCTTTGTCTGCTTATTAACATCATTTTCATGATGTAGTAAGAAGCAGTCATGATTACCATTTAAACTTGTGAATTTAAGAGAATCACACAACCATGAAAGTGGGAGAGAGAAAGACTTACTAGATCATCCATGCTGTCTTCCTTTGTGCAGTATGATGTCCTATGTTTTATACAGTCTATTGCAAGATGACTGAAACAAGAATATCTCCTTGGGAAGAGCTTTCCAGCTTTCCACAGCTTTATTAACTAGGTATTAGATATTGTATTGCAGCAGTAGATTTACAGTCTTTAGATTTATCAGTTTAGCAGATTTTAAAGTAATTCCAGGTAACATGGAAAGAAATCAGAAAGATTTATCCCCCAGTTGCAGTCATTCTTGAGCGTGTTTACAGATTATAATTTTTTTAAAGAGTTCCAATATATTAGAATACCACCTAAATTGATTCTGTCAACTTTTGGTTTATTTTCAAGTGTCTTTATGTGTGAACACATAAAAGACTGGAGCTCTCCAGTGAAGCTCCATCTGTAAAATTAGGCCACTTCAGCCACTGAAGAGCAGCACTAACATCTCTTGCTTTGCAGAATCCGTGTAAGGTTTCTCCTACCAGCAGCTGGCTGCAAGGAGCACTGAAAGCAAAGCTCTTCTCTGTCATTAATGCTTCTCTTCCTGCCATACAGACACAAGTACCAACTGCAAAATGCACCAGCCTCTTCCCGCTAGAGTTGAAGATCTCAAAAGGAACGCAGGCCAGAGTGACAGGCAGATGGCATTGACCACAAGGGATATAAAAGAAAGTGGAGACAGCGGAGGCACTACTGCAGGCCTCCTCAGCTCCTCTCCCCTAGTCATTTCTTACACACTCACTGGCCATAACAAGCTCACAGAGCACCTCTGAATTCCTTCACTGGTTTATCACTTTCTCCCAGCCCCCTCTAGTTTTCACCCTGCTCCTAGATCCTTCTATATCCTTAATTCTTTTTTTTTTTTTTTTTTTTCCCCTGCAGGGTATGATAGACTTTCCATCTCTTTCCATCTGCCCTCATTCTTTCCTGCTGGTCTGTAGCAGGCAGGTGGAGAAGCTGATGATTACTCTTGCTAAGGGATCATTTGCAGCACTGGACAACAGGAATACAGAAAAATACAACCCACAAAAATCTAATCCAAACCTTAGTTTACATGAAACCAAGCAGTTTGGCTTACCTGCCCAGTATATGTGCCATCCCCGTTTCCAAAACTCTGTCCTGAAGAGCACACTGTAGCCAGGTGATACAGTACAGCTTAGCTCTCTGACTGGACTGGAAATTCATCCCTTCTTTCCAGAAAAAAAGAACATACCAAATCATAAGGCAGTCCTTTGGCTAGTTCTGCTTTGCTCCTCTTGGGTGGTGGCATGGAAGGCAGGAATGCTTCCTTTTGCATTTGGAAAACTTAATCTTCAACACATAAGAAAAAACAGAGACTAAGATTCAAGCCCACACCACATCTCTCATCCCACGCTCTTCCCTATTTTTCCAGCACTTCTAAAACACCTCATTTTGATGCAGACTTCATAGGCTCTTTATTAAAAAAAACTTCCTTGCAATTTTTAGATTGCTTTTTATCTTTCCAAGGCACCCAATGGGCTTTGTCCTTCTGCTACTGTCAACTCCAGACTAGAAGACCTCTCAGCAAGAAAAAACACTGCCAGTTGTGCTTCCTTCATTTAAAATAAGCCTTTTTAAATTCTTTTTCTCCTATGGTCATGTTCCCTTTCCTGTTATGCTCCATTATTCTTCCAAGTTGGTATCAGCCACACAATGCCAGGCCAGTAAAGTTCTCAAAGAGATGAATCACAATATAATGTAATTAATTTTATTTCCAATCTATCACTTTCTGAGTCTTAAATTTACTGGTCACCACTGGAATAAATATCAAAAGAAAAATTGTGTATGTTCCCTTTTAATTTAATCCCTTTATTTATGCTTCCCAGCTCTCTTGCACCTCCTTCAATAATAATTGACCTGTTAAATTAATGTAGCTGATGCTCATTTTGCAAACTCAGATTCGGTCAAGCTACAAATAGTACTTCTAACGCATACAGTCATTTTCTCCATCAACATCTCCTTATCATTAGGTACTCGTCTCTAAAGAGCCTCTAAAATCTCAAATAGAATCTGATTATACAGTCTTTCTCCCCCATCTCTTGTAAAACATGGAAGTATGTATTATTCTGACTCACCTTCCTTTCTCTAGAAATTAGAAGAATGTTGTTCAGAAACAACTGAGAAAAAGCTGGATATGAGTTAGACTTTTTGATAGTTAGATGGATAATCTATAGAAATCCCAGTCTCCAAAGGAATAATTAATTATTGTGTGGATATTTGTTGTGTTTTGGCAGGAGGAAGAGGAAAGAGAACTGGCAGTGATCTATCTGCAGAAGTTGCTCCGAGGCAGGGCTATTCAGAACATGGTATTCAGTGTCTCTTTGTTTATGTGTCTCTTCAGAATGATGGTGCGAATGATTGAAAGTGTGTTTGCAATCTTTCTTCCACAGCACTAATCAAGGGTAATGAGGCTTCTGCAGCATATCCTCCTGTATGTTATCTGGAGTCCTTCAAGGCTGAAGTTTTTGGTCTCCAGCCCAAATTTCTTACAGGAACTTCTAGGTTCCTATACATGTCTGTGAGTGTCTCCCTGCTCCTGCCATCCCCTACACTCAGCTTCATATGGAGTTACTCAAATGGCAAATTCTAGACTAGATCGGAACCATAAGTACATTTTGCCTTGATTGTGCCAAGATCCTAGGCAAAAGAAACCTCCCACAAGCCAGCAGGGCAGCTTGTATTTCATGCCATCTTTCCAGTTTCCTGTGATGGTGAGCTGAACCTTAGATGAGAAGCAACTGAAGCATACCACCGTGATTTCCAGCAAGTGCAGGGCCCATCATTCTGCTTTCAGTGGAGCAGAAGTGGGTCTAGGTAAAAATTAATTGAGTAGCCATGCCTCATAGGCTTTACGTTAAGCGAGTCTATCACTTTTGATCAGAGCCATCCGGAAGGTTTGTTTACATGCCTACTGAGAATATAATTGATATTCTCTCTTGCACTAACTATTTAATGTTTGTGAAGTGTTCCCAAGAGGGTCCCAAAGCTGACCTGAGCTTTAGCAAACAATGCAATACTGTGAAGGTGGCTTGAGGTGGAATATAGTCTTTCCAAGCCTTCTCCGGGTCTGTGGTGATCTGTGAGAAGGATGTTGGATGCCATTGCAGGACTGTTGATTTTCTTATCATGAAATGTCCCACCATTTTAGGAATCTCCTTCCAGCTACTACTGGATCAGAAATACGTGACTCAGTTGGAGAATGATGTGAGTAGGGTTGAGTGATCCTTTGTGGCTGTTGGAAGTCCTGTTGAAAGAGAGGGGAAATGAAAATAATAAGAGAGTGTCAGGGAAGGGATGGGCCACATAACCCCATAATAGGGACAGGAGCAGCTTCAACAACCTCCCCACCAATTCATTGCTTTGAATTGTTGCTGGGTTCCCTAAAAACCCTGGACTGAGGAAAAGGGGCAATGCTCACACTGGGAAGCGTTGACATTGAGGCTGATATAACAGGACATTCAGAAGGCTATTGCCCTTTTCACTTAACATTGGTGTTGCTGCTCTGCATTCCCATGGTTTGAGTTCTGGGTGAAGCCAAACACAATGAAAAAAATAATTTATTTTATAATAAGGTAGCAAGGGATCATCTATACTCCACAGCACAAGGTCTCAACTTTCATCTTCTAAGCAGGAGGGTTTAGGCAAGATTTACCTGACAGCAATAGTGTTTGCCTAAATGCAGCCACAAATTTGTTACCGAAAACTAGGTCCATGTTGCTCTGTATTCTCCATTTAATATGCTTGGTTGTTTAACTTTATTTTAAAGATGTTTGAAGGGAAGGAGAAGCGGCTGGAACTGATCCAAGAGCTGCACACCACTCACGCACTCCAGGAGGACAGAGAGCTTCTTTTGAAGGCAGAGGAGCAAATGACACTGGCCCTGCAGCAACAGTACAACTTGCAAATGCACAAGGTTTGCCCGTATAGATGGGAAAGCTGATTCACGACAGTCCTGAACGGGCACTCTGCTCTTGCAGTACCACGAATACTCTCGCATTTAATTTCTTTATGTTTTCTATTGTCCACAGTACAGAAAGCACCCCAAGTAACAAAAATGCTCTCCTAGCACAGGCCAAGCATTGAATGCCTGAGGGGCTAAAATTGCTTTCACTGCAGTGGGGGCTCTGGGGAATCTCAGAAACAGACTGAGGCGCCCTTACCACAGCTGCTACCCAGGCTGCGCTTGCTTTGTTTGCAGACAGAGCACTTATTTATATTTACAGGGCTTTGAACAAACTGCACTGTCAGATGAACCTCAGTTTTCCCACATTTCAATCCATTTGACTAGTGCTGTGACCTGGCATCACAATACATGCTTGTCACTCACATCTGTCAGATGTTTCACTGAATGTGTACAACTGCTCTGTCATTTCCCTGTTCCTTTCCTAGCTTGGCACTCTCTCAGGCTCCTCCTCGGGCATAAAGCATCACAAAAGAAGCCAAAGCAGACTTACTTTGTAAATCTTGCTGGGCTTGATACTTCTAGGACCTTAGCAATAGTGTCCCATTGTTGTACTTGCCGCTGTTATGGAGAGCAGAGAAATGTTGGGCTCCATCATCTGCCAAGGATCTAGTGAGAGCTGAGGATGCAAATTCCCATCCTGTTCCCTTGCAGGCAGATACTGGTCTAAAGCGGATCATAAAGAAATTTTGTCCAGACTTCACTGCATCTCAGACATACAGTAACTCCCACATTCCTGCAGGTTTTCTTATAGTGTTTACTACTCCCCTGTTTTCTCAGTGACCAGCTGTGAGGCAATTCTGCAGGTTCCAGATTATGGTAACAGCATCCGCTGGCCAGCTGGCCTGGTGAAGATGAAGCCAGACCACTGCTTCCTGCTGGGTGGGCAGCAACAAAATTTCCCCTCAGATCTCAGTAAAAATTGAACCAATTGACTGTGTTTTACTGTTCATCATTTCCAGCTGCTCCCTCATACACAGGGAGCCCAGGTGTGGAATGCAGGAATACAGAATTTTTCTACTGAGGAATTAAGAGAAAAATAAAAGTCTTAGACATTAGGAACTTGAAATTCTCCTTCTCTTCTGGAAGCCCAGGTAAGAGTGAAGGAGACAGCAGTTCAGACACTATAATGACATTCATACAGAAGGAGAGAGAGAAAACGGTAAAGATGCTGACCTCTGATCTCAGAATTTCCTTTTGGGAGAGCCACTATCCCCCTCTGCTGGTATCTACCTCCTCTACTCTAGCATTTTTTTTAACTATATCTCTGAATGCAAACAGTTCAAGGGTCGGGTCTTCAAACATTTTGAACTTTACAAGATTCTGGAATGTGTATGCAGGAGTTTTCTATCTGTGTGGCTATTTTAGAAAGTCACTGATGACTCACAGGTCTTTAGTTTTGGTGGTCACAGGTTTTTTCAGGTTTTTGGCCTTTCCAGTATAAAAAGAGGCATTTTTCAAGAAATGCTTCCTGCAGAAAGAGGATGGAAGCTCCAGATAAAATGGTGAAAGATGAGTGGTTGAAAATTTCCAACCTTGTATATAGTGAAAGTCTAAGACAAGAGTGTTCCTGCGTTGTTTCCCTCCATTTCACACAAGTTTTAGACACAGCACCTGGAGCAATAACGAGGAAGCAACATGTTAGTTTGATGTTATCCGTCCCTGCGGGCTGGTGCAGTTACTGCATTGCCATCTTCTATCTGAAACACCATGAGCTAAGCACTGTCACCTCTAGATGTGTGCAACACCGACACTCCCACTTTCTTTGAAACACTGCGTGAGCACAGCAGTATAAGAAATCTGGTCTATTACTACTTGTCTGGGATATTTCAGATCCATTTTGAGTTTTATGTTCAGGTCTACTGTGTTATTGCCTATTTATTCCAACACTGGCATCCCAGCCAGTTCCAGACATTCCCTCCTGCCAAGGACTGTGGCTTCATAGTCTGCGCTGGAGATAATGAACTTATCTTAGATTTTGTCCCTTTCCAAAGTGCAGTCACACATACCCAACCCATAAAACATGATGTGCTTAGAACAAGGAGTGAATGGCACAGTAACACTGAACACCTGGAATCTAGTCTCTGCTATGTCACAGACTTTCTCATTTTCCGTTACCTGGAATTTTGAGGTCTCGTTTGCACTTCTGCAAACTCAATATATTTACTGTTGATTTGAATTTGTTAGAAGTTAATAATTTGTACAGTTTTAGGTAATAACTCAATACCTAAAACTGCAGGGACTCATGGTTGCTGTGTTATCTCAGCAAGTTGAATCACTTTGGTCACATCGTGAATGTCCAACCACAGACATGCCGTTTCACTGTGGTGGCTTTGAACTGTTAACAAACATTTCGTGTCCTTAGGAAAGGACAGAAATGTGGCTGTACTCACAATTGCAGAGCTTCCTAAACCTTTACTCAAGCTTCCTACTCACAAAGATTGAGGGTTTACTTTCCAAATGCTAGAAAGAAGCTTCATTTGCAACTTTTGATGCTATTTTTTCTGTTCTGGTCTAGCTAAGCTTAGGAGGGTATGCAGCTAAAGTAATTTCATTGTCACTTTTATACCTCACCCTTTCTTGGTCTGGGCAGTGGAGCATTCCCCAGTAATGAGCAGATGGCCACAGCAACTATTCTAGTTATACTCACAGCCACAAAAGCAGTTCGTAATAACTGGAATACAGCATGTCTAGTGCGTTATCTCCTCCCACCCACTCAAGCATAGGGGCTGCTTGTCCTAGTGTGACAGTATTGGGATTATTCCCAGCCTGGCTAGATTTACTGTCTTTTAGCCTCTTGATGCCATCAGAGCCTATATACAGGGACATTACATTATGCAGAATCCAGGCCAGTGCATGTAAAAGAAGAAGAATGCGAAACTCCGTGGCTGGTCTGAGTGGATGTTGCAGAGCTGTTTCACATGCCTGTGGTAGTCCTGGGACTTTGAACAACATTCCTGGGGTTTGTAACATAATTCTTTGCATTTTTTTTTAAAAGCTATCATCAGTGGAAAAACACTTGGCCAGGGAAGAAGGAAGGGTACTGGCGAACATGTTTGATTTCCTGTCCAAAGAGCTGGTGAGGCTGCAAGAAGAACGGAAGATCCATGCTTTTGTCATGCTGGCCGAGAGGCAGAGGCGGATGAGGGAAGCGGAAGAGAGCGGACGTCGTCAGGTGGAAGAGAGGCGGCGTAAGGAAGAAGATGAGATTTTCAAACAGGCAAGGGAGGGAGACTGGTGGGACTGTGGACAGCTTGTAGGAACTGCCTCCTTGTGGGAAGGTCCAGATGGAAGGGAGGTGCTTCAGCTCTGACTTTGGTGATGGCTAGTTTTGAAATTTAGGGCTTAGTGAAGAGAGGGTGATTCCTTCCTAAAAGAGTCATGCCCATTAAATTATGGATGATCCAAATACTCCCTACAGACAGTCCTGTTAGGCATATCATGAATGGATGTAGGTTTCTTAAATATCCACAACAAACACCTGTGGAGAACAGATGCACCTAGATCATCTTTAGGAATAATGTTTTGTCAGCACTTGGTCTGTTCGGCAAAACTGTTAGGCGCTTTCCCAGGAAGGATGCCTTTAAGCAAAGTTTTGGAAAGATTTTGCCCCCCAAAAGTAGACTGCAAATAACAAGAGGTAAAAAAAAATATTTTGATGTAATGTAATGGATAACATAACCTTGAAATCCAGAAACAAAAATCCTGAATTACCATATTCCATAACTATTCTATAGTCCTATTCCTATTCCCTGGCTCCTGACTGCATGAAGCATATTTCTCCCAGTTGAAAGGAATGAGTGGGAGCCTAATTGACTAAACCAATAATTTTCAAACTTTGTGGGAGGAGGTTAATACCAAGAGAGTCTGGCATCATGTTTATTTTTCTTTTAATTTTAGCTTCTCCTCATATCTTTTCTGCATCTCTGAGTGGGAAGCAAGGAGGGTCAAAGCGCCATAAGCTTATGGCCTTCAGATTAGCAGAAGGAAAACACCTATTTCTAGAATCTCTGCTCAACAACCATTATAAGGAAACCAATAATTTTATCTTCATTTTACTCGTTACTTTGACTGGCTTGAAACCTTTTCCTTCAGGATTTGCTTGAATGAAAGCTGATTAATTTACTGAAGTCAATACTGATGATTACTATTTAGCAGTTGTTGCTCAGGGGACCATGAGAACTGAGGAAGCAACTGCCATTGCATTCACAGAACTAACCTGCTGCAGCAGAATTGGAGCTGTGGATAAGTTTTTCTTCCACCACTGGTTCTTTCCTGCACTTGTTTCTGTTCAATTAGTTCTCAGAAAGAATTATTCGAAAATAATTTTTTACATATTATTCTTCCCAGAAAGCACCTCTGAAACCAAATCTCAGGCTGGCCTGCCTGAAATTAAGAGTCTGATGAAAATCTGTTGTTCATGCTTCTTTGGAAATCTGCTTCCACCATGCTCGTGGCAGGGCAATAAGCAGAGGAATAATATCTTGGTGTTTTGTTCCAGGTGGTGAAAATGCACCAGAGCACTATTGACTCCTACTTGGAAGACATTATCCTGAGTAGCATGGAGAACACAGCTGAAGAACAAGCCAGGGAAGAGATTCAGAGAATGGCTGTAGAAATCAATGACATTGCTTACGAAATGGAAAGTCGGTATGTTATTAAACGACACATTAGAGGCTGTTTACAGCAGTTTAGAACCTTCCTGATCATCTGCATCTGTGGTTGCATGTACAATCTAAGACATGGGAAGGGCAGAGCAATACTGTTCATGATCACCTCCTTAGTGTGACTGCTGTATGGGAACCACACTGTTACTACCTGGTACACACATATAAATCCATCAGAACCTTATTTCTATACACTATGTGCCAGATTCCCTTTGCAAATCACTTGTGGGATCTGTGAATTACCCTTTTTAGACTTCTCCATGCCAATGTGATGCTGTGACTGAACTTAAGTGAATCTGGGAACTGCCTAAAGCAATAGCCATTCATACTGGTCTTTTCATTTATTTACACTACTACAGAAAATCTGTTTGAAAGAGATGCTAAAAGATACAACTATACAGGAGCCTTTCATTCTGGGGTGGCTGTTCTTTAAGAAACTGCCAATTTCCATGGGGGTCAGTCATATTGATGGCTGCCTGACAAGGCACTTTGGGTAGGGTAAGTTGTTGAGAACACCACAGTCTTGTGTTTGGCTGGGGCATCAGCAGTGAATACTTTTTAGGACCTGCCAAACCTCCAGTTCAGTTTCTATGCTCTTTTTTTGGAATTGAGCCATAAAAATCCCAATGACACAGTGACTCTCCTATGGTACAGCAGCTGTGTATTTTGTAACTAGATGAATACAACCAGAATGTTGAAATCCTTGGGGAGAATGAAGCTTAGATAATGCATGCAGCCCCTGGGCCAGTTGGGAACCCACCAAACACTGGCATGGAAAAGAGCATGGGGACCAGCCAAATGCAGAGTGACAAAAGGCAAGAATTTAGCAAACTCAGCAATGGGCCAAAGACTAGATTGACAAAGATGCAAATCTTCAGAAGTATCCGTATGTCTAACTCAGTTTGTCATCAGTGAGTACTGGGCTTCTAAATACCTTCAAGGCTAAGGAGTCTAGAGTGATCTCTCCCTGGAAATACTGCTTTCCAATGCAGTATTGAACACATTGGCAGTGCAGCGCAAAGGGGAAGAGTCACACTGTCATCTATTTGTAAGATAAAGAGAGACCCAGCTGACAATTACTGCCATAACAATACACTCCCTTGAAAATAGTGAGAATATTTACAAGGGAATCTTGTGTTTGCAGAGGTGATCTGGAAAGAAAATTAAAATACTAATACCACTCTGCATCTGTTCTGTAGTCGAACTCGCCTACAGTCAGAAGAGATTGTGGCAGAGCTGGTTTATAGTTTCCTGATTCCAGAAGCTGAGAAAATGTCTATGAGAGAAAAAGGTAAGGAGTCCAGTAACTTTATTCTCTTCTTGAACTGTTTCAATCTCCTCACTCTAGCTCACTGACAGGAAAGATGCAGTGAGAAGAGTTGCCTCAGTTCTCCAAGATTTCTCATTTGCACTCTGCAGGTAGAAAGTTAAGCCCTCTGACTCCTTTTCACCAATTTCTCATGAGCTTTAGTCTTTTAAAATGGTGACCTAAATTCAGATCTGATGTAAATTTCGTGTATCATCTGCAACAATAAAACTACATTAAAAGAATCAACCCATTGCCCCTTCAAAAACAAACTGGGAAAAGTCTTTAAATAACATGGCTGTGAATTGTCTGTTATATGGCAATTTCTAGAAACTGCAGAAGTCTTTAACAGGCAGATTACTTAAATATATACCATATGTGGAAAGAAGATTATATGCTTTCCTATGCTTTGCTCCTTGCCCCCAATTGGTTGAGAGCTAGAAGCAAAGATAAGGTTTTAGGGTTGGCTGTAGTGGCATCATGTTTTAAGTAGATAATCTTGTAGCTGTAAAGGATGCTTCTGTTTAGCCAAAACGGAATAATATCTGTCAAAATACTGAGGGGAAGGCCCTGGAAACCTGTGTCTTACATTGAGTATCATGAATAAATGGTTATTCTTAACTGGGATGTTTCCACTGACCAGCACACTCAGAAGACCGACTAAACCAGTCACACATGCAAAGTGTGTGGATATAACCTAAGAAAAGCAATTGTATCACAGTAGAGTCTGAAGTGGTCCTTGCCGCAGTGTACTTCTCTGACTTGAGAACAAAGGCACTTCCTTCATTGCTTTTCTTGTCGCTTTGTGAATGAAAATGCAAACCCTTCAAACACATTTTGCAGTCTCCGAGTTGTGCAAACTTTTTTCTTCCTAGTTCATGTATTTGTCACAACAACAGTATCTATTCAGCAGCTGGCAATTCTGCGTAGTCTTAAATTGGCTCTCTTCTCCGTTGCCCTGCTTCTGCAAGCCTACCAAAACAGGTGATGTAATTTTAGT
Source organism: Numenius arquata (assembly GCF_964106895.1). Taxonomy (NCBI): domain Eukaryota; kingdom Metazoa; phylum Chordata; class Aves; order Charadriiformes; family Scolopacidae; genus Numenius; species Numenius arquata. The sequence continues at coordinate 12,711,112 of NC_133576.1, read as the reverse complement.
CAATGAAGCCTACAGCTCAGGCACTAACACACACGAGTTAGTCCGTCTCAGAAACGAGAACAGAAAGAGAAGACCTGGAGACGGGCTAGGATTCTGGACATACAGAGGTACCATCAAGGAAGAAAACATGTACTGGGCTTAAATGCAACAGCAGATACTGAACAAAACACCTCCAAAGCATGCCCAAGGAACAGAGGAAAAAACCCTAATCTTCAAAATCTGTGAATAGTTACAGTGGGTTTGTCTGGAAAGCAGAGATAGACCCAGAAAAAAATTAAAGTGGATGCTGGTGGAAGAGCTAGAGCAATAGGTGATAAAATACAAGAGCTCCTTCAAACACAATCAGGTGAAATTTGCCACAATATTCTTGTGACAGTAGACATCAAATGTCAGGAAGAAACTTGGCTCACACTCTCTTTTGCTATTGCTGCGTGGGGTGGAAAGGACTCCGTACAGTTAAGAGTTAGATGAATTCTACCAAATGTACGCTCTGGTGAACACACCCTGCCATAAACCTGCAGAGTGATACCTTTAGGGAAGCAGAATCAGTAACTATTCCATGTAAATCCAAAGGGAATAGTATCAAAGAATGGCATTAGATCTCATGAGCACATCAGTGTATTGCATTTCTGTGGCAGCTTTTAAAGCTTTCCCTATAGAAAGCCAGATTATTCACTACGAAACTGTGTGTTAGCAACCTGGCACACGCTTGAGCATACACCTATCTTGAAACTAGCAGGAAGTGATCTGAGAGCACAGTTGTCTGTCCTGCCAGAGGAACAAATCCATTTGTATAACAAAGACTTGCAAGTTCAGCCTGCCTACCCTTTAGCTTCTCCTTAAACATCTCTGTTTTTCTTAGTTTTGTCTTTTCTTATTCTTTTTCTCTTTTTGCCACATTCCTATGCATAAAAGCAGGGATTATCCAATACTGGCTCATCCTGAAACCCCTCTGAACCCTCCCTCATTGGAAGTAGAAGTCAATGGGCCGATACGAAAAAAAACCTTGCTTTTAAGAAGAAAATCACTCACCAGTTTGACCCCGCTTTCTTTTTGATGGAATTCACTGTGGATGGAAGAATGGACTGCAGCAATACCAGGAGAATATTCCCAGTGTAGTTGATGTAGTTCATGCATACACAACTGAAGCCAAAATGCCTTGGGTAGAGAAAGCTCTCCCGGGAATTGAGAGCTGCCTGGTGAAGGTCAGCTTTTCAAAAAGTGTGATCCAGTTGCTTTCATTGTCAACAAAAAGGACCTGGGAGATGGGTAAACATAAACAGGATGGGTTAGTGACGTTGGGCAACTGAGTCAGTGACAGTATGCAGGACTGTGTGACAGCCTGCAAGGCACCAGTGGGTCAGATTCACAGTTAAGATACAGCTCAGCCTTACAACATAAACAGACCCAAGGCAACATAGAAGTCTTGGACTTTTGCAGGGAAGTGACACGATGAGAGCCACAGCTCGTTCCTGCAACATTCCCCATACCCTTCTTACAAGGATGCGGTATTTCAATCCCCGTGATTGTTTGTCGGCATCTTAAGTTGAGAGAGAGGAAAGAGGGAACAAAGAATAGTGAAGAGCAATGAAGAGAATGGTAGGGTGAATGCTCTGGCTTGGGTAATTATTTCCTAAGAGGTGGGCTGGAAATATATAAACAAATGAGATTGGATGAAAACTGTAAAACACAACAGAGAGCAATCCTGCAGCAGCAAAGGGGAGACCATAAGGTGGGTGACAATGTGTCTATACTGTCTCCAAATTTTACTTTGACCTCAGTAAGAATTTCTCAGCGCAGGCAAAATCATAACACAGGAGAGGGCAGATTTCAGCTCCAGTCTTGCAGAGGCCTGCTGCAATTAACAGACACTGAAGAAGTTATTTTAAAGCCTGATAACATATCCTGGGCAGTTGTGTCCTAAGCTGGAAAGGAAAACACTTTGGCTGTGCTTTCCGCTGTGGGGGCTAGTCTTCAAAGTGAAATGCAAAATTGGTTGCTGCTATTAGGTGGCAGTAGAACACTTTCAGCCAAAGTTAGAAGGGCGTGATTTTTTTTTTTTTTTTTTCCTGAGGTAGGCTTTTCCACAGCTGCAGGAAGGCTAAAAGCTATCCCTCCCTTCTCCCCTGCGGAGAATATTTTGCTGTACATTTCCAAGTAAAAGCCTTACCTCTGTTTATGCACAGTGAGGCAGTCCCAAAGAAAACACATCTATGCTGCTCATCAGATCATCCACGAGGGCACAGAGGGGGTAGTGGCTGATCTGGCACTACATCGGGAGACATCTGCCAGCAAGACAAAGGGAGATCCTCCTGCTGGGACAGCTAGCGCCGCTTTGAGTGGGACAGCTGCTGGACCAAGTGCAGCTGACAGCACTCCCTCTGTCCCGGTTGCACGCCAACTAGCTAAACTGTGTGAAGAAAGCCTGGGAGAGACAGCAGCGAAACCTTCTGATGGATCAGACAAGGATCCTGCAGCCTCCTAAGAGACAGAAGATGAGCCAGGTGAGTTTCCCTTCCCCTCTGTGATCTGAGCTTGGAGCACGGTAAAGGAGAGGGAAGCACATTATATTTGCTTTTTTCAGGGCACCCAGAATGGAAAACGCTCTCTCTTTCCCTCTGGCTGTCCCTCCTGCTGCCTGCCAGCAATGTTGTCCTGGAACCACTCTGTACACAATTTGGTGTGGCAGCCCCAGTCCAGCTCCCTCCCCAACTACCTTTGGACCTCATTAGCTAATTTTCCTCTTCTAATTATTGAGAAGCTTGAATGAGAAAGCAGTGTTAGCATTCCTTGTTTGTTTTCTTGGCATAGACCAATAAAGACCTGCACCTGGGCTTTTGATGGTATTTCCTTGCATCAGTAACATTAAATGGAAAAGTGTTCCAGCAGAGGGAAATTTTGGGTTGAGGCCATACACAGTCTTTTCTCAAGCATGTCCCACTGATTTCCTTAGTGGAATAAAGCAGAGTGGCTTCCTGCATTAGCACTGCTATTAATAAAGCATTGAAGTTGAACGAAAATGGCCAGATCTTGCATCATCTTTTCACATAATTAGTCCTTGCATAAAGAAAAGGCGCCTTTGACCTCAGCAGAGTGGTTCCTGCCAACCAAGCAGTGTCTGGCACTAATAACTAAGGCTAGGTGATAGCAGAGTGACGTGGCGGGGGCTGATGTAGCTTGTGCAAAGAACCCATTAGGCAGCGCTTACGACTTTTCCAGAAATGTTACTCTTTGGGCTGACCTCTTCTTGCTTTTTAGCGTCCCAAAGGAGAACAATTCTGGAAAGGATCTTATTTTTCTTAGAACAGCGTTAGTCACTCTGGCTTTCCAGCTCCAGGGGACCGTGCAGAAAGGATGCTGGCTTTGCCTTGTTTGCAAGCACGGGGGTGCTCCAGCTCAGGATGTCAGAAATCAGCAGGCTGCAGACAGGCGCAGCGCATCTGATCAGAGAGCTGTCAGGGACACGCTCAGCTCTCCAGCACCCACCTGTCAAAACGCCTGAGGTCTGTGGGTTTAGCATCTGAAAGGTTACGTTTATACCCATACCGGCACCAAACGCAGCAGCTTTTGGAGAAGCAGGCACAGCCACAGCACCACGCCCAAAATGCTTACTCATTGATGGCTACAACTTATGCAACAGATAGCAGTATTAGCTCTCGGTCCTGACGTGATAACAATGGGCTGATCTCTGCGTTCTTCCATCGTTTCTCTGTAACTCGTGGTCCGTTCTTTGTGCTAGGTCTGTAAAGCTCCAGGTATGGTCCGGCTAACTAATCCTGGACATAGCGCTGCTCCTTCGAAACACAAACCAGCAGCTGGGCAAAAATTCAGTCTCGTTAATGCATTCCTGGAAGAATTTTGTGTCAGTTTTCTGTTTTGTGGATTGGGCTGGGGGGGAGTGAGAGCGGCAGGGAGGGGAGAGAGAGAGGAGAAGAAAGGTCCGAATACCCCCATATTCCACCGAGGTATAAATAAGAACTGGAGAGAGGGAACCAAGAGCTGCACCAAGAAACCACTGCTGGTCTGTAGGCCACTGAACCAGGGGCACCACAGAATCACAGAATCACATGGGGTTGGAAGGAACCTCCGGAGATCATCTAGTCCAACCCCACTACCAAAGCAAGTCCGCCTAGAGCAGGTTGCACAGGAACTTGTCCAGGTGGGTTTTGAATGTCTCCAGAGACGGAGACTCCACCACCTCCCTGGGCAGCCTATTCCAGTGCTCTGCCACCCTCAAAGTAAAGAAGTTCCTCCTCGTGTTTAGGTGGAACTTCTTATATTCAAGTTTGCACCCATTTCCTCTTGTTCTATCCCTGGGCACCACTGAAAAAAGACCGTCCCCATCCTCTTGACACCCACCCTTTAAGTATTTATAAGCATTGATCAGACCCCACCTCAGCCTTCTCTAAAGACCCAAGAGGGTCTCTCAGCCAAGAGGCTGAGACCCAAATCCCTCAGCCTCTCCTCATAGGGGAGATGCTCCAGGCCCCTAATCATCTTTGTAGCCCTAGGTGACTGGTGGAGTCAGGCAGATACTGAAAAATCTGGCAGGAATCAGAGATGAGCGATGAGTTTTGGTTAGGACTCTGGGGGGGGTGATCCCATTAGGGTTTGGGGATTTGGGAAAATTCTCATAGCACGTGTAGGTAATCACTAAAAGGGAAGGTAGCAAATGCAAAAACATGGAAAGAAACACTCTGCGCAGTGTGGGAGGAGAAGCTGTGCAGGGATCGGCTCTTTTGCCTCAGGCCACCTTGGACAAATTTAGCCTGGTTGAAAGAGGAGGGATAACATGAATGACAAGATCCAATGTAATAAGAGAGACCATGGAAAACTTGATGCAGCAGAACAGTAGAAGAGGAAGACCGATCCATTGAGGCTGTATTTCTGTATTTCTGAGCTGGTATGTCAAAACAAACATTCTCCGTGCGGCTCATTGTACGATTTGACGTGGTGTTAAAAAGATAAGTATTCCAACAGGAGTGGGAAGGGACGTAGGTTGCAGCGCTCTGGTCTTCTGCAGGGATACAGCCCTCTGCACGGCAACGAGGGGGCAGGGGACTCCAGATGCTATGCACAGGCTGTGCTATAAATGTCTTGGCTTCTGTTATGATTTAAGGGACACCGTCAGGGTAAAGCCATCTTTTCCACATGACATCGCCTAGCATGTAAGCTGAAGGCCACAGCAGGATTTCTGCAGGAAACTCCGCTCTAGAAAACTGCTTTCAATTGTCATGTGCGGAGTTCTTTGGGGTGTTTTTTTCCAAGCTTTGCAGAATTCGCTTTGAGAAAGAAAATGAGCCCAGTGAGAGGGAATTGGGATCATAAATCAACAGCGTAAGAATGCACCATTCCCTCTCCTAGCAGGAGCCAGAACAGCCCTGGGGAGGAGCCCCTGCTCGAAACAAACGCAGCAGATGCCTCCAGGGCTGCACCGATACAGTGGGAACACTGGGGAAAATGCTGCTTGTCCTGCTTTTCTTTCAGCAGCTGCCCGCTGGGAGGGAGCCTGGCTGTGCCGCTTCTGCATCCCGGCAGGTGCGGGAGACCGGCTGAACCAAACGAGCCTCCGGGGTCACTGCGTTGTGAGAATGGTGAAAAATCCGTCTGTTTGCAGTAAATGAATGAATGCAAATTGTCTCAGGTCTTCCCTGCCAACGCGGCTCTTTCAGTGGGGAAGAAGGAAATCCTATGGCGATAATTATGGTTCAGGCCAGCAAAAAGGGCAAACGGAAGCCAACGCACCTTTTTTGCCGGACGCTTACTTTGTCTACATTTTTGTCAACATAAAACCACAACAAACCCATGCTGCCCCATCTCTCCCACCTCCCTGAAAAGCAACACGACCACCACAAAAGTTGCTGCTGTAGACCTGGCTGTGGTGCTGTTAAAAGAGTTCCTGCCGCTTTCCGAGCTCTGCTGTTTCCTCTGTTCCTTCAGGATCTGCCTTCTATTTTGTGGGGCTCCGTTCAGCCCTTGCACAACTTTGCAGGGGGAAAAAAACCCTACAAGTGTGGTCCTCACGTGCCAAAGGCTTTTAGCAAGGTCCGACTGCACTGATTCTGACTTCACCTCCTCCCAGTCCTGTCTCCCCGCTTCCACCAAAATCCTGTCCATGCAGCTTGTCCTGCTTTTTTCTGACTGGCGAGTCGGTGTCTTCTCAACATCCACCAACCAGCCTCCTCACCTCAGTGCTCTCCAGGGTCAGACCTGGACTTGGAGTAGTAAATTCAATTTGCCTGGGACCCCTCTGGACCGAGGCTCCCAACTCTCCCCACAGCCGCTGCCGGGAGCAGGGCTGGCAGGGAAGGCATCGCAACAGACAGTGTTTGCACAAGAGAGAAGGTCCCAGCGGGCGGATGGGAAGGGCGTACGCTGAAACCCGGGGAGGAGAGGCAGCTCTGGCGCTCTGCTCCGATCCTATCATGCGTTCCCTCTCGTTCTTCCTTCTATCCCGTGTCAGCCCCATGCACCTCTCCCTCTGCCTCCTGTGCCTGGAGTCCAGGCCGCTTCTCTTGGCCTGTTCCCACCTGCCAAAGCCCAGTCCTTCACACAGCACTTGGAAGGGATGCTCGAAAGGGTCCCATTTCCTTCCTGGGCTGTTCACCTGTATCCACTTGTTACTCGGGGCCAGAGCCCTCCCCGGCCAGCCTGGCTCAGCACACCATCCCCAGCAGGCCTGAGAGCTGTGACTGCCCCTGCAAACACTCACCGTCGCGGCTGGCCACTAGCCCACGGCTGGTTGGACCTGTCGCACAGCCCAGCCCGTGCCCAGCCGTCTGAGATTTATCACATCTAGTTCCCCCAACGGGGAGCTTTCATAGTACCCTGCACTCCTTGCCCGTCCTGGAGCTTCTCGCTCAGTGCTGGGCGCGGGGACGTTCATCCTCTTCTTTGGGGTAGCGGCGGGGAGCGTGCGGCGCTACCTGCAATGCAAATTGCGGTGAGCTAATTGCAGCTGCGCAGCGAGGACCCGATGCTGTTGCTCCTGGTGACAACGTCAGCGCTGAGCGAGAGCCGCGCCAGTGCTCTGAATACAGATGCAGGAAGAAGCCTGGAGCATTTAACCAGCGCTTTTACGTAGCCCCTAAACTGAGAGTGCACTAAACCGCCTCCTAAACACCCTTCTCGGGCAGCTGCTTCTCACTCACCCTTTTGCATCGCTTGCATCTGGAAAGCAGCCGCTCCCACCAGCGTTATGGAGACCGAAAAGCTGCATTGGCTCCTCTCGCCTTGAAGTTGCTGCAGGTCTGATCCTCAGAACAAATCTCCCCTTTTGTTTACTGCTGCGCCAGTAAAGCCAGCCCTTCCCTTTAAAGCCTCTTGCAAACACCACCTTGGGTCCTTACCTACTGAAGCCTTTCTCCACCTGCCCACGTAATACCTCCACCTCCGGCCTAATGCAAACCATTTTTCGATGCTGTGCAGGCCCCGCATTTGTTGTCTCCAGCAGAACCGGCTTCCGTTGACCAACCCGTTCCTAGGCCTGCTGCCACGAAACAAGTCTTGAAAGAGGAATGAGGTGTAACCGAGATGGTCCAAAGACTCCCCCAGCTGGGTAGTCCCCTTCATTTCCTGAGACCGCTAACAAATGACCAGCATCCCAAATAACATCAATGACCTCCTTGAGCAAAAATGCCCTCAAATAAGCTGGGTTTTCCCAGTAATCACCATCCGCCTCCCGAGCACTCTTGCCTGGCAGAGGATTTGGTTACAGGAATGAGCTGCAGAAGGGAGGAAGAGGATGTGGCTGCCCTTATGCCATAGGAAACACAGAATCATAGAATCGTTTAGGTTGGAAAGGACCTTTGAGATCATTGAGTCCAACTGTTAACCTATCACTGCAAAGTCCACCATTAGCCCATGTCCCTGGGTGCCACATCGACACGTTCTTTAAATACCTCCAGCGATGGTGACTTCATCACTTCCCTGGGCAGCCTCTTCCAGTGCTTGACAACCCTTTCAGTGAAGAATTTTTTCCTAATATCCATCCTAAGCCTCTCCTGGCGGAACCTGAGGCCATTTCCTCTTGTCCTAGTGCCTGTTACTTGGGATATGAGACTGACCCCACCTCGCTACAACCTCCTTTCAGGTATTTGTAGAGAGCCATGGTGGGGTAGCTGACAGGCTGGTGAGAGGAGGATGAATACCTCTTGCTTCCTCTCGAGCTCACCTGCCGTTCCCACCGCACCCTCACTCCCCACCTCACCCCCCCGCAGCCCCGGCCTCCCTCTGACAGGACCTGCCATGTGTCCCTGTGTCAGTGGCAGGCGGCTGGACCCCCACAGACGCTCACCATGTGGAGGTGGCGTAAAGCACAGGGCGTTCAAGCAGCAAACTAAGATGAACGGTCCTCCTCTAACTCCTAGATGCCACCAATTTTTAAAAAAACTTTTGTTAGGGGAAAAAAAACCCCACCAAACCAACCGAAAAACCCAGCACAAACCACTCCATCTCTCTACTTTGCAATCCCTTACAGACCCAGACCCCAGCCACCGTAGGCACAGCCCGTGGCTCCTCTGCTGGGAAGGGGCTGTGCTCTGCCGGGCAGCTCTGCCTGGGGATGAGGGTTTGTTTGCCCACGGCCACATTTTCTCACTCTGTGGCAAGCGAGGGGGCTCTGCAGCCTGCCCTGGACTTGGGCAAGCCGCCCTGCTGTGGCTCTCCTAACAGAGCACCCCGGTCACAAACGCTTCGCTGCAGCCACTCGCAAGCTTCCACAAGGGAAGAGGTTGCTCATTCCCCACTTACCTTGTCCTGGAGGACCCAGCCTCGCCCTGCAGAGCGCGAGCAGAGATAGGTGATGCAGAGAGCGGGGAATCCCAGAAAGAGAAGGTCTTAACTCCACTGATGGCATGGGAGACCTACCTGGCTGCATGCAGGCTCTCAGGGGGCAGTAGGATATACCAAGGAGAAAGCATCTGTGCCAGGACATCAGGCGTCAGCTGGGCCTGCAACAAGATTCAGGACTGCATTCCTGCATCAACCAAAGGCAGGTGTTTGCTGTGAAAGTCCAGCTGTCCCTTACAGCCCTGACCACTGTCACCTGCACCGTCTCCTGCCTTGAGCACCAGCAGGAGTTTGTCTGGGGGACCACTCTCTGCTCCAAAGCCTCAGCAGCTGTATGACATTCACACCAAGACGTGAGCCTGGCTTTCCTGCCATGCCCCATCTGCTGCTGCTTCCTACACACCTTCCTTTCCCACCAGAGCTCGGCTTTGGAAGCAGGTTGGGTCTCACCCTGCAGCCTTTGGCCAGAGTGGTTTAGCAAAGCCAACAAAGATGGAGCAGCCCTGTCCTCGCCAGGAACACCACCCCAAAGGGTAGGGAGGGAAGACAGGACGAGGACCCGGCCAAGCCCTTCCCAGAGCCAAGGGAGGGAAGCGAGGTTCCGGACTGGCTAATGAGGTTGTGTACCATCTGCTGGGCTCGCCGTCTCCAAGCAACCGGACTCGTGGCTTCAGACACAAGCCTCGGCGCTCCCGCTCTCCCCTCCGCATTTTGCAGCCTGCGTCCCTCCCCCTTTGTGGCACTTGTTCTTCTCCCACAGAAAGCGACTTGGACCTTACCACCAGCCGCCCTAAAGCCCTTCCAGATAACAAACGGTGTCAATAGCCTTGATGCTGACTTTTAATTCCGACCCAGACGGCTGGAAGTTTGGTCGATAAAGGCAGAGCACGTCAGCGGAGCAGACTTTTGTACCGCACTCAGCTCGGTACCACTTTATGCTTAGATTAGCATTTTAAATCATTCAAATGCGTCGGTGACCGACAACTAAGTGGATTTGAACCTGGTTTACAGACAGGTCTCGAAGGGTATTTTCACATGGGGACCGGTGACAGAAGAGTTGTTCCCTGGAAGGTTGTGCGGGGACTGGCTCTTGATGCGAAGGTGTTTCATTCTTTCTTTTTAAATGGTGGCTGGGGTGAAACTATAAAAGTCTCATGGATAATGTTTGCAGGGATTACAATGGGAGGAAGTGATGGATAAAGCTGCACAACTGCAGCCTCTGCACAGAAGGGTGAACGCAATCCTCAGGTAAGGACACAGAGAGGCACCAGCTGCAAGACGTGCCAGTATTTGATGCTGGGGAGACCGCTGCAGGAAATCTCTGGCTGGTTTTGGTACCACCTGCTTAAGGAGAGCGTTAAAAACCCTTGTAAATGAGATAAAATGGGAAAGATTAGAAAGACATGAAGGAGCTGAAGATCCCCTTCCAGTCAGCTTAGCAAGAAGTTACAAGGTGACCGGGTCCCAGTGAAGGAGCTCTGACGTTCAGGAGAGACCTGAGGTTGGAGCAGAGGGTTCCTGAGCAAGGACAGCGCAGAAACAGAGCCCGCAGCTCGCGTTCGCAGTGAGAGAAGCTGAGAAGAGACAGAAGGCCTCAATGCACGTGCATCTAGAAAGGAAAAGTGCCCAAGGATAATTAACCACCACCCCAAATTACCGAGGATTGTGATGAACTCCCCATCGGTGGCAACCTTTAAATGGATAAACTCACCCAGCGAGGGGCCGTACTTCAGGCAGCGATGCCTTTGCAGATATACCTGGCACCACCCTTAATGCCAGGGCCGAACTGGTTGATTGGAGCAGCCCAGGTCTGGGCACAGGAGTTCCACACAGCCCGAATCCTGGTGACGCTGTGGGACTGATGTTAAGTGAAGAGACAGCAGCCCGTCACCTGTGTCGCTTCTAGGGGGGGGCGGGGGGGGGAGGCTGTAGCCAGCTGCCTGGCCCCATCGCCCTGGTACCCCAGCTCCTGACAGATCATCAGAGGCTGAACATAACGAGACTCATTCCCCCGGCCACGAGCAGGCTGGCACCTGCTTTGGGGGGCTCCAGCATGCAGAGGGTGAGAACAGCCCCCAAAGGGCTCAGTTTGGGGGAGCCAGCACGTAGCAGCCAGCAGAGGGGGGGCTGGAGGGAGCCTAACGCATCACTTACGGTGTGTGGACCCACCGAGGGCTTCAATGCTCCAGTCACCGCTGGCTGCCCAGTCCGGGGAGCAGGGGAGAACTCACTCCATGGGAGGCGCCAGGCTCTACCCACCCAGTCCTTTAACACACTGACCAGTTTGGTACCAGCAGCTTCTTTTCCAGTCCTGGCCTTTCTACTAGACCAAGGTCTCTCCCCAGCAGCTGCCCCCACACCCCGGCAGCGCGCCCCGGTCATGGGCATGGCTGGGACGCCCCTTCCCACCTCTCCCGGAGCAGCTCCGGACCAGAGGCTCCAGCCCAGCAGAGGAGGTTTTCAGGGGGATGAACAAACCAAGAGGAGCCTCTTTGCAATATAAATTTGTTTTTATTGAAGCAGCAGTCACATGACCTCGCATCTAGCCTTTAGGATAGCGACAGAATGGATTCGGCCAGGTCAGCCAGCCCAAAAAAGGATTTTATTACTTTTTTTTTTTTTCTTTTTCTTTTTTCTTTTGCGCTAATAGACATGTCATGTTTAATACATACATTATCCAGTACCGGAAACCCAACTCAGAGATAGCTACGTGCTGATTTGCTGGAGGAACGGTCCACTGGACGTGGTCTCGACAAACTTTACAGATCACCACCAAATAACATTACTAATGGGATCAAATGACTGGGAAAAAAAAACCAAAAACAACCCCAAACAACCATGAGTGCAGGATTCAAAGCCAGCAGTTTACACAGGTTCTTAAGTTCGTATCTATAGGTGGACGGTAAAGGAAGATCAGTTGGTTATAATTTGAAGTATTTATGTCCCAGAGTTCCTCTCTCCATCAAATCAAACGGTATCACAGACAAGCTGGCATCTCTCCAAAAATAGCATGGAATAACACAGCTCATTTAAGAAAACATGCTTATTTCTTGTGGTGTTTTTTTTTTCTTTTTTCTTTTCATTATTATTACAAAGATTCACGTCCACCTATTCTTGCGGAGTGGAAAGAGGCGTGAGGGCGAGGGACAAGGGGTGGAGAAGGGAGAGAGGAGGAGGGAAGAAAGGGGCAAGTTTTTGAAATAAAGACCACACACTTGGTATTTTTTAAATTTCATTTCCAGGCTAACCTACTTTTTATTTAATGCAAATTACAGTACCAGTTAACTATTTCCGAACCGAGTCACACAGAACAAAACGTATTTACAAGGGGAATGGGGCGGGGGAAATAATAAAACATTAAGCATACTTTCCACAAAAAAAGTTTATATTTAAAATGAAAAAAAAAAAAAAATCAGTCACAGAGGCATTCAAGTAGTAATAATGTTATACAGGTTTTGCTTTTCCTTTAAATCAAGACAGATTTGCACAAGTGTATGCAATAGTTTGTATACAACCCACAGTCCTTAATATATATATATTTTTAGATTTCTGTTTTTAAGATGGAAGTGGTCACGCTAATTGGTGTGTACAGGCCCAAGTGATCCATCAGCAACACATTAATGAACGCAAATTTTACAGGCAAGCAAATTATATATATATAAATATATTTTATATATATATATATTAAAAATAAATTGAGAAAGACCAACACAAGGAAGCTACTTTTCTCGAGCTAACCCCTTAGGTACTGTTTTCCTTTCCTGTCGTTTTGCTGTTATTGCGGTGTTGCAAAACGAAGCCAACTACGACCAGAACCGGCTGAGAGCCCCGTGGAAATCAGCTGCCACCCCAGGGGTACCCGCTGGCAGTCTCCCAACGGCAGAGCCCGGACCGAATACCCTAACTGTGCTTTTTTTCCTCATCGGCTTTTTCCTTTTTCTCTGCGGTGGCCGAGGTTCCTAGTACAGGAGTACGAGGAGTCTGAGAGGCTGCTGGACTTCTACTTTTCCGAGTACTGAAAACCAGGGGAAATTTTAAGTCACGAGTCGCAGGCACCTGCCCTTACTTTAGGTAAAGCTTGGCTTCGAAATAAGGGGACAAAGTGTTCGGGGATCTTCTACCAGCCAATTGTCTTTTTCAGGTATTTTTAGTTTTTTTTCCCTAGCAAGGTAAATAAGTTTAATATTAAAGAACACCAGCATCTTGATCAGGTGTCTGTCGGGGGAGATGGACTGCGATCGAGTCCGGCTCGGAGACCCCGCGCCACGTCAGGGCTGAGGCAAAGGACAGATCAAGACCAGACTGGGTTAAAAACAATCCCGAAAGAGAGTAAAAGAAGAGAGGGACAGCTCTGAGCAGACTGTCGCCAACAGCTCGGCATCACTGACCTTCGTGTCACCAGAAAGAAAGTGCAGCCTCTGCTTCACTGGAATGAACACGAGATGCTTCGAAATAAAACAGCAACCTTTGGTTTGGTAAAGAGTTAAGTGTTTTCCCATTCAAGACAATCTTATGTGGAATACTAACAAGGTAGTAAAACACAAGCAAACTAGTTTTAGAAACAAGGCCTTCGTGCTGGGCACAAGAAATCAAGAGTCATGTTAAACTTATCATCTCAAGAAAACAAAAGCGACTTCGGGGAGGGGCGCTGGGGAAAAAATAGGGAGAAGAAAAGGGAACAGAAAGTCCCCCCAGCAGAAGAAACCACCGCGGTCTCCTACAGCGATGCCCCCGCTCCTACCGCGGCCGAACGGGCTCCGAGCGCAGCATCCCTGCGGGGCTGGGGGGGGGATGGGGGGTGTCCCTCCCCGGGGGTCCTTTCCGCCCACCGGGCCTGGCCGCTGCCCCCGGCACAGCCGCAGGGAGGGTGGAAAGGCCGAGCCTCCTGGAAGCCGCTGCCGCCCAGCCGACTTCTGGGGGCAGGATCGGGGTGGGGGCTGGGGGGGGATAGAGACGAGCAAAGTCTAAAATGAGCTGCTAGGGCAAGTGTCCCAACGAAACCGGTCGCTGCTATAGCGGGAGGAAGAGGGCAGGGTGGGCAACTTGGAGACATCCAAGAACAAAGCCACGGCTCCGATGAAACGAATGACGGTGGAGACGGTTTCCTTTCGTTCCGCTACTGATCAGGGTATCACCGAAACCTTACAGCACTCAAAGAGTTAGAAAGCGGGAGGCGGGGGGGAAGGGGAAGCAAAGATGCAGGTTTGGGGTGGGAGACGTCATTAATAAAGGAGAGGGGGGAAAAGGGGAGGGGGAAAAAAAAAAAAAAAAGGGAAATAAAATTCAAAAAATCATGGAAGCGAAGGCACTCCAAACTATATAGATACACTATACATCGCTAGAGTTATTGTTACAATAATACAGGCCGGTACCTACTGTACAGAGTTAAAACTATATGGCTTTAAAAAGCTCGTCTACATTTTGTCTGATTATTAAACAGAATCACTGCCCTGAACGGTAACTTTTTGCTCATTAATAACAGTTCCTGGGTCCACATATTTACATACAAAACAATAAAACTCAAAATTCAAAAACAACCAAAAATAATAATGTACAAGCTTGAATTTGGTGAGGAGCTTTTTTTTTGTTGTTGTTGTTGTTGGTTTTTTTTGTGGTTTTTTTTTTTTCTTCTTATTTACAAAAAAGGTTATTCAAAGACCTGGATCTAACTTGTATAAAAGAGTGTGTGATCCTGGCATGATCCTTGAAAAAAAAAAAAAAAAAAAAAAAAAAAGAAATAAAACCAGAGGGGCGCCCCCAACCCTCCCCCCAGCCTAACACACACACACACACACACACACACGACACACACAGACGCCAGCACGGTCACAAAACCAGAGAGAAAAGCTCTTAACTCCCCTCTGCCAGTCTTAAATGAAAAGATAAAATAAAAAAAAAAAAAAAGCAAAAAAAAGCCACATTTCTGGCACAAGCAGCAATTTTTCTTCATTATTTTTATTACTTTTTTTTTTTTTTTTAAAGACTCAGTAATTTACTGCCTCCAAATAACAGCGTCTGTGGCCAACATAACATTTCAGCAGTCTCGCCTCTACAGCAGATCCATACCCTGCCACTGTCCTACTTTGTGAGTTTCCTGCATCTATTTGGATCACTGGGTCAACCGAGCCCCTTCACTTACCTTTCGGGTCACCCACTAGCTGAGCTCTCGCTTTAAGATGCTCTTCAGCCCCTTCTATTAAAGTTGCATGTAAGGATTTGGAAAGCCTTCCGTTTCTAAACGTGGGTGTGCTTTCCTTTGCAGCCGGCCAGAATTTAATGACAGCGAAAAGCTTTTTTTTTTTTTTTTTTTTTTTAGTGTGTGCCCGACAGCAAATCGCCGAGGGGTATGACATGAGGGTTTACCGGTTTCACGGTAGGTGGTCACTCACCTCTTGAAACAGCTCCTGCCTCCCAGAAACCCCCCTTTGTCTCAGGCAGGAGGGAGAGGGCAGGGCTTTTATCACCTCTGGGGCTGCTAAAAGACAGTTTCCAAAAAGAAAAAAAAATAAAAAAAAAAAATCCCACGTCAACAGCATAAAAGGTACAAGAGGAAACGCGCCGAGCTCATGAGCAAAACCCCTGCCGCCCCTGCGGCGGCCGAGCTTGCCGAAGCCGCTACCGCCGGCTACCCCGGGCCACACGAAGGTCCGCGCGTTCCCGAAAAGCAACCGCTTGCCTTAAGAGATCCAACGGGTCGAATAACAGCTCGATAAGCACCAAAGGCGACTACAGTTTCTCTGAAGGAGGATAAGGCCCGAGCGGACACCAACCGCAAGCCTACGACAAGATCAGGTCTCCAAAAGCCTCGTTTCTACGCCGCGGCTGCGTCCCGCCGCTCACCTGACCCTTTCCCGAGGAATATTGCTTTGACTTCAGGAAGAGAGACGTGGATGCTCACACCACGCGCCGTCGCAGGGAGGAAACCCGGACCCTGAACAGATGGACTTGAACAAGCATTCACCTCACGCTTCAGTCAGACTGTTTCGAGATTGTAGACAAAATAAAAAAAAGCAGTATTGTATCTATGTATACATGTATATATTTATATAATATATATACACACACACTCATATAAAGCCAGCTTTCCTACAAGTCAGCAGGTACAGATTACTGTCGAGAGCACTCGGATGTTTATTTTATTAATATTCTACCAATGTAAAAACATAATGGCGACGTGGCAACACGCATCAATAAATAGAGATCAAAAAAAGCAAGAGGTTAAAAAAGATGAAATTAAATACAGAGTCTAGCTGTGGATTTAAACTCAGAACTATCGGAGAATGTGGCATCCTGCAAGTGAAAACTGCAGTTAAAAAAAATATTACAAAATAAACCAGTAGACTGTTACAGTTCACATTATAAACCCTGGTGTCCTTTTTCCTGTACGCACCTTGGGAAAGGGAAGCCTGTTCAAATCAAGAGCCTGGGGGCGGGGGCAAAGAAAAAAAAAAAAAGAAAAAAGGGAAAAAAAAAAAAAAGCTTTCACAGTGGCCACTTTCCAAAAAAAGTCCCTTAACATCCCCGGCTGGGCCCCCGCCTCCTCCGAGGATTTTGTTCGTCCGCTCTTCTCTGCTGAAGATGGGAGCTGACGGCTCGCCTCCGCCGGCCGTTCTGCCCCGCTCCGGCTGTGGGGGGCAGGAGCTCCAGCCGGGCGAAGGAGCTGCTTGGGTAAAGCTAACCGCTTGCGCTCGTGCATGTGTGTGTATTATATTATATAGAACCCACTCGGGTAAGACTTTTCCTATAACGAAGCTGCAGGCTTCTTCATTGCTAGTACTGATTTTTAAAACGAAAGGCTTCCAACTAGCGGTTCAAGCCTTAGACACACGGCAAACCCTCCCCCTCCCCCCCCCCCCCCCCCCCCGGCAACCTATTTTCCTACCATGTCGCCCGCTCCCCATACCGAGCCGGGGCAGTTCTTCAGACAACCTGGGATACGGATTCGCTGACAAGAAACGCTGAGCTCTGTTGAATGACCCCTGCTAAGCTCCCGACCAAATTCAAGCTGTGCACTACATCAAAGTCCGAAACTTCACTTAAAAAGAAAATAAAAAAAGAGGTTAAAAAAAGAACTTCAGCAGAGAATGAGGTTTGGGGGTTATTTTGTTTTTTGTTTTGTTTTTTCCT
This sequence comes from Numenius arquata, assembly GCF_964106895.1. NCBI lineage: Eukaryota > Metazoa > Chordata > Aves > Charadriiformes > Scolopacidae > Numenius > Numenius arquata. The sequence goes on along the minus strand of NC_133576.1, from coordinate 12,694,195 downwards.
TCTTTCTGTTGTGGGAGAGGGCATGAGGCAAGAGTCCTGGTTCTGAAGTACACAACAGCAAACTTCCAACATGAAGAGATTGTCGAGGGGAGAGACATTGGTGTGTTGTATTGCTCCGCTTTCCCTCCTCCCCCCACCTAGTCCCCTGCCCCGGACACCCTGCAGAGTGAGAATACAATGAAACTGGTTTGTATTTATAGATATTTTACAAGGTTAAATAAGAACAACAATAATAATAAAAAATTGAACACTAAAATGAACAGGTTGGTTGGTTTGTTGGTTGGTTTTTTTTTTTTTCCTCTTTTTAATTTTCTTTCCAAATGTGACCAGTGTTGCTGAGCAAGACTCAAATTACTGGTGATTTTTCCTGTGCAGCTGGCTGCTTGGTACCGGTTCAGGTGGAGTTGGAGGCTGATGCTGTAGCTACACTATTGGTCTGAACTCGTTCTCCTGCGTTAACATCTGCAAATGACAGGCGAGAGGAAAGGAAGAGAGAAAAACAACCAGTATTACCTCCAAAATACAGACACATTTGGAACAACAGCTATGACATTCTCCACACAGGGAAACCCGCAACTCCCACCGAGGTGCCGTTTGGTCAGAATGCTCTCCTGACTTCAGGGGGTGCAGATAGAACAGCTTGGTCTGGGGAGAGGGTGGGAAGATGGTCTTTAGGCAGGACAAAGGCAGGCTCAAGGGCTGAGGGTTGCAGGCTGGCATGCCAACACCCAGCTGGGCTCTAGCAGATTTTGCAGGACGTAACATTGCTGGCGCAGCAGTTAAGTCGCCCACGTTACATTCCAGTAGCTCTAACTGCAAGACAAGGCGCACTAGAATCGCCAAAGTTAACGAATCAAGTATCCCTGGCCACTACAAGGTTCCACATTGGTGTTGAAGTTTCATATTGTTTGGCCTGCTTGTAACAAAGGCATCTGTTAATTGTGTGAATGAGCGCAGACAATGAATGCGACAAGGCTGCTATCCCAGCAGAAACAGCTTGTGTGTTCCTGTGTAATTCATGCACTTGTTGCCCCAGAAAACGTCTTTCAAGTCTGCTGCTTTATTCTGTGTTGCTCAACCAAAGTTGGATCTGCCACCCTCCGAACTGCTGAAGCAGATTAACATCGAGGCCTGAAGCCAGTAACGAGGTTTATACAAGCACACGACATTGCAAGGGGATCGACATTGTCAGGGGATCAAGTCTCTGCAGGAAATGGTCTGCAACACCTTCTATTCTCTGGGAGGGACACTGCTCCGCCGAGAGACAAGTCCCAGGATCATGGGCACATGTCAAAGTGCGTTCCAAGAAAGCACAGGGTTTGCAAAGAAATACCACAAGCAAATTCACTGTAACTGTGTTTTCACAGGCCACATGCATGAGGTGTTTTCTCTAAAAAAATTGTTCTTAGAAGAGTTGGTAGGGAAAGCAAAAAAAAAAAAAATTGCATCGACTTCATCTTGCACCATCCTATGAAGTATCTAATTAATTAGCACAGTCACGAAAAGGAAAGAGGATGAATGGTTAAATACACAAAATACTCAACACGATAAATATGGGATGGGAAAAAGATATTAAGTGAGGTTTTCTACAAGAGACCATTGTGCATTTCTTCCACTTAATGTAAGTAAGGTTAACTGCAAAGCTATCAATACTGCAACAGGAAAAAAAAATACTTATTATCTCAATACAGAAGAGGGCAGACTGGGCAAGTGGTGCATTTCGAAAGACATAGGGGAAAAGGGCTTACAAAAAGAAAAAGAGATTTACGGACCTCAGACTGTAGGACAGTATGACTAGCATAAATAACACACACAATAAAATACAACTGGTGGGCAGTGGGGGTGCAGGAATACTTCTCCAGCACAGGAGAGCTCACGAGGGAATGCAGCCGGGCAATGCTCTACAGTCACCTGTTAACGAAACCCTTCTCCCCTCCTGTCACATGGACCTGACCCTAGTTGGAAACGCAGCCATGAGCAAAGGCAATGAAATGAATGAGAGTCTAGAGACGGGCAGCACTTGCTGAGCAACAAATTAAGTAACATACACAAGCAGCGGCAACAAAACCAGGAAATCAAATAAACAGCAGCATCCAGGAATATAAGGGACAAGTGGGAAGAGAGGATGATGCCTATTTGAAAAGGAAATGCTGCAAGGAGTGTGTGGGAAGGAAGGATAATCCTCCTGTGGGCAGAGGATGCCAGACTACTGCTCTGGCAGTCTCTTGTTCCCTTTCCTCTCACCCCAAATTAATGGCAACCCCTCCCTCATGAAGGAATGACCACCATGATAAAAAAAAAATAGCTCGTGCAGTTAAAGCACCAAAGCAGCATGATGACAGTACCAATGTTATTTGGAAAGCTGCCCTTGCACGTGGGAGATGCCCTCTTGCGTGGAGAACTACCCAAATCCCATGTGCACGCAGACCAACGATGGTCTCAGAAATCAAAAGTGACCCAAGCCAGACAGGTAATAGTTTCCACACCTTAAACTCTCACTGTGCCTGCTCTAGATTAATTTTCAGGTATGGATAAACTCCAGCTAATGCAACATCTGCCGTGCCTGATGCAAGCAGTTCAGCTGGAGTCTGTACTGTTGGCAGAGGATTTCTCTGTATGTGTAAAAAATGTCCTTGTATTTCACTTGCTGAAATGAAATGTGCCTTTTGATCTCCTATTCCTGAAGACAACAGAGGCTGAAATCATTATCATTACATTGCTACTGAGCACAGATAACGAAAAAAAAGAGGAGGGGATGGAGCTACTTCATGTAACATAGGTAACATATGCTCCTTTTCTATCTTCACTCTAATGGGGGAGTTCCTGAGAAATATATATGCCACATGTTAAAAAGAAAATAAAACAGATGATGCAGCCCAAGACCTTTTACATGGGGCTTTTCATAATATATGGAAGTCTACCCAGGCTGGGACAGAGTGCAGAGCCTGCTTAAGGCTGTACTGGCTCCAAAACTGCAAGAAAATGCAGTATTTTGACATTCCAATTTGTTCTTTGATTCCGCATTGACAGGACATTCGGGGAACAAAAAGGGGCTTGTTCCAGCATCTCTTTGCTGAAGCTCCAGAAAAAGAGCACAAGTGGAGTATGAGGGTCTCTGGACATTCACTTACTCCTCCTCACCATGAGGAATCAGTATTTGGGTGTAAGAGAAGTATATCTAGTCTTCAGCAATGCTGTCAAAACATCTGCTTTGTGAAGCAGTGGCCTGTGCCACTGTGGAAGCCCTGCTGGAAAGCAAAGCTAGGAACTGCTGTGCAGCTTTCTGGTACAGGACAGATGACCACACCGCAGACTGCAGCTCGTGGTCAGGGGAGCCTCTTTTCCCTAAACTACCCACCTGACACCTCTGCCTCTGTGGGGAAAGAAACCACGTAAGGGCTTAAGTGTCAACTGCTTCCGAAACTTCTTCTAAACAGAGGGCAAAAGTACTTCTCATCAACGTAGAGCACCTCCTCCAAATCAGCTTTTCCCTCTGAGGGATGCCTCAGCTTTCTTGGAGGGTATGCGACGCTCCTTAGAAACCTCCCGGAAAGGAAAGACGGGGCTACAGTTCAGAGAAAGACAGAGACGCCAACTCAGTCTGAGAAAGCCCATTAACACTAATGACAGCATTAACTGGTTGGATTTGTAATGCTGACAGACTGTGCTGCTCATCTGTAAAGATACAGGAACAATCCTACCACCAGCCTGGAAGTCCTCACAGGACAGCTGAGGAGACAAGCCTGGTTTTCTTATTGTGCGTGCCTATGGATGTAGAAATCCAGGGCTCAGAGCAAAACTGGCGAGCCTGAAATACGCAATTTTTACTCTTCTGACTGTCATGGACTCATCCCTGTGCTAAGCTTGCAGAAGCCTGAGCAAATTGCTCGCCTCTCTTCTCCTGTTTAAGGAATTAAAGTTTTCCAGAATTCCTTCAATGGGAATACTGTACATGCACTAAATCTTATTTTATGGACCACTGTGGTCTTTTTCTGCTGCCACACATTGGCGGGTAACTCCAGCTGTAATCTGTTTTGTTGCTGAAAATTCAGGCACACCATCGCATTTGGGATTACATGGGATCAACACAGCAGGATGCCGAAGACGATGACCCCAGCATCCCTGCTGGCACAACTCCCCTGCAGATGGTTAATTATGCTCTTCTCATCTTAACGCTGACTAACAGAGAGGTAACTATTGCTGCTGGCTGATCCAGGAAGAAAAACATATAGTCACACAAGCAGATATGCTTTCTGCTTGGTGTGATTGCTCCTCCTCCTCCAGCTAGATCCACATGAATAAAGCTACACTGGCATTTTTAATCAATGTCCAGCGTAATTCTGGCCAGCACCAGGAAGTCAGTACACCATTTCAAGCAGGGGCAAATAATTCCAGTCTTCCTTTTCCTCCATTTTGCTTTAGTTTGCCACTAATGTCACAGAGAATTTCTCATAAAGGGTTAGGTGAATTTACTAATGTTTGTGCAGCAAGGCTTCCCACTGCCACTGGAAAGTCAAGTCCCATTAGTAGAGTGAGTCTAGCTTTATGTCTCAAGAGAAGAGGAAACTTACAAATACAATCTTTTAACACTCAAAAACTACCTACAATAATTCCCCTGCATTTAAGATCATGATCCCAGGCTTACTATTGCACTGGGCTGTTGAAATCACTGCTGTGAATCTATGGAAGTAATTTTAACAAAAATTACTCATTTTGGGTAACTTTTAAAAAAGGCACGTGTGTCAAATTGGTTAGCGCAAGTGCTAGTATTGCTGACTTGATGAAACCTGCACTGTTAATATGGTACGTTGAAAAGCCAATCTTTCCATCTCTCAACACCACACCACTGCTAAGCCTCCTGACAAACACTACTTTGCTAGACTTCGGAGAAATAGATCTCAATTTTCTAGTTATTCTCTAACTATGACCCTGCCTTGGTGCATGATAGAAAGCAGAAACCTGATCAGAAAGCTGAGATTCTGACATGGCTGCATACCAACGCGACAGCTATGAAAATGGAGTAACTTTCTGCAAGCAGGTAACAGCAGCCCAGCTGGATTAACTACAGCAACGAGTCAGCACACTGCATTTCCATGTATGTGCACCTGTGCCTCAAGCTTACAGAGCAGGCAAGTACACTGGACATAACAGCAGACACCTGCACCTCAGTATTGTCTCCATCTAGGAAGCAGAGCCAAGAGTTACACACTAATCGTATGGATTACAGTCACATATAGCTTGCTTTGCCCGATGAATTGCCTTGAGAGCCACATTCTGGAGCAATGTCACCACCCGTTGTCCCTGGACTTGTCACATGAGCAAACATTTAGCAGAAAAGCCTCCAGCCTATGGGGACACCCTGGGTTACGTGGGAGAGTAGCTCCCATGCCACTTTAGCAGTTACTGAAGAACTAGAAATTTACTGATCTGAGATGTGCAGGCGGCATAGGGAAAGAAGGGTCCTCTTCTATGAAAATCTCTTGCTAAGCAGAGCATCAGCATGCAAAGCACAACAGATTAATATAACGCCATGCAGGACCTAATCCTAAAAATCACAACTCTGATGACATTCCCACCGCCTGGTGTGAGAACCTCATGTGAGTAAGAAACTACAAGCCAGCTGTGCTGCAGAAACCCAAAGCTGCGTGTTGCCCAATACTGAACTTAATTTCACAATTTCTTTCCAAGCTGCAAGGATTTTTTTTGGTTTTTTGAACTATGAATAAGAGGTCCTATCCCAACTCAGTGCAGTGCTTGCAAACAGGAGGTTTAAAAATATTGACATCAGTAAGGTGGGGTTGATTTTGTTTTTTCTTACAGTATACTTCACATGTAGGACTCAGTCTAATGCATTCCCCTCACACCCCCCATCAACTCTTGGAAAGCGCTAGATGAAAAGAGACTTCTTAACCCCATTAATTCCTCAAGACTTGTATTGTGGCAAAGAGAACTCCTTAAAAGGCATGAAAGGGATATTAAGTGAAACAGTATTTTTCAGAAGGGCTTAAAATAATTTTCCATGTTTGTATTTTGTAGTTTTTCAATCACTTTTACTACTTTATCAGCTTTTTTTTTTCTCACTCGTTGTTGAGCAACAGATGCACATAAGAGGGAAACAGAGAACATGACTATTTGCAAAATACTGCCAAGTGTATGAAACAAACACAAAATTTGAAATTAGCAATTTTGCTTTCTCCTAAATTCAGACCACATAAATTGTACAGGCTGTATCTTTTATCTACGTTTTCAGAGAGAACCCTCATCTTTCAAACCTGAGTACATCCATCTGTCCTGGAGTATGAAAATACTCCGGTATTATACAGCTCCAGTGCTTTTTATACAGCACCGGCTGGACCAAGCACATCTGATATGAGGTAACTGTCCAGCACATCAACCTGCAAACGCTCTCCTGCATGTTTCAAGAATACTTTTGTAATTACGGCTTCTCCTTATCAGCTATCTTATCAGCCCTGCACCTCAAAGGGGGGTCACAGCCCTTGTCAAATGGGACTGACGTGCATGCAGGACACGTATGGAAGCACACTCATTTTGCAGCCTGCCTTTGGCTGCCCAAGCCCAGAGACAGCTGGCTGCTGTGCTGACTCAGGGCTGACTCAGAGGAAGAGTGCCATGTACTGAATCACCTCTGCCACACCTAGGATTTTCTCTGGGAGTCGCCCAACTGATATTACCCAGCTTTTAAGCTTTCACTGGAAACAGAGTACAATATGGAGTGGCTACTGGCCAACAGTAAGCTTTTAAAAGGTTTCTGACAGAAACTTGAGAGAGCGTGAGAGAGGCAAAAAAGAAATTCGCTGAGTGCTGGCCAAAACCCAAAAGCATCTGCCTCGTGCCTGAAGATGACACAAGCAAACTCAGTAAGAAGCAAGTGCAACTACTTAGATGAGGCAGTGAGCACACTGACTGAACTCCATAACCAGGCTTTTAAGTGCTATTTGCCTTTGGGGAAAAATCCTCTCCATCCACGCTCCATGGAGAGCACACGTACTGCAGCTAGTTGTTTCTTCTCTTCCTAGGCATCACAAACTCATGCTCCAGACCAGTATTAATTTCAGACTGACTGAGAGTTCAGAAATTAGGGGCAAAATCCAAAAGGACTGCTAAAAAACAGGGGAGGTAATGATTTTTTTTTTCAATAGTGGAAGTCTGAGCGAGAGGGACCAACAAACTAAACATTTGAACGGGGAGTCTAAGCGCCCTGGGTTATGATCTGAGTTGGTGACCACAGCTAGCACCCAAATGACCACCTACCAAGAGCAAGTTTCAGGTGATGCTGGAACAAACCCCTCCTCCCCATTCACCCCAAGGGCCGAGGTAGCTCATGGACCATAGTAGAGGGTAGGTGCCTGGGTAGGGGGAGCGAGGGTGGGGAGGAAGGCAGGCAGGCGCACATTCTCACCTGAGGCCGCTGTAGCATTTGTAGGGGTTGAAGCAGCTGCTTGGTTCCGGGCATGAGCAGGGATGAGGATCGAAGCCAGAGATGGGTTACTTGACAGTTCTGGAGAGGAGGTGGAACAAACAGTTAGCTCATCGCCCACGAAAAGCCCCGCATGCAGGCTCAGCACCGTGGGTTTACCTCCTGTAACAGCAACCTCGGGTGAAAACATGCCCTTACAGCCAAAGGTCATGTTACATTTTCTTCTTTGCCAACCAGCGAGAGGAAACCACAGCCATATTCGGCTAGGCAGTCTCCAGAGCAAGATTGTCAAAACTACAAGTAGTGGTGCAAAGGAATTATTTCTTAGAGAAAGAGAGCTGCTTGGGAGTTAGCAAAGAACCAGCCAAGCCTGTTCCTTATCAACGGCTTGATAATCAGTATCCTTCCGAGCGCGCTGGAAGGATTCCCTTCAAAAACCCACTTGCAATCAGTCTCAAGGAGAAGGCTGATAACAGTGGTGAGGCTTTGGGCACTGATTCAGCAAGCAGGCAGCTGCCACAGTTGCTCTAAGAGCTTCAGGGATTCAGTTCTTTGGCTCACTCAAGCGTCACTTTCTCAAGGACCCAGGAACCCAAGACCAATCTCTCACAGCAGTCTCCTTGAGCGAGGCCAAGAAGAGGTGACATCTTTAAAAGCACAAGGAAAGGCAAAAGGAATTGGTCTCCTGGGCAATTTAAACAGACAACAAAATGAGGCAACCATTCTTTATGAATACATTAACCAAGGAAAAAATAGTCACATCTTTTAAGGCTCCAAATCTAATATAGCTTCAACGTGCATCAGAATGAGGAATAGGCATCTTACAGCCACAACTGTAGGAGGATTACGGGCAACACATTGCCAACAAATGACAATCTCCTGGCACCCTTTCAAGAGAATCTAGTGCCTCACAGAAGGTAGGACTGAGTTGAGACAAGACAGGTCCTGTTTGTTGCAGAAACAGGAATGACTGTCTCATGAGAAAGCAACATCCGGTTAAAAGGATGTGAACAGTCACCTCACGGAAGGAGACTGATGACTTTTGGAGCTGCAGGAGGTCATCTGGAGGAGAAATGAGATTAGACAGCTTTTTACATAAGACCTCCTGTACAGAAACCAGTCCAAATCACACCATGGGTTCAGTAAGGTGGTTTTGTACAGAGTCTTAAATTATTTGGACTCATTATAAGAGCCTATTGCTTTACTTTAACACAAGTTTTAAACTTAGGGCCTAAATGGATCAGTAATCTACCTGGTGATTTTTTTTTTCTCCATTAAGTTACATTAAGTTTCTTTACTGCTGGGAGGGCAAGATGCAGAAGACTCTCACCTGCTTACAAGCCTCTTATTGCTACACATTCTGAGACTGCCTTTCAGCACTTATGAACACAATCTCCAGTCTAGAACCAAACAGAAGCTGCCACGTTACCTGCAACACATCCAATCTATCCTGTAATGCTTCATTCAGGTTTAAGCAGACCTAGCTAGTCCTTCTAGAAAGCCTCAATACTCATAGCATTTGTGCAAATACTAATCCTCAAATTCACGTGGGAATAATTCAGAACTCATATATTCATAATGTAATTCAGAATTCGTAAGTCTCTATTTTAAATGGAAAAATAAACTGAAGAAACATGAACCCTCAGGTGTCAAAGCTGAACACCAGTGATAAACCTATACTTTAATACTACCTTGGGTATTAGCTGTTCTGTTCTAGAAAATGTTGCTCTTTTACTACTTTTTCCAAAGCTATTTCTCAAATCTGATATTACTGGGAACCTGCTGTTTACCTTGCTCTTTCTATCATCCCTGCATTATTTTCTGCTCATCAGTGGCAGCAATATGGGGTTATAACCCAAACAAAAGCAGAGCTAAAACCTCAAGGAAACCAAGTGACATTTGCCACCTTCTGGTGCTAAGCAGTGCCTCGAGGATGCAGCTATACACTGCCTGCATCGCTGTAGCCAAAGAACCAGCTGATGTGACAGAACGACACTGTTGCAACTGCGCTTCGATCCCATTCTCATTCCTCCCATCCGTTCACCTAATGCCATCAGAACACCTCCTTTCACAGCACCAATTATGGCAAGTATACTGTTCTTTTTTCGTTTTCAAGGCAAGTGCAACCATTTATCTGAAGCTACCTTGAAGATCTTGCACATAGACTACAAGACCGATCTTGTTCCCTTCTTCTCAAACCCCACATTATCTTTCTTGGCATGAAGTTTCTTAAATTCAGCAAGCTCTGAATGTTTTGATGCTTCACTTAGAGGAGCAGGTCAATTCAGACAAGAAATAACCAAAGTAAATTGAACTCTTTTGGCTGAAGTTTAACAGAAGCTTTGCTTGAGGACTTGTCTGAATTTTTGTTCTAACATATTTTTGCAGCTATCCTGCCTGTAAGGATGAGACATGTCAATACCGAGGAAAAAGCTTGACCTGTGGTATCTACAAAGTATTGAGAACCTCTGTTCTCAGTGATTTCCAACACAGTATTTGGACAAGCTGTTGAACTGTAGCCTGCTTATCTAAATTAAATTTGCAATTCAAGGTTGGGTTAATTACAACCAATACAGCTGCAAGAAGATATGGTGATCAAGGCAATCTAGACAAAGTTTTCCATACCATGATGTGAACAGAGCAGCTATCCCAATTTATTTACAAGACACAACTCCCATTCACATCAGCTGGGAGAACACCTTTGGCTTTCTCCTGATCAAATCATGCCATTTGCAGTCAGTTTCCAATAAGTCAGTCTCCAATAAGGAGCAGGAATGAAAATGACCAGTTTTACTAGAAGACAGATCATCTTCATTCCCCAAACAAGAATATGCTTGGTGTTGCAGAACAGTGCAGTGCTCTTTTTCCGTATCCTTCTGTTTGATGTATCAACACTCACAAAATGCACTGGAAAAATCAGTCTTGTATCATGTTTTCTTTGTCACAATAACAAACTTTCCATGTAATGAAAGTTATTTCAGCAGTTTCTCCTCAACCTAGAAGAGTGCTGGATACACCGCAAGTTTCATTGTTTTCCTTTCTTCCCCTTCTTCACATGCCCTGAGCAGAAATACTCTGTCTAAAAAAACCTAGATAGCACCCAAATGGTCACACTGAAACAGTTTGGTTAGAAATGAATGGGTTTTACATATATATGTATTAAAAAATATAAAATAAAAATTTTTTTATATATATACACATATATATAAAAAAATCAACTATAAAATCTTTTCTTAAAGGTCACAAGCCAGGCTCATTTAAAAAACAAAACACAAACCCCCCACACTTTAGCAGAGAAGTAATTTGTCATCGAGAATCATAATAACCATTCCTAGGTGCAGTCACAGAAGAATTTTACAGTCTTTAATGACCAACATGAAGTGACAGTAACATTTGTGACCCAGCACAGCCACCGACATGTTATAAGAAGTTTAGGAAATGGTAGTAATTTCACAGATTGTTTGAAAATTCAACGTCTAAGAGAAAAATTGCTTTCTGGACCTTCTGTCTTGCAGGTCTAACAACCACTGAACTGCAGCTCTGTGGCTAGTGAAGATACCTCCTTGGTCAAAATAATTTTTGCAAACCCCAATCAGCATACAAAATCAGTTTAAATACTAAGAGAAACTTACAGGCAAGACATTAAGAATGACCAGATAAAGCTCTCTGACAGACCTCATTGCTACCATAAAGTAAGCACCTGTATGACCCACAACTACTGCCGGCAGCCAAAGACCACGATCTTTATCTTCCGTATACTCTCACCGTTTTTTTTCTAGACTATCTGAGCAGCATCAGTGCCCAGATCAGCAGATTTGGTATGACGCTTAGGTTCTTTCCGAAAAATCAATCCGATGCATTAACGGTCAGATTTATGTTGTTATTTCTAGCAGTTTTGCCTTCAAGGCTTCTGAAGCTACCTCCTACTTCATGGGTTTCAGTCAACTGGATATAGCCAAATAAAACACTTCTTCTAAAACTTAATATTGGCTGTTGAAAGAAATGCCGTTCAAAAAGGCTGTCTTTCATTACTTCTTAAATTAGTACAGATGACTTAACATGAGTCATCATCTGATTTCCAATGACCTGATCTATTTCCCAGTTGGGATTTCTGCTCTGGACTAGCCAATTCGACAGAACCTTGCACAATCTGGCTAAAGACTGAGGACTGCACAGTGGTCGCAGGAGAAGCAAAAACTTGTTGTGTATCTTGAGGTTGTAATCAGGACTGCTGTCACACGAGACTCACTGCTGCACTTTTATTAATTACAAAGGCCTTAAAATCACTGCACTAAGCAATATATTTACTTATTTTTTAGAACTCTGGTTATTTTTTTTGAGTTTGGCTCGTCACCTGCAACAGAGCTTATTTGGAAATGTGTTAATGACTAGCCTCTGTCCTGCCTTCCGTTTTTAGATGGTAAAACTGGCACCTGCTGATGACAGAAACCTGCTTTTTTGAATTTTAAGGAAAACACTCCACTGGAACTTATTTCTTTTGCCATTCCCATGAGTCACTGTGCAAGGGGAGAGTACATCAGCTCCTTACGATGGCAAAAAAGGAGCTTTAAATTGGCTTGAGCCTTAGGGTAGCACACCCAGCAGCTCCCAAACTGCCTAGGGGGAAACCAGGAACACATTCCCAATACATACATTTGGTTTTCCCCTAAGAATTTTAAAAAAAGACTTACTATAGAGCTTTCCAACCCTTTTAAAAATCCTTCTTTCCATGTAGTAGATAAGACCAGTCTCAACATAATTAAGAAACAGTAAGAAATTAAAAAAGAATAGCAGTGAAGCTGTATTAAGATACTGGGATCATAACTATCTTAGCTACTGAACATGACCTTAGAATATGAAAAAAGACAATTAATGAATTGCAACAAGGAAGGACCTGTAACACAACCACTAAATTCATAACAACAGATGCAGGAATCAGCATGGAGGACAGTGACCTGGAAGCATAAGCTATTTTCTTAAACTCTTTTAGGTGTTCATGCTTTGGAAATGTTCTGGTATATTCAATATATTTGCCTTCTGCAAGACAGCCACTCAAAACAAGTTAAAAGTTTACTTCTGGCAGTTTAAAATTATTACTTTGAACAGACACAAAGCTTGCCCTCCCCCCCCCCTTTCTTTTTAAATTGAAGGGCTCCACATGTTCAAGGAGAGGGCTGTTTCATGTTTTGGCAGATGGGCATTGCATGCACTAAAGAGTTTGAAAAATTACATTGATGCTAACTAAGCCAAAAGGTGTTTTAAACTTTCAACAGAAAATGCACACAGATCTAGTCTTGCTCAAAGGGTGAGAACTGGCAGCTAATCACTTTAAAAAAAGTGCTGCAAAATTAATTACTAGCATATTTATATGCCATACTTCTCACATTCTCTGCCTTGGCAGGCAAAACTGTTCCAGAGGGGGATATCAGTTTTACATTTCTGATTTCTGTGGGAAAAAAAAAAAATCATGAATGGTTTTAAAATTTGATACCAGTCTGGCTTCAAATAAAAAAGGTAGTTGTCCATAATTTTTACAATTTCTAAATGACTAAGTCAATGTAATGCCAGATGAACTGTATAGCACATAAAATCTGGACACTAGAGCCTCTGTATTTATCTCACACCCAGAACCAAAATGTGTAGCAACACTACAAACCTTCCTGCCAAACCTAATATGCGTTACGCCTTGCTATGGTGTCTCAGGTACGAAGGAGCAGGATCATCTCCAAAATGATAATCTCATCTCTCACGGTCCACTGACTGCGATATTTCACACAAAACCATCAACTAGGTTGCAGACATTGAACTGCAAATGTAAGCTTTCTTAATGCAATCCAATAACAACGTTGGGTCCTCTGCACTAAATTTGAATTGAAGGCACCAAACATTGAAAATCCTGTAACCTGTTTCTCCAAGTCCCTTTCCACTCTTTTTGGAATGGACAGATGGTTACACAATCACATAATAACCTTAGTCCTGGCTCAGAATTTTTTTACTTTTGAGGGTGTGACATCTGCATTACAGTGAACATTTATCCCAGCGCTTCTTCCCAAAGAAGAGATCCTTCAACCGCTCGCAGGCTACCTTGAGTGGTGAAATTGAAGAGTGCAGGTTTCTCTCGCCCATTTGGTAACTTGACATTTGGGTCCCGTAGTTCATCGAAGAAAGAGTGCGCACAGGCCTCCAGGGGAGTCAGGCGGGCAGTGGGGGTGTACTCCAACAGACGGCTACATAGCGCAATTGCTTCTGGTGGAGTGCGGGGCCGGAAGACCTATAAAAAAAAAAATCAAACAAAAAAAGCAAGGAGAAATAGGTTATCTGGGTACGTTTCTTTTCTTTGCTGACCAGAAGCAAGTCAGAGCAATTAAACCTCTCGTTGCCCAACAAGCTGGAACAAACTTGTGGTTTGTGCTAATCAAAGTCCTCCAGTAAGTATGGGAAAATCCAGTTCCTGGGGTTGAGAAAGGGTTAATTGCAACGTCTTGCACTAGAGTAAGGGTGCAATGCCAGCAAGAGACTTCATGAGAGCACACTCAGAAAAACAACTTTAAGAATGAAGGGGAAACTCATTCAAAAAATCATGACAAACACACACAGGTGCTACCAGCCATGCATATGGGGTGGAGTGAAGGTGGGGAGGAGGGTTCAAATGAGCAGGATTCACTGAATGTAAAAATTGAATAAGGCCCCACTACGGTTTTGGGTTGGGTTTTTTTCTTTTTGGCTAGTGAATGAAGCCTTACTAACATGGACTTTTGCAGGCAGGCAGGTCAGATTGTTGCTATGGAGGCTGCTGTTCAACTTTGGAGAACAACAAGGAAAGCACGGGTGGGGTGCAGGAAACGTCTAGCTCTAATTTGCAAGTTACTCCTTCTGTGACCTTATTCTGGCAAGTCATTCCCATAAGTTTACTGGGATAATTCCTGCACATTTGGTATTTGTAAGGACAGCTGAAAATTGCATCAAGAAAACCAAATATTTGATTCTAACAGATTTTTACCTTGAGTGATTACAAAAATTCACTGCAGCTTTGTTTTAAACCTCTAAGAATGGTTCTACCCACCGCTAATCACACCCCCATCCTCCTTTCTCATTACGTCAAAAGCAAAATATGAGCTAATCATCTTTGTGACCTGGATGGCCTCCTCAAGCACGTGTCTCTCCCTATGATATGCAGGCTGGGGAAAAGGGAGCGGGGTGGGTGCAAGTGTTAAGTTCTGATGCCAGCATTTTTAGTAAAAATTAAGCTAATCCAAAATGCTTTTGCACCAGTGCAGGTGAACCCAAGCCACACAGCACCAAGGAGATAAAAACCCCCCAAAAACCCAGTGCATAACATGCTAATTAATCACAGATGAGGAACTTGCACAGGCATTCCTTAAACAGGTTTTAAAGCAAAGATGCTTTCTTGCATAAGAATCAAACACAAACACTAGAGTCCTCCAGGGACTGAAATTTTATCCCCTCGGTGCCCAGCTGGCTCGGGAGCACCTGGGTTTGGTGCCATACATGCTGTACTAACTAACTTGTGTGGCAGGGAATCCTGATTCAGGAAGTCAAAGAGCCAGGTACCAAAAGAGCAGAATTTGTTTCTACTACCGGGTTATTGCAAAACAAACCAAAAAAGTTTTTGCATGAGGCCTATAATGACATAAAGAAAGGCTTTAGCAGAGAACCTCTGCTGACCACCGCGCCGTGAACATACGGTCACTTGGAGGGGCAGCAGAAGCTGCTTTACACCCACTGCCTCTGCAGAGCTCGGGTTGCTGATCACAGGGCACAGTGGATGCAAGTGTTACTCCCTAGTCACAGCCTGACCAGAACAAAATCTAAGACTCTCTGCAATTAAAAACAAAACAACCAAAAAAGCACCAAATTTATTTTTTTTTTTTAACCCCACGGTAAGTAGCACAAATGAGTATGTCGTGAGGTAAATCCACAGAAGTGAAGTCGCTTGGTATTTAACATGAGGTAAAACTACTGAGGTCTCCATCATCCACCTTTGCGCTGATGTTTTAACAGGCTTCGTTTACCACAGCTTGAAACTGAAGTACTTCACTCTTAGCTGTGTTTTTCCCTCAGGACAGCTCGAGTACCAGCTACTATACAGATTTAAAAATAAATAAATAAATCTTTTCCCTTAAGGCAAAGACAAAAAGCCCTTATCTTGAGCAAATTAGTAGGCAGACAGTCACAAATCTGTCACCTGTAAAAGGAGAACTCTTACTGTCCACTCTTAAACTCCTCATTTTCAAGTCTCAGTGAAACTCTATTATTTCCTAAACCCTGTTGAGAACTGCTCAGCCTGCCTTTGGATAAGAAATTAGTTACTTGGGGTAGGCAGTTCCCAAGCCTGCCCTAGCTGCTTCAAACCAGGGATGAAAAAAAAATACAAAAAGAAATTAGAAGGCCTCACGTGGCCTCCCCCTCCAAGAAGTGGTAACTAACACATGAAGTGAGTTACAGGTCTGCGCCCATGTCATCTCTATCGCCTTGTGTTACAACATTCACCTGACTGCTGCCTCAAGGGTGCGTTTTGAACTCAAGTATTCCACTTCTAGCATTTCTCTCCTTTTTTTTCAAGGCTAGACCTAGTAATTTGAAAAAATGTTTAAGTACATACCCGTACTCCTGAGGTGAAATGTCCTGTTCCTGACGAGTCCTAAAGATGATAATGCAGTGAAATAATCCAAACAGGGGGAGTCAATCCAAAAGAGAATAGTCCAGCAAGGAAAAATATAGCCAATATTATAAGAAATCCATGGTGTGGGGGACATATAAAATGTTTATACAATTAGAAACTTCAAACATCAGTCTCCATAGCAGCAAGTCCAACTTCACCACAGTGTATGCCAAAAAATCGATTGTGCAATGGTGAGGCATAGTATAGAAACATTTCTATATTAAATTTATGTTCCAATGCCAGTGCATTTACTAAAAAAATAAAAAAAATTGAAATCAAAACTCTAACTTGAACTAAAAGGGTAATTGAAATTCCCATCATAAAGAACTTTTAGTCCTCGGTCCTGGATATAAATGTCCACAGACAATGGGGCCAGATTAGTTTGTCCCCAAAGGTGCATCCCATTTGTAAATCTGTCCCAGAGATACAATGTAAGCTTTTGGGTTGTTTTGGTTTGTTTGTTTCTTTTTTTTTTTCCTCCAAAAAACCCAAATGCCTAGCAATTTATAATTTGTGCTGAAGAGAAAGTAGAAATCAGAGATCTGTACTTTGAATTTGGATGCTTTTAATTTGCGTGAGCTATGAGTGCCTCAGGCCGCCGCGGATTATTCTCCATTTTGGATTGACTTCCCCCGCCACTGGATTTTGTTTGCTGGCGTTATCTCTTTAGGATTCTTCAGGAACTGGACGTACCACCTCAGGAGTGCGGGTATGGACTGAATTTCTCTCTATTGCGGGTTTATTCCCCCTCATACCCGTCGCACCCATTACTTAAGGAATTTTTTTTCCCCCTCAATTTGTCCCCTCCCGCCTCCCTTTTGAATAACCCCCTAAGAAATAAAAGCAAAAACCCCTGCGGTCTTTTAGCTCTTCCCAGTCAACACAGTTCCACCGGGAAAGCTGCCCAATTCGCCCACCGAGAACTACACGAGCGGCCGCCGCCAGCGGCAACGGGAATGCCAGCACCTCCATGCCACGGGGCGCCAACGCCAAGGCGATGCTGGGCCGGCGCTCCGTGGTGGGAAGGGGCGGGAGGGAGGACGGACAGACGGCGGGACTCGTGAGCCGTGAAGCCCCTCACGCGTATGGCTCAGCGGGAGATTAAGGTCTCTGTAGTTCTCAGTGAGGGAATCGATTTAGTAAATAATCCGCGGATTATTTTTAGTCTGCGGACTAAAATTTAGTGCACGGACTAAAATCCGGCCCATCGGAGCAAAGTCTGTCTCGGTCTAAAAACACATCTGGGTGAAAGCAAAAATAAAAAAAATTAAAAAGGAAAGAAAAAAAAAAAAAGGAGAAAGGAAAAAAAAGGAAAAAAGCTAAGTGCACAAAGTAAAGTGTTTGGGCGGACTAACATTTAGTATGCAGACTAAATATGGCCGGGCAAAAGGCACAGCAATTCCACAAACGAAAAACAAAAATAAAACACTGACAGGAACTTTTAAAGCAATCAAATACTACCCCACCGGCGCAGCAATTCATTTTTCTAAAATGAAACAAGACCTTATGTAATGCTATTTGTCCACAGAGGGACCGAAGGCTCAAGTTTTCATTTTAAAAAATGAACCTGTTTTGGAGATAAACAAATGCAAAAAAAAGGCTTTACATACGATATTCTTCAAGGAAAATTTGCACTTGCATAACTCAAAACCTCTTGTTTCTGCAAAGCGAATGAATTTTGGGCTGAGACCCAGGTCGGTATTTTTTTTGTTTGGTTGGGTGTTTTTTTTTTTTAGATGAGTTACAAAAATCTCTGAATGATCATGTCAAATGGAAATTCTGAGTCATCCAAAACCACAGCTTTTGGTGCTTTTGGTGGTTTGTTTTTTTTTTTTTTCCCCTCTCCCTCAGGTCCCAATAAATCTATACCTCACCAAAAAGCTGAGGGACCAGTGCAAGTTCTTCCTTTGTTCAGGCATGCTGGTGATGCTCAAATGCTGCCAGACCATAAACAGCTAGACAGCAAGGCCAGACACACTCCTCTCTCCTTCTTAAGTTACGCTGCTATAAATGCAATTTTTTTTTTTTTTAATGCTATTCCCCCTTCATTTTTTTAGGAACTACCATCATCTTCAACAACTCAAAAATGATTGCCAGGTTTAAACTGCCCTTGGTGCACTATGCAGCCCTCATCCCCAAGTGACTTCAATTTAAATGAAGCCTTTGGGTACTAGCAGAGCGGTCACTTTTTATCGTTCTAATTTGAAATAGTTCCTACCAGTGTAGTGGAGTTCACACCCCCTTCTGAGGTTTTTGGGTTTTTTTTTGGTTTGGTTTTTTTTTTCATTTTTTTTTAATTTTGTGTGCATGGAAGGACGAAAGAAAAAGGATGGAAAGCACAGGATTCTTCCATTTCACTTCACTCGCATCAGCATTCAGCTCTCAAATAAAACCACATGGGGCAAGAGCTAAGTATTGTTTTAACAGAATGGTTGCTCTGACTTTCAGTTCATTGACATTCTTCAAACAGACTTTCCATGCACAACACGGAGCTCCGTCGTCTTGGTCTAATTAAGCCCCAAAGCCAAAGCTTCGCAATGTTACACCAAGGTGCTCTTCTAGCCAGCGCGCATTAAAAGACATGACTTCATGCCATCAACCACTGTGCGTTTTGCATGCAGATTGTGAATACTGCTCGCATGCTGTGTTCCCTAAGAGAGCAGAGGCTTATGAAAATGACATCTGTTGCTAACGCATCAAGTTTGTGACACCACGGTTAAAAATTTCCTCACCAGCTTCAGAGACTCATACGTTTTGCCAAGAACCACCCACACCACCAATTCAGGCTGACAGTCTGTGCACATCTCCTTTTCAGTTTGTAAGCACATTTTTGATGGCACACGAACATTAGGTAAGAGAGAAAGCTCCTCCCTTCAACCACAAGCTTGTACTGTTTACAAGCAGTGTCATCAAATGTAGGACAGGACCCTCAAATCAACTTTTAAAAAAATGCAATAGCACGATACAATTACCACGACTTTACTACATGAAGCAATACTTCGGTCAGGCAAGTTTAACCTAATAAGCCTTATGATAAATAAGACACGTTCATAAACACAAAAGGAAAGGGATGAGACACATGCAAGACAGCAACGTATGCACTGAGCTCCACCTGACACAAGGAAACCCAAAGATGTAGCTGAAGCTCTGCCCTTGGGACCAGTCTTGGAACAAGGGCCTGAGAATTTCAGAACAGGATTTCTGAAATACGTCATTTGGCTTTTTTGAAGCGTATAAAACTCATGCGGTACAAATGAGGTTAAAAAAAAAGTCCACCAAAGAGGCCCTGGTGTTTGGAGTTACTTTAAAATATATATAAACCCCCCAACTTTCTTCTCTAATTAAATCCCCTACATTTTTTTCTAAAAAGCAGTTTGGAAATAGAAAACGCCTTATTACTCAAGGATCCCTGTCAGATGGCACTAGCACAGATAGCAGAGTAAAGGTAAAATGAAATAAAGCCAGAAGGGTTAAGTGGCTTACAAATGAGCCAACACAGAACTGGGAACAGGACCAGGAACCTGTCTCCAAAGCTACTTCTTGTTGAGACCACACACTTGTTTCTGAGTTCCTTCCATTGAGGACCCAGCAGAGACAGAACGAGCTTGCATTTATTACCCAGTGCACGTGCTCTGCTTCTATCAAGCTCTAAAGTAAAGCAACAAAGCTAAGCAGAACACAACAGCTCCCCTTCTTCTCAGAGAGAACTCCCAAAATCTACCTCTGGAAGTGCTCTCGGCGTCAATGGGACAGCTGCTATCAACAGACTAGACAGATGTGTTGCAACAGGACAGCTAAACAGATGACACATTACAAAAGACATGTTAACCTTAGTGTTTGATTTCTGTAGTTGCACGGATGCAAATCATGTCTTAATGTTACATTAGTGCTCACTCATTTATTGTTAAGCAGTACTTTCTTTACTGCATACAAATTGGGCAGAGGCAGGCTAATTTACCACACAGCAAACCTGGCTTCTTTTCTCGTGCTTTAGATGGAGATTTACACTGTCAAAAATCATTGCTCCTACAAAAGGAGCTGAGAAACATGAACTTGCCAGAAAAATTTGCTTTTTTTCTTTTAAGTTAGTCTTCAGCAGAGCTGTTTTCACTCTTTGCTTGGAAAGTCATTACACATCAAGTGAAAAACAGAACTGTACTCTTCAGAAAGAGGTCACGGCACAGTTTCACAACAGGCACAAATCACCTCCAGTTCATACCGGAAAAGACAGTTCTGCCCTTCTCCTGGCCAAGCACGTCTGCCCTGTTCCCTTGTCCCAAGACTTGCAGTCGGGACTGAATGGTCGGCCAGGTAAGAAAGGTGATCCAAATTCTGAATGCTTGTGTCATTCAAGAGGCTTTTGCTACTGTACAAACAATAATGCAGAAGGGAGGCATCAGGAATATACACGTGGGAGGTGGAGGGCAGACCCTGCTCCATGATGAACTTATGCCAATTATGAAACTTCACCCAAAGAAACGTTTCATCTCCACTGTACCTTTGTAGCTCTACAAAAGATCAGACCGCAATCTCAGAAAGAAGAGTTTGCATTTTCAGCTTTAGCTCAAATGCAAGTCCACTTACAAGATTTCTGACAAAAGAATTTTTGCTTTCTTTTGTCATCATGTATAATTAGAAGTGACAGAACGAGCTGTCTATTTATCCATTTTACTGTTTGGTATTCTTCCTCGAATCTACAGTATGAGCAGTCACTTTGGAAGCATTACAAGCAAAACAATCTGCTTAAAAACCAGACAAGAACCAGGAGAACAGGAGTAGGGCAGGATGAAGACATGAAACTGATTCTGGAGGATGGAAAAACATGCTCATGAGAGAGACCAGACTCTTTATGTCCCAGTCCCAGGGTGTGGGGAAGACGACAGGACTGCCTGCACAGCACAGAAAAATTCAACATTAGAGCCACAGTGATTAGTATAGTAAAACGTGTACAAAGAATACACAGACACACATAGGGTACTCAGATTGAAGTATTTTCCAAGTATTTTATAATATTAGCAGAAATTATTTCATAATACAGGCAGAAATATGGATCTTAAAGTCAATATCCAAAACTATTTTATAATACAACCAGCTGTGGTTCTGCACAACTTCAGCTGCAGCCAGAAATGGCCAATTGCTTTGGAAAAGTGCCAAGAGGGATGAGCTAGAGCCTGAAGTTTCATCTTAAGACACTGTTTTTCTCTTCTATAATAATTTGGCTGTGTGAAGACACAGACAGAACAGCACTCTGAACAGTAAAAATAAAGAAATAAAAAAAAGAAGCGCTTACGAAGTTGGAAGGGTCCCTGCCCTAATCTGCTGCAACTTTATTGTGATGGCGAAGTGCTGCAGAGAGAAGTCCTCATGTATTCATCCACAAGAGTGCACTGCAGAAGGGCAGAGACACTCAAAAGCAATCTACACATGACAGTTTTTCTCTCTCTCCCTTCCACTGTTAAACAAACGACTCCTGTCTTTTTCCACCTCAGCACTGGCTTGGAAATTATGATTCAGATGCCAGCTAGCTATAGATTTGGGGATGGTGAATGAAGCCATTCTTTTGAGTACACTCAAACTTATCTCACCAACTGCATATTTAAAAAGTGCTTGCATGTGTGAACAATCTTGCAAGTATCTTCAGGAGAAACAAAGGCCGCTAAACTGCAGCACATTGAAGAGATGCACTGTCCATTTTAAAGAGCTGCCTGCAGTGGAAACTGCTTCCACATCTATACAATGGAGACAAGGCAGAGGTTATGATCTCACTAAAGAAAACAGCCTTTGCCAATATAACCTGTTTTGTTGTTCTGCCACCACGAACCATGGGCACGCTCGCAGCTCAGTAGATAAGGGAGCTCATTACAATGCCATTACTGACAAACATGTGGAAGTATCCTTGGGTGGGGAAAAAAATCCAAACGAGTCATCTTCCCCATGCAGAAGAGGCCTAAACCACATAATTATATTACATTTATTGCAGTCTTACTCAAATATGATCCTTTACTAGCTGGATTCAAGGGGAAAGGCAGGCCGTCACAGACAGACATTTTTCATATTTCTGGAAATAATCACAGCACGGTCTTTGTTTTTCATAACCCAAAGGATCTGAGATCTGAAGGTAGCATCTGGGTAACGCTAGGATAAAGGTCAGCTATAATGGGGCCATGGTAAGTAACTCCTATCTAACACAAGCTTATGAAGCACGCATTTAGACCTTTCGTCAGCCACCCCACTGCCCCGTCCCCCTCCAAAAGGGCTGAAAGCTTCAGAGAAAGCTAGTGACCAAAGCTGAAGTTCAACAGCCTTGTGATGTACAATCTTGCACTTGATCTCCGACTTTCTTTTTGGCTTTCCAGTCACACAGTTGTAAAGTATAGAAGCTTAGTCAGAAAAAGAGAAACAAATTTAAAGACTAGTAGCAGAAATCAGACTGCACTTCCAAGAAGTAAGAAGGTTCAAGGAGTTGAAGTGGTTGAAAGGCAGAAGGGAAGTTCTGACCTAATAAAAACAACAGCAGTTAAGCCTCCAGAAAGGGCAGTAACTTTCATTCAGTCAGCTGATACAGCTGCAAAAAATGGACAACTTTTCTGACCCTAGATAAACCTGAAGATATAATTGTGTGTCTAAAAGCGTGCCCATTTTTTTCTGAGTGTATCAGTCAAAGATATTCCTACCCTTGCAAAACCTTGCTTCTCTTATAACTTTATGCTACTTACTCACAGACCAAGGCATGCACTTCCATGAACACAAACTGTGAGAACAAAGGGAGGTCTGGATGAAAAGAACGTCTACATTACTAAATTAAACACTCCTGTATTCTGAAGAGGAACCTTCCCAAAAGGACCAAAATGTCCCCGATTCCTCCTTGGGGCAGGAGGGAACAGGTGGGAAGAAAAGAGAAGTCCTGTTTTAGAAGAAAGGTTTTAAAGATTCCTGGAAAGTTCAGGTTTTCTTTTATTTGGCTAGCCAGGGGACACACTGAACTCCCATCATCATCTGCACCATGCACCTAACTGGTAGAAAAACATGCATGTGCTTGGACAACACAGAACTGTATTGGGGAGAGAGGGGCCTCTGTGTTTTATACAGAGAGATTCCATCTCTTAAATTACAAAAGTACTTCAATCTCAAATTGTCAACACACTGAAAAATCAGTCTGAGAACACAGTTTGCACTGTAAACTCACACTATTGCTACAGCATAGAAAAGTTATTTTTAGAGTGTTATCTTGAATGCTCTCCTAATCTAAGAAAGACCCTTGCTAATTTGAGGTTATCTTTCTTCATACTACTCCCTCATATTGAATATCAATACTGTATTTGAATGATACTAATTAATTTTTACTGAAAATTCTAAGATACAGCTATTATGGTAGACTTTGAGTTTCCATAAAACTTGTACTCAAAATGCCAATTTAAGCCTGAAACTGAATGAATCCGAGAAACAACATTCCTTCATGGACTCATCCTTATTCAGCCTCAAACAGTTTCTCTGATTCTTTAAAAAACCTCTGAACCTCTTTCATTCTACTATAGCACCAAACACCATTCTCGTTCACGTAGTAGGTAACAGCAAATAAAGCAGATTACACCACCACAGCAATACTGAGAAGGAAAATAACGTAACTATGCCTGCCAGAAATACCTAGAGAGCAGACCAGAACACCAGGTACATCCGACAGAAGTCCATACCACAGAATTTCAGAGGCAACCTATAGGTACTACAGGTTCCAAAGAAAATTCTTAATTGCCACCTACACACACTTTTGCAGACCAAGAAAGTTCCTGGAAAACAAAAGCAAATCATAGACTTTACTTTTGTGTAGACTATTGGCCTGAATACAACCAGTTCCAGATTGCATAGAAGAGGTTAAACATCTAGACAGTAGCTAAACATGCACCTTCACTGGGCATCTCGACTGCCTGAAACTACCTCCAAGTAGAACCTACAAACCCCTCAACTTTGAAAAATACTCACATTTTATTAAACACAACAAAGCAACAAGGAGAATGTCCTTGTGTTAAAGAACTTACAGCAGAGAGTGAATACATTCTCAGTAATTCTCTCTCAAACCTGCTGAAAACTAGCTGTCTGAAAGTTCCTCCACACAAAACCCCCTGAACTTCTGTCTGCTGAGTCCTCTGATCATAACTAGTTGTCATGGTTTGGGCTGGGCTGGCCACTAAACAAACCCCAGATGCTCTCTTTACCCCTCTCTCTCCCTTCCCAGAAGAGAAGGGAGAGACTTAGGGGTTGAAAACTAGAACCACTTTAATGAAATATTAATAATAAAAAGAAAAGATAATAATATATATATAAAAAAGAAAATAATTAAGTATATACAATATATACAAAACCAGTATCAAGCTCCCAGGGTGATGATCACATCTGTGGCAGACACTGGGAAGGTCCCAGACTGGACTCAGCGACAGGCGGAAGCCTAATTCTGGATCTGGATTCAGGAGTACACGGATCGGGATCAAAGGCAGACGAACAGAGTCCTACTTGGACATTGGCCATTGAAGAAAGAGGCTGACCCCTTTGATCCCTCAGCTTTTATACTGAGCATGATGCAGATGGGATGGAATACCCTGTTGGTCAGTTTTGAGTCACCCATCCTGTCCGCTCCTCCCCACAGGTTCCACTCTGCTATGCTCTGCTGCTTCCACCCCTCCAATGGGGCACACAAAGTTAGCTGACCTTGGTTATTATAGCAATAATAAACAGGAGCCTCTCTGCATAACATTCCTTGATATTCACTATAAACATTAGGCTGGAAGCAAACACTGTCTGAAGAATATACTGTTAATTTCAGAAAGTGGAGTTAGTTAGAAGAGACTCAGCTGAAAAGTAAAATTGCTGAAAAGTAAAATTACTGAAAAGAAAATTGGTTCTGTTCTACCTCAAACCAGGACACTAGTCCACAAAAATAACCATATAACTACTGTAATCTTCAGTAATTCTTCTTCTTAGATGTCAAAGTTTTGTGCTTTTGAGGCTGAAACTTTTAAAGTTCAAGTCGTGCTGGTAACTACCTGTAGCACTCTAGTTACATTGCATACGTAATTATAACAAAAAACCACCTGCACTTTCACCTCTTAGGTCATTCCTTTTCTGCTCATTAGACAGCCAGAGTTCAGAAGTGCTTTTCCTCCCACACGTTTCAATTCTAAGAAGCTCCAAAAGGATACGCATGCCCACTGCCATGCCATCAGATATTACACCAACACAGCTGGATAAGGAAGACCAATTCTCCATATTGCCACCACTTAAAACTTTCATGGCTCAACATGCTCAAAGTGTTGAAAGGAAAGTATCTTTAGAAGTAGTACATTGAGAAGACGAGCATCACTACCAGCACCATGCCGGATAATCCATTTTGATAATTTAGCATTTGTATACTAAGAAAAACACAGATTTCATAAGGAAGGATCATGTACCTCAGTTGTAATAAACTGGTTTAAATGCTATTCTACACCCAGCTGATGTCAGAAAGAGCTGTGTGTAGAACAACTGCAGAATAAGAAGCTGCGTTGCAAGCACAGCTCTCCAAAACTAATTGTGCCCTAATGGAAAACACAGATTTCATCTTCTGGCAAGCTCCTCTCAATTCTTTATAATTGACGTGGTTTCACTTGTGATCCTTTAGAATGACCAAAAAAATCATTCATATACATAGAAGGAAGTCTCAGTTTTTCTCTTGAAGTTTTTTCCATTTGCCAAAAGATCTCTGTTGTGGTCTAAACAGATCATCAATTGCATACAGATGATTCTTAAGGCTATTCAGGCAGAACACGAGTTGCATAGCTAGCTTAGATGCTTAACTACATGTCCTACAGTACGTGTCTGCACTCCTACTGCGTTGCATATTAACTTAACCCCCTATAATACAAACACGTCCACTGCAGGAATTCAGATACAGCCCTGATATTCAGCGCTATAAAGCTTTTGGACTTATTCTTGCGACTTTTACTGTGATGCAATTCAAAACTGAAGAGACCAACTCCCAGGAATTTAACTTGCCCTCATTTTTTCCCCCTGCTAACATAAGGTATTTAAAAGCTTCAAAGATTTATTGACCTCTCATACTATTCTAAATCACTTAACCAACACACAGAAAGAAACTATGATATGGAAATGCAACTAAAGTGGTGCATAACTCAGTGGAGAATCTATCACAAAAACAGTGACTCGCAGTTCCTGGCCTGGCATGTACCTATCAGGTACATGGCCTGCTATCAATGAGCTTGAATTAGTTTGTCCAGAGTTTCTACCACCACTGAGCATTTGGTCCAAAAGCGTCTGACCTGGACACGTGCTCAGCTAGGAATGCAGCCCTTCCATGCAGACACAGTATTTTCTTAGCAGAAGGAAAACGGAACAGCTAAGATACGATGAGAATATACTGCAACTATATCAGACATTTCTCAAGCAGCAGAAAGAAAACATTAACTACCCAGGCTTCAATTGCTTAAGACTCAATATTTAACTTATTCCACACCTAAGAGGCTAATTGAATGATTTTTATCCTGTCCCAGGTCAAATATTCATCATTCCTTGACATGTGGAAGACAGCTTAATTGTGTGGCGATGTATTTGTTTCAATCCTAGCAGTTTCCTCTTTGATCACAGAGGTTATGATATTGTCTGTATGTACTGCAATAGTGTGTCCTTGTGAAAGCTAGGTAACAAGAAGTCTAAAGTAGTAACTCCAAGAAAAACCAATCCCCCTCAACAGCACATCTATAGAAGTACAAATACATGTATCACTGGAACACTTTCTCATTTGTAGGTGACTTCTGTCCCTATCCATTTATAGCATGACAGGAATTAGATATATTGCAATTTGCTATAAGCATACACACCATTGTTACAAAAAAACCCACACCTGTAGGCAACCTCAAAAAAACCCAGACCAATAGATATTACAGTGCAGTGCTTCAATACTTCCTTCTCCTTATCAACATCAAAAGTTACCAGGTCCCCAGCTTAGGTAAAGGCACCCACTTCAGACTGAAAGCCACCAAGCCACTGAACAAACTGAACTCCTTGAATTTTTACTTTCAGCCCACATGTCTTTATTATTCAGTTCATATAGACTCACCTTAGTCCATGGATGTGCCTTAATCTGAGGGAATTTGAATTCAGTATAGTTTGGATTCATTTCTCTAATTTGCTCCCTTGTAGGCGTCCCCAAAACCTAGATAGGAGAGAAAAAAAAAAAGGCAAATTATTTAGATATGCTTCATATTCATATGGTAACAAAAAGCACAGTATAACTTCTCACGTATTGAGACAACTGAAGTCAATCTGTGTAACTACTAAGTTAATATAGTGTTGAGAACAAAACAACAAAACTTTTGCAGAAACATTTAAGTTGCACAGGACTTCCCTCTCCCGGGAGCTTCTGATCCAACCTCCCTGCTCAAGCAGGGTCAGCTGCAGCAGGTTGTCCGAGACCATGTCCAGCTACGTTTTTAGCATCTCCACAAAAGGAGACTTCACAACCCCTCTGGGCAACCTGCTCCAGTCTTTGACCACCCTAACAGCAAAAAAAAAAAAAAAAAAAAAAAAAGGTGTTTTCTTGCATCCAAATGAAGTTTCATGTATTTTACTCTGTGCTGCTGCCTCTTGTCCAGTCAGCAGGCACCACCCACAAGAGCCTGGCTGCTGCTTCTTCATTCCCTCCCACAAGGTATTTATACACATTGATTAGACCCTGCTGAACCTTCTCTGCTTCAGGGTGAACAGTCCCAGCTTTTGCAACCTCTCCTCATATGACAGATGTTCCAGTCCCTTAATCATCTTTGTGGCCCTTGCTTCAACTTCAGTAGTCTCTTGCTGGCAATTCAGTTCATGTTCCAAGCCCAGTGTCAAAAATTTAATTCTCTTCCACAGTTTTTCATAAAATTCAAGCATCTTTCTCAAACTTAGTGATATTTCGATGGGGAAGAGAATTCACTTCAATTAGACTGTGCCAAAGCAGTACCGCCGAACACATTCAGGGATTGCAGCTCACTGCATATGGCTGATTAAGGATCAGACCAGTAGCACAGACTGCATTTTCCAATTCATGAACAGCAGCCCTCTGACAAGCTTAGAAGATCAGCCAGTTACTGCTGAAGGGAGGCAGACAGGTTTCCTTAACACCACCCACCCCACTCCCCCACCCCCCCGCCAAACTGTGTGGGTTTTGGTGGTGGTTCCCCACTCCAGTATTTCCACATAGAAGATAAACTTGGTTTAAACGTAACCTGGAAGCATCTAAAAAGCATACCAACCCTGGTTTACTTTTATAAATTTATGTTTCTTATTCCCAGAATCTGCACAATTTTATTTATACATGATTAGTAGTTTTATGAGAACTAACACGCAATCGCACATGTCTTTGTAGGGGTGGATAGATTTTGAAAGGATTCCGGAAATCCCTTCAGGGAATAAGCCAGACAACACAGCATTAGAGCTTTCTGTTCAGTTAGCGCCAAATGCTAGAGAGCCACTGCCTACATATAAAAACTGCAAGGCAGCTTCAAAGAATCCCGCTGTTTTCTGTTTGCGCCCAGTTGCTGGGTATCCTTTTGTTCTGCAGAGAGAAGTGGAGAAGGCAGAAGGTAGAGGAGTTGCTTCTCTATGCTGAGCTCAGATTCATCTTCCTATAGGAACCCTGTAGCCACACTACTCTCGCCCCGTGACAAATGTCTCGCCATGCAGATTAGCGTAACGTTATCACCTCAGCTCACGAGACTGCACTGTCACCATCAGGAAACAGATCATCTAAAACATGACGTTAGGACTTTACCTCACTACTTGATAAAGAAATATTTGGTTGCATATTCTTGTATCTGTGAACATTTTCATTCTGTTAGAAGAGTGGAAATTACACAAATGGGTTCTAAAGAGTCAGGTAAAGGGGTAGAAGAGCAAGCATCGTTGTTCAATTTGTTTGTGCGACAGAGCAACTATCATCAGGCATTATGAAAGGAGCTTGGTATCTCTTTATTATTTAAAATATGAGCTGTATGACACAAACTACCTACCTACAAAGCAATCTTAAACAAACAGCAGCAGTGGATATAAACCCTGCAACTTGTTCAGACAGTTGCTTCTTGGATAACACATTGAAGCGACAGGTTGTACAAAATGAGTGATCAGATCATGTAACTCCTACCTTCCCATCACTAACCAGGATTTAAATCCCACCTACTCTAAAAGCCAAGGGTTACCTTCAGAGCTGAAAGAAGATGTTTCTTTGTGTGTCTGAAAACACTGGTTTTGCTCAGGTGGTAGAAAGGGGGTGTCTGCAGGATTCTGTACATTTTGCTCAACTTTCAAAGGGAGAAAAAAAAAAAAAAAAAAAAAAAAAAGAGTTGACAGGAAAACGTGTCCTCTCCCTGCTGGTTTTCTGTCTGGCTCCCCCAGAGCCCCGGCCACCCAGCTGCCAGCCTGCCAGGATGGTGCCGCTCTCAAAGCTTTGATGACCATGGCTCTCAACACTCTCTAGTTCTAACAGATGAGGGGTTTCACAACTGCAAATCTTATTTTCATCCCAATTTGGGTTAAAAGCCGTTTTCAAAACCTTGGAAGTTTTTTTTGATTAGTTTAACTTCCTGAAAAATTATGGGTAACTTGTACTGCTCTCTTTCCATTTCTAAAGGCTCAGTTTTCAGGCCTCCCTAGTATAAACAGGACTTTTTAAAAAGCATGTTTACCTTCTTTACCCTCCTCCTCCTCAAAAAAATCCTTTAATAGCCTTCCTAAGATGAAGTAAAGAGTAAAATTTCTTTATATATAGCCAAAATTCAGCAAAACAGCTCAGTTGACAAGGCTGCTCGGAACAGGAGCCTACGCAGTGCAAGTATCTTTTATTTAAAGACTGCCTAGAGCATCAGTGAGGATTCAGATTAGACAGGCAAGGGCAGTTTCAGGGAAGGACTCACAATGTCGTACATTTCACTAAAACGCATACATTTCACTAAAGGCACAGCTGTAACTCCAGCTGATGGGAGGGAGCAACTCCTAAACTCAAGCACAGGCATCTAAGCAAGTTTAAGGTCTCGTGAGTGCTTAGAAAAGAAGGTACTGAAGATGGATCATGATAACAGCAGCCTTTGACACAAAGAATAACTGTACAAAAGGAAGAGTGACTTATATTAGCCACTCAGTGTCTTTACTTTCTTCTCTACGGATTGTGAAGCCAGATTGTGCTTTGGATTTCTACTGAAGACTGATTAAAGAAAAAAAAAACCCCACAACCAAAACAATAAACAAAAACACACAAAAAAACCTCCCCCAAACAACCCGAAGAGGTAAAGAAAGTACATAGGAAGAACAACAGAAGTTTTAAAGACTGTCAAATCCAAATTACAGTCCAGAAGAAAAGTGTGGGATGAATAAAGTGATAAGCTATAAAATTGTACTTGTACTTAACATATCTGGAAGAGGTCCTGTAGTGGACCTCTCCTCACCCACCTGCGCACCAACACTGTTTGCTACACGATCTTGAAGTTGTACCTCACTGCTTCACACCAAGTTTTCAGTACATTAGGAATACATTCAAGTAACCTTGATGAGTAACAGCAATCATTTAAGCTATTGCAAAAATTGGGCAAACCTCTTCTTTTATAAAACTCATGTATGTGACTGCTCTTTCTGTTTGAAATGCAAAGGAGAAGCATAAATTACTTTGCACATTTTTGGCAGAATTACTCCATGAAACAGCTGCTCTTGCTATACCAACTCTGAAAATACTACGGAGCAGATGTTCCCTGGAGAGAGGTTTCACAGAACGGTTGAGGTTGGGAGGGACCTCTGTGGGTCATCTGATCCAACCCCCCTGCATAAGCAGCACCAGCGAGAGCTTGGTTGCCCAAGACCATGTCCAGGTGACTTCTGAGCATTGAAACAGAGACTCTGCAACCCCTCTGGGCAACATTTTCCAGTGTTTGACCACTCTCACAGTAAAAAACATTTCCCTGCATTCAGATTGAATTTCATGTGGTTTAATATGTGCCCATTGCCTCTTCCTTGGCATCCTGTGACAGGACAAAAGAGCCTGGCTTCCTCTTCTTTGCACATTCTCTTCAGATATTTCTGTACACTGATAAGATCCCCCCTGATCTTGCAAAGGTCAGAGAGTCTGCAGCTCCATGCAGACTAGCACATACTATTATACTTCTTGAGGACAGTCTTATGAAAGGTGATATTGTCAAGGAAAAAGTTTGTTGTCTTTTTATTTTAAAGTACCCAATTAAAAGAAACACCAACAAGAGAGATAACCACACCAGAGTAAGTACGAGAATAATAAAAATGTAGTTGTCTGATGGAATCAACTGTATATGGAATGAAGACTAAACTTTTGAATGAATGAGAGGTGTCTATGTGGGACTACAAGGGGTCTTCCTGCAAGTGAAGACACCAGGTCAACTAGTCTTGCTCTTCATTCCTAATTGTCATCATCATCTCTCAAATAAAAATAAAGAAACATTATTAACTAAAAAATACACTTGCTGAGAAGACAGATACTGCTCTGATTCTCTTAGGACAGAAATTGAACACAATGGGTTTCACAAGTACTTTTTGGAAAGGTTTTCCTTGACATTAATCTGTAACAGATTAAGCTCACCATATAATTTTTATTGCAGGAACCGGGTTCATGAAGGTATGGTAATGGTATGTATCTCAAGCAATTACAGAAAAGCTACAGGCTCCCAATAATGTCATCCTTACCAAACAAGAACGGGAGATTTATGAACCTGAAATAAGCTCTGAATTTTATTACAAATAGCATAATGATCTTCATTTTATGTTCTCTCAATCAAATTTTCGTAGGAGAAGATAGATGGTATTCAGCTGCAAAAAACCCCTTAGTTATACCCCAGTACTGAAGACAGCTGCTGTCCACACCTGGCTTCACTGTGCAAAACTGCAGCGAGTTATTTATGACCAAATCCACACCGCTGCAACACCAGAGGAAGAGGAAACTGCAAGGGTCTCAACAAACCCTGGTGGAATAAGGGCCCTTTCTGACAACCATCATTACTGCTAAACCTTTGCCAAAATGTAAAAATCAGTTAAAAGCATAAGGACACCAATGGTTCAGAAGCTCCGGCTAGTAGTAACTGAACTAGAGAGTGGAGAAGGCGGTTATTTAAGTCAGAAGCCTCTAGAAAGCCATGGTTACAGTGGTATAGAGATTTTCCCTTGGAAAACAGTGCAACTTTTTGAGGAAACATGCTCCAGAAAGTCTGGTGTGTATGGCTTACTAGATGGCATAATTAATGCTTCTGCAAACATGTCTGCACCTCTTCAGAAAGTTGTGAGAGGCATGCCAAATAGTTATTTAAAAAAATCACGGTGCAGGCATCTCAAGCAGTAAACACAGGTCAGCTTTGAAATAATACTTTAAGAGGTCTGTGGTAGAAAATAAAACAAAATTACCCATTTCATATACACTTTCTTTCAAAAACACTTGCCTGTCAAACAAAATGAAAGCCAACTAAATATAGAGATTTCTTCTATTCACAAACATGAGAGCAGCTATACTTCAGGAATAGGAAAAAACCCATTGTCACCACTGACATGAATATAATTGCTCATCAACTTTTTTTTTTTACACTGCCTGCCTGCAAGCACTGGGAAGTGACAAATTACATGAGGCACAGGAACAGCCAAGTTGTGATGTGGGGGGACATCAGGGGAAAAAAAATGCTAGGAGACTTCCCTTAGGGGCAAGGAGAGAGAACCCATGTGAAAGCCCTTGTCAGATGCAGGCAGGTCCTCAGCACAGGACCACATCCAATAAAATGAAACAAGCTCTCCTACCGCTTATTCTCCCGGAAGAGACGGCTCCTCTCTCCCCATTAACTACGGCGACTGAATTTATTTTATTTCAAAAACTGAGCCCAAAATAGTACCTTGACATTTGAGCATGAGCCATATATTATAATTGCAGTCTATACTTAGCATTTGGCTCAGTAAAACTGTCATAGACCAAAAAGTTACACATGGATAGGATTCCTGATACTATTGAGCTTGTCTTTTAATACATTTTTTCCCCTTGCCATCCCCAATCCAGAGAACTATAGGAAGAAGATTTCATTACTTCTTCCAAATTACCATGAAATGCTGGCTTTGGTGCAATCAATAATCACATAGTCCAGTAGGAACCAAAAAATCCAGACCAAGCAACCTCCTCCCCCACAACCCTTTCCTGCAGTTTTCACAAGTTAGCTGATACACCTCATACTCTAGATTGCAGCATACGGAAAAAATATTTCTGGTAGACAATGCAAGACAGATTGGCAGATGCTGTCCTCCCCATGTCTCAGGGCTGCTCAGACAATTATTGCTGCCTCCTTCTTCTGACAGAGATGATTTCTTTTTCTTCTTCATTTTTGAGGGGAGTAGGGTGAAGGTACTAAACAGAACCTTTCAGAAGATAATGATTATCTTAGAAACAAAACCACTACGCTTTCAAGATTTCGTTTTTGCAAGGGGAATAAAGAGTAACCACTGTCCGTGGAAACTGTGATTGAAGATGTTTGAGTTTGGTGGGGATATCCCAGCCAGTTTTTCCCTTGATAGTTTCAGGGCGCTGAAGATCTAGGGGAGCCAGGGAATGCCCCCAGCCTCCCAAGATTTCACAGGGGGCATGGCAGTCCTGCAGACACTGCAAGTTCTGTGCACAAGGCCAGAGATTTATGAAGGAGTCTGCCCTGACCGCATCTCAAAAAAATCCCTCTTGAGGTCTAAGAACTCTTTTCTTCCAAGCTGTATTCAGCACTATCCCACTTGCACAGTGGATTTTAAATAGGGAAGTGGCAACTGCAACTCCCCTGGGCTGCTGAAAGGAGGGGTTTCACCCTTCCATCGGGGACGGGACTGCATGACTGCTCTGAGGCATAGCATTTACTCATACATAATTTCTTTATGTGACCACTGATGAAACCCACACTGCCAGTGTGCCTACTTCAGAAACTGAGCACATTTCTGAAGGTGTCACTCGAAAGCCAGTAGGGGCATGAATTTTAATGAATATATTGGGTTACCCACTTGAGATATTCCCAGCGATGGGATAACCTATGAGAATAGCTAGCAAGAGCTAAAAATAAGGAGCAAGAGTCACCATTCAAGATCAAACTTTGGAAAAAGCACAGCACATGATTTCTCTCCTGTAACAGTGTAAATATTCAAGAAGAATGTACTTGGGTTAAACTATTTCTTCAGATGGAGCTCCAAGACAGTATTTCTCCATATCGAATATCATTTTGTAAGGGAATAAGTGGTCAAAGATCTCTCTTTCCCAGCCAGATTAAGAACATATGGAAAGGCTGTCTTTAAAGAAATAGGAACAAGAGAAAAAGCAGCTAAAAAGAAGGGGTCTGTCTTTTGATTCATACGAACATGATGCCATGGGTTCTACAGGGGCACAGTTTTTTTGGAGCAGTTTGCAAATATGCAATAGGCCTGGAGAAAGTCCAAGCGCAACTGGATGGAGATCTTGCAAGGCTGCTTGAAATGAAATTACGTGAAGACTGCTGAATCAAAATCTGACAAAAGCCAAAAATGCTTCTGATGCAGCAAGGGACTAAGGATGCTGGGCTTCCTGCACAGCCCCCAGGAAGGACAAGCTGTGCTGACTGACATATCACAGACACTCTATCTTCATGAACACAGCTACTGAAGGGATGTCATCGAGAACTGCATGAGAGGGGAGGACTAGTTTAATGTGATGATATTTTGAAGTCATTCTCCAGTCTAATGCAAAAACTTCATATCCAGGTGTAGCATCCAATTGCTGTGTTGCAAAATGAACTCAATCAAATGAATTCAATCAAAGCTGAGTAAGCAACTGAAGAGACAACTGAAAAAATTATGTTGGCTCAAAAAATGCTACAGGAGTGACTGTGACTCAGTCATCCCAAACTGACAGGAACCAGCAGAAAAGTTTCATACCTGACCTCTCTTGCAGTGGAATCAAGTAAATTTAAGGGATGAAAGTCAGGTATGTTTCCAAGTGTGTGGGTAAATATTTTTTTACTATAGCCTTTTTGGGGATTTTAAAAGACTCTACTCTCTCTGCCCTGAAGTTTCAGACATACAGTTCCAAGGAAGCTATCTGAAAAGCATGACTCCAAGATAGGTCAACAGCAGCTCACAGGTCTCAGCCCGCAATCTTCTGCAAAGTTCATTGCTGTTCTAGAACTGGTAGATCCAACAGCTCTGCTTCTCCTATGGCCATTTCACATTAAAATAAGTCTGAGTTACAATGAAAGCTTTAATAGTTGTATTCTATGGCAGCAAATGGAAGAGGAACTTTCAAATCTAAGTGGAATTTAAGCACCATACTGAGAGTGGAGAAGAACAGAATGTTTCATGACTTCTTTATAGATTTGAGAAACAAACCTGCTTAATTTCATTATCAGTCACTTTTAAGGGTTACACAGTAGATAGGACAGACCCCTGCCAACAACTGGCAGAATGGAAAACTAAGGACCTCACTTTCCACTTTTTCTTCATCCTCAAAAAGGTTGAAATTTGAGGTAAGAGTGCTCTTCTCCCTCTACTTCCACTATGAGAAATACTTTCCTGGACAATTTCTCACAGCTGTTGATTTTGAATGCAATATTCTAAAGCATAACTTTCTCTGTATTCTCACCTTAAGCCTTCTGCCAGGGCTTTTCTGAATAGTTCATACAGAACTTCACAATACAAGATTTGGTAGACAAGGGCATTGTAAAACAGTCCGTTTCTGCAGTTTGTGCTCATTCTCTCTTCCAGTGTTGCCTTGAGAACATATGCTGCCTTAGTAAATATACAGGCAGAAAAATATTCATGGCACCCACCCATTCAGGCTCACATTTTCCATCATACTTCCTTAACTAGTCAGTGAACATCCTTTTTTGTGACTACTACTGTAAGATCTACAGCATTTATTCTCTCAGATCTTCCTAAAACATCCTCAGTATTGTAACTTTTTAATTGAAGAGACCAGGCTTACTATAAAATGGAGTTATCCCCACATTTGTTTCACTTAATTTCTATGTGTAGGGGCTACATATCTCACAGAAGATGAGAAAACCCCAACACAATACAGGTGTGGATGATCATTCAGTATCCCCCTTTCTACTTTTAAATAAATTGTTCAGAAATTTGTTTCTGCAAAAGATGAAAATCAACATCTCAAGCTATAATTTACTGAAGTTCAAGCCTTTACACTGGATACCCCTTTGGTTGTTGTGAGAAATGACCTTAGTTGCCAGTACTATGTATTTAGCTATGAATTGGTGAATAAAAGTTATCACACCACTCATGGTAGTGTCATTTAAAGAAACCACAGATAGTATACAGGCTATCAGCAATTTTATTAAAGTAGCCCTCTTCTTCAGTACAGCTTAACTCGGGTGTAAACAGAGCAGAATCCTCACAATCGGAGCACGTACCTGCTATACAATTATTAGTTCACAGACGTTTACTTCCATTAATGCAGAACTGAAAATATCCAACTGATGGTAACAGCTCCTAGCAAACTTTGAACCACACCACAATCTCTGCTTGGCAAACATGTCAATAATGAGAGGACATCTATTTCTTGATTATTTTACTTTCACATTGTGAAAATCAAAGAAATGGCAAGGCAGAGCACTATGGTTTTGCTGATCAGGCCTCTCTACTCTCAGATTTCTGATTGAGCCACAGAAGGACTTACAGGACTGTCACCGTGACAAACAGCTGTATTTACAAAAAAACCTCATTAGACATAGTTTCTCAGGACTGCAGACATTAATCAAGAAACAAAGCAGGACTTTTTCAAAAAAGTCCAAAGGCAAACTGTACAGGTTATTCGCACAAACTCCTGTGGAACTCTGGCCATCTGAAGTGTTCACAGAGACCGCACCTCACAAAAGCAGTGTAGCAGAAAGCACACCGCTCCAAGACACTTCTCACAAGGGAAAAATTGTCACTTGTGCCATCATCAGCTTTACTTCTGACAGCAACTCTAGTTTTCCACTAGTATTTCCTATGTAAACTGACCCAGCTTGGATATGCTGAACTTGAAATACACTGGGCAGAAAGATAATAAGAAATCAATAAAGTTAAAAGAGAAGTAGATGCAAGACATGGAGCCTCCAGAGGAAAGTTGTTGACTGGAAGATTTCCAGCAGGACAGACAGAAATTCACTGTAATAGAAACTAGGGTTACATGGTCAAAGGCTGGAGTAGACATGGTGAGAGCCTAGAAAGGTCAGAGAACACCCCACTGAGACCATAGAGCAGGGCACAGAAATACTGAGCCTCACCAGCCCATGCCCTCCATGCAGGAGAATGACCACTGGGCACTGGTTGGTGTCATACACTCTGTTAGGACCGGTACAAAGACACCAGCAGCAATTCTAGTGATTAACATAGATGCAAGTAGGAAGTTCTACTCTTCTACCCACACATTTTGGCTTTAAGGGGGTTTTCACAGCGTGCCACACAAATATATATGCATCAAGGTAGCAGTTCAGTGACAAAACCAAGGAGGAAATTCTCTTAATACAGTCCCCTCGTGGTGATGAAATCAGTAAAGCCGAACAGCATGTGCACACATCTCATCCTCTGTAATACTCCCATCCTATTAAGTGCATAGTATAGGTTCAGAGGAAAACTACACTGCTCGCTCTCTCTAGACATCTTGCTTCCTTCACTGCAGAAGTTGAAGGACGCGGGGGAGACTAGGGTGCTGGGAAGTCAGACACCAAACTTTTAAGCTATGAATTATTCTTCCATGCCTCTAATTTGAGAATCACAGAATATTCAGAGCTTACCCAATGAAATCCATCAAGATGTGTTTGGACATAAGTGATATATAAGTGTTATGTATTCTGAAACATTAGGTCTTTTTCACTTGAAAAACAAGACTCAAAGGCAGAAGGCATCTTTGCCCCTACATTTCCCGATTCTCCATCTGCAAAAAGGAGTGCCTTTTCTCCTTTCACCTCAAAGAGCTGGGAGGAGGGAAGAGAAGAAGGCTACATATGCGAAGAATCTGGCAAAAGGAAATTTAATAACACTGTTTTCAAAGCCAAGTACTAATTGCATGCAACAAAGGAAAAAGAGCCATATTCTTAAAGAATGAAAATCACACATTAATAAATATTGGCTCAGTATGTAAGCACTATTTCCAAGCACACTGAAAGTGCAATCCTTTAAGAGGGAAAAAAATTATGCAATTAAAAGATGATATATCATATGCATGACTGCAAGAGGGGCAAATAAAGATCACCAAGTTGTCAAAAAGCACAAGAAGTGTTTTCAAACACGGCTTACACGCAACACCCTGTACAATGGTAACAGAATATATATGTTGACAAGGTTATAATAATGCATGTTTTCACGCTGATTGCCAAGGAATAATGCAGACAAAAAAACCACTTAAAATTCCATACCTTGATTATTTCCACCAACTGATCCACACCACTGTCACCTGGAAAGATTGGTTGTCCTAGTAACAGTTCAGCCAATACACAGCCTGCTGACCACACATCTAAAAAGAGGAAAGAAGTGGAGGACAGGGAAAGGTATCAGTAAAAGGTACATATTAGGCCATTTATATAAAAACCAAGCAGTTTTAAGCTACTTACTTTCTTCTTTGCCATGTTTAATACTGTGTGTAACACGGCCAAAAATAAAAAACATTCCTTTCCTAAATGTTAATCTAGAAAACACAGATACCTGGCATAAAGCAATGGCAAGCAGACAGTCTCAGAAGTCAAACCATAAGACAATCAGAACCCAAAGATAATGTTAAATGCTGTAATAAATTGACATTAAAACTTACACATGTAGGGAAAAGACCCGAGAACATTTGCCATCTGAAAATTAAATTTCCTTAAACCCTGTGTTGCTTTTAAATCACATCGGTTATGAATTATGCATAGGTATCATCTACCATAGTGGCTGATGTTTTTACTGTTTCTGAATGTTGAATAGACTAATTTTTTTATCCATATATACATACATATATACACTAGCAGATGAACCAGTACTGCAAGTATTACTTGTATCCTGAAGTACACGATGATTAAGGGATCTGGTAGACAGCTTCACTAACTCAGTCACATCAAGACCTAATCTTTATCTCAATTCCATTTGCAAACTTGGCTGGACAACAGAACTGCAAGTCATAGATGAGGTCAACAGCATTCATAGAAATAGCCATCAACCAATTTTCATACATATGCCAAAAGCCATGAATAGTCACTAGCAGCTACTCCTTTACACAAAGAAAATCTTCATAACCTATTATAGGTATATCTTCTTACTTATAAAGACGACAATTCAATACTACAACAGCAACCTATGAATGTATCTAAGCATACTACAGCATATAGCATTTTATTTTTGTATATATAGTATAAATAATATATAGTATATATATAAAATAGTATAAATTTGTATAAATAGTTAATTTGAATGAAAAATCTAATTAATAATGCAGTAAACACTGCATAGCAGATGTTTGTCAGAATTTGCTGTAACTGCACACCAAATACTGAAGTTTAGGCCACTCAACACACTAAAAGTATTGCATCTAGATGCAGAGTACTGTTTCTCAAAAAAACCCAGATTGACTATATAGTTTTCTAGAAAGCCATAATTTTTTCAATGTATATTGTGAAACCTTACACTGAAATCTAACCTGAAACATGCAATCAACAACAGAATATTTGTAAACTGTACAATACTGTAATGCCCTAAAAAGGAAAAGGATCAAACCAGTCTCCCTCCGTCCATCTTTCTTTGAACTCTTGCCTATTTCTACAACCTGACCTTCCCCGTAAAATAACAGCAGGACCACAACAACTCAAATTCCAGAGAATTTACCTCCTGAGGCCTGTTCCAACCTGAGACAACTCACACTATAACAGAAATCCTCATTCCCCTACTATATTTAAACTATGCCACTAGGAAGCAGGATGCACACAACAGTGTCAGCTATGGCTAGAGGTCTGTGTAAGGAAGATGTCCCTGACAATTCTCTAAACAGTTTCTTATCACTTTGTCACAATCTCTAAAAGACAGACGCAGAAAATAATTTAAAAACCCTTTCAGGAATTCAAGACTGCTAACAAAATAATCTGCAAGTTAGAACAGACTTTTCCTTAGCCTATTTCTAAAATGAAAGATAGAGGGATTATTCCCCCTCTTTTCAAGAAAGACTTGCCCCAATTGTAACACACAGTAGACAGCTGCTCATTACTGCAGCTTTCAAAATTATTCACCTCCAAGTCAAATGGATGCATTTTTACATAATGCCTTAGTACAAACAACACATCAGGGTTTATCCTAAAAAAGTAACTACTTACAATACAAACAGCAACCAGAAATAATCTAAAGTTTGAGTCTTGAATTCGAACATGCAAACAAACCAGATTATGCTTTTTGATCTTTTAGTCAGATATAATAAAAGCTGGTATGGCCACCAAGGGCTAAGATCTCTTTTGGACAACAAATGGAGGCGACATCACGTAAAGAACATTTAATTGCATCCGACTGCTAAACAACATCTGTCTGATAGCTCCTGCTGCTGGACCAACATGTACAGCAAAAGATGATGCAAAGAATCACTTTATATGTCACCCCATGCATGTTGGGTTTATAGGAAATTACACAACAGTTCACACAGATTTCTTCAGAAGTATTGAAGGAACAGATAAATATACTAAGCAGTCAGAATACTTTAACTTAAAAGGCATCTTAAAGGGTTTTGAAAAAGCTGAGTCCTTTAGACTGAGTATATAAAACAAGTGGTACCCCAAAGCTGTAGTCATTATTTACAACTTCAATCCTTACTTTGCACTGAAAAAGAAACAATGTACAGGAAGGAAAAGTATCTGTCAGTACATATGCAAACCCAAAGCTGACATAAGAGTAAGTCAGCAGTCACAACTCGCTTCCTTTAAAAATTCTGAAACAACGCTAGCGTGATTTTTTTCAAATTAGACTGTGGCTTTTTAAAACTGTTCTGGTCTGGCTGCTCCATGAAGTTGGCTTTGTACTGTTTTATCCTTTCCCAGTCTCTCTAAATACCTTCGCGCTCCACCACTCAATTTCAGCCAAGTCTGAAAGGCAGAAGTATGAATGCGTTGCAGAAGTTTTGTAAAAACAGTGGGGAGAGTGTGCATCCGTGCTGCTGCTGGGGAGAGAAGGGCTCAGGCCCCGTGGGACACGCCAGGCTTGCCCCCACCCTGTCAAACTGCAGCTGCAAAGAAGTTGAAGGATGTGCAGGTCTTTGCTCAAGGGAGAAGGCCAAGCAGAAACAGCAGAGGGTGCACAAGAAAGCTGAGGGCATCGCAGGGGGAGAGAGGAGAAAAAGAAAGGATGTAGACAATGAGGAAATAGATGGGGAAGTCTGAGGAATGCTTGCTGTATTTGTGATGGGTTTAATCCATCAAACATATAACAAATTTATTGGAAACGTATGTAGTTGGTCCTCGTGCAGTGAAATCTTCCAAATCGGGTGATTTAATGCCTTGTTAAAAGTCAATTTATTTTTCCTTGATTTTACTTGCTAACACTTTAAACACACACTGAAATAAGCTACAGGGATTCCAAAATCCCCAACTTTTTTTCCAGGTGTGTAATTTGACCAACTTCCAAATTAGGACTTGGGCCATGTTCCCTGGGCAAGGAAGTGAACGAACCCTTGAAGCATCCTCAACAGAAGCCAGAGAGCAGAAGGTAATTTCAGCAGCTCCAAGCAGGGATGGCAACAAAACACAATTTACGTGGGTGTTTATACAATTCTGGTGAGCAATGTACAAAAAGGAAGAAACTGGTAATTTTCAGTTGTGCTGATACTTGATGGAATTTATGCCATTGACTTTAACAGGACTAAAATTCCAGTATAGTTTGCCCCCCCCCCCTTTCTTTTTTCTTTTGAATCTGGCATTTTGAAATTTGTCTTCCGCATTTGAATGGTAACATTTTTCTCAAGCCTGAAGTAAACAATGTACCGCATTCCATATTCAAAGACGATACTTAAAAGAAGTGAGAAGGTAGTTAATATTAGGTTTTGATAGCTTCTTTCTAGCCCGTTCTCTTCCTTAGCACAGTCAGAACTAACTATTACTGGCTAATAGTCTTTCAGAGCAAGCTTACGGTGTAACTACCCATTCCCATGGGAGGAGAAGCATTTTCTGAACTTCTTTTTAATATGAGCAGTAACGCAAAATATGACTATCATTCACATGCTTTAAAGTAGTTAATAAACAAGATAAGTGAGAACCTTAACAGAAAACATGAATCAAGTCAACAAATGATCCTTATGCCAAACTAGTTAGGAAAATGTGAAGTTTTAGGAGAGAATACTGAAAACTATTAATTTTAAGTAGAAGAAAGTAGGCAAGGCTACCTTCTTCATACCTTTAGAGAAATGTAGTCTAAACAATATGGGCAGTAAATGCAAGTGCCAGCCAAAAGCAACTCTCCAATAAGCTTACTGCAGATTGCTTTCACACATTGTAACATTAGCTAATGCCATACCTGTTGTAGACTGAAGAACACTTTAGACAAATACCATTATCATGTGAAATACTTGCAACAATTTAAGCACACAAAAATTCATATAGCCTCTTATACTACAAAACTTTTCTTAAATTAATTTAAGTTTCTATTACTTTATTGATCTTCACAGTTGTTCGGTGGACATTAACTTGTCTAAAAATACCATCTGTATAATTCCGTTGCTTTTGAATGCCATTCCAGCATTACAGAATGTAAGAAAAGGAAAAATTCTCTTTACTTCAGGAAGAGGCATCTTGCAGGAAACCTGCAAAATACACTCCTTAGGTTTAATTCTACAAGTGGGCAATGACCATTTTTAGTTGTCTGTGACAGAATACCATGTATACATATCTCATTTTTGCAACCTCACAAATTCTGCCTTTCCAAGCTGAGAAACTCTTCTTCATAGCCTGAGCACCACTGATTGTATTACGCTCCAGCTCCTCTAACTACTTATTCGGAGGACATGAGGAAAGGAAAATTTAAAAAAAAGAAAAAAGAAAAGATGAGCCTGCTCTCATCTATTTAGTACAAATTACGACTTTTCCTTTCTCTGACACTTTATGTGGCACATTTACATTTCTAAGTTGCTCCACCATCTATTCATCTCTGCCCCACTATCTGTTGATCTTGATGGACTTCCTCCATCTTGGAGGTGGCTCAAAGTTGCTGCCCTAGAAACTGTGGAAACAAACTAGCAGGGAAGAAACCAGGAGTCAGAAAAGCAGCCCTAAGAGGTCGTAAAATCAGCAGCTTCTCGTTGCCAAATGCCAGAACACAAAGTGCTTTTCATTGATGCTGGTTTGGAACACTTCTTGGGATGTCAGAACAAGAGCAAAATTCTGGATTACAGGCATGCATGCTCCATCAGTGCAAGTTTTGCACATCAAACCACTGCAGATCCACAGGTAATGGAGACAAAATAAGGCTGAAACCTGAAAACGCTTGGAAAGCCATGTTTGTTCTGGTACTTGGCACAAAAGCTAGACACAGTTCTCTACTTTTCTGCAATGAAGAGCTGAAACTGCAATGACA
This sequence comes from Numenius arquata, assembly GCF_964106895.1. NCBI lineage: Eukaryota > Metazoa > Chordata > Aves > Charadriiformes > Scolopacidae > Numenius > Numenius arquata. Next base: position 12,650,489 of record NC_133576.1, on the reverse strand, counting down.
CGTGATAGATTAGTCCAGTAAATGAACGCCTGGGCTTATTTTCAGCATTTGAAGCTGCCATACGAGATATAGAGGCAAATACTTTTCACTGTTTGGCAACAGGTTTGGGGCACGCTTTGTGATTGTTCTTCCCCAGGAAACTGAGACAGCCCAACTACACACACCTCCAGAGGAGCTTCTGCTCCAGACTGCTGAGGTGAAATACTCTATCCCTCAGTCCTAGTGCTTGCTAGGAAAGTGAATGACTAACTTTGTGATACTTATTTTTGGACACCCCAAGAGAAGCCAGCGATACAGCCACACAGATCAATCTTTCCCTGCCAGTGGCTATAAATGCTCCCTCTGGAACACTGTCAATTCCTGCCAGCGTAGTGACGAAGAAAACACACCATCAGACCCTTGTTATCCAGAAGCACCACCATGTTCTGGTGAGCCCTCCGTTGCCCCATCACTTAACCCAGTAAAAAAACCCAAACATTCTGGGGGTAAAACTTATTTGCACAGCTTCTTTCTATACAAGAGGATCACATGGCAACAGAGACATCTGCACCCACCCCAGCTCCAGCCCCTGTTTGTTCCAGGACATTGTAGGGGAATGTGGGCAGCTATCCCATGGTTTTTCAGCAGGCAGCAGCACCCAGATGACCAGCGCAGCCAGCAGCATGCCAGCAACATACTCCGGGATGGCGTAACACACTCAGACCTGCAAGGCAGAAGCTCTGGCCAAAATGCTGTCAAGGTATAGCTGAAGGGCTTGGTTCGCAAAAAAACTAAACCTCCTACAAGTCAGCTGCAGGAACAAAACTACATGCCATCCCCAGGAAGCCTTAGGGACATGCACACACTTGCAGAATTCATAGTCAAAGGTGCATGAAGGTCCAAACTGTAAAAGCTACAAAGGCACCCAAGTAACATGAATGCTTGTGTCTGACCATTGAAAAAAATTCCTTAAAGTTGTAACGCAGGAAAACCAGAACTATAATGGCGCTGCTTTGCAGCTATTTGGCAACAAGGATTATTTAAAAACTTGAATAGGTCATTTCCCAGGTCATTATTTTAATAGTAGTCCCAGGTCTGCTGGATGACACACACAGAGGCATTAACAGCAGTAAATGTTTTTTGATGCTACTTTTACTATCATATATATTTATATACAGCACTAATGCACAAATGTACTTCACAAAAGTGCAACAAACACAACCCCTGGCTGTGAGTTATTTTCAAATGGGACCTTCTGCGCTAGAATTTAAGTCAGGCACTTTGATGAAATAATCAAGATCCTAGAAGTTAAAAGCCAGTTTATAGTTCTATTGTGACGTGCAGGGTGGCAAGACACAGCCTGGAATTAACTTTAGCTTCTGCTACGCTGAAAGCAAGTAATGTCACAAGGACAAATTCATGCGTTAAAAGACAAACTAGTTGAAGCCAGAAAGCCTAATGCAACTCCCAGTTACAGTGCTAAACCAGATGGCTAACTACTGAAATGGTCACAATGCAGGCTGGCTGCACTGTCCGTCTTGGGCCACCACAGTGTCACTTCCTAGGTTTAAAAAGCACTTCCTGCTCAGAAATACTTCCAATAATTACTGTATCACACCATGTTACAATTATAAGCCCTGCAGTAATGTTAGCAAACAACAAAAACCTTAGGAAGACAGCTGGATACTTGCAGACAACGTACAGAAAAGTTATACTTTGAACACTTTTTGGCTTCATATTCCTCACTGATTTTATTTTTATTGTAGTTTTAAGATAGTGTATTTAAATAGAAGAGTGGAGATCCCTACCTGACATTTAAGTTCAGTTTTTGTTACCACACACACAAGTGAAATTTTATAGAAGAGAAAAAAACTCTACAGCAGGAAAAGTCTGCTGTGCTAACAAAACAGAAGAAAACAGGAACTAAAACCCACAAGCACATGCACATTAAAAACAAAAGGTTTAAAATGCTATATTAAAATACTGAAACATTCCACAGTTCCCTATACCTTGAGCTCTGGATAAAGTACTGATAATTAAATGTCCCTTCCTTTCCCTCTCTGTTAAGAAACCTACCTGTGCTTGTTGGTTGGTGTACAAATAATGCTGAGTTTAGATGAGCAATCCTACGAGAAATAGGGAAGAGTTCTCACTAAATGCTGTTGCTGCCTATCTAGCAAGAACTAAGAAATATCATGGTATTTATCACCACTGGAAACAGCAGCATCACAAAAACAAACTGCTAGCATTTCTAACCTATTACAGAACACTGTGAAACTGCAAAGTTTGTAAAATCACTTTATTACTTCTCAGCTCCCTAACACAAAGATTCTGTTGAGAAGGAAGTGGAAGGAAGAAAGGATAGGAAGGAAGGAATATTTGCTGAAATTCATTTTCAAGCTATTCTGTGCAAGTTTCAGAGAAAGGGCTTGGAGAAACAAGGTTTTTTGAGGGGGCACAAGAAAGTCTGAACCACAACAATTCAAGTTAAGGATATTTTTGCAAATGGAAAATAAGACTCCTCACTTTAGAATGGTATTTTTATCAGAACTACTTCAGAGACCAGCAGATAAGGAAACAAAATGGAAAGAGCAACTTTAAAAAGGTTCTGCAAAAAAGTGCAAGATTAAAGTCATTATACAGTCGGAGCAAGAGACGTTTCACAGGCTTATCTGTAAAGCAGTCTCTTCTGGTGACACCTAAAATATTTGTTTTATACAGTTATCCTCTGAAACAAGGTGTCTCAGTGCATTCTGATAACACGGCTCAGCCAATCTATTAGCTTTCAGCTGGCAAAATTAGCCAGGATCAGCCGCCTTCCTCTCACTCATGAGCTCCTGCCACTTTGCTTTTACCTGGGCTCTGCTGCTTATCAGACTACAAAGTAATGCTGATTCAACTCATTAATATAGCAGGAAGCTAACCCAACCCAAAGTCTCTTGTCAGCTGAAGCTGAATCAACGTATTAAACAGTAAACCATGAGAGCTAGGGTATCCAGGGGCAAGAAAGAGCAGCATTGGGGCTGCCAATTCTGGCAGCAGCCAACCATTAGATAAGTTCTGCCCCTTTATCTTTGTTGTGCCATTACTTTCCCCAGACTTCTTATGGTTCTGCCTCTTTTTTGTACCAGGTAGATACCCAAGTGTTGCTATAATACTTACTGAAAAATAACTAATGGAAAAAATATTAGTGAGAGCAAGTAAGTCTTCAGGAATGCTTCCGTTTTCAAAAAACTGCAGAGTTGAAATGAGCCAGACAGCCATTGGGTTTAACCATAGCTAAAACATACTAACTTTAAACATACTTTAACTGGTTATATTCTGCCAAGAGGTGATCATGATCTCCAAATCCTTTTGGACGTATTAAACCTTGCCTAAGCAACTCAAGTCCATAAGCAAGCTAAAAGCTTAGCACAATACTGGGGAACCCAAGAGGTAAATCCCGTCTTTCTAGCACTAGCACTCAGGAGGAGGCCCAGGGAACATCCTAACTAAAAAACTGAAGAAGCTGCCCACAACCAGCTGACCCATTGCTGTTCATTTTTATGATTTTTCACTTTGCTGTTCATTTTTAGGACTCCACTGTAAGAAAAGCCGGCTGTTCCCTGTCCTCTCCCAAAACCTCCAGCTTCCCTAACATTTCCATGACACAGCTATGTGCCAGGTATTAGAAAAAAGTCTCTTCTTCGTGTTCAAAATTAATGACTTCAGGACAGCATAAGGTAACAGAATAAGTTGAATCAGAAAGACTGCTGTACACAATATATTAAAACTGTCAAGAGAGTTTAAAGCCAATCATTAGGCCACATTTTCCCTCCCACAAAAAAAAATATTCTTTACTAAAAGCAAGCTACAGAATTATTTGTGTCTAAGTCACAGCGTATCAGAAGCAGTAGTTGATATTTCTACAGTTATTCTTTACATTTATTTTAAGTCATCAAAATGCTTTTCTGGCTTGAGATTTCATACCTAAGTTTTAAATTAAATGGCAAAATTACCTGGATTTTTTTTTTTTGCTTGAAATCAGATTTCCCCCCATACCTTAAAAAAAAAGCCCCTTTCCTAATGGAATTGACACTGAAATCTCAAAAGGCATAGCAACCACAGCAGCCAACTACAAAATGTGTGTATTTCATTAAGAAGTCATACCTGACCATTTACAGTAAAATTCTGCCTCTGGGGATTATATCCAAGATCTCTGGAAACCTTTACACTTAATTACAGAATAAAAACTCAGGCAGTTGGTATAGATTTCCACAAATACACATACATACCTATACTGGAGGTATAATCGGTGGCTCCAAAGATCAACTCTGGTGCCCTGTAGTACCGAGAGCAGATGTATGAGACATTAGGTTCTCCACGAACCAGCTGTTTTGCACTGAAAAGAGAACAAAATAATAGCATTTTAGCAATGAATATTTTTACAATATTGCAGTGCAGACCAACATTAAGCTTTGGCACTCTTCACCCACCCTCCAATTCCTAAATGCTGAAGTACCATGTTCTTCTAAGCTGATACAAGCCACAGGCTCAATGACTTATTGTGAAATCAGTCCAATCCATCAAGCTTCTACCTTACACTGGGCATAGCAAAAGAAACTCTGACTACAATCTAGGTGATATATGGAGTCAGATTTTTGGCTGGCAGTTGTCTTTTGCCAGGTACAAAGGTTTGTTTACAAAGAAAAAGAGGACAGAATACAGTTCAGTCAAATGTAGTTACCTTTTAAAGTTCAAAAGCTCTGGACACTCACCAGAACAGAGAGGGTTTTTTTTTAATTTTAATTTAATTTTATTTTCCATCAGAACATTCTGGCTCTTTGCTGTTTAAGGGAGCGTAGTATAAGGAGACAAAGGAAAAAACCTTTGCCATTGTAGTCATATGTTAATGGTGCACGATTAACATGAAGGCTTCATTTATACTGCAAGAGATCAGCCAAAGGATCTAACCTACAGTATTGCCCCAACCACTACATTTGGAAGAATCTAAGGAAATAAAGGAACATGAGAGCACATTACTTTTGGAATATGAGTCCACAAACATACTGTACTTTTTTCTTAATTAACACGAACAGAAAGGACACGGAAGACAAAGCTGCCCTTTCAGAAATATGACATACAACTAAGTAGCACCAAACCCAGCTGAGTGGCAAGCCAATCAAATCCAACATTTCACAAAGTCTTCTCAGTCTTGAGGGAAGAAGGACTCCCACCACCCATTTAACTTGTTTTAAAAAGTCTCAAGTTTTCTGTTTTCTATATAGAAACTACCATTAACAAATCCCCACTGTTAACACAGAGGAAGTACCACCTTTTTATGCACTGTTACTTTTAAGTTTCAGTGTGATTCCTATTTTGCTCCAACACTGGTGAGGTAGAGCTGAGGAGGAGATTTCCGAGCCACCAGGCATGACGATGCACTGCTTGAATAACCACCATCTGACATTCCCACTCACTACGGGCAAGCAGAATTTAGCAACAGCAGCTTCTGTGACCTCTCGCGCATAAGCCCTAACTATTTCAGTCTGCAAAGTTATAGCACAATCTAAAGACTCAACTTTCCCAGAGAGAAATCTGTCTCCTGTCTCAGTGTAGATTCCTAGAATTTCTGTATCAGTGCTAAGATGGGGGATGGACTCTAAAGGTGATTCACTTGAGCGGATACTGGAAATAAATGTGCCACTGGAAACTATGATACAGACGTTCACTATCTAACAGCTTCAATTAGAAGTGCTGCTTTTGATTTTCAGCCTCTACAGTATTTGAAGTATTAAGTGAATTGGTATACATACAAGTAGACTAATAAAGTGTAACACTAGCCTTTTTAGGTTACTATGCTACTGCACCTGTCATCTCTTTGCCAAACATATTTCACCCTAAGAATTGGTTGTATTTTTCCATGTTGCAGTATTTTCCCTGTGTGATGGTGTATTTATTTTACTTTTTAATACCTGCATAATAACAGGCTTGATTTTTAATTCCCCCCATCTTGATTCACTCTAGCTCTCCCACCTCCTGAAATCGTTTGAAAAGGAAAACGGAGTATCGGTAATTTCTTTATCATAACTACAAGTGAAGACCTTCTGAGGAACTCAGAGGGTTTCTTTGCAAAACTGCACCCAGGTACACTTTAAAAGAAGCTGTTTTCACCAGGCTTCAGGCCGCAGATGCGCTTACCTTCCAAAGTCGCAGAGTTTTAGAACAGCTGTATCAGGGTCCAGCAAGAGGTTTTGTGGTTTTATATCCCGGTGGCAGATCCCAAAGGAATGGATATAGGCTAAACTCCGGAACAGCTGATACATGTACAACTAGAACACAGAAACATTGCGTAAGGCATGCTTTCTCAGTCAAAACAGGGTAAACAATTAATTTAACACAAACTCTTACTAGAAGAAAGCCAAAATCACTCAAAAAAGACCCCACTGAATGCCTATTAGTGCTATGAAGGTGGACAAGATATTCGCCTACCTTCGCCGCCCACCCTCTGCCACATACCCCACATGCAGTTCAGATTTGTTCATTTGTCCTTTCAAAAATGAGCACAATTTCAAAAAAATAATTGTGCCAGCTTCCCAACATTTATAAATAATGGTAGTCATAAAAAACATATACAAAATAAAGGAGTTTCAGTTTGATTTATAAATCAGCCTCTTCATAGAAATGAAGTATTCCAGGTTATGCAAGGGTGGGGCGGGGTGGGGAGAACAACCAACAAAGACGACCCTTTAGTTGAAGTTATTAACAACATAATAAATATTGCCCAAGGACTATGGTAGCGTCTCAGCCTGTCACTTGAGTGAATCTCCCAGTTGCTCTTGGTGAGCAAGATTCATTTTAATTTCAAATCTCTGGGCAAAAAGAAAGGGCAGATAAAAACAACTGTTCAGAGTAATTTTATGCAAGGCACAGAAACAAGTATGCTGAGGGAGGGTTTGCTCTGCCCCTATCCAAGGCTAACCAGCCCCATAGCAAGGAGGAATACAGCAAAAGGAGGTGTTATGTAGCCAAGAGCTTCTCAGGGCAAGATCTGGAAGTTGTAGAGAGGCGGGGGCTGGTCTCTTCTCCCAAATCACATGCGATAGGTCTAGAGGAAACAGCCTCAAGTTGCGCCAGGGGAGGTTCAGATTGGATATCAGGAAAAATATTTACACTGAAAGCATTATTAAGCATTGGAATGGGCTGCCCAGGGAAGTCGTTGAGGCACCGTCCCTGGAGGTATTAAGAAGACAGGCTGACATAGTGCTTAGTGACATGGTTTAGTGATGTTGTTGATTTTTTGGGTTTTTGTTGTTGTTGTTTTGTCTTTTTTTTTTTTTTTTTAATCAGAGTTAGGTTGATGGTTGGACTAGGTGATCTTAAAGGTCCCTTCCAACCTAGACAATTCTATGATTCTTACAGGGCAAGGGGATCATGTCCACATGCTGGAGCCACACACTATGAAGAACGGCTATGGAGAATAGCTGTTGCACAATTAGGGCTGTATAGCACACACAGTTACAAAGGCATGGGAAGCCCTGTTTCAAGGTTGACAACAGGCAGCCAGGTTGTCATCTTTGTTATGTCTCCTCACAGGTTCCATTAAAAAAAAAATAAAAAAAAAAATCAAGAAAGCTACAGGCAGGACATCATACTAGAGTAGCATCTCCACGCTTTCCTTTTCTAAGCTCATTGTCCACAGTTCACCTTTAATGGTCTGTAAAACGGCGTGCAATTGCTAGATATTGCTATCAGGTCATATTTGCCTCACTTTCACCACTACCTTTGTCTTTCACTCTCTCTCCCTTGTTTTTTGTTGTTCATTTGGTGGGGAAGGTAGGACTGGGAAGAGAATCGCCTTAATTTTGTCTCTAGGTCTTTAGTTTTCATATTTGTTTTTCAAAACCACAACTCCGCACAAAGAAAAGCAAACAAACATGTTTTCTGAATTGCCTGTTCTAGACACGTTAAGTATGTATTGTGCAAGTGTATTGCAAAATAATCCAAAAGATTGCTCTAACTTGAGGAGTCAAGTTACCACATGCAGAATTTAGAAAGTATGCCTTTCATCTCTGCAGAGCAAACAAAATTTCCAAGAATTTCTTACAGCATGTTAAAAGCGACAAATGAAAATTAACAGAAAGATTACTAGGAAAGCTTTCCTGCAGTTTTTTAACAGTTTCTTTGTTACCCAGGGAAGAGCTGCCTAGGTATCAATTAAAAGACGAAAAAATACATATGATCTGACCTTTGTGTAGCCAAGATGTCTGGAAAATTGCAAAAGCTTTAATGACATCAAGGTAACATGATCTTTTTAAATACAGGATTATGAGAAAGGCTTGCCTTGCCAGAAAAATAAAAACAGCCTTTCAGGCTACATAGAACAGGAAGTCCCCAGTACACAGCAAGATGAAAGAGCTGAAGCAGAATTTTCTCTCACAGGATAAGTAAGGACAATTTTTCGTAAGTCTCCATAATGAAAAGCAATTAGGGCAAGAGTACTGACAAAAGCTATATAAACAGTTTATCAAAACCTAGGCTAACAAATTTTGGGCAGCATATGACCTGAAGACATGCTACTCTACCAACAGACCAAGCAGAGTGACCTTACAGTATAAATTCTTACTGCTGGATGATAAAATTCTGTGCTTTCTTAAGAACAGGTCCCAGTGCTAGTTATTGTGGAGACATGCCATTTATAGTTTATGCATATACCATTACGGCACAACACTTTGTTATTGGAATAATTACTATTTATAACTTTCATCTTTGTAAACTTAATCTCCTTTCAATCAAATTGAATTTCGTTCTTCAGCAATGTTAAAAGCATTACACTTTTGAAGAGGAGTCTGGAGAAATCAATACAAATCAGGAATATTTGTTGCTAATTTCCATTTAATGCTACCTGGATACCATGTTAAAAAGTTAATGCCATGTGAAAACGTGATCATTCACTGGCATGTGGATTGTGGTCAAGACAATATATGAAATGGAACTATGAGACCCAGATGGGTCCCATGTTTGACCAAAAAAAGAGAAATTTTATTCATTTTAATCACTTTGTAAAAGACGACAAAAGATGCAGACAACTTAAGTGAGGTTTTGGGGCTACAATGTGCAATACAAACTTCTTACCCCATGTAGCTCTTCAGGACAAGAGATCCAAGTGCAGGTAAAGGGGACGAAAATATGCCTTTCGTGCCCACAACAGAAGCACATGAACTCTTAGTCATATGCCAGAAAAGGGGGAAGATAACAGATAAGAGAATATTATTCTTCCTGACATCCTTTTTCAGTTCCTGACCTTTGTACTATTGTGTCTTCATCATCTCAGGAAACTGAAGCTGCTGATCTGGCTGGTGCCAGTCTCTATCTAAGCTGCTTAAAAACCAAAATATTCCTCCCACACTCGGTCTCCCCTACCCATTCCAAGACTTTTGTAAAGTGAGAAATCAGGAGTGCCTGGTTTAAGACTCTTGCCTCTATTCTTCCTTCGCAGTAACAAATAATCATTGTAATCTTTTCCTTTTCTTGCCTCAAGATGTATGCGCTCCTAAAAATTTCAGAAAACTAATTATGTCAGAAAAGAGGTATCCATAGAGTCTATTCCTATGATATCCTTCTTCATCTAACCACATCTATCAGTTACCTACCTTGACATAAATCATAGGGAGTGTCTGTTTGGCCCGACTATAATGTCTGGCAACTCTGTATACTGTTTCAGGAACATAGTCCAGCACCAAGTTGAGGTACACCTCATCTTTCTGAAAGAGAAGAAAAAAAAATAATTAAAAAAAATCAGCAATAGATCTGAAGCATGAAACACAATTGAAACATTCAGAGAAGCCAACAGGATGAGAAAGCTGTGGACATTTTAAGCACATGTCTTTAGTGGGTGTGTGAGCTGCTGCCAAACTGTTTTTCTTTTAGGGCTTTGCACTTGTGCACTAATGTATAAGTCAAACTTACGTTTAAGGTCGCATTAGTTAATATGGTCTCCAACATAAGTCATTTTCTGATTATAAATGCAGACAAGGATATAATTGTTCTGCCCATTCAATATTTTCATTAGGAGATATTTCAAGGTGACACCTGCATCATTATTTAAAGCAGTCTATTAACTCATTAGTCCCTTCCCTGCCAAAACCCAACAAGTGCAAATTTAAAAGTCCCAAACTCACATCCCACAAACTACACATCAAAAAAAAGGTTTAAAAATTCTGCATCTTTTAGAAATATCACTTTGATCTCACTGAATTTCTATTAAGGGTTTAATAATACATATTGACCATTCATATATAATAAGCCAGTTTTAACATTTGTAACCATTTGTTTATACGCATTTTGATGTCCCAGTTATCTCCAGCTTACACATACGAACAGAACATGGCAAAACAGAACACAACAGAAACAAAAACTCAAGTATGGCTTTTAATATTTAGGATCAGTTTAGAGGTCTGTGTGAACGTAACACAGAGAAACAACAAACGTAGCTGTATAATAAGGTACTTCATTACAGAATACATTAGCAAAGGAAAGAAGGAACAAAGAGGAATTACATGACAAAGTACTATAATCACGTAGTGTCTAACTGTGGAACTGAGAATTTTCAGCAGTAAAACAGGTCTTAAAAAGAATTCTGATATTTTAATGCAGTCTTCTGTGCAAATCCTATCAAGACTATGAATACATTTAATATTGGGGCTGAAGGGGTAGGTATAATTAACTATATCAACCTGAAAAAATATTTTTGAAAGCTAACTGAATTCATTAGAAGTAATCTCTCCTGTGCTTGCTGCACTAACAGCTAGATCTTTCTATAGAGAAAGACAATACATAGAGACTTTATGTGGATGGAAACAGTAAAGAACTACCAGGTCTTCAAATCCTTCAAATCCCAGGACCTTCCCTTGACAGCAGGTCCACTGGCTACGTATCTTAATTTCCAAAAGCAAGCCTCATTTAGCTATAGCAATTTAATAATATTACTGTGACTTAGCAGATCATTTCAAGCATGGAGTGTGGTGTGTTACTCTCACAGTGCTCTGTTCTCTTGTCTCAATCCTGCCTCAGCAGAGAGCAGCAGTCTCCAGTGAGGAAAGAAATGTTATGTGGTAACACACACAGAAATACACACCCTGAATATACAATATACAAAGAACTGCTGGTCTTCAGTATCGTTAAAAACTCAGAATTCAAGATCTCTGTTCACCATTATTTGATAACAAAAGCTTGTATTTTCAGGACATTTGAACAGCTCCTGCTACTACTTCCTAACAGACCGAGCCACCTTGCAAGGCCCTGCCTACATCACTCTTCCCTGCAAAAAGATGCTCTTTTTTAGTATCATTGCTTAAATGACCATGGTAATAGCAACAACACTAAGCACATGCCAGTGGCCCACTAACTTGTACCTGCTCTTATCCACAACACAGACAAGAAGCAGCAGCCTCTGAAACCATGCCAACGCTGGTGCCTCTCCTGGTACCACCCAAGGAACAGGGTAACAACATGAAGGAATCTGCGACCAGGCTGGAGAACAAACTTTTTGAAACGGATGAGGAGGGACAACTACCAGCAGTGCAGAGGAAATACCAGATGACTCTGGAACTCCATGGATGTGCAAATGTATCAAGTAAATTACTTCCTTGTATTTTAGCACTTTTCCTCTGCAACAAGAGACGTTCCTCCTTCCCTGACTCTCATTTCAAGCCAATAAAAATCCACCACCACCTTTTCTTACGTCAGAACTTCCAAGGTATTAATAATAAAATACAGAAAATAAATGTCCTGAAAAATCCTTAAGTTAAGTTGTGCCTGGTAATGCAACCTGTATACCAAGAGAAAAAACAGTCTCATGAATTCTGTTTTCAGTGTAGATACAACCTGATGAATATGTCTAATGTTTGCCTCCTCTTGGAGAGTCTTACTGGAAACAATTCACTGCACAAAGTACTCTGTTACTGGTTGATTACTTCTATTCAGGGGATTCACGTTCCGTGTATCAAAAAGATTTACATGAGAGATTAGAGAGACAGAAAAAAAATGAGTAGAAATGGAATTACAACAATTTTATTATCCTCTCATCGTACAAGTAAAAGACATGTAAACCAGTAATATATGTGATCATTAAACCATCTACACTATTACACAACAACGAGTTTTGAGAATTACAGAACTCTGTTCAGTTCACACCACTTTTACTTTATTTTTTTTCTCCTCCATTTTGATTTTTATTTTATGTTCTGTTGGTAAAGGGACTAATTCAATGGCACGGTACAACACCAGCACAGAGAGATCAAGTCATCTGAAGAGGCTGGTTTTGCACCCACCCACCACTCCTTACAAGTTTTTATGCTACATACAGTACTTGAACAAACTACTTGGATTTCTCATGGTATTGCTCCTGTGTAAATGTGTATCACACATTATCACCTAGAATACACAAAGGCACATGAACACCTTTACCCCAATCAACAAACAAGTTTTGATGTACCATTTGATGTACCAGAACCTTAACATGCAACTACAAAGGCAAGACTTACGATGTTGGCTATATAAATAGCAGCATACTCCACTCCTACCACAAGCAACTGACACTTCACAAGTGCCCTAAATGACTACTTTAATGAATTAAAGATGATTCAAGTGTTCTGACCTACCTCCTCCTGATATAACCTGGCACAAATCTGATAAACGCTCAGAATACAGTTTTTAAGAGCCCTCACCCTTCTCTGTGAGCATGAACTGGATGAAAATAACATCCAAGTCACCTGGATTCCCCTGAACAAGATTCAGTACGAGCCAGAAAGCAGTCATGGCCTGACAAGCTCTGAGGATGATGTAACCTGGTTTGCCTACCTCATGCATTCCTCCTAAACACATATTTTTCCAGTGACCCAGATGTATTGCAATAGGAAACAGGGTTAGCTCAAAGAGCTTGCCAAATGAGGGCAACTGCTTGAGGATCAAGCAGGAGGATCACGGCTTATCTTTCCATTACAGGAAGCCTTTTTCAAACCTCACCACGTATTCTACACGTGACTTGTTTCCACACTGCTGTTTAAAAAAAAAAAAAAAAAAAAAAAAGCTGAGCTGGTAACCAACCAAGGTAACCTAACCATCAGGAGAACCTCTGAAATGCCTCTACAGAGACAGGAAGGTCCAGAAGAGACTGCATCGTATAAACAACAGAAAACAAACACAAGATGTCATTTAATTACTCACTCCCCCCTTGCAGACATTGGAATTAAATAGATTATTAGCTTTCCTTGGCAGGTCAAATGTTTCTATGCATCCATGTTCTCCTGTGCTTGCTGCTAAGGTTGTGACCATGTACTCTTTAAAATGAAAAACGTGGGGAGGGCAGGGAGACAGGTTCTGAATTACAGGATCAATGTATTTCATAAGGATTTTGATTTTAGCAATACAGGTCATGTAACTGCAATTGCCTCAGATGTTAGAAGCCACTTTTTTGTCACTTGGCAGATAAATCCTCAGTTGACAAACACTGCTCTGTTATGAGCCAGAGCAAAATAACCACAGCCTTGCCACTGAACTGCTCTGCACCTCTCAAGAACTGACAATTCAAGGACCACTTCACCTTGGTTGGAAACACTTCATATAAGTAAATTCTAATACAGACAATGCCATAACAAGAGGCATGAGAAAGGCAAGGACACAAGAGCCAAAACTTTCTAGCAACTTAATATTTTTCTTTGTATCAGAAATTGGAGATAAAACAGGCTGCAAATACAACTACCCTAGCACATGAGCATTACATGTTACATGGCTGCATGAAGGTCTCAAACTCCACTTTTAAACTCTTCTCTCCTTTAATCCACACAACTAACCTGTTTTGAGCACCATCCAGTTGAGCGTAACTGTGGCCAATATAAAGCAATAGCTATTGAATTCAAAGATTTGCTCTTCTGGATTGTTTCTTGCAGGGAAAGTACAAATATTCCTTCTCTATGATCCTCCCTGGCCTCAAACACCCCCCAAATTAATCCTGAGTGGCTTCTACCAGCTTTCATTATTTTTTTTTTCCATGTATCTCACACTACATTTAAAAGTGCATGTATAAAACTGCAATCAACATTAGTCAGTCACAGTCCCGCTATTTCCCCTATTTACCAACATGATGACAGAAGCCAGGGAGCTCATACATGCCAAACAGCAGACTGAGGGCAAAAGAAGAGAAGATCACAGGCACACTCTGAAGAACAGGTAAGCATCTAGTAACATGTTAGAAGTTCTCCTGAACTCAAAGTCCTACCTAGAACCTACAGAAAAATTCTCTGAGCATCAAGTAACAGGATAAAAAGGTTAAGAAACTATACTGGCTGTTCTTTCTTCTAGGTTAACTAAATTTATTGGTCAGCATTTGGAAAGAGTGATGAACATGCTCGTTTCAGTTTTGATCTTCGGGCAGGTAAGTAACCATGTGGTGGTGGTTCTGGTGTCCCAATGCCAGATCATTTAATTAAGCTAATTTTCACATGGACTCCATGTGACCAGCTGTATGAGCACAACTGAGAGAAGATGAACAATACAGTAGTTTCTTAAACTAACTTCACATTTGGAGAAATAAATGTGGAACAGCATTCTGAAGAAACTCACCTTACCTGCCTTTTCAAGCTAAAAGCACACACATAAGCGATAAGTTTAAAAATAAGGAATATGCCTCTTACAATTAAGGAAGAATGCACTTCTTATTGAAATTATCCCCAAGGCACCAGTATGGGGGCTACACGAAATAAATAAGCCAGTCGGTATACTCAAGGGGATCGTGTTTTCTTTACTGTGTGACAGCACCCCACCAATGATGTTTTAGAGGTAGGTGCTATACACAAAGCTGTTTACTGACAGGATGGTGTCTACACAAGGGTTGTCAAAAAGTGCTGAAGGATTTAACTTGGACTTGGAAAGCAAGAAAATGGATTTTAGCATTTCACGTGGATTATGCCTTCTTTGAGAATGCATTATTTAAACATCGGAGTGTCATTACAAGGTAAGATATGCCCTTCACCCTGGCTTAGCCATCTAGATTTAGACAACATACAAGGTTCAGTCACACAGCTTTTGCCTTCGATTCAAAAAAAGGTTATTTTACTTTTTCTTGAAGCTACAACCAGCATGCACTTCACATACCCTTATCAAGTACCATGAGACACCCACCCTCCTTCTCTTATCTTGAAGGCTGACATAATACATTAAAGATACAGAGACTATGGAACCGCTTTCAAAGACAAAGAGAGAATTCACAGCCTTCCTATTCTAACTACTGAGTAGCCACGATACACTGGAAAAGTTTGAAAATGCAAAAAAATATTGTAGTTGATGTTATTTTATGAAAGAATGGTGACATCCAGTGGCCACATGTGCCTGTTTTTACTTGCAGTTTACAACCACTTTATTTCAAAACAGCTGTGGCTTCCACAGAAGTAAAGGAACCATAAGCCTCAATGCATAGCTGCAGTTTCACACAGATAACTCCAGGGGACTAAGAGCAGTTGGAAGACTCAACTTCAGTGTTCAGAAAGATACCAATACTTTCTACTAGTACTGCAAATGTTGGGCAAAGAATGTCCTTTCCTGTTCCCTCACTGTTCATGACTGGGTCTGAAAACCAAGATCTGTCCCAAGACTTCTGTTCCTGTACCTACTTGTCAAAACTTATCAAATTTGTCTGTAATGCTCATTACTCTTCAACATAACACAGTCTGATGTAGGTAGGAACTGCCAACTGGGTCAGCTGTGATGGTAGCATTAGGGCAGAAGTCAAGCCTCCCAACATATGTCAGATTTAAGAATTTTCCTGAGTCTTGTCCTAAGACACTTGGTTTGCCTTGTCCACCTTTGATCAGTGAAAGACTAAAAGTTTCTTAGGTGATGCACTTCATTTAAAAAACAAAAACAAACACACACAAAACAAAACCACTGACATTTTCTGTCATAATTTTACCCTCTAAAGAGACTATAGTAAAGAAAAAGGTCACTCATGCAGAGAATTTGGGAACCCCTACCAATTCTTATTTTGTGCCCCATAAAGTCATAGAAAAGTTTGGGTTGGAAGAAACCTTTAAAGATCATCTAGTCCAATGCCCCTGCAATGAGGAGGGATATCTTCAACTAGATTAGGTTGCTCAGAGCCCCGTCCAACCTGACCTTGAATGTTTCCAGGCACAAGGCATCTACCACCTCTTTGGGCAACCTGTTCCAGTGTTTCACCACCCTCATTGTAAAAAATCTCTTCCTTATATCTAGTCTAAATCTACGCTCTTCCTGTTTGAAGCCATTACCCCTCGTCCTATTGCAACAGGCCCTGATAAAAAGCTTCTTTCTTACAAGCTTCTTTCTTCTTTCTTTCTTCTTTCTTACAATCCCCTTCAAGTACTGAAAGGCTGCAATAAAGTGTCCACAGATCCTTCCCTTCTCCAGGCTGAACAACCCTAATTCTCTCAGCCTTTCTTCATAGGAGAGGTGCTCCAGCCCTCTGATCATTTTTGTCAACTCATGTCCAGCTTTTCATCCACCTGTACCTCCAAGCCTATACTGATACAGCCTATATTGATACTGGGGGTTGCCCCAACCAAGTGCATGACTGTGCACTTGGCCTTGTTGAACCTCATGAAGTTCACATGGGCCCACTTCTCAAGCTTGTCTAGGTCCCTTGGATGGCATCCCACGTCAGACCTGCCAACTGCACCACTCAGCTTGGTGTTGTCTGCAAACTTGCTGAGGGTGCACTTAATCCCACTGCCTATGTCATTGATGAAGATATTAACAGTACTGGTCCCACTACAGACCCCCGAGGGACACCACTTGTCACCAGTTTCCATCTGGACATTGAGCTGTTGAGCACTACCCCCTGGATGTGACCAGCCAATCAATTCCTCATCCGCTGAATAGTCCACCCCGAAAATCCATATCTCTCCAATTTAGAGAGAAGAATGTTGTGGGGGACCCTGTCAAAGGCCTTACAGGAGTCCAGATAGACAACATCCATAGCTCTTCCCTTGTCCATTGATGTAGTCACTCCATCATAGAAGGCCACTGGGTTGGTCAGGCAGGAATTAACCCTTGGTGAAACCATGCTGGCTGTCTTGAATCATCTCCCTGTCCTCCGTGTGCTTTAGCATAGCTTCAAGGAAGATCTGTTCCATGATCTTCCCAGGCACCTTTCCAGCAGTTGTTGGGGTGGGTTGAAGCCCCCCACCAGGATGAGAGCCTGTGAGCATGATGCCTCCTGTAGCTGGAGTAGGAAAGCTTTGTCAATAGGCTCCCCTTGATCAGGTGGCCTAACACCAACCACAAAACTCCCTTTGTTGCCCTGGTCTCTTCTTCTTACCCATAAGCTTTCAACCTGCTAGTGGCTATTCTTCAGAGCAAAGACCCTCTTCCCCTGTTCAGAAAGGTGAACCCCATGTGACGCCACCAAGATTGGTGCTGTGTAGGCCACCCCAAGTCCTTAAGCTTTTAGCTCTACTTCCAAGAAGAAATACTTCTATGAAGTTGGAAACAGCCACCCAACATCTGAAAGGTGGGATTGATTTGTGATCTGTGGGTATTTGAACCACAGCTCCCAATAAGGGACTGTGACATAAGCTGGCAATAACTGCTGGAAGATGAAAATTAACAGATAACGTTGAGGTCACTGGGCTGTCCTGCATTCCTTACCATGAAAATGAAAAGCAGAGTCTTTGGAGATCCACTATTTTCTCACCTGTTCGCTACCTTCCAGACTGACTGGAAGTTTCTGAATTGGGATATATCCGTGACAGCAAACCAGGCAATATAATACACAGTAACGGTTGAAACTATATACCTGCCTCAGGACAAACAATATAAGCTGCTTTCCTAACAGCCATCGAATGTGGGAAGATGAGAGCAGTGGCTAGAACTGGTAGATGAATGACTTGAGAACAGAAGAGTGTCTAACTGGATATACTAGACAGTTCACTGGTTTAGTGAAAATCACAGAGCTTCCCCATTTCTACTGCACCATTTACCACACTAAGGATCTAGCCGCTGCTGCCTGCTCCACTCTTGCAAAGCCCTACCACAGGCACACAAAACTGCTATTTCTATTAATGCAACCTACTCAAAACCAGAAACTGCTCCTAACTACAACTAAGGAAATTCCCTGCATGTTGTGAGCCCTAACAGCAGTAACTGATAAACATTATCTGATGACTGGTGCCCTTTTTGAAATCAGCTTGGCAGGCCTCAGGCAAGGACTAGAGATACTAGCATCACAAAACTCCTCATAATTGGCATTAATTGCTCCTTTGTTGACAGCACAGCAGATCTGCCAAAGATTAAATGGATCACAGTGACTAAATTCATCTCTAGTGATGGCCCTTCAGCACACATACTAGGTTGGTGCAAAACAGTCACACTGGCTCTGTCGATTTGAAATTGGGCTCAAGGCTCTGTCAATTTTAGGTTTTGTGCAAGAACTTTTTTTTTTTCCCAAACAAGTTCATTAAAGAAATCAAATTGTACAAGTACTCCATTTTAACAGAGAACAGAACTGATGGTCCTTACGTGAAGACAACCCTGAACACTCCCACAAGACAGGATGGTGATGTTCATGCTGCTTTGAAGGTGGAGGGGATATATCTATTCCTAACAGGAATATGAATCTGGAGAAAGCCCAACTGTTCAGCAAGGTCCAAACTTGCAAATCAGCCAGTTGTTCCCTTCTTCCAAAATTCTTCATTGTAGTTTAGTACACTGCTGCCAAAGCGCATGCGAGATACATGCTGAGCTGCATCTATAAGCTGCTGTGCATGATCTTATGCACGTTTATTTTAAACCTCAGCCTAAGTCTATGGGAGTAAATTTCCGTCCTGAGTCCTCATAGACTTTTGGCTGCGTGCCCTTACAGCTAAGGTTAAATAAGACTGGAAATCAATTAGAGCATGCAGAAGGGCCAGCTCAGCCTCCAAAAGAGAGTCAGCATACTGCTTATTTGTGATCTCTCTGTGCTTCCATATATGCTTTCTTTGACCTCTTTGCATACCAAGCTACTTGAAAGGGGGGAAAAAAAGACGACAAAAAAAAAGGTTTACATAACCAGAGATACAATTATTCAACAAAAACTGTTTTATGTGATTTGATGTAGGAACAAACACCTCCAACCGGTGACTTCTCTTCCTCTTTTGGGCACAGATACGGATCGATCAGACTACACTATACACTCAAAAATACCCACACAAGAAACCCCCAACAGTTATGAAATACCACAAAGACCTAAATCACAGGGGTGGGGGGTGGGAAAAAGGGAGATTAGGAACTCATTTCAGGTTTTACACAGCTGAATAATTTTACTCAGCAGCCACTGATTTAAGAAGTTAGGTCATGCTATAAAACATCAGAGAATACTCTCAGCAAAGGAGCCAGAGTGATTACTTGGTACGTCCATGTCCACCCTCCACTGGACCATGGCTCAAAAGGTTCTCAGCAGAATCAGGCTAAAAAGGACAGGCAGCAAGACCATCCACCTCTGTTTCAGTAAATGAACATTTACGTGTATATATCATGCTAAATGCAAGGCAGTCCCTGAAAATAAGGAAAAGTAGCAAAAACCAAACCAGAAATGTATGCCTTCCTAATATGGTCTGATCTCCCAGTGGCAAACTGACAGGCAAACCAGGGATCTTGTTTAAGACTTTATCCAAAGGCAGAATACCAAAACTATAGCACACTGGAGTTGGCTAGCCCTACAATCCTGCCCATTTTTTCCAAAGATTGCCTAGAAAACCACAAGTCACAGAAATACGGTGTGGAAGAGACTCGTGACTACTTCCATCAAGAGAATCTTCCATACAAAACCCAGCCATTATTTGGTTGTTGTTTCTTCCCCTCTGGTTATAATTACAGGGTTTGGACTACTGAAAAGCACATTACAGCTATGAAAGTCAGCGCCCTGCTATCAGGTATCTCATACAGCCTCAGAAAAAAAAGGGAAATCAGAATCTACTCTGGCAAATTCATTATGGAAGAGTCCTTTGAAAGAACTGGGTTAGCCAACAGGTCTGACAAACATCTGTGAGCTTACAAAAAAAGAAGCGAGGAGGAAATAGTTTATAGAAGCAACCTGAATGCCAACGCTGTCAACTGTCATATTAATATATATATTACACGCCCTCTTTCAGCTCTCAAACTAGAAATCATTAGTCAAACATGATTAATATGTAGTCAGTACTCAAAACAACTTTTATATATATATAAAGGTATAAATACATGTGTGTGCATGCATGTATGTGCATATACACACACACACCCCTCCCTATACAGAGTATACCTATGTAAAGGCAATAAAAATTCAAAGATGCTCAGACAAGAGGGAGGCACCCAGTCACAGTAAACAAGGGAGAAGAAATCAGTCAAAGCCACACTTGATACAAGATTTCCACACTGTTAATGCTAGATGGCTTTTGGCAAAAGCAGGAAGGAAGGTTAAGTGAATGGGAGACACAAAAAGGAGAGTTCATCACAAGGAAAAAGGTAGGGAGCTCAAACACTTCAACCAGTTCCACGGATAACTTTTTTTTTTTCCTAGGGGCTAACAGAGAGCTCCAAATCTCTACACACTAGCTAAGGAATAGTCTTACTGGCAAGTGTTATTTAGAACTGTTTTCCAATTTGGTGCTGTTGTCCGTTGTTTCCAGTTTTCTAATCATGAATTAAACCCCTTGTTTTCCTAGAAAAAAGCCAATTTTAAGATTGCCCAGTGCCTAAAACTGCCTAGCAATTAAAATGAACTAAAGTAACTATTAGGCACATGGCTTTCACAGACAGCCAGTCTGACTGGATTTAGAGAAATCCTTTGAGGTACCCCTATATCAAGACAGATTTAAGCTTCTCAGATATTGGCCAAAAAACCCCCCAAAACACAAAAAAAACACAAAGAAGGAAAGTCTCTGGGCTTAGAGACCCTGGTGTCAAGCACCAGGGAAGAAGGGGAAGTCCAAGGAACACTTCAGCCGCAACAAAAGGTGAAGTGATCACAGCAGCATGGAAACATTTATGCAAGAGAATGTTTGACATATAGGTATCAAAATTTCTTTGGTGAAGTATTTCTTTAAAGGGATCAGCAGTATAATAGTTACCTCTGAAATTCTCATCACTGCTAGACTTGAGTTAATTGACAGTCCACTACCTTTAATCTGTGTTTATGCTAAGTTCTTCACGAAGACAGACCACAACTGCAAGTCCCACTCATCACTATGCTACTGCATTTTCTGCTATACATTCCTTGGATTTTTACATTACTCTTTCTATTGGACTTGGCTTCCTGCATACCTAGCATCTAAACGTGCAACTGTTTCCTACGTTCTTGGTTATGAAATCACTTTTGTCCCTTTTCCTCCACTCTCCAAAAAGCCAGCTTAATCATGAGGGTAACATGAAGGAAAAAATGTTACTGTTACTTCTTGTGTTTTTGTCATTCGGGAAGTGTTATTCTTCCTTCCCGGGTGAGCTTCAGAACACCAAGTTGCTGCTCTCCAGAGTTTTTCCCAAATAGCAGCCAACAAATTTATACATGGTTACTGTCACATGCTGCCACCTACATGGAAATACTTGCAAGCCAATCACATATCATTTTGTACAGAACTGCAAAGAGAGTTTGCAACCTGAACTGCAACATTACCCTGCTGATGTTCTCCTGGGTGCTCCTTTGCCTTAGGGACAGGCTCACATTTACCCCATTTTGTGACAGGAGAGCAGTGGAAATCTCAAAAGCACGAGCAGAGGTACATATAGAGAAGAGCAGAAAGGAACTTGAAAGAAAACTTCTCACTGAAGCATTAAGATTCACTGGTCATGGTCATTTTTAAAAACAAAACTAGCATTGCCAAGAATCAGTCATGTGGAGTTGAAATAGCAAAGTGGAAAAATCCAGTCTCAAACTCAACATCAAGTTAAAGATTTCCAAAAGAGTTTTACTCAAGTTATTGTTATACAAAGGCTCAAGGAACAGTGTTCTGAGAAGTTTTAACACTTCCACTGTTCACAGACTTCTGCATGCTATTAGATAAGGCAGTTGTCTTCTGCTTGTCTCATGAAATTCTGCTTCACTTCAGCCAAGTTAAAAGCTGGTTAAAAAAGCAAACAAAAAAAATCCAAAACCAAGCCCTCCTTCACAGTATTTCCCTTCTTGTCCTCAATGCTGCTTGAGGAATTTCTGGTAATATGCTAAATGAGCACAATATAGTTTAAAAAAACTACACTGCACTATCAACAAAATAGCAATGGCCATATAACACTGGAAATGCTTGCTATCACCAGGCAAAGAGAAGGAAGGAAGGAAGGGAAAGGGATGATAAAAAAAAAAATAGGAAAAATTAAATCACATTTCTCCTTGATTCCTGCAAAAAGTGGTTTTGCAAGCTTTCCATAGGCACGGGCAAGGCATGTGGCCCCTAGAAGCACCTTCTAGAGAGGTAACAACAGAGCTCCTCCCATTATCCCCTCGGTGCACTGCACAAGACCACAGTGACCTGCCACCACCAACTCATCCTGGAGATGTCAGCTCCTTCCCTAGCTCCAAAGACCATGAAGTCAGTGGGTCACATCTCCCATTCTGCTGACCTACTTCATGGCAACAGCCATTTAATAGCATTCCTGTAGCTATCAGCTAGTCTTTTACAGCATTGTAGATGTGTGTACTAGCAGCTGAAGACAACTAACACCACAATCTGCTTTAAAAATGAAAAATTGTAACATTTATATAAATATATAATTTATATAAATATTTATAATTATATATAAAAACATTATAGGAAGTTCTGAAGGTCATTTACCCCATTTCCTGACCTCACAGCTTACATAAACTCCCACGTGGGCCAGAAATTTTTAAATTATTATTATTTCTTTTTTGACATTATGGATGACCCTGCTTTAAGCATGAGGTTGGACCAGATGTCATCTTGAGGTCCATTTCATCGAGAATTCTCCTATGATTCCTAAAATGCTGACACATACATAGACAAGTAAGCTGTTATAACTTCACATTAAAACAAAACCTTGTAATCCATTTTTAAAAAACCCAAGGAGCTTTTATACCTATACTGAAAGAAAATGTAAATGGTAGTGTCTACTTCTTGAGATTTATTAATTCCAGCTATTTGATCTTTCTTCTGGAGCATAAGCATTCTAACAAATACTACAGTCATGTGATCATACATTATTCTTTCCTCTGGGCTTTGAAACTCAGCCTGTATATGGAATAAATGCACAAGGAAGGGGGACAGAAGCACACAGAGACTGAGTCTGGGAAAAGTCACTTAAGTGCTTTAAATCTAGAGTGCTTAACGCTGAATCCCAGAAAACATAACTGCGCATATGGAAAGGTAGTGTTAGAATGTGCAAATGAAGCCCAGCTGTGCTCCTCTAAATTAAAAAAGAGTCAGTGCGTATCCACATCTGTTATGCTATTGTTGTGCTATACTAATAACACTACTCTTCATGGACCACACACTTCCATACTAAAAAAGATCTGCTCCAACATGATCTGTTGGGCACCACTATAGCATTTTCTCAATTTTATCACAACTATCTTCACACTCCCGTCTATAGAAATTCAAACAGTTCAGCTATACCCCAGGTGGTTACCAGAAGGCATTGCCTTGTTTTTTATCCTTACCTTCTCTCCACTCGAGTAGAAGAAATAACGCAATCGGACAATGTTACAATGATCCAACTTTCTCATAATCTGGAGCTCTCGGTTCTGAAACAATAGAAAAGAAAACAATTAGAAAAACTCTTCTCATGAAGTTACAGTACTGTAATGATATACATAATATACAGATACAGGAACTGACAAAACTAAGGAACCAAAGAACAAATTAAGTTGGAAAGAGGCAACAGCTTCCACACATTTATTAGTCTTTCTTCCAATTACTTTATCACTGAGAATATTGACAACTTTGAGTACATTTTCCCTCTAAAATAAAGGTCCACAAATCCCTCATAAAATCCAAGAATTACCTACTTAAATTACCGAAGATTCAGTGGTAAAAGGCAGTAAGGCATTATCTTTCTGTTTTTATTTTCTGATCTTACAAAAATACATTCTATCAGCCAGAATGGCTGGAAGTTTATCCTGCTTGAATACTGTAAAAATAATGTAAACAATGTAAAAGCAAACATAACATTTCCACCTACATGCCTGCCTTCCTCCACACTGCAAAAGAGGTTTGTAATGGAAGATCACTTCCCATACCATTCTCTTCACAATACCAACAAAAAGCACCTGAAATTGAGTAGGCAATTCCGTTCCACTTTTGTTCAACCAAGGTTTAACCAGGTTTAGGCAGAGAGAATAAGAGCGTTATTTTCCCATTTTATACCAACCTGAAAAACCTGTTAAAATCAGTTCATTACATGCAGGATAAACTGGGGATTTTAGTGCAATATCCATTGTAACTTAACCCTAAACAAATGAGGGATCTTATAACCTAACAGATAAAAATGAGTGAAAGGTTGAATTGGAGGTATGAATAAAAACAAGCAAGTAAAGTTAGCACAGCTATGTTTGTCGTATTTCATTCCACTGCTACAATATTCCTTTCTCCTATGGTCACATCACTGTTTTTCCTTCCTCAATTACTATACAATCTGCAGCTTCAAAAATACAAGGTATTCCAATTTTTACTTGGATCATGGAGTTGCTAATCATGCATCCTAACTAGCTAGGACCAATACGCTAGACTAATACACTCGTCCTACTAGCACCATTAACTCTGGCCTAACTTAAGGAATATTTGGGAAGAAAATTCTTTAGCCACTGCTCATTGTCAAACACACAACGCTAACAACTACTTTGTGCGATGCTACTGTCAAAATAAGGATTTCATATTCTATGTATCAGAGGGTCATATACGGTGCCTATCACTATACTTAAAGCTTAAGAAAGTCCGCAAGAACCACTCACAGCTTCTAATGTGAACATGGCTACGAACC
The DNA here is from genome assembly GCF_964106895.1 of Numenius arquata. Taxonomy (NCBI): domain Eukaryota; kingdom Metazoa; phylum Chordata; class Aves; order Charadriiformes; family Scolopacidae; genus Numenius; species Numenius arquata. The sequence goes on along the minus strand of NC_133576.1, from coordinate 12,625,553 downwards.
CTGCTTTTAATTCCTCTAAGCCATGTAGTCTTAAAAAAAGAGGTGTTAGATAGGATGCAGTATCATTAATCCTATCATCCCTGCCACCCACTGACTGAAAAAATACTTTGGTATTAGCCAGCTCTTTACAAACACGAGTGATATCTCACACAATTATCAGTTGGCAATTATCCAGCTAGTAGTTAAGGGAGAAAGCAAGTCCTTCCCTGAGCCTGCCTGACTTCTGAACCGATTAAAGCATAAGTCTGTTAGGTGCACACCAACACAGGCCTATTCTATCCTGAAGAGTCAAGAGAGAAAGTAAGAGAAAGCAGAGAGAGAGCTTTCAAGTGTCTCCTGAAATCCCACAGAGTGAATCTGTGAAAGCTGTATACAGGCTTCATCACATAACCTCGTCAACATGCCTCATCTCACAGAGAAAAGCGTTCTGGTAGAACGGAAACTCAAATATTCTCCACTTAGTCATTCTTCAGTAAACGCTATTGACAATAAGTCAATTTTGAGAGTCATGGCTGGGGTTCCTGTGATGCATGGCACCAACAGAAAGACCATCCTCTCATCATGTCTGAACCGCACGCCACTGCTGGCTCAGTGGCATCTCCCTGGACCTTACAACCTGGGGCAGATTTCAACTAGTGAGTAAAAGCAGAGATGGCTCCAGATCCCATCGGTCACTAAAACACCAACTACAACACAAGATTAATTTCTCCATTTGGCTTTTGCAGCACTGAACAGTGTTACTACAGGACTGAACCTAACACTGCAAATTCTAGCACCTCAACCAAATTCCACCAGCAATTCATAGCACAACATAAGGCAAGTAATTTCTTCCTCCCTTTCTCCCACTGGCTTTGAGATGGGAATAATACCTTTTATCTCATGGAATTACTGGAAGAAACATGAATGCGCTAATCATGAATGTGCAATTATTATTTTGGCAATACTTCTACTAGCTCCTTAAAATACCCACATATACTATAAGTCAGGTTATCGCTTCATGTTCTTTAGATAGTAGGTATATGCTGGTCGGATACACTGGAAAAAAAAATCAGCAGAAGTTATTCTGATGCTAGGCTGAAGTTATATTTATACTCTGGTATCTCATCCTAGCACAAGCACAGTCTGTGCCCACTTGATGCCTTCCACTCTGATCCATCTCCTTCGGCTCTCATCCTGACCATCTGCTGCAGCTGCACAAACAGCGCTTCAAGAGGTGCTAATATCAGGGATAACTCATAAACCAGTTACACAGTAACCTATATCTCACATCCTGTGACTAGACAGAAGAAAACAAATTTAAACTATCATCTTAGTCAAATAGTCACCTCAGCCATCTTAAAACCAAGCTGACTTCTCATCACCACTCCCTGGTGGAGTTCAAACTGGAAATACTTGAACAGTTGCAAAGCTCAAATTGGATGTGGTGGGGGAACAGCTACTGATATTCACATAACAGACTGATGCTTTAAAGAACTAATTTTTTCTCAGCCAAATACTCAAAGTATTCTTACTTTACCACATATTTCCCTGTATCCATCTTAAATAAGTAACAGCTTTTTCAAATTATAATGTGGGCTATTAATAACCAGTGCACAAATACACTGGGGGAAAAAAGACCCCCAGATTATAAGCAGGGAACCTGTAGTGAAGTGAACAGTGACAGATGTCCTATACTGAGAACATGAGAGAAAAGCACATGTCTAAATATAATGCAAACTAAAACCATTTCAAAACATGTTGATGAGAAGGGCTGACAGTGGATGATCAAAATACAGGGTGGATGAAAACATAAAGCTCATGCTTATCCTTAACTCATCATTTTTATTTCCCAAGAGATGTAGATGTTAAGTCAAAGACTCAAAGAGGAAGTTACTCTTCTTTCCCACTCTCTCACCCTTTCCCATGAAGAGGAGAGTTCAGCTTTCTTACTGAATGTGAGTACCAGGTCTGGTAAGCACTGAAGAAAGCAAAACCCTTCAGCGCCAGCCTCGCCACAAGAGAAGACCCAGCAGACTTCTGTTCTCACAGAAACACAGCTCCTGCAGCACACATTCTTCTGAGAAGCCACAAACCAACAGGACTATGAACAGATTACTCAGCAAATTTCTGTTGCAGTTTCATTTCTTTATCAAAAATAGATTTTTTTTTATCCACAAGCCACAAGGCTGCTGACACACAACTCCATAGGACTGCTTTACAACCACTGCACTTCAGCCCTTCACTAACTACTGAAGCAAACCCAACATGATAAAACCCTGTTCATCACTTCTGAAGACAGCTTTTGTAGCCCACACTGCCTGTACCTGTTCTTTATATTAAAGAAATCTGGGTTCTCATCAAGGTTAAAGATTTGGTTAAAGATTGCCAAGACAACATCAGAATTATAACTTCAAATCATAGCCAATAAAGCTCATGCACGGAGACTCGCGCCTTCTCTCCAAAGTTACAACCCCAGTTCCTCCTAACTGTGCTAATGCTGCAGCTGATATAAACCCAAGATCACTTCTGCCTCACTACAGTAATCTTTTATTACAGACTAGGATAACCATCACACCACCCCCCCCCCCTCCCTCCCTCCCCTCCCCCCCTCCCCTCCCCATTCAGAGATTCTGGAGCTATGCCAGTTTGCATTCACTGCCTCTAACCTGGATCTTTGCTTTTTCTTTTTTCCCCCTCCTCCCCTCCTTCTTCCTCCTCCCCCCTCCTTACCCCCCACCCATCCCCAATCCCTGCCACCTTTTTACAGCAGAGGATAAAATGAGTGGATCATCAGAGATAATGCCGTATATATATATATTCCTGAACTGGACCAGAGCAAACAAAGGTGGAAGGTCTTCTACAGCTCATGTCAGCACAACATTATCAATATCTACCAAATGAAGTGTAGCAGTACCACCTGGACTCAGTTCAGAAGCGAATTCCTCCAAGCTTGCTTAGCTAAAGCATATGATAATGCTTTTTGCATTAGCAAAAATTGGCTTTGCTCTTTTTTTTTTTATTTTTCTTTCAAAACGCCTGTTTAAAGTCTCAACAAGGTTGAGGATTACGTTCAAAGCAGATGAAATGGGAGGAATTACAAATTTGTATTTTTGCCTTGTCTCACACCAAGGACGTGACCTGGTTCTTGTGAACGGGTAAGACTGCGTACATCTTGTCCTTTTAAGAGAGGGTATCTTTTTGATGGAAAGGCAGGGGTAAGCTACCAACCTATTTCAACAAGTTTTAGTGGCCAGCCCAGCCCAAACTACGACACAACCTCAGCAACAGTCTTCTTGGTTAAAACAAGTAAGGCCAGCAACTAAAGTTAATTCTCTTTTTTCCCCACTTTTTGAGCTAATTTTTATTCTTCTTGGGGTAAAACCTTCAAATGCTGAAGCTCAGTATCTTACATTCTATCAGATTTGAAAAACAGAAAACAGAGGGTATTCACATGAATTCTGGCATTATAAGATGGATGGAAGCAGCACAGATAGATCCAAATTTCTCAGTATACACAATCCTCCTCCTCTTGCACGTCATTTCCACTGATTCCTCCTTTCTCCTGCTTTCATCACAATTCTCTCAATTCTACCACATTTCTTATTCTTCAGTAAAGGTTTTCCCACAGTGAAGAGCCAGAGCAGGAGCTACAGGCAAAGCTGGGGAAGAAACTAGTTCCCAGGAGAAGGCATGAAGGCAATGATCAAGCAGCAGGGCTTGCCTTTTTTTTTCCCCTGCTTCCTTCCACTTGAGCAGCCTGAATGACTAGTCACCTCCACTCACCTTCACCCGCTGCACTGCTGAGCCTGCCCAGAGAACAGGCTCAGGCTGAGACCCTGAGAGATTTAAAGCATTTTCACACAGCAGGAAGAAGACTCTATCCTGACCATCTCCCACCACAAGAAAAACACTGGAGTCCTAGCACAGGGCAGCAGGCACATGCTGACAAAGATCTTCCAATGTGATCCCAGCCAGCTACGCTCGATGCCTTGCAGAGACAGCTGCTTGCACAACATTTCAGTCATACCTCCTAGGCTCAGCTTTGTAAAACGTACTGAGACAGAACACTCCAGACCACAGAGGAAACCACTGTACTCACCATAAGCTGCCTGTGGTACAGAAATACCACCTGACAGGTTACCAAGTGGTAGTGGGATCACCAAGATCAGCATATTTTCACTAATATCATTACCAAAGCTCCAATCCTAGTATGTCTGGTTTATCCTAAACTTAGTAGGACAGACTGCAAAATAAAAGCTGTACCGCACCTTCTCTAAAAATTCCTAAGGCTGCCTGACCCATTCCTCCAAAGGTGGATTTCAAACACCATCAATTGCAAGGCTACTTTAAGACTGTCTTGCTGTCAGCAAAAGAAATTATCCTATGGCTCACAGAACTGCCTTTCACAGATACATGATAATTCAGGCATTTTACAGAATAAAGGCTAATTCCTACATTCTTCTGTATTTGCCCCAAGCTATTACTGAAACAAATCAGCGCTTGGAGGAAAAAGAAGTACAAAAGGGGCTTAACTACAGAGGCCTGGGCTGGGAATCTGCCCATGCCAGTCATCAATAGCTAGCCACCCATGAAAAGTCCATTTTGTAGGCAAGCAATTTCAAGCAGAGATAAATGTCAACAGGGATCACAGTTTTCCTCATTTACATTTGAGGCATGGATTAAGACAAAGCCACAGTCTCCCTCTCCTGCCAGTCACAGTGTATTTCCAATACCAGCAGATCCAAGTTGGGAAGGTCTCCATTTTTAGCACACCTGCTAAATCTCAAACTCATATAATCATGACCTTTAATCCAGAAATACAGGACTATACCAACAAAGGAATATTGTTTATTAAATATCCCTATCAATGACATACCAAGAGCTGTAATGCCACAACAACTCTCCCCCCCCCAGTTAGTGCTGGTCCATTGACAACTGTTAAATACTTGCCGCCCAGCAGGCCTAACGCACAGGTCAGAAGGTCCAGATACCGTGTCCTGCTCCAACCTCTACAAATGTGTAACACATGCATGTGCACAGAAGCAGCTTTGAGGTTTAGCATTTGTAAAAGCACTTTGACTTCTACCATCCAAAAAGTCCTAGAGACATAGACACAATACTAATTAGTACCTTGTTAGCATTTAGGGCTTCCCTTGGGAAAAAAAAAAAAAAAAAAAAGAAAGAAAAAGAAATCTGTGATAGCCCTCAGCAGTTTGCAGTACAAACATAAAATTGGTGCTTTAAATACTCACACCCCCTACCCCTTCCTTGCACTTCTTCCTGCCTGCCATTCATAGGATTCCCAACCCTCCTACAAGGGAAAAAAAAACCAAATGCTAAGTGCCTATGTAACATGAGAATAATGAGTTCACGTGCACTGTGCCACATCAGTGGGATAAGTGAAGGAAGCTGACAGTGGGCGCCAAGATACAGAATGCTTGTGCCTGTGCTTCTGTGCAACCTGGTGAATTGCAGCTGCATCATGCTCTGTTTTACTACATAAGTAAAAGCAATGCAAATGCTCCAAACCTAGCTTCATTTTGCTACCAAGTTCCACAACGCTGCCAAACTTTCCACTCTTTGTCCTCATGTAAAAATCTGATAATTAAGATCCTGAAGCAACCAACGATGGAGACACACAGCAGGGTTGCGCCGCAAAATGTTTCTGAAACACTGGCCTACAGAAGAGTCAGAGGTGCAAAACGTGTGCGTCAGCTGTATTCTAGCCAAAATTTATTACTGAGCACAGCGACCTTCAGCCCTGGCACGGGTACAGATCAGGGCAAAAAGCGTCAGCTCTGAACACGGCAGCAGGCAGGACCTGCCTGAAGAGGCCAGTGGGTAGAGCGTGCTGGGCTGGAGCTGGGGCCAGGCCAGGGCAAGCCAAAGGCACAGGGTTCAGGCAAGCGTAGGTGGGGCCACCAGCCCAGTCCCAACCTGAAAACCCATGATTTATTACAGCTCGACTGAAATTAAAGAGCAGACAGGGCAGCAAGAGGAAAAAACGTGCTTGAAACTAAAGCTCTAGAATAATGAGTGAAGTAAAATGTCACACAGCCACTGCAGATGTGGGCTAAGACTTCATTAACCCCTTACGAACTAGATAGATTTGAACACAGTAATGAGCGACTTGACAGGAAGGCATACTGAATGAAAATCTGTGATACCAACACATATCTGGTTTCCACCCTGCTAATTCTCTTTATTGTGTTACTGCCCCCAATAAACTCAGGCATTACATCCCTTCTTGCAAAGGGACCGCATTGCTTTGAACTTCCTAACTCTTCCCCTACGCAGCCAGCAACGGCAAGTGCCATATTATGTCATCTCCAGCTTGCTCTTGCCAATGCAGGGGACAGTCCCTAGGCAGAACACTTGAGCCTCGTACAGCTATTACACATAGTTTCCTGTAACTGGAGACAGAAATGGCTTATTTGTGTTCTTAAGAGAACATACAAGCCTCAACCCACTGGGAAAACGAAAGAAGAGACCGAATTTTTCTTCTATTTCCTCCCTGTATCTCTGCAGTTAATTGAAAGGTGGAAGCCAAATTCTTCGTTAGCTCATTGCTGCCTCTTTGAATGGAAGCGAAGTTTGAGAGTCTCTCAGAGACTTAATGCCATCTCTAAATTCCTGTCAGCTCAGGAAGCTTGAAAATAAACTTGGAACGCAAACTGATTCCCAGCATCATGTCACTTCTAGACCACAACCTGAAATTCACTTAATCATTTTCAAGTGGTTGTTTCAAACATTGTGACCTGATGAACAGCTCAGGTCTACATTTCAAGTCTACAGCATCTACTGTGCTCTGCCAGCAGCAAGTCTAGATGCAGTAGGAATTATTACAGCGGACCCAAGATAGAAGTCAGAAAAACAGAACTAAGTTGGAAACTCAGAGAGATGGTTCAAGTCCATTGTAACATTGAAATAAAGTGCAGGAAGGAGAATAATTGAAAGGAAAAGTATTTTCTAAAAGGCAGCCCTATGCTTTCAGAGATAAAAGCCATTCTTTTTCAGAAGTAGCACAGAGGATCTCTGTTGAAAAACTTGTACAGTAAAAAAAACATCTTCCTTTCATAGAAACAGCAGACGGGTTTCCCTCATGTTTTTGATTTTTAACTCTTCAACTAAGAAGAAGAAAGTAAGTGTAAGTATGCCTATAACATCATTCCTCAGGGAGTCTGCAACATCCATAGAAACTTACACCTGCAATCACAACCGGAACAGGTTGCAATTAATCTATTAATCAAATAAGTTCCAATCTCCCATGGGCATAAGACATTTGCTGGGTTGCTAATCACTATGTTATTAAACATTAATGAAATGCTTTATTACTCTTGGCCTTCTCTCCTTACATATGATGCAGCAGATGTTTCATGCAGACAGATTTCAAAGGACTTGCAAAACAAAAATAGTTTCTCCTCACCCTCCAAAAAAATGTATTTATTTAGGGAACAGGTAAGTGCTGCCTCCAATGTTTATTTTGTCAGGACTATTGCTAGATGCTATGTCTGATGCTAGTAGTCATTAGGGGCTTCAATTTCAATCCAAATGAAAATTTCTGACTCCCTAAGACCTTAGTAGAAGGCACAAGAAAGGGAAACGACAGGTGAAGACTGAGCAGGGAGCAAACGGGGAGTCGAACTGGCAAGAGGAATTAGCTGCCTGCAGATGATTATTTGCCAGGCAGAATTAAATCTTTCAGAAGTACGAGTCTTAATAATCATCTCCCAGATGACCGGCCTTTTAAAAGGTTAAACGTTCCCCACTGAATTCAGAGGGAGTCTGGGCAGCTCCTCCTTTGGAGGTGGAGGAATGGGAGAGAAAATTGGCTTAACTCCAGCAGTGAAGTTAAAATATGGACTTACACTCCTTACCTTATTCACATACACAATAAGCCCTTCTCCCCATATTCCTGTCAGGTTCCCCACGTCCTTGTTTGGTAAGTTTATCATGAGCAACTATCAGTATTTATTAGTTACTGCTATAATTGAAAATCACCACATGTAAGTACCAGGTCTGAGATAAGCCTAGAATAATAAATACCCTACCAAACTTCGTGTGATAGCCACATGTGTAGAAGAACATTTAAACACTCGTTCTTCATACATAAAAACAATTCAAGCTTCCCCAAATACACATCTTCATAGATAACAGGCAGCAGCACATTCTTCTGGTAGCTGCAAAACAATTTCACCAGTTGACCTTTGCTAGATACAAGAAATCTATCATACACTTGAAAGGACAAGCCAACTATGTCAAAGTACAAGTCCACTATAAGCTACTAGAAGAGTTGGTGTTCGAGTTTGATAAAACAGGTTATCAGACTTCTTGCTCAAGGTTTTTTTCCTTAGTGAGCACTAGTGCTTTTCAAACACCGTCCTGTTTTTCAAGAAATCATTCCTTAGACTAAAGGATGCCACAGCATTGAAATGAAAAGATTAGGGAATCTTCACATTTACTTCTAGCCTAAATTGCCCCAAAAGAAAGAGTAAAGAGAGGAAGCGTAAGTTTTAGTAACTATTTGCATAGCAAAGCACAGTTTTTATGACAAATTTTAAAAGCAGAGACACAGCACTATGGTTAGATTCAGCACTTCGTCACACTAAAAACTAATAGGGATCCCCAAAAGAAAGGAACAGAGAGAAATTATTTCCTAAGTCAGGTGAGCACCATGAATTTAAAGTGGCACACGTTAACCACATTTCAAAAGGCTGCACTCCCACCTGATGGACTTCCAAGATCAAGAATTTCACAAGGGCCAGGTCCAAATGGACCAACACATGGGCAACCTAACCCCTGTGAAGCTCAGCCCTTCTTTACCCAGTATCTGCAAAGATCTACGAATGTTATTTACTCAGTTGTTCCCGTTTCTGACTGGGCTAAGACAGTTCTAAATTTAAGTCTACCCCAGGGTAAGTGTCACAACCAATGTCTTAGGATTATGTTGCAACATGAGTCAGCCTCCAGGCCCTGATTCGTGAGCAGCAGCAGCTTAAACTCCCAGGGGCAGAGGTAGCCCTCCACACCCAGCTGCCCACCCCACCCTTCTCCTTCCAAGGTGTTGCTGTCCCTGCAGCTAAGACACCCGGGTGTCTCATCAGACACCACCTGATTCAATGGCTTGCCACCCAAAGCACAGGAACTGAGTTCAACACATCACTAGGTTGCACACTGTGTTGGTTCAAGAGCTGATCCACAGTTGAAGTTTTTGCCGCAGGGGCAGTGAGCTTGATATTCATCCCATCTGCCACTGCCTGCAAGTCCTCTCTCTTCAGCTGTTTCAAGCATCCACTCACTGGCCTCCCTGTCAGGTATCTGGGCATAACTACAGAGGTGATGCTAGACCAGCAAGTTTTCAGAAAAGGAAAAACAAAAAGCTGAAGTTATAGCTGGAAACTTGGACAGCAGTGGCAATGCCACTGTATAAGAGAGGGGTAGCTTTGGGAGCATCCTGGCTTCCACAATAAAATCAGAACTTGCACATAACCCTGTAGCAAGCAAACAGAAGGAGAACTGGCGAAACCAAGGGACTGAGGGAACAAAGATGTCTTGACTGTACCGATCATCTTGGCACCACGTCACCCGATAGTTCAACAGCAGCCATCACGAGATGCTTCCAAGGAAGGCTCAAAAAAGCTTCGTTAGGAACTAAGTCATCTGGACACTAGTCATCTGGAACACTAAAACCTAAAGATATGGAAGTTTAATAACTTCTCTTACTGAGCTTGTAAACAATTTTTAAAAATGCATTTGTAAGATGTAATAGATTCAATGACTTTGTGTGCAAGTCGATTACATAAATTGTCAGAAACCGTTTCCCATGTCACCTGCCATGTTTTCAATGGACTACACATTCTTTTGTTTTTAACCTATAGTACTAGAGGAGATTCTCGTAAGTAGCTTCATTAAAACATCCCTTGTTACAAGTAGTGCAAGTTGCAAAACATTTCATATAGTTTCCACTACAAGACATTATTTTCCACGGTTTAAGGAGGTCTTTCATGTAGAACAGACATGCTTTGGGGCTGACCTAGAGTTGAGTAATGTAAGGAGATTTCGTTTTAGGACCCTTCCCTCTTCTGTTACAAGAAGGGAAAGCTCTGCAGTGGATAAGGTGAGGAACTATGAAAAAGGCAGGAATGGTCTTCTCTCAGTCATAGCACTTTAAAATGTTGTATTGTGGAAAAATGGAATTGTATCTACCACTAGTACATAGAATAATCCACATTAACAGGTTCATCCAGGAAGCCATTACATCTGTTTTACTCCACCCAGCTCAGTATTCTGAAGTATTGAGTGATCAAATATACATCAAAGATCAATAGGACCACTGACATGCACACCAACCATCAAAAAGCCAAAATTGGCCTCTTCCGTGTTATATCCACTACATAAGCAGATGGAAAAAAAAAATTCCCAACATCTGCATTTTAGAAGTCACATCAGGAGATAGAATGTGAGATAACCAAGACAGACAAGACACCTGTCCTGGTCCAAGGTATCTCGCAAACACCACCGGTAGTGAGATGAGATTGGCTTGTCCAGGCAAGCCAAGAGTCCCCTGCATGCTGGCCTATTTCTCACCAGTCACCTTGCTTGTCCTCCCTGAGCGTGAATTTTATTTTGCACCAAATTCAAACTATGTACAATTAGGCAGAAAACGTGCAGCTTTGACTAGATGGAAGAAGTTGTTAAGTATTTCTGCTCTGTGTTCAAAATGCTAGATATATTCAGAGGTACAAGGAAGATGAAAATTGGTAACATCCAGCTGCCAGAAAAGCTAGGCGCATTGCTACCCCCAGATGAAGTTTCTGAGGACCTTGACTAAGCCCATGAAAAAGTTATCGAGTAACTCTTGGAACACTTGGTAACTTCCAGTGAAACAAAAAACCGTTTAAGGACTGTTCAACCTTCAAGTTCATGATGCTCCACAAGGAAGGAACAGTGATTCACTCCACAAGGAAGCCCTTGCTGTCATAGCAATGTTAAGGTATACCTTCGACAAAATTTATTCACAAAGATGGAGGACTTGAAAGACTAAACACCAAGTTTTTGAACCACCAACCTACTGCTACCTAAAGCAATCAAGCTATTCAAAAATAAGTTTCCAGAGCTAAATACAATAGCCTATCTCTATGCTAAAGCTTTTTCCCTCAAGACTTCTTAAAGATAAAATTAAATACAGGTGCTGTACTACCCATTTCCATATAGAATGCTTGCTACTGCCAGTTTCATGAGCTTGAAAAACTAAACTTGGTCCATAATGTTTCATGTGTATTCCTCCTGAACATTTTAAAACACAATTCTTCACATTGAAAAAAAAAATTGCAGAATTGATTCCCCGAAAATGACTACAAGCCAATGGAAACGTAACTTATCTCAATATCCCTTTAATGATCTATTATATTTCATGGAATATTTATAATTGTGTATTCTAGAAGCAGGGAAGCAAGATATGAAACTTGTTATCCCAGTAATTTAATCCCGTTTTAAGCAACTTCACAGCACCTTATTGTCACGGGAACTGTAATTGCTAAAGGTTGGTGTTCAAGAACAAGCAGGTTATAAAAGTCTCTGGTAATCAGAAGTGAAGAGACCAACGATCGAATGCCAACAGCTTCATGTGTCTTAACTAGCAGAGTTAGTCTCTGCAGATGAAGATCAACAGTCATAAGACCAAGGTTTGCAATATCGCCAGGGCTGACACAGCTTCAAGCAGGAAAGTTCTCAGAATAGCCCCTACTGACAGGAGCATTAAGCAGCAACATAGTCAGTGAAAATGCAAAGAAATACTATCAGCTGCCTTGTATTTCCACAGAATTGTGCCTTCTGAGTTGAATTCATTTCCTCACCCCACCCCTGACCAGTGAACAATGCTCTTCCACATTTTGTTGAAATCAATCTCTATGCAAAGGGTGCTGAGACCCTTTTGCATTCAAAACCCCAACACCATGAAATAATGGAGAGTTACTTCCCACTGAAGACGTGGCACTGCCTGCTTATGTAGGCAAGACAGTATCACTCCCTACATATCCTAGTGTTTACTGCACACAAGGTTGGGTTAAGACAGAGCCACTGTATCTTGAGCTTTATTTACATTCAGGAAAATTCAATTCAAATAAATTTTAAAGGTGAATCAATTAAAACTTCCAACAGCATTCAGTTGGACAGCTGAATTCACAAGGGTCTCAACTGAATTTCATTCCCTTTGAAAGCCCATGACTCAAGAAGTCACCTACAGATTCATTACCCACAAGCTGATCCATGCAGACAAGCCAGTAGGACAGGATGCCATGGCCCAGTGCTCCACCAGAAAGGGACTTTCTATTACCACCTGCACACAGCACTGTGCATTTATGCTGGATATAGGCTGCTCCCACTTGCAAGGCGGACCCTTTCCAAACAATACTCAGCAGGTTAGCTCCAAACAAGAGTCCTTGCACTGTTTATCCTTCCTGCTAATTGGTGGCCTTCGTGCTACCACAGAAATTGCTCAATGAGTACTCTGACTCGGTTATGCCTCCACCACTCCAGGCAATCCTCAACATGCCCTAGTTTTCCTATGTCTCATACTACTTTCCTGTCCTACTAGATCTGTTAGCCCTATGTGAAAGTAGATAACCTTTATGTCTGTTATGCACGGTTACAGAAGCAGAGTCACTGCCTATCAGGAAAATCTATTATATTATCTGCAAACTATATCCTTTTTTGCCCTTTCTCAAGTTATGTTGACTTTTCAGGAAAAAACAGAAGTATGCATTACACCAAGTTCTTGACTATTTGCTCTGGCTCTTCAAATGCTGACTCCAACCACCTACTGTGGTTTCTAGCACACTGGGCAAAGAGCATTTCTACCACATACGCTTTCATGCTGCTGCTTTTGCAGGTATCTAAATCACAAGTGAATAGTGCTAATAAACCCAGTATAATCAAGGAAGCCCCAGGTCTCACAGGCAGGAAATTCTAGTAGAGTTTACTGTGATGCTGCCCTAACAGAATTATCTAATCTAGAATGAATATAGCACTACCTTAAAAAACAAAAAACTACAGAGCTTTCAATGTCATCGCCTCAACTAAAAATTACCGGCTCTTATCACTTTCTAATTTTGCAACTCAGAATTGCTCACTATTTATAAAGTATGTCCACAAAGAAAGTATTTATCCTGATTTTTAGGATTTCTTTAGAAATCTGTGCTCACCTCAGATCTCCTGCTCTACATTCTGTTGCTCCCTGTCAGATTTCATCTGCAATGTGCTCACACAGTTGCTTGAGATCAGAAAGCAAAGTGAGTGCATCCTTGTAAGATGCTGAATTGAATCTTCATACTGTTCCCCTAGCCCATTCACTACATTTTGGAACAGCAAATTCAGAAGTGCTCATTTCCACATTTGCACACTTACTACTTGTTGTGGTTTAGGCCAAATTGGGCTATGATGGCGACAGATGCTCTCCCCCTGCTTCTCGCTCCCAGGAGAAAAGGAGGAGACATAAAGAGATTTACGAGTTTAGAAGGAACTAAACTACTTTAATGAAATAGTAATAATAAAATTAAAAGGAAATAATGAAATAGATACAATATATACAAAACCATATTAAGCTCCCAGGATGACGTCACTGGCAGGCACTGGGGAAGTCCCAAACTGGACTCAGCCATGGCTGGGAACTGGATTCCAGCTCTGGAGTCAGGAACACACAGAGCGGGATCAAAGGCAGATGAACAAAGTCCTCCTCGGACCATTGAAGAAAGAGAGCTGACCCTTTGATCCCTCAGCTTTTATACTGAGCATGAGGCAGATGGGATGGAATAACCTGCTGGTCAGGTTTGGGTCACCTGTCCTTTCCACTCCTCCCTGCAGGTGGGACCCCTCTACGCTTTTCAGCTTCCAACCCTCTAACAGGGCAAATAATGAAATTAGCTGACCTTGGTTGTTACAGCAATAAGTATAAACAAGAGCCCCTCTGCAAACTGTTCCTTGGCATGAAGTACAAACATTGGTCTTACCACTCTAAAAGCGAACAGTTTTCTCTACAATATGCTGTTAGTTTCAGAGAGCAAGAGGCCTAGCTAAGCTGTAAAATTACTGAACAGAAAAAAGTTGGTTCCTACTAAATTCTATGTTAGTCAGCAACACATCTTTTCAAACTTTCCTCTATTATTTACCACTAAACACAAACTTTTCCACTAAGGTGTCTTACTGGGTTCACACATGCAACATGAACATGCACTAGGAAAGGGAGGGGGGAATCCTCCTCTGTACACCAGCAGTGAGAGCAATGCAACTGGTGAACGGTGTGGCTGACAGCTCAGGAAGAAGTCTGCATGCCCTGCCACAACACCCAGGTAAATTGCACTGCCCCATTTCAAGGACTAAGTAGCCTGCAACAAATTATTTCATTTACAATCAGTCAACATGCTTGCACTGTTTCACTCATCTGGTATAAATGAGATGCCTGCTATCAAGCCCAAAAAGACTTGGTACAACCTTTATGACTTATTTTTCTGGTGACAAACGAAGACGAATGCACAAGGGCGTGCAAATGCGGTCTGATAAGCAAGACCTCAGACAAATCTTCAAATGAAGAAACAGAAGCAGATGAATCTTTAAAAGGCACCAAGTCAGATATTCTGTCTTCATCCTCGTTTGATATCATTTAGGGGGGGGCAAGGAGGGAAATACACTCGAGCTCTCTGTGACAGAGTGCCTTTTGAATTAAAAAAAAAATAATTAAAATTAGATCCAGCTGTTCTTTAACATGTCCATTGTTATACTTCAATGATTCAGACTGGATGTTTGTATTTTGACTATTTAGCTCAGGACTAAGCAGTCTAATCACAAAGGATGTTCAAAGGAACATCACAAAGAGGTGAAATGAGCACCTTTGTTGCGCCTGCAATGATTAGACCAGGCTTCAAATTTTAGAAGAACTACAGAATATAGATGATGTATAGTCTGGGTATTTGCATTATGACACATATAGGAGTCTCAATTACTCATCTCGGTTCGCTATACCAGGCACTACATAAACAAAAACCCACCCTGAAGAAAGTAGACTGCATTCTATTTAGTTAAAAGTTTGTAACATATATTTTAAAATATGATAAACACCACACCTCACATCTCACCCTGAAGAGGCAGAACTGGATTTTGAGTGGGTCCCTTCCTTGCTCCTGTCCAAAAACCAGTAAAAATGCACAAGGACTTTGTTTTAAAATATAGAGAGTGATGTCAAAACAAGTATCAACACAATACCAAAGCACCAAGCAACATTATTAGAATTTTCTTTAGTGGAATAAGTTTCTCATCATCTTTCCAGAAATATTTCTTATTTTGGGTTATTACATGATACAACTCTTACAATCTCCCCAAAGTAAATCAGATTCATCTTTACTTCCTGCAGCAGATCTTACAACAGACAAGGTAATCCAATAAAACCTCACTGTCTCCACCATCCTTTGTCTTGGATGCCATACGCTAAACTTCAATGCATAATGCAGACAGAAAATGTGAGAGAATAACCCAAGCAGGACAAAGAAAAAACAAGCTTTTCTCAAAAAAGTACAACATAAAGTAGCAGAATAGTAATTCCTTGTATTGTGTAGGCTAAAAATAGTTCTGTTTGTCACTCATGTCTCACCTTCTCAGTCATCCCAGGGACCAGGAAGTATCCAAGTCACAGGAGAAACCGGCAGTGTTGCTAATTCTAGAATATGCCTGACAGTCTGAAGTGCCTCTGTCTCTGTACTACAGATGCTTGACAAAACATTTAAAGTAGCTTCCTTTCGTTATTTTTATATGTCTTGGTACCACTTTTCAGAGCATCAGTGGGCAGTGCATATTGCTTTTAGTAACAAAGGAAACAATCATCAATTATATGGCTCTCAAAGCTTTGAAAACTTCCCAGAATGACCATGCCAGCTGGTTCTAAAATGTTAGGTCTACTCCTGAAAACAAAGTGACAGTTCAAAAATTATTCCCATTTCCTTAAACCTCCCTCATGTCATTTTCTGAATTTGAGTTACCCCTATCCAAGGAGGAACCAGAAATAAAAAAAAAAAAGCAGCTCATTTACAAGGTTTTAAACAAAGCCGAAAGGGCTGAACTACAAGACAGTGCCTGAGGGCACAGCACAGCTGTCTTGGTGACACATGAATAAAAAGATCTGTCCCCCCTCTTTGCTTCAGGAAGCCTCTATTGAGAGGCAGATGGATCTCTTCTGTCCTTCTCATGTCTTGCATTTCATCAGTTATCCCTTCTTTCCCCTCAAATGCATTGTTACCACAGCAGAATATTAGAATCAATAACAAATACTGAGTTCAAAAAGGACACACAGTTTGCCACCTTCTGATTTAGAGGCCAAGTATTTTAAAGATAAAAATCTGTGTTCACTGGCAAAAAATTGAAGCCAAATTATTTGATGACATATTCCAATCATGCTCTAAGAAGTGCGCGTTGGACCAAAAATAATTTAACCCAGTAAGAATGAAGTAAGCAAGTGAGAACCACAGGTACATAATGTTGCTAGATGCAAAAAGTGTTTATGCTAAGTCTTCCGTAGCCAGGTAATCTCATGCTGTGGGGCTTCTAAAAGAGAATGCACAGTGGTACAAAAAAAGCCTCACAGTAACTGCATGCTCTAAATATCCAAGTAGTCTCAAAAGCATCGTTTTTATGTCAACAAGTATCAGCTAATCTTCTTTTTCTACCTTACACAATACTTATCTCCCTAACTGAGAGACAGGTGTGAAAGGCTCCCACTGGGACATCATTTCCACCCAACATCCACTTTAATACCCAAGCTCTATGCATCAGCAGCATTACCTAGTTCTCAAGAGCATTAGATGTGCCTGCTCTCTGCCTGTTCATCTTAGCTAGAACTGAAAGAGTAAGAAAATAAATCGATCTTAGAATTTATGTTCAACCTCATGCAGCAGTGTATCACTAAATCCCTGAGCTTCAGAAAGACTTCAGGAATTTTACTGTAACTTTTCTCTTTTTAGAAGACCAAGCTCAGGCTGCATTCACAAAACAAAGAGCAGCCCTCAATTCTCCACTTCCAACCAGTTGCGCACTTCGGAAGGCTACTCCATTGCCACGCTAAGAGAGTACCAGTGGCAGCCATTAAATACTTTATTTTTAAATGAGAATGAGAAACCCAAGATCTGCTTCACCATCCTGTAATTCACCAATCTCAGAGATGCATATCCAATGCTAGGACATATTCTCAGGCAAGCAAAAAGAGTCTTCATGGTAGTGCTCCTGAAAAGCTACCACAGATGTTTTCATAAATCACCACATCTACACATTTCACAACTGCTTTTGAACACCAGCATGGCACCCCGAAAATAAAGAAGGTTAAGGTCAGCTTTCACCTTATTTACACAGACCTATGAATATGTGCCATAAACAAGGCTCCCTCTAAGCAGAAGCTGCAACCCAAAAGTAAAACTTTGATTTGCAAACGTGAGCAGTAAAGAGGTTATCCCTAGTGCATGCAGAACTGTTGTTTTTCTATGCCAGTCCTTCTCAGGCACTTAGGCAGCAAAGTTGAAAAGTCAAAGGAAAGGAAAGTGTCTTTTAAAAATGGAACTTAATTTGACCAGGATCAGGAATTCTGCAGCATCTTCAACTATAGTCACACAGCTATAGTCTGCTGTCAGTATGTGGCAGTTACACCTATGCATGTGGTTTAAAATACATATTTCCATACCTTAATGGGTTTGGAATTCTTTTAAACTTCATTCTGAATGTCATTTTTTTCAGAATAGTATCCCTACAATTTTGTTCTTTAACTTCTGTGTCTCAAAGCAGCCTCCAGCTTAATTTAAGAATATATATATGGAATATATATTTCATGTACTGCATACAAATATATGTATTTCATGAACATCAGACATAAGAACTCACTTCCTTTAGCGGACATGAGACATAACAGGAAATAAATTAAAGCATTATTACAGTAGCTATGTGAATTATCTGGACCAGTGGGGCAAAAGACGTTTTGTAAATTTAATGTATCTTAAGGTTCTTTTTGTTGGTCAGTAGAACAGATAGGTTTAATTTTAGTCTCAAATTATACACTTTAAGTGGATGAGAAGAGAGAAAGTTGACCACAGATACCTTGTTTTAAAATCCTATCTTTAGTCCTAGTCTAGGGAGTACCACAGAAACACTCGTGGAAATAGAAAAGCTCAAAATCCAAAATAAACGCACCACTAGAAGTGCAGCACGTACCTACACAAAAGCCTCATGCTAGCATCCACGGGGTAGGGGGAAAAAAGCTCTCAAGGGCTCTTTTGACTCCCTCCTTTTCAAAGAACACAGTCTTATGGCAGGCATTTCCCTAACGTGGGTTTCCACACAGCATCATGTGGAAACACATTTCTACATGCACACACAGGCACATCTGCAGATGAAGAACACTTCTTCCTCTTCCCCAGGCCAATTGCAGCTGGATGACGCTGCATTCCCTGGGCAGTGGTTTTCAGTCCAACTACCCAGCTAAAAAAGAAAACTGAAATCAATGCCCTTAATACAAATTCCAATTCATCTCCCGGTGCCAAAGTGAAGACCTATTTTGCATTAACACCTATTATGCATCCAATTCATCAGATTAGAAAACATCTGTGGAAACAGCCATAACACAACTACAATTTTATTATATAGACTTTAACATACAAATATAGAAATTATATAGACTTAACAATACAAAGGGAAGAAGATACTTGTTAGCCCTCTTAGATCTCTTCTAGGCCACAAAAGTACTTCCAGGGAGGTTTCAGCTGACACAATGAACAATACGCTGCTTACTTCAAAGACTGCCAAAAGCAAGGGCACACACAGATTTTTGGTTTGCTAGCAAAACTCAGCTTTTGTGAAAACTGGAAAATGGAATGTAATACAAGGTTGTGAGTGAGAATTCAGATATCTACCCAGCCTCTTCAGTGTGCCATGAAGAGACAGGCACTGCAACTGCAATTACAGACAAATGACAGAATTGGCTCCAGTAAGTTAGCTTTCAGGAGACAGACAGATCAAGTACTGCTGTAAGAAATGCTATTATCTTGGTAAACATCTCTGATAATATGGCTAAACTAAGCTGGACCAGAGCTACAAATTTGGCCTCTGTACAAGAGTTAAAGCACAGACTTGAAGAAACTTTCTGGAACTGAACATAGCCCTCCAGCTATTTAGAAGATGGAAAAATATCCTGAACACATGCCCAGGCATCTCCCATTCTGCAAATTGTATCTGATAGCCCCAGTCTCTAAGAGAGGCTGCATCCCCTCAGATGGGAATAGTTTTGAAAAGGCTTTGAGTCAGGCTCAATTATCCTTCTGCTGGTTTTACAAAAGTTTGTAATATTTGCTAATGGCACTGGAAAATATTTTCAGCCTTCCTTCCCCACTTGTGATACAAATGCAGTCATCACATTAAAGTAGCCAGAATTCAGATCTGTTGTTCTGTGTGCTCCTTCTAGCTACTTAATAATAAAATTAAGGCATCCTTTTAAGAGTGCCACCTCCATAATAGTCTTATGAACAGTGACTCACTATTCCTCAGATCTTCAAAGTAGCTAAGATGTTCAAGTCCTCAAAGACTTAAAAGGAAGGTGCTTAAATGTTATTATTTCTCATTGCCATGTCTTTCCTTTGTGACTTTTTATCCCATGGGTGCTTCCAACTCAGCTGAGATAGGGTAAATAAAAGAGACATTCTTTTTAGAGAAGGCCTTACAGATTAATGTTTGAATATTCAATGATCCTTAGATGAAGATATGAAAGAACTCAGCTAGCTCACACACAGAGATTAAATTAACAAATAAAGTCTGTCCTTACTTCAGTGGAAACCTGTGCAGTTGACAAGAGGTCACAGGGAAGGATGATCACCAGAGCAGGTCCAACCTCTACATTGTATTCAAGACTTAAAACCCTGACTTAAGATGAAGACAGTGTTCATTCTAAACTGCTGTGATAACTTCCAATTCCTTCTCTAGAAAGGGGTAAAGTACTTTACTTGGACACTGTGTGCTTGAAAGGGTCTACAACTCGGGCACACACAGACAAAAGTCATCAGAGTTCTACGTGCCTGTCTCAATTTGCAGCTGTAATGATGGCTTCTCTTCAGTTACACATTTGACATTCTCATGGCAAAGTTACAATACATAGGAATAGGAGCTGGGAAGATGGATTTGCTAAAAACATTAAAAGGCAAGATGCTTCATGCACCCCATCTGAACCCAGCAAAGGGAGACCAAACTTGCACTGAAGAGACAGCAGTAACTCTTTTCCTTAAAGCTTTCCGACTGAGGATTCCCCAACATGTATCAAAGGGCCAAGTTTTGACAAACAGGTCAAACTCCCATTTGTTTGTCTGTCTATAGACATGACTATCTATAACCCAAGCTTACAGACTGCAAAAAAAGACTTGTTTTAACTCTTATTTCTGTCAGGTTACTAGGTACATCCCTCATCAAAACAGATTAGCTACACTAACAGTGACCTTAGTAGACTGAAGCCCCCTGAATGTGTAACCTTTTTTCAATATAATGCTACTATCTGCTGTATCTTAAATGGCAAAGGATAACTGAGAGCCAAGAAATAAGCCACGAAGGATCAGCCAAGAATAGAAATAAACACAATTTGAAGTTGGATGCTCACAGTGGTCTGTTAACCACCGAGATTCTGACAGCAAAAGATATGTATCTCATTAGTCAACAGGTTCACACTTTTTGTACATGCATGTTTACAGAATGACACCTTCAACCACAAGCGGAGACATACAACCCATTAAAAAACTGGGTCAGCTTTAGATTGTTGAATGCTTTGAACAGAAAAGTTAACAGAACTTAAGACACCTAGTCATTTTTCAACAGGAATTCTTCCTTGTGGTTTTATATTTTTCATGTGAGCTGCTATGATCAAAGTTGCTGTAATTACGTTAACGCAAACAGTGGATACGGGCTACTTTGAAAAAGGATCTTTTCATACTTAGCAGCTTGATATATTTGAGACAGGAACTGAAGGAAAGCTGTTGCTCTTTCAGAAGCATTTCAAACAGCTCACAAAAGTATATATACCCAGCAGAGAGAAGCCAGAACTTCAATATAGACTTATTTTTCCACCCTGCTGCTTTATTGGGTTTTAAGGCTCAGACTAACACTGAGATTTTACATATTTTTAAAAAAAAATCATGCAAAAGGTCATGACATATGTTCCTCCCATAGCTAAAAATGGGAAAGAGCACTGCCTACTAGTCAGTGACCTCAGCTTTATCAATGCAGAACTTCATGTTTATGGACCATCAGAGCCTTGGTTTCACATCCTCTCACTCTCCAGAAGATCTATCTATTTAAATAATTCAGGCAATTAAGCCATGGGCACACACAGTTGGAGTGCTAAACCCAGGCAGTCGCTGAATGATTTGACAGTCTGGATGGCATGAATAGTTTCCGTCACAGAATTTGGCTTTCTCTTGCTGCACACTTCAGGTCTATGTAAGCCATTAACAAGAAATGTTATGCCCAATCTAGATTGTCTGAAAATGTGCAGGATTATTATGAACTCTCTTCATCATTTAGATGGTGGCAGCCTAGTGCTAAAGCAGAAACATTAAGAACTGTAATTCAGATATGAAGAATTTAAGCATTTATTTTCAGTCAGCTGAAAAATATTTCTAGCAATTCATGCATTTATTCCAAAAGGATTTCTTAAGAATGGGCATGGAATGACAGAAATAACAAAAACTAGACTAAGAATTTCTTATTTGTGCTAACATACCTGCTTGCTTATTATTGCTTTTTGCAGAATTAGACAGCAACATTACCGACTCTTATCTGAAGAATATTCCAATGAACACGCCAACAAAAGCAGTGGAAGAAAATTTATATTACCAGTATTTTCTTTTCAAGCATCACAATTAGGCTGTGTCAGTTATGAGCTTGTACAGACGCGGATGAAAATAATGGAAAATATTATAAATAATTTAACTACACCTATCTTTATCAATGCTTTGCATGAGGCAAATGACCTACTCTTATGCATCTGTGGGACAGAAGCAGAAACAAAGTACAGAACTGTGAAAGCTGGAACAGGCTTTAGGAAATTTTGCCATTTGAATGGATTTTTGGCCCCAAAAGCTTGTGAATAGCTGTCTTACACCATTTTCTGAAGAGAAACATCTCTCTCACCCTTGTTAAACTTTTAACTAAAAAAACCCCAAAGAAAATATGACCCTCCACACTGGCCAGAGACAAATTTGATGGTCCCACAGATGAACGATAAACAGCGTGTAGTTTGTGAACTACTTACCTACGTATCACATAATTTTCCAAAATTAATTACTCAAATTCCTCACGCTTAATATGGAGATAGTACAAACCAATATTAAGCATGAATGTCTGTATTTTATTTTATTTATTCCCCTCAGCCATTTGTATCTATCCCTAGTGTACCAGTAATACTGCTCTAGGTTACACTGAACTCTAGACATACTAATTTGAAAACCCAGAGCACTTTCAGAGACCCTGTGTAAAACACAGCCATGCAGGATCTGCACTGCCAAGTTAAAGAACCACTAAACTGTAACAAGGGAGTTGAAAGAAGTAGGAACATTACAAGCTATCCTTACCATCACAGAAATTGCAATATTCAGCTCTTTAGCAAAGATTTTACACTCCCTTCTTTCTGGCATAGACCAATGCTGCTTCCAGTTCAGTGGAGGCTGCGGAGAAACTTGTCATAATAACGAAAAAGGGAAAAAGAAAAAAGACAAACCCCCCTTCTGGTAATTCCAATTTTCAAGCTAGCTTTAAACCTGGATAAAAATATCTGAACTTCCTGACAGAGATCTAAAAATTGGCAACTGTGGTGCATTTTCCAGACCTTCACAATAAACTCCCTCTACATTCACAAAATGCAGAAGGAGCCTAGAAGTTACACTCTGTTAGGACTTCCTAAAGTTTCTGAATCGTGCCCTTTAAGCTTCAAGACTTCCTGCTGGCTTTTCTAAAAGCTTTTTAAGTGCCTTTTTTTTTTTTTTAAGAACCAAATCACAACAAGGAATTATCCCACGTGTACCAAGATAAATCCATCAGGATATAGAGATAAGCAGGCACCAGTTTGAAGCACAGAGCTGAAAATTTCGTGGATGATTTACACTTCAGGAAGCAACTTCCATGCACTACTTTCCTCTTGTTGCTTCTCCACCACTGGGACCTGTGCAGACAGGTATTTCTAAAGTGCTCCTTCTCCTCCCTCAGAAGGTGGCAAAGTTGATTTAAATCAAGCAAGCTACTGCCATCTTTGGCTGTCTACAGTAGGGTTTTCCTCAGCATTGCCAAAGCAGGGGTGTACATTAATGAGAGGGAAAACGTGGCAGGTTTCTTAAGGAACTCCACTCACTAGGGCTTGGATCTGGACTCAGGCAGTCATGTGGAGGTGGCAATAGCCCAGCTGAGCTGCACACCACAGCTCAGCTCTCTGAACAGAAGAGCTGGTCTGCTCCTATGCTGCAATCAAACTGTATGGCCACAGACATTCAAAGTTCTCTGTTTAACTGGTAAAGTATCTAGTCCGGTATTTACAACCTAGATCAGACGTTCCCAAAGAGTAGCATACCCTGAAGTAATTGTATGCTATTCTTGATATAAGATACATGCTCTAGCTTCCAAATCTGTCCAAGCAGAGGCTTTCATCCAGCCTGCAGGAATTTACACCTCCTGCCAACAGAACATACACTTCCAGATCAGAATGTGAAAAGAAAGGGAGGACAAAACTGACGAATGATGGGAAAAACTAGGGAGCTGAGACCAAAGGTAGATGACGTTCATTTGGGATACAAGTTTGGGACATGAACATGAAAAAATGCATAACTTGGGTACTACTGCAGATGAGACCCAGGCAAATTATGAAGTTTTAAAAAGTATTTTTAAATTAATGCTATCTGTCTGTAAATCTACACATGCACTCACCATTAATTCCACCTAGTTTAGGGGTATTAAAGCCTCCAGGTACCGGATGTTCTCAGCTTATGTCATCATAGGTAGGCAATTAGTTCAGAGTCCAAACTGGAAACACCCTACTTGGCTTTTTAGTTTAGCTTTTTTCCTTAAACAAAAAGAGGGCTAATATTCAAAAGATGTCATGTTTTTTCGAATCACTTAAAGAAACACTCCAAAATAAAAAGATACAGTCAGATTACAAAATGCCACTGAATCAACTACTTAAAAACAATCGAAGACCTACATTTTATTCTATATGCTCAGTATAGATTTATTAAAAAAACTAAAGACATCACAAACTATTAGTATCTGATGGGCAGGAACTAAAATGCTTGGCCAAGTTTTCATTTTGACACCATACACGTCTTCAAAGTCATGATACTAAAAAATAAAAGATTTTGGTCCAAAGCACTATCTGACATCCACCAAGCATGCATGGTAAGGGAAAAGTTCTGGCCTTCCCCCTATGCAATGGGAAGAGATCAAAAAGCTCCTTTAGCCATGACTAGGTTGAGCTTTTCTTATCCCCCTACTTCTTCCATTCTTCTAAAATAATCCACTCTTACATCATACTGCATGCTTCCCCAGTACTAACTGCCTTCAACACATAATACAATCCAGAAATAACTCAGATGTAAGAACAATGTAAGAACCTTACAAGCCTTTCTCAATTAGAAGTTAAACAATGCTGCATGATTACACTAATTTAAACATATATTTCCTTTTCCATTCTTAATCCAGTGCATCTGTGATATGATGATGCCTGTGGTGATGACAGCATCAATTTCAAGACTCAAGGAAAAGGCATACACTAGTTCCTTCAAAACACTACAAAAGAATGATTTTGCTACCAAAACAGATCACAAATTACAAACATTACCAGCGAAGCTAGCTGTGCATCACATTTTACTGAGAAAATGAGAAAACTGAGATAACATCATCCAATAGCCTTTAGAAGTATTTCTGAAACTAACAGTAAGTATCAAATTATAAAAAGAAGTTTCAAGTTGCTGATTTTCCTTAAAGATGCTTCAACTTCCTATTTTTAAGCTCAGGAGTTTTTGTATCTAGACCACGTCAACAAGTATTATCTATGGCACTTTCTCTATATATTGGTCTTATGCTTCTATAGCAATGAAAGCTGTGGCCTTCAGATGCTAAAACCAGTACCTTTGCTATCATTCACCGCTTGCACAAGTTTAGCCGCAGTCCACTTTACTATAAGGGAAAGCAGTCAAGCACACCAAGTACCAAGCAGAGGACTAACAGCAGTGATGAGGCTGCTGATGGTTTTCAACTTTTACTTGGTTTAAATATCACCAGATAAACATAACACTTTTTGGAAGGCTACTGGTTTAGAATAAAGAAACATCAGTCTATTAAAACCATGAGAATAGATCATGTTTATAAATCAGATAACAAAGGGAATTAACTCGCCTTCAGCCCAAGCTGCCCCAGGCTCAGTATTTGTTATCTTCTTGCCTGGCCTAGGGACTTTCCAATTTATTAAAATATAGCGTTCCACTTTGTAGGTGCAACAACCAAGAACAAAGCCCAAAGGCTTTTGTCCCTTTCAGCAGCTTAATTACTAATGACTGGAGAAGTGTGTATGCTAGAAAAAAAGTAAGCATAAAACAAGCTTTTTCCTTGTTTCCACAGCTCCTTGTCTGAAAAATCTAGCCTGCAACGTGGAAGCAAAACTGCAACGTCAAATCAGGATTTTTAGCTTCCTGTTTTGCATAAATCCAAATAATCATAACAGTGACTCATTGACTTTCAGTTAAGCTATATCCCTTTATCATAAACCATCTGTTTAATCTTTAGTCCTGGAAATTTTTTATGTGCATTTATGTGCTCCAATGAAAATAAATTTTAAAAATCAAAAACATTGCCATCAAAGACGTGCAAAATGAGATAGCATTCATGAAAATACTCTGAACTTATGCATAGGCTCACCTTAAATCTTTTATCCTGCAGGACTTTCTTAATGGCGACAAGCTCTCCTGAATCACAGAGTTTGGCTTGATACACAACACCAAAAGATCCATTTCCAATCACCTTGGTGTCTGTGTAGCTGACTTCTTGTGGTCGGTCCGGACCTTGTCCAGGAGTTGCCACTACTGTAGTCACTTTGCTGCCATCCTTGTCTCCTAGGAAGCAAGAGATACACAAATAATCAAAATGCATGTGTAAACAAGAAGGCCAACAAGACTGAAACACAAGAGGGTAAACCAAAGATTTAAATAAGCATGTGTATTTCAATATTATAGAGAAAAATAAAAAACCCTGGCAAAATGCTAAGAAAACACTGAGCTTATTTTTCACTGAAATATATTAAGTGGTTACAATTTTTCATCTACATGATTACTAGCAAAAAAATACTCCCCTTCCAGGAGTGAATAGCTGAGCAATAAAATGTGATGCATGCTGAAGACAAGTACTCATTTCCTACACCTGATTTATGTAAGTGGTATTAAACACAGTGGTGTTTAATGAAAACAACCAAAATTAAGCATTTCCCTATATTTTCCTGTAACTGAAGAAACCAAACTGTCAGTAGAGCCTGCAGAGCAGCACTCTGTCCTTTACAGGGCATACATCTAGCAACTAAAAAACAGAAGCACTGACAAAGTTTGTTACAAACCCACCTACACGTAAAGCTCCAGCCTGCATGCATTCAGAAACAAAACCTCTGTCAAAGCTGTCTGTGTGCACCTGAAGCTAAACATAGGCTGTACTGTACGGCGCAGTCCTGCTCCTCTCCTATTCCACACCTGCACTTCCTTGCAAAGAAGGGAGGCGCTCACTGGGGCAGGGAGAGGAAGGGGAAAGAAGGATGACGACGGCACATACTTAGCTCACATCTCAACATGAAACCAGAATGCAGACATGGACATGCAATCAGGATGTGAGATCGTGGTTGGATGCTGCACAGGTGAATGTGCTTTGGTACAGATGCAGCAGCTGTGGGTTTCAGCCATCTGCAGCCAACCACACATGCACTTTCCCAGCCACTTTCCCATCAAAAGACAAAGCCGCTTTTACCTAGTCCCAGCACCGCTGTTATCACTAGTGGTGCACCCCTTGTTCAAAGTCCGATTTTGTTTGTAATAGGAGCAAAGTTTTAGGCATTTTGCAAGCGCACACTGGACATTTATTGCCCTTCAGTTAGAATGGCTCAGGTTACAGAATCAAATAGGGCTGCAAGAAAAAATAGAATCTGCTCTTCCACAACAGTCACTCTGCAACTCTCCAGAAACTGCACTCAAGAGATCGTCACATCTGCTTATTAATAAACATTCCTTCCAGAACTTCCCCAGGGAGTCTCTTCCAGTCTTTCACTACTCATGCATTTAGAAAGATTTTTCTAACAGGTAACTCAGATCATCTTTAGTGCAGTTTAGGCAAATCGCTTCTTGTTCTGCTCCCAGAAGGCATGAAAAATGGTGCAGCTACCCCCTGTCCTCCCCACCTCCCCCTTCAAATATGTGAAGGGCTGTTGCAAAAAAAAAAAAAAAAAAAAAAAAAAAAAAAATTACCACGATGGAGAAATTATTTCTCTTTAGGGGACCTCTCCCCTCATTGCTAAAAATTTCTCAGGAATGGTACCCAAAACTAGACCCTGCAGAGGAAGCTTACCTCAACTCTGCCCAGCCTGCTGGTGACTTCTCATGTCCGACTTACAACACACTTGTTTGTACAGCCCAGCACGCTGTTTGCAGCTTGTGCAATGCTGCAACCTGGTTGACTCATGATCAGTTTGTGTACTAAACTCTCCTCTGCAGAGCTGCTGCCTGTCCAATCCTCAACCACTTTCCACTTACACACCTGGTTACTCTTATCAAAGCCTAATATTCTGCATTTGTCCTGACTGAACCACATCCAAGGTTACTGAACACTCTTTTGCCAGCTTGTCATGTCTTTCAAGCACAGAGTTGCCACCAGGAGAAACCCCATGTAGCATCATGAAATGTATCTAACAAATCAGTGAAAAAAACATTAATCCTGTGAGACTGCTTACAGATTCTGCAAAATCCCATTAAATATCCTAATTTTGTCTTTAACCTCTTGTTAAGCTCAAACAAAATAACCAACCATTTTGTATGTATTTCAGGGGATTTCTTTGGCCTTGCTCACAAGGCCAAAGAATAGAGATTACCATTAATGAAGTTTGTTCCTTGCTTTCCCAAAAAATCAAGACTACTGAAATCTTAGGGATTAAAAAAGAAAAAAAGTGTCTCTGGCAGTACTGGTTGAGATCTGAAGTACTTGATGTCAAGAAATCTGTTCTAAGGACATTCTTCAGAGCTACAATTCACTTAGGGGTCTCCTTGACTGCAAAAGCAAACCCTCAATTTGAGGCCACATGAGGTTGTTCTTCCCAACACCGCGCTGCAGTGACCCAGCCAACTTCTCCAGACCTCAAAGGAGAAACTGGTCAGCTTTCCACACTTTCCTTTTAAGTCCATGGAAAAACAGCTCTTAACTAAACTCGTTAAAATCTTCAGTGCTTAAAAATGTAAGCACCCACACTTTAATTAGCTACAGCAAGAATTACTTTGTTTCTTTACCAGAACCTTACAGAGCACTGAGCTTCCTAGATGTTTCTCCCAGTTTCCCTCTTTCAATAAACAATGGCTTTTGCAAACCCATTCACAAAAGACACCATAAGGACTCCAACCTTCCAAAAAACAACCCTGTTAAGAGTTTCAGTTATATTTCATTACAGAAGAGTTGAACCTGAATGACTCTAGGGGTAAAATTCACCTTGCACCTTTGACAGTTTTGATCCCGAAGAGTAAAACATCTCACTGCTTTTCAAAATATACAAATAATATATATTTGTAACACAGCAGCATCCAGGGGCCCCAAGCCTGTTTTGCCACTCGTTCAACTACAAAGATGTACGTATTGTTCAGAAGACCATATAGAGTTCAGAATGGTTATCCCAGTTTTTATTGTCTGGACAGCTAGAGTTGACTTGCCAGCCAAACAGCATATAAAGGAGTTATCTAAACAGCTCTGGGAAATACCAGTTTTAGCCTCAGCCTGACAAAAGATAGTGGAGAGCAAACACCCTTTTCCAGCAACCTTCACTACCTCCAAATTGAGACCCCTCAAAGCAAACACCAAGAAGCATTATACCACAGCAAGTCTCAATGAGAAGCCTAGACAGTTTTCATCTCACCCCTTTCACCTCTTTATTTTGTTTTGGACTGTCAGACTTCGTGGCCCCAGTGGCTAAGCACACATTGTCAAACACACAATACTCTGGACACCTTCAACTGTAGGTCTACAATAGAAGCAAAACATTAAATTGAAAAACTAAGGAAGGAAGGAGGGACCAAACACCAAAATAGCAAACAGCTCTTACAACACAGCTCACATCAGAAGAGTCACTAGCGTTTGTCCAAAAGCTGCTGCTTTCTGGTGCCAATGGCAGTATGACCTAGCTTTACTGTAACAAAAAAGCTGATTCATGTGACTGTACACCTTTTGAACATCCAGGACAGGACCATAAGTAAAATTAAATAGCTATCACTCTGCAATAGACTTGTATTTGCACTTAGTACATTTCATGCAAACCCTTAAAGCATTTCCCCACACTGTTTTGGTGTTTAACATCCATGATGTGGTATTTAGGGGGTGCTTTTTGATGAAGTGGTTATTCCAGAAGTCTGATGTGCAACTGAAATAAAATCCAGACATTTTAATTCCCAAATGCTCTGACCTTTCTAGCTCACTTTCCACCTTTAGCACACAATGACCATATGGGACAAATCACGAGCATTAAAGTCAGTGGTTTGAAAGCAGAGAATACTCATCAGTTTGTGGGAAGAAAAGAACATACTCCACTTACAAGACTACAGTTTATTAGAGCATCAGGGCAAGCTCTGTTTTCCAGTATCTTCGTATAACTTCAGAATAGCTCGTGTTATCATTTTACCTAATGGCAATGGCCACTCACCCTTTCAAGGTGAGTATTAATTGAACTTTGTACACACAAAAAAAAGATGAATATATTCAATTCTGTCTTTTGTTTATACAAGTCACGAACTAAACCAAAATGAGAATGGATCAGTATTATTTTAATGAAATAGTCATATGGCTTTGGAACAAGAGGTATGAGTCCCAAAAAACTGTGGCAACGTGTATCCAGGTGAGACAAGGGCTTCTGCTACTGGACAAGCATTTTGTCACATAAATACCCCCCCAGCTACAGATTCCAACCGCTAGCTCAAAGCTGATCATCCTACAAGCGTACTGCAGGTATACTTTTTGCCAGTGCCTACATGTAGCTGTCAATCAATAAAGTTCACTTCAGCCCATGGAAGACGTCCTTTGCTATTGATCAGAACTCCCCCCATGCCTTCTATTGAATGAGCCTGGAGAAAGTCCAAAATTATGTCTGCCCTACATCCCCTTCAGCTGTTTAGCTTCTGACTGAGCTGTACAAACACACGTTAATGCACATATAGACAGAGATCTATGATTCTTTTTTCTTTCAACTACATATATACACTCTTCTTCCTCTTACGTTTTGAAGTTGAAGGGAAGAAACAATGAGTTAGTAGGATGTTTACAGCTGCTTTCTTCCTACTTCAAATGCAACGTCAATCCTTTGCACTGCCTACAAACTCCTCCTTTTCACTTTATCTATCTCCTCCTCCAATTGCTACACTCTTCCTCACTGGCACGTGCACAGATCCTCCCATTAGATGTTGCTTAGGTTGTTTTCAAGTCCTAAGAGAAAACCTCACAGAACTACAACACGCTCTCTACGATGTCTGAGGCCATGTAGCTGTCTTGCCTCCATGTAATTCTAATACCTTCATTGATCCCTTTCATTTCTTAGTGTCATCTCCCTATTAAGATATGGCTCAATATTTAGTCAATATTGACTACTTCTCCTCTTCCCAAGTCTAAGGCTTCTCCACTCTCTTTCACCTTAATGTGCTCAATGTTCGATACAGTCAACAAGTCACTTCCGCAGAAATCCTACACTGCTGGATCTAGCCCCTGCCAACTTGAATAGGTTATAACCAGCAGCTGACACAACTATCTATAGAGAAATGAGTGACGAGAAGGGGATGGAAGTCTATCAGAACTGCACTGGCTTTTTTCAGTCATTGATAATTGAGAAGGTCAAAAGATCTGAATACTTCATGAAACAAATGTCTTAATAGAAAGCACAAGAAAAGTTATCTGCTAGGATCTGATGCCGACCATCAGATTAGGCTATGAAAGAAACCACCTGGCTTCTAAGATATCTGTTCATGACACGTAAAGGAAGAAGGAGGTCATCAGCTGCTCTGAGAGTCTTCAGTGTGAGCAACACATGCTTGAGGCAATACACTGTCAGCAGCAGAAATCACAGTCCTAGATGACATTTTTCTAATTATTTTCCCTACTACATTTTTATGAGGTCAATTTCACAAAAAGCTAATAATTATGAGCCAGTACAGGGGAGAAAGTATGAAAACAGTATTTATGAACTGTTTTGCTAGACAGTTTCCTTTCTTCATCAGTGAACTGCATGAATGTTTCCTAGTGGGAGACAGTAGAAGATAGAAACGAATATTCAAGGATCACATCAGAAAAACTCAGGGAATCAAAGGAAGGAGTCTAACAAATTACAATGAGTTTTCGTTTTTAAATTTACCCCAAACAAGAGGAGTCCTTGAAATTTCAAAAATAGCTCAGGTCAAACATTGAACAAAAACCTGTAATTGTGCCAATCATCACCCAGAGAAGGCAGAAGCATTCACTAAATATATATACACACACACACTTGTTTTAGCACAGGAAATGTCATCTGACTTCTTGACTGTAACTGAATATTGCAATAAAAGAGCAG
This sequence comes from Numenius arquata, assembly GCF_964106895.1. Taxonomy (NCBI): domain Eukaryota; kingdom Metazoa; phylum Chordata; class Aves; order Charadriiformes; family Scolopacidae; genus Numenius; species Numenius arquata. The sequence continues at coordinate 12,593,713 of NC_133576.1, read as the reverse complement.
TCATCAGACATTACTTAAGATCAGAAGAATCTCATAATTTGTATCCAAGGATTTTGGAAGAGATAACTAAGAAGTGTGAGAAGTGATGTTGATTTTTGAAAGCAATTGGAACACCCAGAGAAATTCAAAGGTGGATGGGATGATACATATGAGACTGTAAATTTGACATAATTTCAGATTAAGTACCATACCAGCTACTTTGAAAATGAATAAAGAATTGTAAAGTGATTTATAGAGACTGGATTGTTGGGACTCCATTTTGTAATGAGATTACAGGTTCATTTGGAAAAGGAGCGAAAAAAGCATTGACGCCAAAAGCACTGTGACTTACGTAAGAGTTTCTGACTTGCTGTCACATCCTAAATTAATGAAGTAACACATATATAGAAAGAAACATGATTATTAATCAAATTATAATACACTAGCCCATAAATTTCAATTTAACTATGATATAACAAAATAGGAGGGCCCTCTAGCATTAATTTTGGCCTTACGCTTACTGCTTTTATCAACAACCTGAAAGAAAAGCTATGATGTTCTCAGACACAAGATTTAGAGAGTTAAGCACAGGCTAGAGATCAAAGAAAAAGCAGATGGCCTCCCTTTGTAACCCAGGCACCAATTAAGCAGGGGGATCCAAGACCCAAGGTGATAGGCCACACAGCCAAACCAAGTAAACCCACCCAAAGAGTGGGGTTATCAACTCTTAACTTGCAAAGCATCCTGGCACAGACAGAAGTGCCTAAGCACTACCCTGCTAGTGAGACCTAAAGCAATCCTTAGATACATAAGCAGAGGAACATCAGCCAGGAAGAAGAAAAAAAAAAGTTCATTCCTATTTGGCATCCATGCAACAGCTACTTGAAATAGCATGCTCACTCCTGGTAGATAAAATTTGATTTAAAATACTAGAGATTCAAAAAGAAACCACAGACGTATTATAAGGTCAGATAAATACATTGCTTTGAGTGAGACTTTAAGAGCTCAAACAATTTAAGTCAAAGAGAGAAAGCTGGAGGATTATATCTAAAAGCTACCTGTTTAAGGAACAGACATTTCAGAGAGGGCTCTGATCTGCAGGCAGAGAAGATATTGCATATAATGACTAGAAATAGAATTTGCAGAAGTTTGGAACAGAACTGTGGGTGGACAAAATTAATACGGAAACCCATTTTTTTTCTAAGAAACTCTGAAAGTTAAGGTGATTTTTCCAGCACAGATTTTTATTTTTGACTGGAATCTTTTCTGAAGCATACAATATAGCTGAACCGTAACTGCTAGGCTTCAAATAAGAGAACTTGCACAGGATGAATGTAATGACTCTCTGGGTCTAAGAAGGTCAGAAAGGTTCAATACCTACATAAATCACTTTTTTCTACCCAACACTAATGCAACGGTGTCATAGCTCAACACCGAATATGCTGCTTTCTACAACAGTCAAAATCTGCATTCAATTTAAACAAAAACATAGTAAAGTGATAAATGATGAAAAGGTAAAGCAGTCATTCTTCAGCTTTATTGTTAGCAATGAAATGATAGTCACTATTAATTGTCACTTCGATACAGAGGCAAATAATCAGGACAAATTTCAGCAACAACTGCCAAGCCAAAGACCACTAAAGTAAAACGCTTTTAAAATACTCCACGCTGAAATCAAAGTTGCCTTTGCCTCTTGCTGGACACAAAGGAAGGAAGAAAAAAAAAGAAAATATTCATTCCACTTGCATCAAACAATAGTAATGGTTTTTAGACATCAACCAATTTCAAAACTTTCCAGGAAGCAAAACCTGTAACCCACAAAATGTTGGTACATCTACATTTTGTTCAATAGCTTCTAAAATGGCAAATACAAATTCAAAGTACTATGGGCTAAATCTATGCAGAAGACAACTGGAAAACGAAGTAAAAAGCAAACACTAGGCAGAAATCAATCACTACTATTGTAAAACAACTATACCATCACCACAAAACAGCAGTAACAGCTCAGAAAGGCAACATAGCTTTATTATAAAAATGAAATAGTGTGTAACTCTGAAGACAGCTGACCTCTGTCTTCATGCCTTTTGGAGGTCAGTATGTCACAAAGAAAGAGAAACTAAATATGTTCCAGGAAAGTGTGACAGGTGTCTCCTATGCCTATATTTGATATAATAAACACATAAAATTACGTCAAGATGCAAGGACTTTTTTTTCCCTATTATTTATCTGTTGGAAAAAAAAAACCCTAAAATTTAAGTAAAGAAACAGCATCTGGATTTACTGCATCTCAATTCAGTCATTCCAAATGTTACTGGAGCTTTAAGTCTCCCTTTAGAGGTAATCATAGATTTTTGGACGGGGCATTCAATACACTCTCTTTGAAAGCTTAATGCTAAAGACTATAAACAAGCCTTTAAAAAATGAACTGGGTACTTAACAGGTCCTGGAACATTCACATGACAGGCTTGTTAAAATGTCCACTACAAGGTCACATGAAGCTCTAAGGCATTGACTTTCTACAGGTTTTTAGATCTTAACTACAGAAGCCAAAGCAAGCACTGCACAATATTGATGATGCAGCTCATAGAATTCTAAAATGGTTTGGGTTGGAAGGGACCTTTAAAGATGATCTTGTTCCCAACCCCTTGCCATAAGCAGGGGCACCTTCCACTAGACCACGTTGCTCAAAGCCCCATACAGCCTGGCTTTGAACACTTTCAGGGATGGGCCATCCACAGCTTCCATGGGCAACTTGTTCCAGCATCTCACCACCCTCACAGCAAAGAATTTCTTCCTAATATCTAATCTACATCTCCCCTCTTTCAGTTTAAAACCATTACCCCTCCGTCCTAACGCTCCACTCCCTCATAGAGTCCCTCCCCATGTCTCCTGTAGGCCCCCTTCAGGTACTGGAAGGCTGCTATAAGGTCTCCCTGGAGCTCTCTCCAGGCTGAACAGCCCCAAGTCTCTCAGCCTGTCTTCATAGGAAAGGTGCTCCAGCCTTCTTTGTGGCCCTCCTCAGGCGTCAGCAGGTCCACGTCCTTCCTGTGCTGAGGACTTGAAAGTTGTGCTATTCTACCCCAACATAAGCTTGACTCTGAACAATTTTAAAAACAAAACAAAAATGCAAGAGGAAAAAGGATGAGAAGAGCCCTGTTGATCTAGCCCAGATGCCTATTATCACACCAGCCATCAGGTGACCTCCTCTAGATCCAGCTGTGGCAGATAGGATTCCAAAAGCTAGCTGCCAAATCCCAGCAGGTTACCATCTCACCGACTTATAAACCAAGCAGCTGAATCCAGAAGGGATGTTTATGTGCAGCTTCTGAAGATTCATTTTACTAAACCCTTCCTTCCTACCACGGCATAAAGTGGTGTCCACACCTTTCTGAGGCACATTTAAGACTTGTGTTAATCATCTCTCTCAGTAACACATAGCTTGCTTTTGAGTACTCTGTCATGGCAAACAGACAAACACAATAAATTTCTAAGCAAGAGAGCTTTCTCAAGCTGCAGTTAACACTGAGGTGGGGGGAAAACCCTGCCCTATTATCTTAAGGAACAGCATTAAAAGACATTTTCTTCTGTGACTAAACAAAATATCCACCAGAATGCTTACACTTAAAATTTCTGTTTTGGAAAAAAATACAGAAACATACAATTAAGGTAATCTAAACACTGGCTGCCAGTAGGGTTTCATAAGCAGTCTCATGCTCCTTAACAAGTTATTTTTAGTAGGCACTCTTTCTGGTCTCCTCTCTCTCCACCCACATGCAGATGAACCCACCCCACAAAAGTTATTTAGCTATATAAATCAATTTTAAATTTAGATAAGGTGATTCCACAGATTAGGAAGCAAGTACTGAAGTGATCATAACAGCATTTGTTTTTATAATTTAAGGTCAGGTCATTCCTGCCCTAAAGAGCCTACAGATTAAAAGCAGCACAAGAGACAAGGACAGAGATAGGGAGTGAGCAGAAACAGTATAACAGCATCATTTTAACATGAGACTGTGGTCTCAACAGTATCCCCCTTTGCTATATAGCCGAGTTCATTGCCAGCTGAGAATTTCAGCCTATACTGTACTAGGATTTCTTATCTGAAGTTTCCTTTAGTTGTTCCTCCCTCTTACATCATCAGGGAACATGATTTAGCAAACATTTGCCAAAGACAACTATAGCAGTTCAGCTGACACATAATAACTTATAAAATCCCTGTTAACTGAGCCCTGACAGGGCACTGGAGAGCCCCAAGTTACAAACAGACTGTATTTACCCACTTGTTCATGCCATTCAACAGTTGACCCTCAACGAGTCTGTCAGCATCTTCTATTGAGGCTGCTATAGTGAATCCATCACTGGGCACCTACTAGCATGCCCACTTTAAGAGCACTGTTAGAGACTCCAAAACTTCCACCCCAGCCAAGACTAACAAATGATAAACAGCACATTTGGAGAACTCCTAGAAGGCCTACAATCTTCCCACCAAAGTATCTGGTATGACCTGTAAACCTTTCAGTAAATTGCTTAAGTAGGAGGCTGTCTACTTGCTGGAGGCTTCTCTGACTCAGTTTTAACTGCATTTGTTATAGTTTTCCAGTTAAATGTACATGTCACCTAGCCAAGTACATCTCTGATCCCTGAGAACAGAGATCGTCACTGTTTTTTCCTTTTCATTATCTCTCTGCATCCACTAAGACATCTCTAATGCACAAGACCACACCATTAAGCAAAACCCACAGAAGAGCCACCTGCAGTAGCTGCAAGCTGCCAAGACACACTTGCACGAATTAAGAACATCTTATTGCATCTTAGAGGGAGTCTCCATTCTTCTATTGGGATTTAAATAAGAAATCTTAAATTGTGTTTGTTACAGCAGTGCTTAAGTATCAAGTGTGAATAGGACCCCACTGTACTAGGCACAGCAGAGGGAGTAAGAGACAACTCCTGCCCCAGCACGCCCGTAGCCCAGCCTAAAGAGCAGACAGACAGACATAGGCTGAGACAGTACAGCCCACAGAGGAAATGGTATAATGGCCAGTTGTTTCAGGCAAGCACCACAGTTATTTGAGAGGAAAGGAAGGAATGAAGAAAAGACCTGCAAGGAAATAGGCTAAAAGGAATAAAAATAGTGAAGGTAAGGAACAACAAAGAGACAGAAAAAAAACCTCAAAATACCCAAAACTCAGAAAAAAACCAAGAACATCATCAGAACTATACTAAAAAGAGAAAGAGTAGACAGATGCAGAAGCAAGAGCAGAGATTGAAGGAGAGAAGAGAATTTGAAGCAGGACTATTATCAGATTAACACTGGACAGAGAGAGCCCCCAAACGAGTTCTCCAAGAGAACAACGTGCTTCCTGTCACCACCACTGCAGGCAGTCCGGGCCACCAGAGCTTCCCAGCAGTTCCCTGAGGTCTCTGCAACCCCTGCCAGACTGTGGAGCTCTGGAGGAAGGAGTAGAGCAAGAAGCGTGTAGTTCCTCATCTGCCAGAATCTCCTTGGCAAGGTCCCTTGTATTACCCCACTGCAGTTATCTGCCACAGTATCTGATCTTTATCACAATGCTGCACCCTCAGATCTTAAATTTTTTGTCTAATAAAAAGAGCAATTTCTGTATTTATCAGTACCACAGGTGGCCTTGAAAACCCAGGTGCAACGAACAGTAACATCTGCTTCAACCTGTAGAGTTTCTCTGGGAGGGCAGAGGACTAAGCTCTCTCCCCCTCTCAGCCAGAGCGCTGTGTTCCAATACATTTTTCTACTCTCTGTGATGTCAGAGGACTCTACTTTGTGATGTTATTTTACTGTCCAAGTTCACTGAACACAGGGCAGGAATACAGTATGTGCTTGTCATGTTATTCCCAGGAAGACCAGGAAACAGCATCACAGACCCAGAGCCCAACCTAGAGACTGAATTAGACTGAGAGTGAAATCACAGCAAGAAACAGATTGTCTGCAATCTGATACAGTAGCCAAAATCCAAAGAGAAAGACAGATGAAGCTAGTTATGAAAAGGCATTCATTTAATGCTTATCTTTTAACGCTGAGGAGGAGTAAGAAAATTGCCAGCTGTTCAGAACCAACATCCATCTCAGGTGGGAAATACAGTGGCAAAAAAAAGTCAAAAAGTAAAGTGAGTAGTAGCTAATCTGAGTCCCTGTGTTGAACGCTATTCTAAGAGTGAAAGGGGCATTACAGCCATTTCTGCAGAGAGGAAAAATAAAAAATAAAAATCAAGTTGCACTGCACTGTCCAGTTCATAATGCAGAATGCAGACCAGCTCTAAAAAGACTGCACAGCCTCTGCATCTGCCCATGTTACTGCTTTAGATTATGCCACAGAACTGCACAGAAATGGAACAAGTCAGTTTAGGTTAAAGATGGTTTTGAATTCAAGGACAGCATTATCTCAATTAACATTAAGAAACTGTAGGCATGCCATCAATGCAATGCAGATATTCTCCATGGCAGGAATAGCTCTCTCAGTGAAGGAGCTCTTATTACAGATGAGGCAGCAATTTAGGAGGTAGATGCGTAAGCTTTTCATCATTGGCATGTCTTGATTGATTTATTTTTGTTTTGTTTTTTTTAAGTAATAAAAATAGTAGGACAAGAAGAGAACTAAGTGTTGGACATCTCTAAAACTATTTAAGGTAAACATAGAAACTACAGCTCATTTTCACATTACACATAGCCAAATTTGCTATGGCAGGAGCATGAAGGTAAGAAATAAGACCATCCTTTTGGGCAGTAGCACCCACTTTGATCAGGCTATCTTGTAGCCTAAGGATGAGTCAGTTTATCTCACTGATCTGACAAAATAATCCACCTCCAAAATAAAACAAACCTCAAATCAGCAAGTTGAACCGACTCATCTTGAAGACAGACAGCTGTTAGGTCTGACAAGGTGAAGAATGGAGAACAGGACTGTTCCTTACTGCCCATACCCCCAGATAAGCCACGCAGTAAGTGCAACGTAAAAACCACACCCTTTGACTCAACGCCACGACGGAGATGCAGCCTGCAAAGGAGGCTGCCGTCAGAAGGACAGTGCTGGTCCTCCCATCCCTCCTTTTGCCCTGGCACTGCTTTGCGCCCGTACCAGGTTATCAAACAGCTGCTACCAGCGAGTGAGCTGGGTCAGAACTGCTTCTGGAAGGACAAGGCTCCCTGCCCTGATTCACACCCCAGCAATGGGAGTGCTTGGGCTGCCAGAGGAAGGAGAGAGAACCAGGCAATAAAGCTGGAGCCGTTCCTCTTGACGACAGCCTGCGTCAAGGGCAAGCTGAGGTAGTCACCAAACTGTAGGCTTGGGTGAACCAAAGTGATAGTACCTTAGCACAACATCCCCTGCTTTCTCAAAGCAAAACACAGGCTCAGACTGTCAAACAACTGAATAATACATCAACTATTGTTAAAAAAAAAAAAACCAACCACCAAACCAAAACCAAGAAGCGTTACATTACACCAGTTCAGGAATTTATTCTGAGCAGTAACTATCCTACCTTAAAATACATACTTGAGCTCAGCAAAAGTATTTCTCCCAAGGCTTCTCAAGCCTATTAATAAGTTTGTTTGGTTTTCTGCTCTCAGAAACAATACACATACTTCAATAAGACTCTTTTTTTTCCTCCCAGTAAAGGATAATAATGCAATTCAAACTACAGAAGATGTTTCAAAATATTTTATTGCAATAAACAGATTTTACTAAAACAAAATCCTACACAATGGGAATCCCTTTTTCTCCACAAAAAAAACCATGAACAAAAGGAATATTTCTCCTCATAAGAATGAGCCCAGACATCTGGGGATTCAATTCTCTTCTGCCAGCACATAAGCAGACCAAGGCTTTTGGGGACAATCTCTACACATATAGCTGAAATTCTCAAAACTGTTCCTGTAATTGTTTGTTAAGGAAGACTGCTGGAGTTTGAAATCCTATAATAGAGAGAGGTATCTGGAAACATGGAGAGGAGAGCAGCACTGTTTTAACAAAACTTCCTCTCAATTATGCAGGCAAGAAGAAAAATAACTAGCAAAAACAGCCCTTTCCGCAGTCCAGCCAGTTTCCATGCCAGACAAAAACAGTATCACTTTTGAAGATATGATGAAGGAGAAAATAAGTGATATTAAGTAGAAGACAAGCCTAAAATCTCATGAGAGCAAATTTTGATAAGTTATACATATATACATCTGCAAAAGTTGCATACCTATCCAGAAGTGGAGGTTTTTCAAGGCCTCCTGTCCCAAACCTGTATAGGTTTGAAAGCACCTGAGTGCTTGCCAGTAGTGCAGCAGGTTTTCTTAATTAGAAGCTTGATTGTCTTTGAGGGAAGAGAAAATGGATTTTGAGGTCTCAGCACTGCTAGCTCTTCCTTCTCTTCTTACATATACCATCCTAGGAATCCAAGCAAGATAAACCAAGCATTATGAAGCCAAGACTGTGGGTACATACAAAAGATTTCCATTTCTAGAAGGAGATCACGGAGCCTATTGCTTCTTTACAGCTGCTACAACTGAAGAATAATGGCAATGCTTTATCTTGGTTCAGGTAAGGAGCCTACTTTCAATGCAATAATACAGACACCCACCTCACAAGAGAGTGAAGACAGAGGAGCAGTCTAGTGTTCTTCTGCAGACAAGGCTTTATTTACCTAACTCAGAAGACAGTAACTACAATAAACAAATAATGCACTTTGAAGAATACAGGTCCTTTATTAGAAAGTTCAGATAGAGGAATGATACTCAAATGTAACTATCAAGATACAAGAAGCACATAAGAGACAAAGCACAAGTTAATCTATCCCATTTTCTCATCTATTACTGCACTTAAGGAAGAGTACAGAACAGGACAATCTTGCAGGGACAGCTATCCCAGCACATTCTCCCAGCCTCCAGCCATGGATGGCTTGGGAAGTTCCCAAGCCAGAGGCAGTATCTCTGTATTTCTCTTTCCAACTTTGCAAACTCAACCCAAGATCTTAAAGATACTACATGCAGTAAGCCAACCAAACATTTCTGAACAGGCAGAAGTAGTGACATCTCTAAAGCATATCACTGTCAGGACTATCTGGTAGGAAGCTAAAATTTTACCTAAACATCTATAGTAGCAAGTACTGACAATTCTGTTCAAAGTCCAGGACAGCTAGATGTGAGCATACTAGGCAGCATCCAGGCACCAGATTAACATTGGATTAATCTTCACCTTGTTCAGAAAGTCATCTCTCCTCTTGGCATTGGACAGAAAGAATATAATGTAAAAACTGACTGACATCTTTAAACAGATGAAATAAAGTAAGATCAGAAATATTTAGCGTGAGTTTGGGAACAGGAGAATACTACAATAACGTAAGACAAAGATCAAGTAGTCTTGACTTAAAGAGCTAAGAAGAAAGTAATTCTCACTAAAGCAAGATTGGAAAGGAGCATATAGAATATGCTTGACTGCTCACATTTTGGCTGAGACAGGAAGTAAAGTCTTCAATAGAAGTTATTTTCCACAGTAGCAGCCACTCACCCACAAACCCACAGTGAAATTATATTAAGACATTACAGCCTGGCACTGTAACAGTGATAATGAATGCATAAATCAAACTTATCACAGAACGACTTCAGCAAAGGCAAGATGAGACTCATCCTCTTAAAAAGCTATGGGAAAAACCAACAAAAAAGCAGAAAAATTTGCTCATGTTTCAGTTTAGATAGTTACTACAAAAAATACTCTTTTTTCCTTCCTTTTCTTCTGAATAAACATGTTTTTCTAACAATCAAATTGGTAATTGTCCTTTATCTGCCAAAAAATGAACCCGGGATTCTGTTTTCCTTTACACTTGCATATAAGGAAACATCTAGTATTTCACTTTAGATCCTTGATAAATCAAATAGCGCTACAATTCAGTGCGCCATTAAGAAAAAACAGCTCTTTTACCAGTGAAATGCATTTGAGTTGGTACACAACTTTGGAATTAGCGATAGCATTTGCAGAAGACTTATTTCCTCTGTAAGATGACCTGAAAATACGATCTACTTTTAAATCCAATTATTGCCCCTTTCAGTTTGTCACATCCGAAGAGCCTGACATCTGATACAGCAAATAGGAACTACTGTAAGTAATGCATGATGCCTGCATCATAAATGAAGGAACAAAGAAAAAAATTTAGATATTTTTATATAGAGATGGGTTAGAAGAGGTTAATACGTGGGTCCATCAAAATTAGACAGTTAGGAAATATTCAGACTCAGTCATCCCCTTTCCAACACCAAAGATTATGGCGATACTGAAATTACTCAAAGGCAGGGGTTTTGGTTTAATGATTGATTGCTACTTATCCCAACGATGGCTCTTCATCTACCTTCACCCTTAGTTCATTTGCCAAAGCAGCGGAATTATTCCCCAGAATGTTATTCAAATGAAGAAATGGATGGGAAGCATCATACTTGTACAGGATGAATACAGATTGGTTTCCTCCATAATTCCAAGTACTTCAGAAGGTCTCCATCACTAAAAAACCTGGACACAAAATTATACTCGAAGAGTGGAAAGCCAGGGCATTTTATTACAGCATTAGAAACAGTATCCTGAGGAGAAAATGCTCTTGGTCATTACAGGAACCTGTGGCCTTTAAGACTTGGAATAATAGAGTTGCTTATGCAATAAGAGCAGCACTGTCAAATTAACTATACTATCATTTCTTAAAACCAAGAAGTTCATTATTTCTTGATATGTTTAAGAAGAAGATCTATGGCTAAGGTAAGAACAGGCTCCCTAAATAGAGGCTTTGCTAACAGACATCTAGCTCTTTGCACTGATCTAAGAAACATTGCTAGGTAAAACATCTGTTGCCAAAATTAACAGGTTCAGAATTAACAGGTTTTCACACAATTAGAAAAAGGCATCCTGAGAATACCACTTTGGTGGTTTTAAGCACAAGAAATAAATTAGGTATGTACTGGTTTAATAGCTGTGAGTTACTCCTTCCTATTTGACAAACCATCCTCCTACTATTTGCCCCACAGAAGCCACACAGGACAGACCAGTGCAACATCACCTGCAAAATAGACTAAGAGAAAAATCTGAAGCCATGTTCAATGCAAAATATTAACTCAGACAATTCATCTTTGAAAAAACAAAACCCAAAACACACTAGCCATCTAAAAAACACCCTACGCCTGTCCGATTATAAGAAACAAAACATTTAACAGGATTTTTCCCTTACGACAAGAATTGTTTAAAATACAGATGCTTGTAAGCTTCCAACAGCCAAGCTGAGCTCCAGGGTTTTACAGCCATCATTCCCATCTCCAACGAGATGGCTCTGTTTCAGCACTACATCATCCCTTGCAAGCACATAAGCACAAGCTGGTTCAACGTATTTCAGTCTTACAAGCACATGTTCTCTTACTTTCCTATTATTTCAGTTTTACCATCAACGGGGACAATCTAAATGTAACATAAAGGTCATTTCAAACAGAAAACCAATTTGCTATCTTCCTTATTTTCTATCAGGATTCAATAATGACTTACTGACACCAACACAAGTCTTTCTAGATCAAAGCAATGCTGCAGGAGTTCAATATTCTGTTGCTATACCCTGTGGCCACAAGTCAACATTTATCGCGTATTACGTATTTGCACTTAAAACTGTACCAAAAAGGCAGTAGTGAGCTTCATGCAAGCAATATCATAATCATCACGGTAGTCAAAACTGCAAAGTACTTTTGTATGAAAAATACTGCTAGGACTCCTAACTTACTGGTTTTACATACAGTTGAATATGTAGTTGCACGTTGCTTTTCTCTGGTAGCTAAATCAGATTAAGAAGTCTCCCACACACTGTGGCATCTTATTCCTCTCCCTACTACCATAATTCATCACACACTAAATCATACTGATGAAACTGTTTGTGTAGCTATGCTATAAACATCAATGAAGTAATCTGGGAAGGAAACCAAGCTATGTTTTTTATTAAAAAACATACCTGCAAGTCTGGATCGTCTCACTGATTGGGTTCACAGCACAGCTGTTTAAGAAACTAGTGTTGGGGACTAAACAGGTCAGAGTCAGGCAGGAAAAGGAAACCAGCCTTGCTACTGAGAAAACTAATGTAAATCTGTACTCAAAAAAAAAAAAAGCAGCAAGGGGTAAGAGGTTTGTCAGCCTTAACACAGGGAACTGCCACTATCAGAACACTTACCTTTAGCCAAGTGCTAGGAGATCAGTGTTTAAAAAAAAAAAAACACAACTAAAAAAACCCCAACAAAACAACACACCACCAACAACCAAACATTTATGCAGTATTAACAAAACTGTAAGCCACATACACATTTACATGAAGTCATGTGCCTAATCTGGGTCTAATACGCCATATAACATAGTACAGTTAAAGTCTGCAGGACTGCCTCTAGTTATAATTATAACTGAGTTTTCACTTCACACTACCCAAACCTGTGCTTTTGGGCATACTGGGTCAGGGGAGGAAACCTCTCATTACTTATATGGTTCTTTCCAGTTCTTCCATAATTGGCCTGGTGGGCTTGCAAAAAAACAAAACAAAACAAAACAAAACCAACCAACCAAACAAACAAAAAACCCCCCACACCACCAAAAACTCAAGACTCCAGTGGGAATCTTAAGGTAATCACTGGTAAACGTGATCTCCATCCATGGCAAGACTGCAGATTTAAGGGTATAAGGGCACAGCAAGCAACCTGCTAGGATAAGTTGAACATGGCTTTGGCAAAGAGAAACCCTGCTGGCACCCCAAGCAAACAGGTAAAAGGGATCCAAGGAAAATACATACTTGGCCTTTCAAAAAGCCCAGGCTGCTTCTTTAACAGTCTATGGCAAGAAGTCAAGTTCCTTGGTTATAGGGGAAAGGTCCATTTATGGGCAGAAAGCTGGCTAAAGACTAGGAAGCAAGGGTAAGACTTAATAGTCAACTTCCCACTATGGAGAAGAGTTAATAGTGGAGCTGACCTGGTAGCATTGCTAGGAATCATTCTATTCAACATCTTCAGTGACCTGGACAGAAGTGCACAGCGAAATTTTTCAAGTCTGCAGATGAAGCTAAGCTTTTTTAGGTCAGCCAGCTGCAATGGCAATGACTAGGAACTCTGGAAGGACCTCACTAAACTGAGTAAGCTGAGTGTAGTAGATGAGATTCAATGCAGAGAGTTCTTAAGACAATACAGATGAGAAAAAGTAATTAAATCTAAGTTGTGCTTCCATGCTGAATTTATAGCTGGAGTTTACAATTCAAAAAAGTGATCTTGGAGTCATCATTGACAGTCCTCTGAAATTACTGGCGCAGTGTGCAACATTCACTGAGAATGTCATCTAGTTATTGGACATCAACAGGAAGGAACTGAGAACAAGGCAGAAAGTAATTTTGCTGCTATGTAAAGACTTAGTGCACTGCAATCTTAAGAACCCAGATGTGGAGAAAACGGCATGCAAGCAGGGCAGAGCAGAATTCAAAAAGGACAATTAAAGGATTAAAGAGACAGAGCAGCTGCCTTGGGAGAAAAGACTGAAGAGGCTGAGGCTCTTCAATTTGGATGCAAGATGATGAGGGGTGGGAGGGTTTAATGTATTCAAAGCTTACAAAAACCTGATGGCAGCAGATAAGAGCAACATTGCCAGCAAGGAACTTTGGGAATCTGTTACCTCAGGATCATGAGTAGGTACAAAAGGGAACAGACAAGGATGTAGCCTGTAAGGCTGCTAGTCTGATGACGGGATGCTAGAACAGTAGGGGGGACAGTGAGTCACAGAGTGGCCATGCTTACCTGTTCTCCCTAAATAGCAGTATCACTGCCACTGTTGAAGACCACATATTTGGTTACATGATCCAGTTGGTATTTCTTACCATCTAAATCAAAACTGGAGAGGAAGATATTAACGTGAAGTATTTCAAACTGACTTAATACCATCAAAACTTCCTAAAATACGATTTAATGATTTAATTTCCATTATACTCTTACAAGAAGACCCACTTCGGAGAAGAAAAGTACAGATCGTTAGTCAGACATGGTGAACAGCTTGGCTTTTGGGATGGAGGAAAATGAATAAGAAGAAGACAAGCTTAGCTATCTCAATTATACACTACTCCAGGCACTGAGAGTCTAGAAAAGCTTGCTTCCAAAACAGCTACACACCTCTGTGTCACAGGCTCTATCTCTGAAAGCTTCCATGTCAGCAAGGGCAGCTCAGGTTAGAAGTGGGCTGCCTGCCCCCAGCTGCATGACCAACCATAGTTACAGCTCCTTGATGTCATCTCAAGGGAATTCCACCCTCAGTAAAACACACCTTTAAAAGGCAACATCTATTTCTCCATGAAGGCCCATCCTCTCCAGGCAAATCTTAAACTAGGAGGGACAGAAAAACAAGCTTAAAACAACTGAGTCACTGCCCAGTATCTCAGTCGCAGAAGTTTCTTCAAAAAAGGCAACGCTACGTTAAGCATTTGTAGGCCTTAATATTGCTTCGGTCTCTTGTTCCTTACAAGATGGTCTGGAAACAGCTTTTGACACTAAGCGGTATTGTGATGGACAACTTGTAAGACAGACCTAGAGCACACAACCTCTTCTTACCTTCAGGCAGGAGCTGCATAGAATGAAACTTTTTTATCCAGTGCTCAGAGTCTGAATCACAGCTGAGGCAAAACAGTTCAGGAGAGCTGAACTGAGCAGAGATGTGGCAACACAAACCGACCCTGAACTGGTATCTGCTCAAACCAGCCATATTGGACATGAAACAGCAGCGCATGTAGGAACAAAGGAACCAGTGCAATTCTTGCCTTGGGTCAGCACCCTGAGCTCCGCTACAGATGGGGCTCGGCAACACCTTCCAGGGCCCTTGGAGGCTGTGGGAAGAGTAAACTGGCCACCAGTGGAACCTGCAAGACCATGCCATCTCTCCCTCCATTTGCAGGCTGTGAGGAAGCAGCATCCATAGCAACAATAGAGGAACTGCAAGAAAAAATGATTTGGGTCTTTTCCACGTCTTCAGATGCCAATGAAAAAAAAAAGTGGCATTTAAGTGGCTACAAAAAGAAGGACACAGCCTGAAGCACTATAATAACAAAGAACCACCTGAAGCATGCTTAGGCACAACAGTACTTGGTCAATCATGTATATAGCAGTGTGAATACCCTATGTACTAAAAAAAGCACTAAGACGAGGAATGGCTTCATCCACACTTAAACATTTCAAGTGCCATTTTAAAGCAGTTAAGAACACATCCACACAGCTTGCAACAAGCAGGTATAAAAGCAACAAGTTTTGTTTTACACACTAATTAAAATGAATTTGAGTGTGGTTTTTTTTAAATTATTAGTTATTTCTGCCCATGTATTTAAACTAAAACACCTTAAAAGACAACACTTCTCAAATATTGCAGTACATATAGCTAAGACAAATATACTTTTAAATGTGTTTTCTCAGCTTGTCCTTGGGTTGGAAAAAAAAAAACAAAAACACAAAACCAAACCAAAAATAAGAAAAAGTCAAGTCGACCCTATACAAGAAAAATTGTAAATGACACTCCACTAAAATTAAGATACACTAAGTGGTATCACTTTTGTTTGTTATGTTGCAACACTCTGCTGCAAAATTTAGATTTAAAACGCTTTTGAAGAGTATTTAAAATCCAAGCATGAAAAGAATTTCAGCCTTATTAAAAGTCTCACGAGGACACAGCCTTCCCAAGTCCTTCACAAGGATGCAGAGGGAATGACCATGTTGCAGAAGACAACAATGAATAGAATACACTGTTCGAAGTCCAATTTGTAGTCATTAAATGCATACAATTTAAATCTGTATCACCAGTCACAATAAAAGCACCATGAAAAAATTATGCATTTTTGTTTGCTCTACAAGTCATGCAGCTCTTCAGATTCACAGGCTGTTAAAAACCTCAATGTGTTGGTGGATGGGTGGAGGACAACGTTAAGACCATGGTTTTTTGCAGTATATCCTAGTCATTTTAAGTACATAACTCAGTATTACATTAGCACAGAATTTTCCATATACTAACACTAAATGCTGACTTGTTCATGGTTTAGTACACCTGCTGCACATCTTTGTTCTTAAAATATAAGCAGTTTCCTGAAAATAATGTTTACAATATCTCAATACTAAAGTCGCTGAACCCTTTCCCAGAGGCCACTTGCATCTTCTGCTTGCGTGACTTCAGCTCATTTTGTCTTGTTTTACTTATGCGTGAACATATACTCCTTAACAGTTTAACAGCGTAACTTTTCTGACTACCTCCAACACTTAAATCAAGTACTTCTTCTAATTGAGATAGAGTATCAAAAATATTGCAACTCCAAATAAAACAGTAGTTTGTTCCATGACATGAGGAACCAACAGTTGTCTTTCAGTTATTTGCCAGCAAACAGTAAGATAATCTATTTCTGCAGTTTTTCCTATCTTCCCATATTGAACTTGAGGAACTGGCAAGAAAGGGTTACCATGGTTGTTTTAGTTGTGTGGCATTCTATCTATAGAGCCCTTATTTTAGTAAAGTTTACTGTCTTTTGGGGGCACTTTTGGAGCTGGCAACGTGGGGGCCAACACCCAAACAGAAATCAAACCAATAAAAATGGAAAGGAAACACCTAAGAATTCATTTCATATAATACAAATAATACAATTATTTATCATTGTATTGGGCAGAGACAGAACAGCAGAGAGGTCCAGGAAGTAACATAAACACTGAGTTTGTGTCAATTGACTAACACAGCTAAAAAAAGATAATAAAATCCCTCAAAGTTAAAAAGACTACAAGCCATGTGTTTATTATCGCTACCTTGAATAGGTACTATTCTTTTTATAGAGTCACTTGATCGTGCAATAAACTCATCCCTCCTTAAAAGCAACCCACATTTCTCATGTTAAGGTTAAGCAGGAACCCTGGGGAACACAAAGAGGCATAACCCTAAGGACAAAAACTGCTTTCTCCCATCTCACGCTAGGGGAGTGTCGTAATACTGGGCAGCACTGTTTGCGAACAGTTGACAATTACAAAATTAGGTACAACAGGCAGTTTTTGTTTGTTTTAATGCAAAACATAGCCAACTAGAGCTCAGCACATTTTGGTTTACTCAGAGGGCAAGCACAAGTTCAAATTCTTATAAAAGTGCATTACATTTGTTTTACAAATGTGATGGAGTTACTGAACTTAAACTAAAATTAATTTTTCAAACACACTTGTACAGTGTTCCAAACCAGTTACTTCCATCTGTAAGAACCTTATTTTACCTAGTTTCATTATATCTCTTCCCTAATTTGTATTCCCATATCCTTTTGCTGTTTACTCCCATTGTCTCTTCAGATTTACTTTGCTCATTTCAACTCTTCTGCTGTTCTTCTGCTTTTTCCTTGTCCATGACTCACATTTGCGGTAACAACCTCTAGTTTGCCCTCTTCCAATTCCCTCAAATGGGAGAAGTATCTCTCTTCATACCCAATTGTCTCTTTGAACCCATCTGTCATCGGCATTACCTCAGACACCCTTGTAGCTATACAGCCTCCCTGTAATTAAGAGCAAAACTGAGTTTGTGTGCAAATCATCACTGTCCAGGTATACGCACAACCAAAATGCTGGTCTACGTAGTGTTTATCCAGCAGCTTGGAAAGAACCGACCACAACCCATACTCTCATACTTCTGCACACAGATGTGCAAACAAGAATGATCCTTTTCCTATAAGAGTTACTGAACATCTACCCCACTTTACTGAAAATTCATCAAGCAATCACAAATAGCCTGTGGCGTGGGGACACCAATTACTCATCTCAAGCTTTAAATTCTCCCTGACTTTAAATTCGTCCCACCTAAGGCTGGGGTGTGGAAAAACAGTTCCTAAACTGTAGAGCACTACAGAGGAAAAATGAAAGGGAGGCTGAAGAGGCTCCAATCACTGACAAACCCAGGTGGGTGAGCAAACCCTGATAATAAGAACTGTCTCACATCTCACCCTGAAAACAGCTCAGCCTTGAACACACACGCACGCACACACACACACACCCCTCTCACATGCATGTGCAAGCCCCCTCACCTGGTCTGGCACTCCTGAAACGCAAGAGCCAGAGATAACAAACCATACCTGCAATAACCACCCTGTAGTGAGCATCAGACAGGGGGCAACCAGCTAGCTAGCCAGAAACTGCTTTCATAAAACTAATTATTAGCCTGCCATTACATTCAAACCCAAGTCAAATCACTTAAAAGAGATGGATTTCATTTTAGCCTCTGGCTACCTTTTAAAAGCTGCTTCCAACCCCCAAAGGCAATCAACCTGACAGCCAACAACTCACTCATACTGGTGAGATTGGTGTCCTCTCCAAACGGAAGTATGTCCAGGTACATCACGCACTGTGTCACTTTAGTATTTGCATGTGTTTACTGCTCAAGAGAACACCTATTTTTGCAACTTACTCTTCCTTCAGAGGTTAAGCAAGTGCTTGTAAAGTTTCCAGAACCCAAAGGACACTTAAAAGCTCCTAATCCACATTTATGGAAGCAATTATAGCAGCTTTCAAACATTGTTTTGATTGCCTTCAGCATATATGTTTTTTGAAAGGATGGACTAGTAAGCATTGAATAAACTGCGTTTCTCTACATAAGAAGCAGACTGAAAGCGACTCAAAACATGTTATTCTTGTATAGCAAAACACATTATCTCCCCCCTAAAGGGATACTGAATTCTAGAACTATTTAGCTAAAGTACCTCTGTACTAACAGACACTTTCCACTTTGTCCTATAATTCATATGGCTGTTTAATATGTTTTTATAATACGGATGAGGTTTTAGAAAGACAGGCTCAAACACCACACTGTCATATCACAACTGCAGATATCCTTTCCACTCATCACAGCATCCAACGTTATGTAAAATATAAACATGCATTTTACACACCTAAATGTATCAGGAGAATGTATTTTTAAAAGCTTTTTAAACTATTAGGGTGGAAGCAGAAACTAGCACAGTGTGAGGGGAGCGCTCAGACCTGTGCCCAAGCAGTGCAGAACCCTCAGTCAAATTAACTGATTTCATGCTGGAAGTTTTATGTAAGCAACATCAAGAAACCATTACGAAAGAGTGTTACCTGCATTGAGAAACTCTTCAGCTACTCGCACAGAACTAATGCTACTACTTAGAGAAAAACACTTAACTTTCATGCTTGCCTCTGAACTGAAACAACTTCACACTTTTAATTGGATTCCCACATTTCCAAATGCCAATTTGGAACAGAGAAGCTATTTACTTCCATGATGGCAAACAACAGAACTGATCATGCATAATCTTTGGAACTGCTTGTTTAATTTCATAAATTGGCTTTTTTCAATCGATTTTTCAAAGCCGGGTGTAGTTACAAGGAGTGCTAAACGCTACTAGCACGGGCTGAAGAATATGAGCTTTAAGAAAGGCTTCCTAGTTCCTCCCTTTAAGTACAAGTTTCAGCTGATGAGGTGAACCCCTCATGTACATACTATTACTCTAAATGCTAACTTACAATTGATCTCCACTACGTTAGGTATCCACCTTGCAGACGAAAAGTTGGAAATCTAAAATGCCTATGAACACCAGACCCACTTCCTCCTTAAAAAAAAAAACAAAAACCATCACTCCCAGGATTTATTTGCACTGTCATAAAAAGAATTAACTTAATATTGCTGCACCAAAAGTCTATCAAACTTTAAAATGCTGTCAACTTCACCTTTAAACTAGTCACAAGTATACATAAAACACAAACGTATTTTTCTTATGTAATATATACAGACAGCAGTATCTGACTAGACATCAGGCTACATTTAAGACAATCCCTAAATACAGAACCCGAGCAGAAGTTTCTACACCCAACAAGTCAACTGGTATACCAGAATAGCTCTTCTTCCAAGAAAACTCTAGTTACAAGTAACCAGCTTCCAAGAACAGCTCCCAACACACCAGGGCTTGTCCGAAGCTTGTTTACCTATTCCATTATCTTAAAAAGCAACGGTGAGGCCAACAAAGATCTTTAGGTACTGCCAGTATTTCTTTAGCAAGTACACTCATCTCCCATTCTCCTCCTTTCCTTATATTTGACACAATCTGCAATCCAAGCACAGGCTTCACAGGAACCTGAGATAAGCACCCCACCCTTTATATGTTTGTGTTTGTGGAGGAGGGAGGGAAGGTAAGAGCATATAAAAAAAAAGTTTTAACTGAATGAAGCCCAAACCTTGCTGTTTTCAAGTCATAACTATACACTTTCACAAAAAACAGTCTTTGCTGTCTCAGGTTTTTTTCCAATCAGCTATCAGTAGGAATGGAATAGTGGAAAAACTGTTTCAGTAGTGTTTCCAGCCGCTGTCAGGATAAACCTTAGTTTTAAGCACAGAAAGTTTCAACCTACTCTCTCCACTTCATGAGAGAGCCAGCTGCCTGCACACAGACCTGCATCTGAAAATCTGACTGTAGGTTTCCACCTAAGGAAGGAAACTCCTACTTAAGGAAGGATGTCTGTCAGCTGTCCAGGACAAACATGCAAGTGCCTTTAGTCTTTAACTATGTTGTTACGGGTGCGGTTAGACAAGGCTGCTAAGGTGACCTAATACTTAATACTTTGCTGTCATCAAAAGGGACACTCCTTTCTGCCCCCCCTTGCTCCCAGCCATGCAGTCTGTCCCATCCCTTGTCATCATAACTACAAAAATAAGCCAATTCAACTCACTACCCTGGCAGAAAACTGTTCACTCTCATGTTGAGTTAACTTTCTGATGACTACGCAAATTCAACCAGCTCACTGTGTGGTCATGTAAGCCCCATGGAGACCATATATAGGAAGTAGCAGGAATATGACCAGTAGTGGAACCCCATTTTGATAGCAACAAGACGCTTTTGCTCAACTAGCAGCTAAATGCACTCCCAAGTTATGTTCAAGAAATTAAATTCAAAAGAAGCATCAAATTAGAGTAGAACCTAGTACTGCACTTCCATGGAAAAATCAAGGCCTTGCCAAAGATGTGTATGAACGTATGCATGGGCACTATACATAGATATAAATATAATTATATCTATATACAAAAATATAATATTTACATCAAAGGGCACCAAAACATATAAGGGCAATTCTTGACCTCATGCACCACTTACTGCTACTATTATCTGTAACCATTAAACAGAAAACGGGGAAGATGATTCAATATCTGTTATAAAATTTCATTGATTTAGAAGACTTCCTTTTAGGGGCAAAATCAAATAAGCCCTGACATGAGTATTTCTGTTAGAAAAGTAATTTCTAGGCCTAAAATACACCGGATGTATGAACTCTATGAGTAGAAAAACATTAAGGCAATACAGTCTTCTAATTCCAATGTCTTATTGAGGGCATCCATTTACTTGGTCACTTTCAAAAAAAGAAAGGCTAAGAAGAATAACCTGCTTGCTCTCTCCTGTCTTGTGAGCAAGGTGCTGACAGAGAAAAATAGCTAATTATTTTGTTGTTTTAACTTATTTCATTATAATTCACCGATTCCTGTGGAATATGGCTCATCAAAACTGACTTCGTCAGAAGTTTCACATTAAGTGTTTTGTTACAGTTATTATGACCAAAATTCATTACATCAAGTGATGAAAAACTGTCTTGATGTTAGGTGTGAGTATGACTCATCCTCAAGTCAGTATAGACACCGTTTCTCATAATCTTTACTTGGAGTGGTAAACAAGTAGCAATAAAAACAGAAATTACAGCCAACGTATCACAAAACAGACTGCCCTGAAAGAATGGCATCCCACACACTTTACAAATCGAAACAAGAAAGGAAACTTCATTAGTATCAACATAACATGATGTGCAAGATCACAAGTCAAGGACCAAAAGCAGAGTAGCCACAGAAGCACATGATACCTGAAGAGTGATACTGAATAAAGGAAAGTGGTATGTATCCTGAAGGAGAAAGAAGAACACGTTTTGTGGAAGGCAGGCAGAGAACAATGAAGCAAAGTGAAGACAGTAAATGTGCCAAAAAGGAAAATAAAAGGATGGTTACAAAAGGAAAAGGAGAAAAATAAAATGCTATGTCCTTTATTAAAGTTTAAAAGTACATATATCAAATTACTTCCAATCAACTGGTAAGAAAGGGTCATTTAAACAAGGAATTGGGTATCGCATGTGAAAATAGGAAGACAAAAAGTTCTATAATCTCGTCTTTTGGGGACAGCTATATTCATGTTTTTTGCATGCTTTGGTTCACAGCAATCGCCATCCCAAAAAGCACCCTCCTGCCTCAAAAAAAAAATAAATAAAATCACCATGTATGGCAAGACTGAAAACACGGAACAGATGAAAGGCACTGAGCAGTCATGCTTTCAATTCAGATGCTTTCTGTTGGCAAATCTGAATAGGCAGGACCTTCGGCTTGAAATGAAGTCACCTAAGCTTCTCAGAAGTACACTCAAAATATTTCTTCTCTTCCACAAACAGATTAAAACTAACAAATGTGGGAGAGAGAAGGGGAGGAGACCAAAGACACAGAATATGAAGTAATTGTACTCAGCAGGGATTCGGGAGCAGAGAGAGGAAGAGGATGTTTAGTCAGTACCTCCCAGAAGTACTGAGATGAAGCTGCCCTACCTCTTCCTACCTAAATTACTTCAAACTTGTATAAAACAATGCATATTGGGTTACAGTGTCTCAGTACTTAATTAAAAGACCAAAAACTTTGTTACCACATTTGTATTATTTATAAACTATTTGTCAGCTACACAATGACCTTTAGAAAAAGTAGATGTGTATATATTTTAAGCAACCCTTGTTGGCACTCCCTTGGCTGCACAGGAGTCCTATACAGCTATGCATGTTGCAACCAATACCTCTGTGCTCAAGGGGAGGAATCTGAGCACAGCTCCAGAAAGCAGTATAGCCTGGGAGATATTAGCAGTGCTAGTGTCCTGTTCTTGTCTAGGTACAACAGACCCCTCCCCTCCTTGCCCCCGACTTGCTTCCACTGAAACTAGGTCCGTAGGTATAAAACACTTGTAATCTGCTGCTAAACTTCCCTTCCCAAAGCCTTACAAAGGAATAATCTCAGGTGGACTGGGACTCTCTCTCCCTCAGAATATGGACATGCAAACAAGCCACTGCATAGAAAATATGTGACTGAACTTACATGGAATAATTAGTGTGCTGCAGCTTTCCATCTGCACTACCTCACCCTGAGGTAGTTTCACTGCAGTTTATTTTCCTCATATGGGCTCCGAATAAACATGCATGCAGCTATCAGAAAGTAGAGTTTCACTCAGTTGACCTGCAATGACTGTTCACGTGTCCATAACCCTTGAGTGCCTATTGCTGTAATACACAAGGGCTTCATAATCTGTAACTGCTCTCAGAATATCTGGTAAAATAGGAAAAGGCCATTAATCATATTTTTGAGCTGGGGCACTGGACAAAGCAATATCTGCCTACATCAGACAGCAGTATTGACTGAACAGTAAAAACACTTTCATGGACACTAACAAGGTTACAAAGGCATTTTTACATTCGTATAGCTATTTCCACATGGAGTAAGAATTGCATGTGTTCATACAAAGTTTATCTATACTGACACAATCCCACCACACCAAAGTTTTCAACAGAATAAGCACTGCTGCTTAAAAACTCCAAGCTAGCAGAATGGCAGCAAGGCATACACAGCTTGCTCAAGGTCTCTGGACAGCAGCAACAGGAGGCAGCAACTCAGCCTGGACTGGTCAGTACCCACATTTCCTTCACATGTAAGACACTGCTCACGCTCTTCACCCAGTTCTCTGTATCCTGTTCCCTGCCAGTACTTACAGAAGCTTGCAGCAGCTCTGCAACCAAGTGCTGGTTTAGAGTTCATTTCACAAAAGGCATCGTAATACAGGAGTACTGTGACAAGCTGACTCTTGTCTTTCTGCTATTAACAAAAAAGTGTCCCATGACTGAAGTAGAACAAGACTAAAACTGGGATAGATCTGGGGATGGAACTGAAAGTCTCATATAGTAGGCAAGTCTCTCTGGCTGACAGTTTCTTTAGGAGGTTAATGCTCCATGAGAAGTTTGTTAAGCACTGCTTGCAAGGCACTCAGTGTAATGACAGGGATTAAAGTATTCCTTGTAAATTGATATGTTGGGTAAAAAAACCTAAATTTTTGCCTGAAGGGACAAATTATAAGCAAAGTTCATCTCTACTTCTCTCTGGTTTGTGCTTCCTCTGTACATTCTATATCTTGGCTGCCACTGCTTTTAAACTGGTTCCCTGAGCTAAGTAGGTTTATGTGGTTACTATTTTGCCCATCTGTTTTTCCTTTCCACCACCAAAAGACCTGGACCTCATTGGCCATTATCAGCCTAGTCTGAAAGAGCAGAAGTCTCAGAGATAATTTGTACCCCCTGTCAAACCAGCAAGCCAGGTAACACTCCCCCAGCTCTTTTACACTGGTTGGCAGCAGGAAGCCAACTGATCAGCATACACATACCAGGCACCAGCAAAGACATGCTCTGCTCCAGACAAGCCAAAATCCATGCCTTCTCTGCCTGTGAGAGAAGGAAACCAAGGTCACCAAGTTACAGCATACAGATAAATAAAATTGGACAAATCTGTAAGAAAGGAGGCATCATTAGATACACTGCTCAGAAGTCTGTGCCATACGTGTCCGCAAACTTCTCAACCTTTGCTTTAAAGCATTCCAGGGCTCTGCTTCCACCTACATTTGACCTCATTTCTTTACCCACCCTGTCTCACCCAACCTGCTTTAAAATCTTGACAACACACCCTTAGGAAACTTGCAATAGCGAGAGCTACATCTTTTGGAGTAAGGTCACTCTGTGTTTACACCTATGTATTTGTGTGTGAAGTAGATACTTTATTTGTACTATGGATATTCAGACTGCAAACTGAACTATAACCACAACCCACACATGCTTTTGTTACACCAGTGGGCCACCCACTGTTGTGTTCTCTGCCACCAGTTATTACCTAAACAGAATCTATGCATGAAAAGGCCATAATAAAAGCGGTGATAGATAAAAATATTACAAAACCTCCTAAAGCTGTAAATAATGCCCAAAAGTATTGTTAACAGGCAGAATATTGGTTCTGAGGGCCAAAGGTGCAGAGTAAATGTAATTCTGACATAAGAATTTATTTTCAAACCATAGCCTGTAACATGATACAATAGTCTTTGCTATTTAAAAAAAATTTTTGGCAACAACTTGGTAACAGCCTAGAGCTATCTACATTAGCATGATAAGACACATAATAAATCTACCTCAATTCTATACCCTATGGAGAATTCAAAACTGAGGTGCCATGGGCTGACTACTTTCATTTTCCTAATGTTACTGCCTTCTAATAGGCTTCAACAGCAAAGCCACTAACCCACCAATGCTCATGCTTTTCTGGGAAAAATACTTCAGAGACAGGCAGGGACCAACCTACACACAGCTTGGGAAATTAACATTCACACACAATCTAACTGAACACCACCAGACAGGAAATAGCTCCAAATGACAGAAGGAAATCTTTAGCAACAAATCTCAAAAAAAAAAAAAAAAAAAATTAAAAAAAAAAAAATCAGTTTCTCCTAATCACGAGGACAGCAAGCAGAATAAGTAATTTCCTAACCTTTACATTTAGAACAGTCTGCTGCTTTAAGCACACAAAAGCTAAGCCAAGATGTTTTAAAGTGTTCAAGATCTACAGAACTGACAATTTGGTTTTCTATTTCTGTCTGCTTACCCTGCTGCTCCTGCCTGTAAACATTTTGTAGGAGGATGTGAAATTCAACAGAGAGGACTCTGAACTATGAATGACTCCACAGTGGCGCATTCTTAGAAGTGCGTGGTGGTGCCTATGAGCTCAGGCATGCTAACGTCACCAGTCAGGGTCAACTCAAGGCAGCTACAGCTCTACTTGGTTACAGCTGAATGTCAGTTCATTAATGTAAAAGTGCCCTTTCCCCACTTCTAGTGGTAATTTAAGGACAGAAAGAAGGAAAAAAAATTTTAAAAAGGAAAAAATATGTCAATTTTTTAGGGAAATTAGGTTAATAGGATAGCCAGTAGTCCCTTCAATTCTTTGCTGGTCTTTAACTTCTAGTAGAAACACACTTCTGTAGAAACACACACTGAACAATGACTTCTTATGTCATTAGGCCTAACCACTTCATCTACCACACTCTGTATACGTTGCATAATTTACTCTGAATGCTTTCACTCTGTATTCCTTACTTGTGAGGCTTCTGTGGAATAGGTATGACAGCCTGTCCCATTTGCTCCCTGGCCTATACTATCACCATAACCAGCTACATGAGCTAGTAAAATACAAAAATCATCCTCAAGGCTTATCTACACACGGCTGAGGACAGAGTAAATTAGATAAGATTAAAGTGAGACGTGTTTCACACAGGTATTCTTACTTCAAATTAGGTATGCACAACTCACCTTTAATATACCTTGACCTGATCAACCAAGGTCAATGCAATTGCTTTATCTCCACAAGGAAAAGGTTGACTTTATACAGTTAAAAGAACTTATCTTAGTAGTTGAGCAGAACATTGTCTAAACGTATCACAACTACTCATTTCATAAACAAATTGTTAAAGAACTTCTCATTACTTCTTCAAATCAAAGTCTTAGTTGATTTGGTCATTCAGCTGTATCACATGTAAGACTTCTATTAGAAGAACCTATTATACATGGTACACCATATCCTTGCGTGTCTGAGAAAAAAGATAGATGTAGGTTTCTTCATCACCTAAAGACAATGTACATGGCTGCCTGTTGCAGAACACAAACTGTAGTAACAGGGGACTTTGAACCTCAACATTCCAAAAGGTGGTAAAATCTCATCTTCTGTTTTATAGAACCACACGTGAATGGATGGAGAAAAAAGAAATAGTATAAAGCAAAAAAGGAACCAACATCTGCTTTTAAATAAAGATGCAGTTTTACCCAACATGTTGCAGATTAAAGTCAAAAAAGCCTTGTTTAATTGAAGTAGGGGAAAAAAAAAAAGACCATCACCTAATCTTTTAATTCTAAATATGACCATTGTAACAACCTCAGTATGCCTTGGGCTTGGAATAAGATGTATACACCCTACACCACTTTGTTACACCATATAAAACCAATATAAAAACATACAAAGCTTGGCATGAAAAGAGAAAGCACAGTAGAAAACACAGTGTCTCAGAAAACCTTGCTGTCTTGCTCATCAGAAATGTATATGCTCAGGCAGAGAAGCTGAAAACTCACATGTTCCCCATCTATAAAATGAAACCAAGCTCGAGTATGTAAAAAGCTATCACAACGTCACACGGTGATTTTACTACAAACTCAGGCAAAACGCTGGATAGTGGTTCCCCTCATCACCACAAGGCAAAAAATGATTAACCACGCAGAGGTTTACTGGAGCTGGAACCTCCCCAGTGTACAGTGCTCTGCCAACCACAGATCAATCCATCTAGCCACCCGAATTCAGGAACAACTAGTTTAGACTAAACATCTCCAAGTCAAACCACTTTTCCCCTACCTGTAGCAGGGCTTGATGGAGATGAAGTAACATTGTCACTGCCTAAGTAAAGCACATCTATACGAAAAAAATACAGGAGATCAGAGCCTCTTCAAAAGAGAATACTTTCCACTGCTTACGAATAAGGTGTTTTGCTGTCTACAGAGCTTCCAACTTTTATAAACTCTACTCTCAGCCTCAAAATATGTACTACAACAGTGAAGTAACACTACCTTCTGCCAAAAGAGAGCGTATTCCCACCAGCTCCATGGCAGCGAGCAATACATTCGACTCAACTGTCATCCGAAGGCTTGCAGCTACTGTACAGCAACCCTAAAGATGAAAACTAAGTTTTGCATTAAAGACTTATCATGCTATAGGACAACTCTTTGAAGAAAATGTATGTATTTTACCTTCTTTTGACCTGTCTTCCACATAGAATTAAATAAATCACGAGACAGCGAGTCAACAAGGCAGAAACTTGAATGGAAGTCAAGATTTTATCAACCATTAGATTCGGTATGTAGGTTGCCATACAAAGGCTCGAAGAAACTTGTGCAATGATCTGAGAACTCCAAAGGCAACATCTTTAGAGCTGTTACCACAATGAAACAACTCTTAAAAAGTAATACATACTTTCACAACTCTTTCCATAGTAGAAAATTAAGTGTGTCATTATTTCAATATTCTAAACATAACAGAAACTCACCATGTTTATTGCTGGTATAAGGCTTCCTAAGGACAAGCTAAATATACTGAAGATATTTTTAAAGTTTAGAGAAGCAACATTTGTTATTCCACACATTTAAGTTAAACATACAGCCAATTTTTTACCATTAAAGCAAGGATTCAACCACTCTGCAGTGTAAATAAACTAGTGTTGTCTCAACAAATTAACAGTGGCTTTCCTTATGCACACTGTGTTCTGAGAATTTGTAAGTGGATATATTATACATAGGAAAGCGAGTCCTCTGAGGGCCCTCAAAAAACCTAATACTCCACCATCAGCCAGAGATCCCAACTATCTTGGCTGTTTAAGACAGATTATGAAGTTCAAATACACTTGTGTTCTTTGCTAGTTACACTGAAAGACCTGAAAATCTTCACACACTCAGAGCAGTAATTACAGCCATCACTTCAGACATCAACATTTCAGGCAAACATCTCTTTGTAGGGGACTCCATACATATTTATTGACTTTCAGAATAACTGTTTTTCCCAGTAAATTAATGTCTATCACAAAGAATGCCAAGGACCAACACATAGCATCTGATGGCAATCTAACTGTACTTCCTTTGGGAAGAGAGGAAAATGGGACGCCTTTAAAGTGGCCATTTTTATTTAAGTACAATATCAGCCTCACATTCAGAACAATGGATGGCAGACATTATATTTCAAGGAATTCTATGTAGACTAGAGTTATTTCTCTGCAAAACAATAAATTCTGAGCCCTGGATCACAGCCAAAAATAACAACTGTAACATGGGTGTGTACTGGGGGAAGTATGGAGGTAAAACAAAAGAGTTTGAACACACACACACACACAGAACTATGAAAGCCAAGATCTGGAGGTAGAGGGACATATGGTCCATGAACTCTACAGTGTTTCCAACAGAGATAAAGCAGCAAGCTCTTGTTGCAAATAATTTAAAAAATAATATGTTTACCTAATATTTTATTTCAAAATATCAGCCAATAATATTAGAGTTTACATTTCTGTAACTACTAGTTTTTACATAAAAATCTGATTGAGAGCCTGGTCAGCAAATAAAGGACAAAGCTTATTTACAAAAATAAATTAAGTTTTACATTCAATAAATATTATAAAAATATTGTAATTTAATTGTACGTTTTCAATATTTAATATTGTTATTGCAGTATCATACTGTTTAATATTATAGTATAAATAAATATTACTTAAAAATAACTATTTCCACCAAAATAAATATTTCTGAATTCATGTATTCAAAACAGATACAGGTAGAACAACCTCAGTTCCTCTTTCTGGACCCACCAGCAGGAAATGTGCTAGTTGTTACAGAAAACAAAGGAGAGCCATGGTTGGCCACACACAAAATCCATATGCAACATTTTACAGCTTTCTTATAAGTGTGGTTATGGCCTCACTACAAGGTAAGAACATCACCCTCAGATATATGGAGCAACTTACATGCCTCAGCACCTCAGATTCCGCCTGCAGATTTGGTGAAGTAACTCAAGTTCAAAACCAGGTGGTTCTACATCAAAAAAGCTAAGCATTTTGGTTTCACAAAAAAAAATAATAAGAAGAAACCACAATAAACAAAGAAGTGTCTAAGCCAGGGTTTAGAAGTACAAGCCTGTTTACATCCAGTTATAAACTGGATGTATGTGACAGCACTGGAAGAGGCTGGCACCTCATAGCCAGAAGACATGACTTGCCAGGCTTTCAAGAAGTTGTTGAAGGGTTGTGCCAAGACTTGAATGTGCTGCTTCTAAACACTGAAGTGATCAAGCTACCAAACACTAAGGAAGTTACTCCAAACAACCAAGCAGTTAGTTTGTAAATACAATTAATTTCAGTGCCTGCTGCATTACAGCTTGACAATAACTAAGAGCAGCAGAAATGCCCTCAAAGACCATATTAAACTGGTACTTCATTTTTAAGTATCACAATTTCATTTTATCTGCTACAAACAAAGTGCACGCACGCTCTGGACTGCTTGATAGGAACAAGAAAGCATGTTATTTTCACAGAACAGGCATACATCTTCAGCTAGAGTTCAGCGTGCTGACGGTAGGTCTTCCCAATGCTGTTTATCTGGTAGGATGCTGCAGGATCAGAGGCATGCCTCCGTTTCAGCAACAAGTTAACACTGTCACCAGACTGGTTAAGGAATAAAGCTCAACTGTCCAAGGACAATGCACTCCATGTTACTGAAGGAACGTAACAGCAACCAATAAAAAAACAATTAAATTCCCTGTAATGATTCCTTTAAAGTTGTATTTAACCATTCAAGAGTTGTGTTGGCTTTTTTTTCCTCCAACGGACAGGAGTTCAGACAAAATGTGCAAGGCAAAAGAACCACGTGGGAGTCAACAGGGAGAAAAACAAATACTTTAAGAAAACTGGCGTACCTCAATGGTACCTTAAAAATAAATAAACCATGACAAGCAGACACTTCCATGCACTTTTACCGAAGTCCAACAGGACTTGAAATAAAAATATAGAAAGTCATAATCCAAATAAAAGCTCATCAAGGCTACCTATGCTAGAAACAGCACAAACTGTACTGATGTTTAACTACTTGATCAGATTTAACTCCCTGCCAAGATGGTGAAGATTTTGGCCATACATGTTTCTGAACCTCCTCGCTTCCAGAAGCATTAGAAAACAAATTTTCACAGTCAAAACACATTCAACACTAACAGTCTTAACCTGTCCAAGATTTTTGCCTAATGTCTTGAAATAAAAAGCTCTCAAGGAAAGGTTTTGCTGTTATAAGGCCAGAGACTTGAGAACAGTAAGTGGAAATAGGTGTGGCATTCTGACAAGAACAGTTTTGTTTTCAATTTTTTTTTTCTTCATAAAATCCTTTGAGAAAAGAGGTCAAGAAGATCAGAGAACGAACTCTTCTATGCACACCTAAAATACAATGGTTTCACTAAAAGCAAGAAGAGGCACTTCATTTATTATTAAAAAAAAAATAGAAGAGAAAACTGGATGGAGCAATAAAATTGCCCTTCGAACTTGAGTGAGTTTATCTACCTGCCTTCGTTATATGGCTTACAAGTTTGTCAAGGATCTTCTGCACAAAACCCAATGTACTTTCTCGCTTAAAAAAAAAAAACAACCAACCAAAACTAAATGTGACTTTTAAGTAGTTCTCCCACATTCTTCTCCAATATATTCACGTTACACATAAATACTATAAAACACTTAAACATCCAAGCTGTTACGTTGATGGCTTACAGAAGATTGTTCTAACAGTATAACCCCATTCCTCTCAAGAACTCCACAGAAATTTAACTGTGCCTCAAGTTTCAAAAGGTAAGGCATGTCTAGAGTATTTTCAAATCAACCTGGTTACCACTGCATCTTAACATGTAATACTAGCTAGAAGATTCTCTCATATCAGGTACTACATCCAACTCCCCTCTAAATGTCAAATAATGCAACTTCAGACCAGGCTGCACAAATGGTGACAGCTAAAAGCAATTCAAACCTCAAGTGAAACATAATTCATTGTGTAATGTTCATTCAGTACACAAGCCTGGATTACAATCAGAATGGTAATAGTTAGGGACTTTAAAATGAGAAGGGAATTCCCCTAAATAGTCTGTGACCATTCCTCATATGCTAGAGGCAACAACAAAAAAAAATTAATGCCACTTAAAGAATGGTAGAAAACTTGGACAAATTGTACAAATCCAATACAGGGTAGAGTTTCTCTTACTACTTTTCTCCTCACAGAAAACATTCAGGAAGAAAGTTGATGTTACCATCTAGACAAAATGCTTTTTTGCACCAGTCGCAAATCTTAAGTGGGAGGGAAACTGGAAAACAAGTCTGCTGGTACAGAAAGTTCCTAAACCCAATACAAGTCAAGACAACTCAACATCTGATAAAGCTACATGGCTGTTCTAGTGTTACTACTAGCCACAAAGAAACGTTCCATACTAATTTAGCTGTTCATGAACGTGTATGTTTCTATTTATTCATTTTAGCTCTATTCCAGCCACTTTAATGGTCTGGATGAAGGCACACAACTGTTCTTTAACAAGAGCAACCAAGGCATTCTCTTCAAGCCACAACAAAGCACGTCTCCATATATGCCAGAGCGTCCCCCTCAGCATGGCTGAAGCTACTTTTTGAGGGTTTTGGTGGTGGTGTTTTAAAATCATGAAAGCCTCTCAGCTTTAACTTTTCATATGAGAAAGCAGAATATATAATAAGCAGAAAAATGAAATGGGTATCTTAGGTCCCTAAGTCCAACATCTTCCTACTGAAGGAAACCATATTGTACTACCCTGAGTGTGTATACTCAACCAAGGTAAGTCCTTAAGGTGCTTACCTTTTCTTGAGGAAAGCTATTCTAAAAATATCTTTTCCTTTGGGTGGGGAGAACAGAAAATAGAGATATTTAAGATTTTTAAGACAGAAAACACATCCTTTTATAACTTCAGTGTCCTTGTTTTTACACAAGCATTTTACTTAAACTCACATTTTCTCACCCTGCCCTCCAAGTATTTACAGAGGGGAAAAAAATACAATTAACATCCTCCCTGACTATTTTGCTAAAGTTATGACAAATATCATCAGTTTCACTTCCAGGTTCACCTTTCCCATGACAATGCTGGCTTGTGCTTCAGACTGAATTCCCCTTTTGTGGAGCACAAGTGATCAGATGGGTGTGCAGTACTCCACATGTGGCCTCAACAGCAGCGAAGATGACTCCACTCATTTCCTTGTCTCCACTACCCAGAATCACTTACAACATTTACAGCTACATTGTTCAGATGTCCCAGTCACAGCAACATCCTCATGCAAAACCTCGTCTGTGCACGTTCCCAAATGATAGGCTTTCAAAATACGAGCTCCCCACATTACAGCATGCTACTTCTAAGACACTTGTATTCATGGTCACTGAAATATTCCTGTACATTATTCTACTTTTGTATCAGTGAAAGTAAGAATCTGTCCCACATTAAAGAGTGCTTAAGAATAGAAAAGGCAAGATGCACCTAAATAAGAAAAGTATAAAATTTTACTGCTTTACTCGGATTTTCTTGAATGACTTTAGACTTCACATTCTCTTCCCACTGGCAGGAGTTTGAAGGTCGGTACACTGAAGCATCTCTCCTTCGCTCACAGCCAAGGCAAATATTCTTCTACCCTATAACCAAGCAGTGCTTTTGGGTACACTGCATGACTTAATTAGCATGCTTAATTAAAAACTTCCCAGCTGGATACACTGATCTGCACATCAATTTTAGTGCAAATCTGGAAACTTAGTCCATTTGCATATGCTTCTACCACCACGTCCTAAAGAGCTCCAAAAGTCAGTATCAAAAAAAGCTCTGAAACATTTAAAAAACACATTTAAGACATTAGTAGGATCTGATATTTCAAATTATCATTGCTTTCTTCTTTTTATCCAAAGGTGCATCACTGCATTCTTTAAACCAGACCCATTTTCAAGTTTGACATTCCACTTACTCTTTTCCCTCAAAAAAGACTTTTATATTTGTAGAGCATATTTGCATAAAACTGAAACCCACCAAAACCCCCCAAACCTGTGAGTGTAACATCAGCTAAACTCTAGCACTACAAACACAACAGTTCCCAGAGATAACTCCATTCAAGAGCTGTGGTTCCATGTGGTTTCAAACACATATACTGACTACAACAAAGGTAACAGAGCAAGAAAGTGAGATGTGAGCATTTAAACCAGAAGCATCTTTATATGTGAAGAGAAGTTACCAATATTTTGACAAATATGGAAGAGAAACAACAAGTACTTCTCTCTATTTTTTTTTTCTCCATGAGAAAGTTACTTCAATAATAAGAACTGCATTAACTTACCATTTCAGTTAGCATACCAACTGTTTCATACTTATCCAATAGAACCTGAAATCAAGAACAAGCTCAGGGAAAAGAGGGGATTATATTTTGTTTGCTATTATTTATTTTAAAGCCTTATCCATTTTCAGAAAACTCAGTTAATCTGAATGATTCCAATAAGCAAAAAAGACCACTTGGTTAGGCTCTACTTCTTTCCTACCAGCTATTTCTGATGCCTGATTATTCTGTTGACTTCTTGTCATCGTAACAGCATTGAAGTTGAAGAACGTCAACAGAAGCGCCCCAGTCTCTCAGAGCTATCAACATGGAAGAGAAACAAGTTCTCCACAATACCTAAGTTGTAAACTCTTCCATCATTCAGATGACAGCTGCAGACAAAAAAAGAACTGTACGCCTCGGCAGTCTAAGCCATCTAGGAGATGGACTATTTTGTGCATGTCAAAGTCAGAGCAAACACTAAGCACACAGCCTTAAACAAAGCACTGCCTAGAAATGAAGTACGACAGTCTCCAACAAGAGTCTCTCTTACAGCTAGCGGTCTAATCCTTTCATCAGTCAAAGATTTAAAAGGGAACAAATAAAAGGCATTCTGGACTATTACTGTACCGTAGGAGGACTTTGGCATAAGGCCTCAGGGTTATCATTTCTTCTCTCTCATTTCAGTAGATTAGAAGGGAAAAAAATTATTTTGACATCTGTCTATTTCTGCATATTCAACACCACTTGGAATATGGAAGCAAGGCATAAACAGAGTTTTACAAAACCAAAATACAATTTTAAAAGTTATATTAACAGTAATTTAGGATTCCAGCCTTCCACAGTAACCTCATATATACACTAAGTAAAACTGTAGCTTTGAGAGGCACAGAAAAAGAATTTGTTTATTTCTAGTCAAAGTTTCCGCACCAAATGGGAAACCACGTACCAGTACAGATGATCATTTTTGCTCTAAGGTATTTTTATAGTTTCTCATGTGAGAACTCTAGACTTCACAGTTTCACACATCCCTCTTACTTGTATGTCAAAAAGTTAGGTACAAGTCAATTAAAATCCCTAAAAAATTTGAAGAATAAGGAAGTAACAGAAGGCAATACTTTGATTTTCAAAGTCCACATCAAATCTTTTGACCTTTGAACCACAGCACTAATAAAATGAGAAGCATGTATCTATCTACATTCCATAGATAAACAAGACCAAGAATTTACTTTCTTCCTTGGCTCATATTCTATGCAGCATCGGGTTTCTACACATAGTCTTCAGATACTTGCCCATTTATTAAATAAAAACTAAAGTAACTACTGTGAATAGACAGTTATGGATTAAGGAATGAATATTCTTCATGCACTGGCATTATAGACCAAAATAACTTACTTATACTGTAAGTTCTTTTGGGCGGACACCCCCTATCATAAGCTAATGCAATATGGTCCTGGTCTATGCTTGAAGCTTTGAGCAGTTCTTCACTTGCGCCAAATTCTTTTGTGTTGAAGTAAGAACCGCAAGATCAAAAACTGAAGGAAAGCATTGTTTTTCTCAGGACCAACATGAAGCAAACTGTAGAGAACCCCCAAAGAAAGTCTGTGGTTCTCAACTGCAGTACAGGACTACCAAACTAGAGCAAGCTTTCATTTGAACAGCACTTATGTCAAAAAACAGAATTCAGAGCCAGTTTAAACCTCTAACTAAAAATACAGACTCCTCAACCATACTAAGCATTTCCAAATACACTACATTTACCTAACTCCAAGGCTAAGGAAGTTCTTTCAGACTAGATACAAGGAAGAAATTGTTTATGATGAGGGTGGTGAAACACTGGAACAGGTTGCCCAGAGAGGTGGTAGATGCCCCATCCCTGGAAACATTCAAGGTCAGGTTGGTTGGGGGTCTGAGCAACCTGACCTAGTTGAAGATGTCCCTGCTCATTGCAGGGGGGTTGGACCACATGACCTTTAAAGGTGCATTTCAACCCAAACTATTTTAGGATTCTTTCAAAATTAGAGTTACGTGCCCAGGTTAGGAAAAGCCATTGCATGTGCCAAATTTCCAAACTGAAGCTAACCTCTCTAAGATAACCTATCTAGCCTTTAAGTGTTAAAGCTGTGACCAGTTTCACAGATCCTCATCTTCACAACCACTAACTGACAGCAAGCTGCCAGTAGCACACAGGTACTTCATCCCAAGGAGAAAAGGAACAGGGTCAGTGCGCTGTAACTGAAATTCATTCCAAGACCACGCAGATATAACCAGAATGACAGAAAATAATACTGTAAGGGACCACATGCTGTCTTAATTAAAACCTCTCCAAATTTCTCTATATAACCTACCTGGTAAACTTCTTCACTTTTAAAACAACCGCTGCTGGGAATCTGACAGCGTTCCTAATCTATTCCAGTGCTCTCGTTGTTCTTACAAGTTGACTCAACCATCTTAAAGCATGTTGCTGCAACTTACATTCATAAATTGTTTCATCTCCAGTGGAGAAGACAACAGCTTAGTCTTTTTTTTCCAGCTATCTTTAACATACTTAGAGAACATTATCAAAAGAAATCTCCCTTCACTCCCAAAATAAATCATCCAAAGTGTTTTTGGCTTTCCCTTAGAGCACACCATCTAGATCTCTGCCCATTCCACTTTGCCTGCAACTACTCTTCTCCCACTACTACAATACCAAAACTAGGTGCTGCACTTTTAAGTTAGACGACTTAGCACACCAAGAAGTGACAAGGCTAACTGCATGTATTTTTACATGACATTCCTGTTAATATATTCAGTAAAAAAATTTGCTAGTTCTGCAACATCAGTTGATTCATGACCACCGTGCAAACATCTAACTCCAGATTCTCCTCTGCCAGTTCTCCTGCCTTCCCAGTTATTCCCCGCCATATTATGTGCACAGGCAAGCCTTAATGAAGACAAATAGACTACATCTGCCCCTGTTAAATTTCATCCTACTTCGGTACCACTGCTTTGTCAAGATCATTTTTAAACACGTGCTCTTTAGTCCTTGAAGGACCTCTGAAAGGAATGCAATCTGCAAGTCTAGAGAGTTTACTGCTACAAAAAAACCTTACTACTACACTTAAGAAATCTCTGCAGAACCCCCTTGACCCATCCTTCTAGTTTGACCACGAGTACTCACTAACTTCAAAGGAACATTTATTTTAGAACGGCTGCAGACCCCTCTTAGACAAACAAAAGTCTGAGTTTCTGCCAGGATATATAAAATACTTAAAAGTGCGAAAGTGAGCACAGACAATATAAAGACATTTCATTTGTAATAACAAAGATACTGGGTGAAATCAAGGCCTTGCCTAATGCATTCTCCTGTCTTCGAGAGCAGCCATAAGCAAACACCACAGCCAACTAACAGGAGGTGTGCATACAGACATACGCCTTAAATTATACATACGCATATGCCATATGTTTTAAGCACATTCATTAGCTTTACCTAACAATAAATTACATTGTTCTCCAGCACTGCATCTTGTTGCCCATGGCCAACACCATTTTATGGGAACAAAGAGATCTCAGGTGCATAAAGCCAAAAAAAAAAGAAAATGATGCTGAGACTGAATTACTGGACGAAAAAAATAACAGTATTCCATAAAAGTACACATTTGAAGTTTTTAGTGGATGACGTGTTTTTAAACAAGCACTTGCATGCCACACAGTTGACTCCATTTACCAGCATGTTCCGTGGCCGACGTCCTTTTAAGAGGTTTCAGTTATGTGGTCTACATATCCTTTTCTTCAAAGAACAGCCAAGGATGGAGGAGGGAGTCACTTTGCAAGAATCTGAAGAGTACCGTATTTTTTAAAAGGGCAGTTTTGACTAGAGGATTCAGCAGAGGATTCTGGAGGATTTCATCTATTTCTCTTTTAGTAGTACAAAGGAATATTTTTTTTTCTTAATACCATGCCAAGATGAAGCAAAAGTGATTCATAACTGCACCAGCCTACCTTCCTGTATTCTACAAAAGTACACTCTTGAACTTTCAGTAGCAGCACCGACTCTCAAGTCAGATCATCCTACTTCCATAGTTCAGCTCTATTTTTCACATAATTTGAAGAGTTACACATTATATAGTCTGTCTCAGGATATCCAAAGAGGTACATTTTACAAAGGAGAACATTTCACATATAATTTACAAATCTGGTAGAATGCTAGTATTATTGCATTAGCTTTTTGTATTTTCATTTAAAAATGGAGGAAGGGTACTACGAGGTAGTTGTACATTTAATGTTTAATGACTTGCCTCCCACGGAAGCACAAAAAAATAGTAATAAATATGGCAGAGCTGATTCCACATATCGAATAATTCCATACAGTAGGACTGAAGAAAGTGGCAAGAAACAATAGCCCAGTAATCAATACCTGACTCAATACATGCTTTTTGAGTGGGTTTCATATCAATACAGACAGAATGAGAAATCAAAGGAAAATAGCACAAAGAATGCCCAGAGCAAATCAAGGGATTTCAACAAACAAATCTCCAGGAGTTCAGTAGCATTTGCTGTCTTCAGTGTCAGAAGAAAGCTCATTATTCCTCTTCATCTACAGACAAATTTCCCACCCCTTTATTAACTATTTTTCCTGATAAAATCCTGGACATTACCTGAAATTTTAGAAATACTTGCCTTTGTTCTCCACTATACTTAGAAATAACAGGTCTTTCAAATATACTACAGTCAAAAAATTGCATCTATAGTCTCAAAGCAAGCCTGTAATACCCTGTAATACAACAGCCTTCTGGAAAGTTTGGTCCTCGGCGCTGAGACTTTGTTCTCCTTACTGCATAAACACCCTGCATCTGTTCTACAATTTAATGGACTACCAATATATTCTTCATATGCTTCTTCCTTTTATTTCCCAGAAAAATATTTGGCATACTAGCACACCAGACAGAGAAGCCACTCCTTTTTTATTTTTCCCCTGCCAGAATTGCTTACTCCATTCACACAGACTCAAGGCATACCTGCAAAGTACTGGGTGA
This sequence comes from Numenius arquata, assembly GCF_964106895.1. NCBI lineage: Eukaryota > Metazoa > Chordata > Aves > Charadriiformes > Scolopacidae > Numenius > Numenius arquata. The sequence goes on along the minus strand of NC_133576.1, from coordinate 12,554,646 downwards.
GGGCTGCTCACCCCTGCAGATGAATTCATACACCAGCAAAGCCCAGTGCACCAGGACCTTGGGACTTCACTGGAAGCACAGCAGTACACAAAAATGCTCGGAGAGGTGAAAGCGCCACAGTACAGAAGACACCAGGGTGCACAGTGTGAACAGCTAAAATAAGCAATTTAAAACCTATGTGTTACCAATCTTTCCAGATACTCAAACAGGAATACCATAAGCAGCTTTGAAAGTAAATATAAACTTTTGTACTCATACGTTATCGAGGTACATAATCAACATACCCAAAATTCAGAACAAGAAAAGGCCACAGGTTTGCAGCATTTCTGTGACAGGTTTCTGCTAATGGAGTATATACTAACTTGAAATATCAACAGTATTGTCAAAACCCCATGCTTTTTCCATATATTAGTCATAGCCATGCTACAGTAAAAAATGGTTCAATGTAATGCTTCAATTACCTAGTCAAAAAAAAGTGACAGACTACAATTTCGTTAAAAAAGACAGATGTGCACCTACAACAGGTGTATGGTTAAAATTGGTTTGGGGGGTTTTGGTGTTCATTTTTTTTGCTTTTGCAATAACATCCCAAAAAATCCATGGCTACTGAATCCCAGCATTCAATACAGATTGTTATAGGTTCACTAATTAGTGCTGCAAATACTTGCAAAACTTGTAAATGTATCTCAAGCCTCCCCTCATATCAAAAACTGTTAACCTCATTGAATGAAAATAGTCACACAGCAACTATGTCCTTACCTGAAAACTAATCTCTTACGAGTTTTAAAAATATTTAATTTTATAGCCACATACACACAAAAATCTTGATTTATCACAAAATTTATCCAAGTCAGAAATCTCATTTCTTGCCTTACCAGTATGCTCTTTAAGAACTGGCTTGCTAACAACCTAAACGCAAAATCTGCAACCAGGAGAGACGTCTCCCATAGTCACAACACTCAAAAGGAAAAAGGCATTTAGAGTGATAGAATCAGCACATTAGGTTGCAATGAAGCTTCTTTCAGAGCTCCCTCAGCAGCATCAAAATTAAATGTTAATGCTAGTGGGATAGGACATTACCAAGTCACAGAATGTATCATGTGAAGTCAAATGAGAAACAGGTTCACTATTTCTGACAAAACAATTATTGTTCAAGTATTAAAACATTAGTCCCAAGTTTGGTCTGCAGAAATGTAATTAAGTCAACCCAGATCTGGCAGAACATTTTAAAACAGTCTGTAAAGGCTTTAAAGCAGAAGCTCTAAAGCAAAGCCTTCACACATGGTCTAGGTTTAAATTCCAGATCTCAGAAACCTAGATCATCTCCTCCCCTCCATATCATATTTCTGACAATGCATATGTGTGCGTGCGTCACTACACAAAAATACATGTAAAAAGTAGTAGAGCAAAAGAAGCTGCTAGACGAAAATTTATGATTTGTTCTTATCTGGAATCTACTGATTTTGACCTGGTCTGTCAGGAACTCCTTCCTGATCCCAGTTGCTCTTAAAAAAGACGCACGCACACACACACCCCGCCCCCCCCAAAAAAAAGAAAAACCACCAGAAAAACCCACCAAAACCAACCGCAAACCAAAAGACAAAATAAACAAAAAAAAAACCACTCAAAACAATGCTCCCACAACATCCGAATAAACTAAAAGGCATATAGCTACTACTACACATTCTAAAGTAACTCTAGAAGAAATTTACATTCTGTAATTATGCCACTAAGAATGAAAATTAAGCTTTCACCAGGTATTTTGAAATGCGGGCAGCATCATTGTCTCAATATGGCTATTTCTGAAGTATCATAATTACAAAGAGTTGTGGACATAGCATAAACATCTCTGGACTAGTCCCTTTTAGAGTTGACCCACTCTAATCAAAATTTACAGTCAATCATGAACTGCTTAAACATTACCAGTGAAAAAATAATCTAGTGTATTACATAAAGAATCCACAGGCTATTGTGTAAAGCCAAAGCACTGACAGCACACAAAACATGTTGTTTGTTGCCTCATAAATATCTATACCTGCCTGCAAAATCCCACAGGCATTTCAAATGTGCTACTTGGGAAAACAGCCATCATTCTTCTACTGCCACAGGTCCCAGCCATGTCCTTGTCACCTTCCATGGAAACTGAAAGCTAGTAACTCCAGCCAAAGAGAAGCTTCAGTCCATTGAAGTTGAGTCTACCATGAAATAGAAGAGACTTGCAGATTTGGTAGTATTCCATTACCCTATAAAGTTCTTCTATTAAGCCAACTTCATTTCTAAAACACACTCTGATTGAATGACATTCAGAGAATTTGCTGGTGAACTCCATTACTCGGGCATGTAAAGAGTCCAACAAATATACTCAACTGCCATCCCCATGTCACTTGCATAATAAAAACCTATGAACAACCCCAAATGCATGCCTACTGCACTGATCAAGGAACAGCAAGCTCGAAGTTGAGCTCAATCTAAAAACACGAGTACCTTTCCTTCTGCAAGTTGCAATCAAAGCTCTCCCTGTCCTTCCACTGACAAATATAATCTAAAGTTCAGGCCCAAAATTTCTGAGTAGTAAAGTTCTCCTACCCTACTCAAACCTCATGCTTTTGTCTCTAGTGCATTCACTAGTTCATCCACTGGAAACCAAAAGCAGACAAACAGAAAAAAAAGCACCTAGCTTTCCATGGGCCTTTAAAGCATTTCCCCTAGACTCAAGTCAACTCTGCAGTCCGTTGCAGTTACTAAAACGTGTAATCCAAAATTAGCAATTTTTGTAAACCTATTTCAAAGTCTCTAAAACTGAAATTTGATTAGTAAGGTTTCTCTGTTCTCTGAGGAACACAGGAAAAAAAGAAATGTTAACTTGCATCTACCACACTGCATTACACTATACATACCCGTGGCTCCCAAGCCAGTAGATACAATCATGAGTAAGACTGGAAAATTAGAAAGGGAATTGTCAACAGATAAGATCTTCTCAAGGACAACATTATTTTCTGCTTCTTTAAGTTTCAACTGAGCAATTGTGTGTGTATATATATATAAAACAACCCAAACAAAAAATCCCAAACATTCCAGAAGCCTTACATCTACTCACCTGCAAAAGCATGCCTTGCCAGAAAGCTTTTATTCTCTCAGCAAGGCAAGAAACATTATTTATGATGCTCCCTCCCACAAATGTGGGGAAATTCACTTATGGCTATGGACTTCATTCACAGGGATACAGATCTGTGCCAAATGATTCATGTTTACTTGGCCAACAACCAAAACTTCAGCTTATTTAGGCTGATGAATTTGTGTCCCCTTCCTCCCTCAAGGAAACCCACTCATACAGGTCAATTAGTTGTGTTAGATGTTGGGTTTTTTTATAGATACTTAAGACAAATGAAGCACATGAGACATGGGATACAAATAATAATATAGGTTCTACGTAACTGTTTGCAGCAGGGTGCGAATCAAGAAAATCAAACAGATTGATGCTATCAACTGTGACTAAACAGTTTTTCCTTTTTCTATACTGTAAGAAAAATCAAATTCTTCTTTGCAGCAATGGTCACGTTTTAGTTTATCTTTCTGCAAAACATATTCTTGGCCTGTCTGAAAGTTAAACAATTGCCTGCATTCCTGGCAAAAGATGCTTCTTTGAACTACAGGGCTTGTAGTCGACAAGAATTATATTCGTACTAAAAAAGTCAAAACAGACGACGTTCTACAGTTGTGGCTGTAAAAAGTCTGCCTTGGTTGGAAAAATTCAGCTGCTGCTTCCCTTCTGGTTACAACTTCAGAGCCAACACCCAACTTCTCTCCTTCTAAGTGCTCTGATCCAAAAGCCTGTGGTGACTTTTGCCGTTCCACTCAAACACTTATCTTTATGCATGCACAGCAGCACAGTATTCCCGAATCCCATACACCCTCTACAACATTTACTTATCCATTGGTATCAATCAGGAACATCTCCCCTTTCTCTTGAGATCAGCAGGTCTCTTCTTATGATCATCTACTGTCAGGCACTTGGCCTACTAACAGTTTCTTCAAATCTGCCCTGCTGCCTGAAGAGACACATTGAGCAATGTAACTACTGCTGTGCATACATACATTCCTGTGATACATTATGTTTAAGAGACACTTTTCCAGACTCAAAATTAACAATCCAACAGAAGCTACCTAAACAAAGGAAAAATACTAGCAACTATCTCCAAATAATTCAACTCAGCCTTATCATAATAGCGTAACAGTCATTCACTACTTTCAACGTGAATACATTGGTCATTATAACCTACAAAGTGACAGACACTCAGCCATATTCAGATTTATTACAGAGTTATGAAACTATATTTTTCCTAGCTGTGAGCTCTTAGTTACAAGCAAGCTGAAGTGAATTTCCTATGCCAGGCACCAAGGACCTCTGCAACCCCACAGCGTTATTCCTTCAGCTAAATGACTCCACATTACTGATGCAGAAACCTACCAAATAATCAAGAAATTAATCACATAGAAGATACTTGGAAACTCACTTTTACCCAGTTAATACCAACTCACTAGTCAAGTGCATGTGTAGGAAGCATTGGTACCGATACTAAACTTACAGCACATCAGCTGATGAGACTAAACTAGAAAATACTGCGTCTACTGCTATGGAGAAGTGGTAATACTCTAGGCAAGGACTGGTGCCATGCCTTCAGAAGAAGCTGACTGTATGGCTTTCGTTTAAAAAACCCTCATTGCTTGACATTGACAAGCTATCTTACCACTTTCCTTTCTTCCATTGTAAGACAGACTAGGGTGAGAACACAAATTGCCTTAAATGCTTAGATCTGCTTCCCGTCTGCAAGAGATAAAAGTACAGAATGAACTGCTTTGCTTTATTTCCTTTACTGAACAACAGACAAGTCATCTGTGGCAAGAGCACCTAATGAAAAGATTCTTTGATAGCACTGATCATATAAGAAAATAAAAAAATCTGTCCACTTCTTTTAAAGGCACAGCAGTATGACTTCTGGGCATCCACGTTTTTGACAATTCTCAGGGGGCGCTACAGAAATGCTTTCAGTAAGGTCTCCGACATGGATTTCTGTTGAAATCATCTCAGCATTTCTACTGTGCAGACAGAACATCACACAGCAGCAGTGTCAGAGTAGGATTGAGTCAAACATGCTCCGTCCCACATACTACACCTAGATAACTGACTCTCTACGGCATGGAAAACCAGCACCAACAGGGGTAGGATGGATTTTGAAGATTTGGTCAAAGCAGTTCTACCTATAGTGGTTATCCAGATGTAGTTTGCAAAAGCTTCATGCAGAGCTTCATTTAGTCTTCTGTTTAATAAGATACAGCAGTGCTGACAGGAACACCTCGCCTGAGCGTCACTATGATATTGCAGCCATTTCTGAGAGGTGTACCTTGCTACCATGTCTCACACCTTTCTCACCTTAAGACCAGATTGCTGCAGTGCACTCAATATATGGCTACACTTTAAGTTAATTCAAAAACAAAGTGGCATAGACCATCCTGACTGCAAATCTGCATCTTCCCCAATGGCAGCACTTTGGCAACAATCTCCATCATATGAGAAGTGTCAAGGAGGTTTCCGGTTTTGCACCAAAAGAGAGGGGGGTCGACCTGTACAGCATTCTATGGGTTTGAGCCTTTATGTCTGAGGGAGCATCTTTTCTTGCCACATTGTAAAAGCTGTAACTACTACTTATTTTCAACACAGATAAAGGAACATCTATTTGTGCAGCTTACTGAAGGAAGTGCTAACACAAGTTTGGATTTTATATGGACTGAAATCAAAGAAAAATGAGGAGAGGTGTTTCAGGAGGAATTTAAACATTCAATAAGCTCCTTTTTGTAGCTGCTTGACATTAAAAGTTTTATTCGTTTTTCAAGGCTACACTGGGCTGATGCTCATTAAATTCAGAAATCAGCCAAGTAACTACACCAGCCATAGAGCTTCTGCAGGAGACAGCCACTTTAGCACTTCCCACACTAGCTATGGTGACTAAAAGTTCTCAGAGTAAAGTTGTTTTTTTTTAACAAAAACAAAAGGGAGAGAACTCCAGAAAAATATTCAAGTCTATAGAAATTTCTGGAAACTCAAAGGTAGTAGACCGTCCAATTTAAAACGGGACTCATCAAGTCATTCAAAACAAAAGGGACTCCAACAGCTTGAACCAAGAGGCTACAAGTGTTCCCCAACCAGCTTGCATATTATTAGCTAATGCGTTCAAATAACTAAGAGGTTTAGCATTGCTTCAGAAAATGCCAGAGATGACCACAGCACAAGCTGTAACTGCAGGGTTTTTGCAAGCACAGATAACCTGTAGGCTTTGAGTCTTCTTCACATCATTCACCCATCCAGTTCAAACACGAGCATGGGGCAAGAGAAGAGCAATAGCCCATAAAATTGTAACGTTATGAAGACCTGCAATGAGTAAACTGGACCAGTGTTGGAAAATCCTTAACGTTCTCTCTCAAATACCACTTAAAGATAAAATACACCAAAATTAACTCTTGGGACGGTAGAGGGAAACCCTTCAGCCTGCGGAGCAGTCTTCAGCAATATATGCCAAAGAACTACTTCTTTTCCTATTCCCCACGAAAAAGATCAAAGTACACAAACCATCACTGCTTTGTGATACCTACAAGGCCCTACGAAGTTAACAGATGAAGTGATACCAACTTCCAGGGATAGGATGCACACAGGCAAGGAACATACTCCATAACCCATAAGGGTTTCCACAGCTGTGTAAATAGGTAAACAAGATGGTTACAATATTGCTAAGAAATACAAAAGGTGAATCAAGTGATAATACAATAGGGATCACCTCCAGGAAGCAGTGTAGGGAAGAGGAAATGCGGTAAACAGTGATGGAACAAGAAGAAAAGGTTCAGAATAAACCCCAGTATGTCTCGCAAGAAAAAAAAAAAATCCAAAAAATTACAAACAAGATGTGGGGGCCACAGCAAAATAATTAGTCAAATTATCATTTGACAGGTTCCATTGGCAGGCCTCACTCTTTTATTATTTTTCTGCTCAACTACCCCAATAGCATGAATAAAGAAAAAAAATAGTTTGGCAGTGTACAGCAGACAGCTGTTTTATTCCTTTTCAGACTGTAAGGCATGACTTTGGGGCACTACAGCATGAGACACTTTTCACTAGCGCACATGGTCATTAGCTAACCCCGTTAGCGCAATTTTTTTTTCAAGTTTAGGCACAAGGAAAGCTGTTCACCCAGCAGCAGTCAGAAAGCTGGACAGGGCTAGGATCAGCGACGGCCAGACACATAACACTCAGCAGGCTTCTGGAAGGGAGTGAGCTTCCTCTCTCCAGCAAGGAGAGCAGGATGGGCGGCTTCCAGTTTCAGAAACCAATTAGGCAGAAACTGCTATCAAAGCAATAGAGAGGGCCCTACCCTGAGTTGAGAAACAGAAGGTGGCATTATCTCTATAGTTTTGCCAGTTTCAACAGCCCCGCTCATTCCTTCTCACTGAAGTTGCCCAGGGTACTCTTTTCCAAGGCTCTTCCTACACACCTATCTAGACGTCACACAGTATTAAACTGTCACCTAGATGCGACATGCTACCTAAAAAGCAGTCACTTTTATGTCCTTGCTTGTGGAGCGGCTACTAACTGAGCAACAAACCCCCAGACTTTATTCCTTCATGAACCACTTTGTAAAGAGATGTTACACTAACAAAAGGTGCATCACGCCCAAGTGCCAGCAGTAGTATCATGTGTGAACAGGACACAACAATGTATGTTTACCAAGCTATTGTGCTTTGGGGAAATTATACAGTAAAAAATCCAGTGAATCTAAGAAGAAAAGAAGAACTTCACCAAAAACCAAGTTTGGCACCACTGTAACATTCTTCCAGAGAGTCCAAAATGAATTATTACAAGATTGTCCTTTAGATTTTGCAACCAAGAGTATGAGTACAACATCAGAATTAGCTAAAGCAAGTAAAACTGCCTTCCTCACCCTCCAAGTTAACAAATTCTGCATAAACAATTACAGAGCCATGACACTCACGCATGGAGCAAAAAACTCTTCACGGCAAGCGTTAGCCATGACATTATTTACTGCAGACCAACAAGATAGTTGGCTACAGTTACAATAAGCACTGCTGTCTACAAGGACTTGGTGTTACTTGAAACAGTTATTTTCCAGAAGCTCAGGGAAGAAAAAATAATAACAGTAATAACAATAAAATCAATTCCACTGTCATTAGATGAAAATTCTCAAACCGTAAACTTCGAGACTTCTATTTTTATACAGATATTTTTAGTCATGTGTTGCATGACTACCCTTTATATTTCAGGATAATTCTTGTCCCATTTGAGAAACAATGTACATCTGGAAGCAATGCAAGAACAACTAGGTGAAGAACAAAAGAAAGCTTCAAGCTCATGCCACTTCTCTTATACTATAACCAGCAGACTGACAGTATCAGCAAGTGAAAAACTGGAAGCTCAGCTCCCTCCTCTTGAGGAACAGACTCAACACAAGGAGCATACACACTTTTTTTTTTGTGCACGGAAAGCCTACAAAAGCAGCAATGCAGACTTCCACGTAGAATAACCTACTTGAGAATTACTTCAATGTAGAAATCCATATGGTGAGGTAGAAAGAATGGTGGAGTGATTTCAAAACCAACAAAATATAAATAGAGAAACAAAAAATAGATTTCAGAAGGTTCTCTTGATGCTGACATGGCTTGAAAGAGATACAAGAAGGCCACAGGGTTCCTACTCTTGCAGAGATGTTAAAAACACTTGTAACGTCTATTACAGAGCAACAAGAGCAGCATGCACGAGAAGTCATCTTTCCCAACAGCGAGAGAAGAGGCAGCTGTTGGTAATCTCCCATTCTTTCATTCAAGGCTCAGGCTTTCTTACCAACTTCTGAGAACAGTCTCATAAATTAAGTCTAATAAATTACGCAGGGAAGAAGTGAAAAAAAAAAAAATCCTTGCTCACTCTCTCCCAATATACTTTGGGGAGAAGCGCAACAATCATATGGTTCTAGTACTGCTCTTTCCAGGTGACACAAGGATCAGCAAGCCCTCCTCCCCCACTTCATCAATCCTTTCCTCATCACTTGGATCCATCCTTCATAGATAACTGTTGCAGTGCTTAGCCAGGAGCAGTAATAACTGCAGAGACCCCAGAGTAAGAGTGACTTCATCATTCAATTTTGCCTCGACTCCAGGCTTACAAATAAAAGCAAAAAGGCTGACATCAAACAAGTCAGGTTTTGGTCCCTGATGACTTGGAAAAATATCTGCACCAAGATAGAGGTACTAAAGATGTCCAAGTGACTCAGAGGATACCAGTCCAACAATTTTCACCTACCCCACAAAGACTCTTTTGTCTCAGCTTTCACTCAGAAGAGCTCAGAATGTAACTAAGTATCAGTCTGTAAATATATAGCAAAATGAAAGAGCCAAGCAAATTCACCACGAGTGCTTGGGGGAAAAAATAATAATAATAATAATAAAAAAAAAATCACTTAACACTAGTAATCGATAACTTGCTACATCATGACATAAAATGCTACCAAAATGCATGAGAACGTGAAAAATATAACCCTTTTTGACACATGGAAATTTTCCTCTCTTACAAAGGAAAAAAAAAAGTTAACTTCCCGGACTGTCTCACATAGATGGATTAACTGAAAATATAAACTGCATTTCCCACAGAGTCCTTGTATGTGGTTCTCTTGCTTTGTTCTGACTTTTTTTTCCAGACAGCAGAAGGACCAGGAGCACATGACTAGAGTGACTGTGGGGGTTATCACAAGTACGTGTGCTTTATGCTACAGCCTTTGTTTCTCCCTCAGTGTTGTACACTTGGGATAGAATCATATTTGCAAACTTGTTAGTCTGCATCAGTTAGCACCCTCTTCACAGGCAAGCATCTGTCTAGTCTTTGACCTCAAATAAACGGTAAAAGAGCATCAATGACCTTTCAAGAATCAAGCTGTACAGCCTGAATAAGACAAATCTAGTTGCTGAGCATGACAGGTTTAGGTCTGACTTGGTTTAGACAGCCACCTGCAGAAATACCGATCAACAAGACCTGCTTCCTATTCCACACGCGCATAAAGTAAACCAATAAATTAAAATGGAGTCACCCACAGTTTTTCTCGACACAAATCAAGAATCCTTAATAAATGCTACTGCTGGACCTGGTCAAATATATATTCTTATGCTGCTAATATGGGTTAACTGCACCCATGTTTTTTGAAGTGCTGCAGGCATGCTGATCATGCAGATACAAGGTAGGCTACGGATCTGAGCCCAATGCTCTCTTCAAGGTTTCCACCGCAGCGGAAGACATTTCAGTGCAGAAAAACGTCAGAATTCCTGATCTGTCAAAAAGCTCACAATCTTATAGCACTTTGAAATGAAATGCATAAAATGATATGATATATATATATATATGCATGCATGTACACACAGAGCCATGTCAGGTGTGGCCGTACGCAAGTATCAAATAGATCAATTGAATGGTTAACGCATATCAAGCATTCCAGGTCCCATAAAGATACCACCCTGCACTTCCATAAGAAAAAGAAAAATATCTCTGAAAACTATGCTATTAATATGAATCTGGAAGAACAATTTAGTTGTTTATAAAAACATATTCAAATCAAGTTAAAAAATTCCCTATTATACACGCATAGCCAATCTTTAGCGACTCAGAACAGGGCCTTTTTCCATTCGCACTGTGCATTTTGTTCAGATGCAATACATATTTTTAATTCACATGAACTGGCTAATCCCACAAGATAAAATACGAAAGATGGGCACATATTAAACACAATTTCCAACACGCCTATGCAGAATAAAGCACAGGCCTCATTCTTAACAATATTCCTCTGATCAGAAAACTGGAAAAGGCACGCCAAGCTTGAAATAACGACTCCATAGGCTCACATGTCAAAATAACCATCTTCTTATCCCCTCTATTGAGCATTTTACCAGAGCCTGGAGGATATTAGAGAGGCACCTTTTGTAAGCCCCCCTCCCCCTCCCTTTTCTTTCCTTTTTTTTTTTTCTTTTTTTTTTTTTTTTTTTTTTTAAATGGGCTGGACTAAAAGGTGCTCACACCCGATCTACGAGTGCATGGAAAAAATCTTCCAAGCTCTCTCCTTCAGCGCCAGGAGTGCTCAAAAAAAAAAAAAAAAAACACATAATGAACGTGAATGTCACGGCCATACCTACGTGCCCGCAATTCGTTTCCTCCTTTCAAGGGGGGAAACAAGAAGGAAATACAGGCTTTGGGAGCTCCCAATCCACTTCACAAAAGGGGGGGGGGGGGGAGGGGGAGGAAGTAAGGGAGGCTTTTTAATTAGCCAAAAGGCCGTGATCAGAGGCTAAGGAAAAGGACAAACCAACCGGCATTTTTTTTTTTGTCCAACAGGCCCCAAACGAAGCGGCGGCGTGCGCCTATTCAAGGTTAATGGTGGGGGGGAGGGAAGGGGAGAGAAAGGGAGCTGCCTCCGCCGGGGCCGGGCTCCCGCCCGCCGCCTCGGTGGAGGGAGCGGGGAGGGGGAAAGCCCCTGGCAGGGCCAGACAGACAGGCAGACACCCCCGCGCAGGGCGGCAGGATACTCACGGCTAACTTTCATGCTGCCGAAGGCCGAGGGCTGCTGCACCGGCTTGCAGCTCTCCGCGAAGGAGGTGGTCCTGGGCCGCCCGGACATGGTCTCCCGCTCTGGCCCCGATCACCTCTTCTCTCTCCTCTCTCTTTCTCTGTCTTTCTGGCCTTCCCCCCCCCCCCGCTCCGCCTCGGCGGGCCCCTCTGCCGCTCCCTCAGCTGGAGGAGACGGGCGGGACGCGCCACATGAAACGCCGGGCTCCCCCCTCTCCCCCCCCCCCGGGGAAGCCCCCTCCCCTCTCGGTCTCTGTCGCGCTCTTCGCCCGGCTGCTGCTGCTTCTTCTTTCCTCCTCACGCCGCCCGTTCCTCACAAAACCATCCTTCCCGGCAGCGCCGGTGGGTCCCAGAGCCGCCTCCGCCCCGTCCGCAGCCCCCCCGCCCCGGCGCCGCTCCCGCTCCTGCCCCCGGCCGCGATGGCGGGGGGTGTGCTAGGCCTCGCTGCCCCCTCCCTGGGCGCTAGTCACATGGGGCGGAGGCTGACGGCCCGGCTCCTCTGATCCCGTTGCCCGTTTTTTTTTTTCTCCTTGTTCTTTTTTTTTCTTCTTTTTCTTCCTCCTCTTCCTTCTCCCTCCCCTCTTCTCTCCTTCCCCCTCGCCTCTGAGGGAGGCGGCAGGGAGCGGGACTATTTTTCCTCCCCCGGCGGAGGGATCTCGGGGCTCCCGGATCCGCCGACAGGAGGTGATGCGGACACTCGCAAGGGGATCCGGCAGAGGCGGTGGGATCCGCGGCGGGCGGAGTAGGAGTGAGGCGGTCCGGGCGGCCTCGCTCGCTCGCGCTCTCTCTCTCTCTCTCTCTCTCGCTGAGGGCTTCTCAGTACAGCGCTGAGGCGGCGGCTCCGGCGCGGCTCCTCATTCCGCCCGCAGGGGCAGCTGGCGGCGGCTCAGGCTGGAGAGGCTGCACTGCGGGCGGCGGCCGGCGGCGGCGGCGCAGGCCATGACGGCAGCGGCGGCTCCTCCTCAACCGGCTTCAGAGCGCGGGCGGCGGCGGTTGTTGCTGTTGCTTCCCCGGGCGCCCAAGGAACATGGGACTCGCCCGCCCGGCTGAAGCCTCCTGCCGCTCCCTCCCGGCGCCGGCTGCCTCCCGCCGGGCCCCCCTCCCCGTTTCTGCTCGATCGGTCCCTTTGTCCCTGCTGCTGCCTCTCCGCTGCGTGCCGGGCTCCTGCCGCTGCGCTCTGTGCGTGCGCCCAAGCCGCGCAGCCGCCTATGCCCGTCGCCGCCCTACGCTGCGGAACGGCCCTAAACACCTTCTGTGAATAGCCAGCCGAAGAGCCCGGCGCACTCGCCAGCACCCCCCCCAGCTCGAGACCCTGACGGAAACTCCCGAGCCGCCTCGGGACCAATCCCGTGTTCCTTACGGAAACGCCCGTAACGGGTCGTAGCCAATCGCGGGCTCAGCCGAATCTCCCCGAAGTGCAACGAGGGCCCAATCGGAAAGCGCCGCCGCCGCCCTAGCAGCGCGGTCGGCGAGCCAATGGGAAGGCAGCCCTCTCTTCCGGATATTGCCGGACCAACCCGAAGAGAGACGAAGCGGGGTAGCCAATCGGAGGCTGCGCTGCCCCTGTCACACCGCCCAGGGACGGCTTCAAGCGCAGCCCGAGGCGGAGAACGGGGGCGGGCCGCCATTGGCTTTCCCCCGGCCAGAACACTCCGATTGGCTGGCGGCGATGAGGCGGCCCAAAGACGCAAGCCGGCTCTCCGCCGCCGCCCAATCCCGAAGCCCCGGACCGTTGGGGCACGGCCGCTCACCTTTATGACCTCACCGGGCGCCGGCGTAGGGGGAGGGGGGCGCGCATGCTCAGTGCGGCACGAAGGGCGTGCCCGAGGGCACAGGGTGGTGGCCGCTGCCCTGTGGGCACGGGCACGCCCTTCGCGCCTGAGGGGCGAGGGCGGGGGGTGGCTCCGAGGCCTGTCGCACCGCCGGGGAAAGAAGCTCCGAAATAATGGGGGGTTTTGGCCTAAAACCGTCAGAGCCCGAGGGCAGGGTCTCAGTCCCGCGTGGAGGCGATGGGCATCGAACCAGCCGCGGTGACAGCGTGCGGTGTTGTCACCCTGTGAGGCCTATGGTACGGTTGGTGGGGAAGACCTGGCAGCCGCAGGGAATGCGGTGGCAAGCGGTGTGGTGAGGTGGTTTGTTAAAAGAGAATAGGATAAGTGTACGCTGGAAGTCACCAAGGTGGGACGTGGCATGATGGTAAACCCGTTTTGCAGAAACTGAGCCGAGGGATGGGGACAAAAAAAGATCAAGACTCTTAGAAAGTTCCCCCGATTCATCTGTTATCAGCAAGACCTCATAGGAAACACAATTTGTATTAGAGCCGCTAAAATGGCCCTTGTATCCGCATTTCGGTGCCACCATGAGTGGATTGAGCTTGGCCGGAGTCCCAGGCACTGTTCTGGAAGAGCTTGTACTTCTTCCGGGCTCTGAAGCATCCCTGGGGGCATCAGTTCCCAGCCCTGGCAAAGCAGGCGCTGGAGTGCTGCTCCCTGCTGTGACCTCAGTAAAATTACGTGGCAGACCTCAGCAAAAATTGAGCACCGCTTGCTTATGCCATTAAAAAAAGAAGTGTTCTTGCCAGAATAGTTTATACCGCAAACAAAATAACTTGGACTAGCAGAAGCACTTTTTGCCAGTGTTAAAATCTAGCTAAGAGCTGCTGTTTTCAAGGCATCAAAATATTGCCAGATTTACTTTTTACTTTTTTTCCAGTCCTGTTCTGAACGATGTTGCTATGTGAGGAAACAAAGACCTGGCCAAAGGCAGCTAAAATTTATCCTTTACAAGAGCCGTTTTCAAAGCAGAAAACAAACCCGGTCTCTCACAATGGTCCTGTTCAGCAGTTTGCTGGCCCCGGGGTGCTCGGTTTGCTGAAATCCTTTTTTCCTGCCTGATAAATGGTGAATAGTTTTACCTACTGCGAAGGACCGGGGGTTGTTTAAGGCTTGATTCTTCATGAGCTACCTGTGCAGCTCTGTACGGCTGGAAACCTGTCAGTTGAGAGTGGTGTGCCCTAACAAGGACTATAAGAGGCAGTCTGAAATCACAGTACTGGAGTGGTGCTACCCCTAAACCACCCTATCATACTCATCATCCCAGCCCCCCTCTGAGACACCACTGTATCAAACGTTGCTGAGACACAGTCTCAATAAATCGCCAACCATGAATATGACATTTCTCTCCACTTTTGGTGGAGCTGTTGACCCCAGCTACGACCATTTATCAAAAATTAGGGCTACAGATTGGAATAGTTCTCTGAAGAGTGATATTACATAAAAAGAAAAAGTAAATATGCAACTAGGCAGTGTCCAGCTCTCCTCTACCTGAAATGCACCACCAGATATTGCAGTCATGAGCTTGAAATTATTTTTTTTGGCCTCGGGCACCAAAATGCCAGCGCAAATTGCATTTTCTTGTTTTCTGATGAAGTTCTTTCAGAAGACTTCATAAACAGTACTTAAAAGAGACAGCCAAGCTTTGTTACTTGAAAAAGTTGGTGGTCTGAAAAGTAGCAGGTGGCAGAGGGTGAGTTCTTTCCTTTAGCATTTGTTGCTACTCATCATGGTAGTAAATAAAAATCAGGCCAATGCATAATTTACACTGTGTTCATTTGAAAAATGTCCCTTAAAGCTTTATAACGAGTCTACAACTTGATAATAAAAATGGAAAATCAACTTCGTTCACTTATGGAGAACAAGGCTCCCTTAGGAAAACAACTTCATGCTTGTCCTCCTGTATATGGTATAGCCCTAAAATCACCCAGTTTCCTCTTCCGTACCAAAACAATCCATATCAAACCCAAAACTCTTAGTTACTGCTAATCTCGCTTTTCTGATTACCAAGCCAATTCATCCACTAGGGGAACGCACATTACAAAAATCCCAGCTGCTCTATTTCCTATTAGGCAATCCTGTCCACATTTCCAAGTAATAATTAACCAACCAGCTCTCCAAAGCCTGTCCATTTAAGCCGTAGCGTCTTCTCACCTACCAGGAAACCACACAAGTGTGCTTAAAGGAGGATTATTATGTTTTTGAAGGGATGAGAAACTATAAAGCATTTCCAATTTCTGTTAATCTTTTCACAGATTCTTTCCTTGGCTAAGACTACTCTCAGAAAACCTTAAACACACGATAAGGGCATCTGTTAAGCTTTTGTCCTCAATTTCAAAAATGGACTGATAATTAAAGTCATTTGGGAGAGTCATGAGTGAGATAGTTGCTTTTTTAGACTGAAAGATTCTCTTTTGACAACATTGCAAAGTTCATATTTATTTTTGGCCCCTTGGCTGATGAAATGACCTCCCTCTAGAATCTGCAAATATAAATAGAATTGACGTTTTAATGATCAGTTTTCACAAGCAAATATAATCCAGCATCTCAAGCATTAATATTGTTCCAAATCTGGATGGAAGGGGCAGTTTTACAGCTGCTGTGTTTCTGTAACATCAAGTTCCCAGGGAGGCTGCCTGAAAATACAAAGCATCCGATAGAAATTACTGAAGTGTTATCTCTCTGAAATGCCATAAGGTGGCAGTGAATTGGAAAATTGGTGCTATTTCTGGGTAGAACAAATCTTTAAGGAGCTCAGTAGAAGAGGAGGGGAGGCCTTTTTTGTTTGTTCAGGGGTTTTCAGTTTTCTGTTTACATTTCATATATCACCACAAACTTCAATCATCTTTAATCGGACGCTGAATAGGTATGCTCCAACATGCACCAGTAGACATGTTCCTGCACAGGGAACTTCTGCTTTTTCTTTCTCCATCGCTTCCTTGTCAGGTGAGCAGCAGCAAGACTTTCTGTTTGCTTACCTTGCAGCTCTTACTGGGTCATTCCACCAGAAGCCACAGTGAGAGGGCTACCTCCGCTAGCCTGATAAGGATGCAATCATTCAAGGCTGTTTTGAACTTTGTTACGCTAGTGAATCAAAACGATATTAATGGATCTACCAATCTTGCGTCTAATTCCTTAATATTGCCAAGGGGATTATCCACAGAACAATTTAGTGAGATATTGTAATGGCTTGTCTCTTGTTTGATTGGCATGAGCAAACTCAGTGGTTATGGTTGAACTTTAACTTTTCTCTTTTTTTCCAGTGGAAAATCAGAGATTGTAACAGTAACAAATTTACCAACTGCCCAGGCATTAATGATTAGACAATAAATCCTGAAAAGTGTTTTTGATTTTTGTCCCAGAACAAAATCTAAAGGAATCTATGTTTAGAACATACCAGTTGAATTTATTTTTCTGAGCAGGACAGAAGTTTTTAATCCTGAGAACCCGGCATTTTGCAATGATTTCCTGTCACAAAATATGTCATCACCAACAATTGCTTCAGAGAGCAGCTGATGTTTTGCTGATCTGAGTGTGCGTGGGTGCACCGAGGCCTCGCAAGACTCCAGGTAAGTTTGCCAAAACCGATAGAGCCAAGTGGTCCGAACAGTTTAATGTAACAGGAGCTATGCAGAACTTCCGTTTCCCGGTTTTGCAGCACAGTCAAACAAGCAGAGACACCGAATACAGGTTCATAGCAACATTGCAACACACAGAAAACATCAGTGACTCACTAAGCAGGCAAACGTGTCTTTCTGTGGGAGTCCTCCCTGCTGATGTTCCATACAGGTTTAAGGTTGGTCTTATCCACTGGCTCTTGAAAGAGGCATCAGGTTTCCCACTGTGCCAGGAGAACATCTTGTTCAGTTGGACAGTTTCCCTTGCTCCAGCATTTGTATGACCTCACCTTCTTCATAAATAACCCTGGAAAACCAATGTCCAGAGCCAGAGAAGCTCTGTCAGTCTAATAAGCCTTTGACAAGTCTTCTAGACGTTTTCTGGAAAGCAAAAATTATGCCCATTTCCTCAGGAGTTTTAGAGGGTTCAAATCTAGAAAATTTTTTGGCTCGTCTGTGTGTATTACCTCCCTCACATTAGATTCAGTCAAGCAGCCCAAGAATGACATCCGTTTGCTTTCTATTTGTGTTTTCCCGTGTTGTCAGCAGCTCTGTCTGTTTCTGTAAAGGGGATACCAGGGAGCAGATGGGTCATTCTCACAGCAAGAAATTAAAACGATCCCATTGCCCAGAGTTTACTGGGGCTCTCTCTACACCACAGTATTGGTGGAAGGCCCCATGAATGTCCCATGCTCACTATTTCCCTGCCTCCCCAATCAACTTCCAAACTCGCTGTTGAGGAGACTTTCAAAATAAAGAGAGTTAAAGCCAGCCTGATCCCTGAGCTCTTCAGTCCATTCAAGAAAATCTTCTAGGGCTAGGAAGCTTAAACTTGAGACAGGGGATTAGGACCACTCTTTAACTGGGTCTTAGTAGACATACCAAGAGAGGGAGAGGCATGGGAGAAGACCCGGGCTGGGTTTCCAAGTCATCACAGTGACCTAGAAGCTGTACAAGGAGCC
Organism: Numenius arquata; assembly: GCF_964106895.1. Lineage (NCBI taxonomy): Eukaryota > Metazoa > Chordata > Aves > Charadriiformes > Scolopacidae > Numenius > Numenius arquata. The sequence continues at coordinate 12,536,570 of NC_133576.1, read as the reverse complement.
AAGCACAATGGCCAACAAAGAAGATTTTTCTCCGCTTCCTCCTTCAGACAGCTGCGGGATGTTGCACCAGGGTGTTGAGTTTTACTGCGCCTTCTCACAAATGCAGGAAGAGGATTCGCTAGTTCCTATTGAAATAGTTTTCGGAAAGAGAGCATTGCATACGGTGCAGGGTGCCAACAGAAGGAGAAAGGGCCATTGGGAATAGACATCTGCATCACCAAAGAAGCAAAGAAAGCAGTGACGTGCCAGTGGGGCCTGCCTGGGATGCAGTCCTTGCTGCAAGGGCTCCCTGCAGACCAAAATTACCATCCTTAGCTGCAATGAAATGCTCATCAAGCTCTTGCTATCGCAGCTGCTTTTACCCTGGCTGAAAATAACTGCATGGGTACAGGTCTCCCCAGGACAGCCAGCTCCCCTGGAGGAGGAAGGAGACGATAGTGCTTGGTGGGTTAGAGCCATTTCTGATATCCACAGGGCAAACTATGGGAAGTATAATACGCTCAGGTCTGCACGGAGTCAGGATTGCTCTGCAATGTACAGCAACGTATAGCAAAATGGTTGAATAGAGTTATGAAACTTTGGTCGTTCTGCGTGCATCAGCCACAGCAGTGAACTTGCGCTGTTGTTGTATGTCCTACCTGTGAACTGAGGGTCTTTAGTTTGCAGCTGGGAATTAAAGGTGGCGATTCTCCTCAGAACCTGGGAGAAAACACACAGTTAATTATGAAGTGGCCAAAAACATTAACAGTATTTTCATTTCGCTGATTGAGTTTTTGCCAAGCACTCTAATTGATTTAATGATCCCTGTCCCTGGCTGCTCACTAATCACCATCGTACACTACTTCCTTCATCTTTGGCTTGCAAACGGTTACTAATTGTTGCTGCATATTGCATTGTACATCTGGTGTTGACAGCTGTCCTTGCCCTGAAATGGAGAGACAGCTGTTTTTAAAAGGAGAGTGCTCTCCGAAATCTCTACAACATCTGGGAAAATGTGGCATTGAAAATAAGTTATCTAATATAAAAATTTAGCAAATATGCGGACAGGCTAGAAGGTCTGCAAACACAAAGCTTGAAAGTAGGTATAGGAATCAGAACAGAAAAGACTGTGTCTTTAAAGCATGAGATCATGTCTTTAAAACACGAGTCCTGGGTGTTTCCCATTAGAAATGCCTATTTCCCCTAATTCCCTGTTGACTGCTTGACATGGCAAAATCTTTTACAGTCTGCACAACAGAGCACACCTCCTAATTTGATCAGCCTAACAGCCCATGTTGCTTTTGCTTCAGCGTATTAGACATAATTCAAAAGCCTTTCTACAAGGCAGGATCCAGGATCTGGCAGCAAGATCTAACTGGCTGGAGACAAGAAACCAGTAGCATGAAAGCACCAAAAAAGCCCTAGAAATCAATGGAAACAATTGCATTCCTTTATAAAAAAAAAATCTTTTCCAGAATCTCATTTCCTCCTGAACATTTTGTGACCATGATTGTTACAAGCAACCTGTTTTATTTTTTTTTCCTCCCGGTTTATTTTGTATATTTAACAGCACTGAGCGTACAGTCCATTGTTTTGCTAATGGTCAGCAAGGCTTATCTCGCTTATCTCCCCATCTCGCCCGGCTGCTATCGCTCACATGCTGTTCTGCAAGACTTGGATGAGCACTCCTCTCAGGCCCTTGGAGAGGCTGCGAGCCAGCAGCAAGAGCAAAGCTGAACTCAACAGGCAACAATGAGTAGGCATGTAAGGACACGGAAAGGAAATGGGTGAGCTGAAACAAGGTTAGCGTGATTGGAGTAGCAGTCACTCCAAATGACCCCTAAGAAAAAAGCCTACGAGCAGTAAAAGTCTGGTAGGATTAACAACGCCTTTTTATAAAGGAGTCATTTCAGGACATCTGACTTAAGGGAAGTGCTACATTTATTTATTTTTAATTGGACTGGATTTAAGCCATATCAAGCTGATGATGCCGTTCTGAGTTCAAAAGGATATTCTCTTTGCCTCATAGCATGAGAGCAAGGGGACAATGCAATTAACGGGAAAGGTGGCACTTTCAAAAGCAGTAGAAGGAAATATTTTTAAATTAAGCAGTTATTTTATATGTCGGGTACTTAAAGTAGGAGTTTTTTCTAGTCACTGAAAGGTGAGAAACTTCTCCAGGAGATCATCCTAGCTCTCAAGTGGAGTTGCTCTTAAACTTCACCTAGAGGAGCCTCTCTTTTCTCCACACCTATGGAAGGATCCTAGAAAGACCTGCCTAGTAAGTGGGCTCTGGGGTGACAAGCCTCCTACTAGGCGACAGGAAGACAGTTATATTTCTAACTGGACTCCGAAAGTCACTGGTGCAGGACATCACTGATGGGCAAGTACCTGGATAATACTGACCCCTGAAGTAGATAGTGCTAAAACTTTTTTTGGTAAGTGGTATGAAACATGCAGTTTGAATTCAAATCACACTCTAAGTGTGGAAGTACGGGAAGGTTTATAAAACACTCTGAAACATCTTACCTTGACCACAATCAGGAACAAGATATTGGACTAGAAACCAGGAACTGAACTGTTTGATAGTCAAGGATCATCTCCTCGAAGCTCAAGAGTGGTTCATCTTGACAAGAGGAAAATCAAGCAAAGGTGGCAGGAGGCATGGCATGGATGAACAAGGAGCTCCTGACTAAACTCTAAGATAAAAAGGAAATGTACAAAAGGTGGAAGCAGGGGTAGGTGACCCAGGAGGAAGCCTTACTGGTGAGAGTGTCCTTAGGCAATGCCAGGCCCCTTAGCGAGGGGCCCAAAAGTGCTGAGGGAGCTGACTATTGTCATTGCAAGGCCACTCTTTGAAAGATCATGGCAGTCAGGAGAGTTTCCTGAGGCCTGGAAGAAAGCAAAGGTCACTCCTATCTTCACAAAGGAGGATCTTGAAAAAAGCAAGAAATCATGGAAACCATTTCCAGATACATGAAGAACAAGGAGGTGGCTGAGTATAGTCAGCATGGATTTACAAAGGGGGAATTAGGCTTAACCAACCTGGCAGCCTTCCACAGCAAGATGACTAGCTTGGTGAATGAGAGGAGAGCAATAGATGTTGTTTGCCTTGACTTTAGTAAGGCTTTTGACACTGTCTCCCATAGCATCCCCATAGACAAGCTGAGAAAGTATGGGTTAGGTAAGTGGACAATGAGGTGGATCAAAAAATGGCTGAATGGCTGGACCCAGAGCATCGTGATCGGTGGCACAAAGTCCAGCTAGAGGCCAGTCACTAGTGCTATATCCTGTTACTAGGTCTTGTACTGTTTAACATCTTCATTAATGATCTGGATGACAGGGCAGAGTACACCTTTGGCAAATTTACAGATTATACAAAGCTGTGAGGAGCTGATACACCAGATGGTGTGCTGCTGTCCAGAGCGACCTGGACAGGCTGGGGAATTGGGCAGAGAGGAATCTCATGAAGTTCAACAAAACTAAATGCAAAGTCCTGCACCTGGGGAGGAATGACCCCATGCATCAGTACATGCTGGGGGCTCTGCAGAGAAGGACCTGAGGGATTCTGGTGGACATCAAGCTGGCCATGAGCCAGCAGCGTGCTCTCTCAGCAAAGACAGCCAGCAACATCCTGGGCTGCATTAGGAAAAGCATCGCCAGCAGGTCAAGAGAAGTGATCTTTCCCCTCTACTCAGCAGTGGTGAGGCCACATATGGAGTTCTGTGCCCTGTTCTGGGCTCCCCAGTACAAGCAAGACTTGGACTTACTGGAGTGAGTCCAGCAAAGGCCCATGAAGATTATTAAGGGCCTGGAACATCTCTCATGTGAAGAAAGACACAGAGAGCTGGGACTGTTTAGCCTAGAGAAGAAAAGGCTCAGGAGGAATCTCGTCAGTGTGTATAAATAGCAGACAGGAGGGAAGGAAGAAGAGGGAGATAGGTGCCCACTGAGAGGACAAAAAGCTGTAGGCACTATTTAAAACACATGAAACTCCACTTGAACACAAGAAAACACTCTTTTTTCTTTGGGGGTGGTCAAAGAATGGAGCAGGTTGGCCAGAGAGGTTATGGAGTCTCAGTCTCTGGAAACATACAAAACCTGACTGGACATGGTCCTGAATAACCAGCTCTAGCTGACCCTCCTTGAGCAAGAGTGGTTGGAGAAGATGATCTCCAAAGGTTCCTTCCATCCTTCACAGTCTGTGATCCACTACAGCAGTTCCTGGTGTTCTGTACGCTGTCGGTTCTTATGCATTTCACTGATTTTTCCCTGAGGTAATCATAGACATTACTGGTGTAATTAATAGCACTGAATGCATATACCTCTGAGGATGAGTTGGTTATGGAAAAACCTGAACTTAATAAAATAGTCAGAGGAGTTGTAAACACACAAAATACAGGAACTGGGAATCATCATTCATGACTGTGAGGCTCTGTACACGTGTTTTTAGTATAATAAGCAAGGTGTGGGGAGATGGAGGCTGACAGAGCACACAGGGCAGGTCAGACAAGAAGTGAGAGATAAGTGACTTATGGCAGCCAGTGCTGAGCGCAGTGCATAAGCATTTCAGTTTTATTTCTCAGTCTATGGCAATCGATCTAACTTGGGCTGGGCTATTTGTATGGTGGTGGTAAAATTAAAGCCCTAACACTGTGTCAAAACAGGGCACCAAGCAGGGACAGTTAAATCAGAGGCAGTATTTTCAAGCTGAGCACCCAGAAAATGGAGAAAACACAATTAATGACCACCTGGGAGAAGTCTGTTTTAAATTACCACCCAGGAACTCTGAAGTGAAGGCAGTTCTCCAGGGCAGCAGTCTGCAAGCTGAACCATGAGCACATCCTTTTTCCAGCTGTGTTCCCAGTCTCCTCCACAGTATGGTCCCGGTATATTTTATGCACTGAGGCAGGATCCCATTAAGAACAAGTATGCAATCATGTCATTAGCATCTGTCTTGCAAGAGAAGATTAGAGAAACATTTGTCAAGAATGGTCTAGGAATAATTGGTCCTGCCTTGGGGGAAAGAGATGGACTGGAGTCCCCAGACGGCTCCTTGAGGTCTCTTCCAGGCCTGTTTTCCACAAAGTCATACATGCCAAAATTAAGCCAAATTAAATTTGCATAACTTATTTTATTTCTGGCCTTCCCTAACTTCTGAATGCTTCATTTCAGAGCCTTTTTGGCACAGATTACAGTGTGCTGCTTTTTAAGATCCTGGTTGGTTTGTTTTAAAGCCAACGCAACCTAGCAAGGATGCCATGATATGCACATCCACGAGGTTCATTAACAACCTTGTAACAGATTCAGCACAGGGACCTCTTCCAGGGACTTGCAGAGGCAACCCAGGTGACTCTGCCCTCTCCAACTAATGAAGGTATGGGTGGCAGTAGGAAGAGATCTCTGTGCTGCTGGCCAGCATCAGAGGCTTGCCTTTCAAATCCCCATGCTGGCAGCAGATGAGATGAGAGTCTCAGGACACCTGGGTTCCCTCACAAACTCTGGAGGGTAACATGAAGCCACCAGAAGCTTTTTGCTTGTTTCCACCCATGATTTCTCCAGTCTCACTTTTTCCAGACCCTTGAAAACAAACAGCTCCTTCACTACCTCCTCTGCTCCCTGCCCCACGATTGTCAAGTCAGGTTCTCTCCTCTCCCCGCTCTTGTCCTCTAACCAGGACACCACCTCAAGTCACACCCATACCCTACCTCTGTCCCCCTCCCACTCTTAGTCACCTGGCTTGTCCTGTCATCACACATTTTTTTCACCTCTGCTCTTTCCCCTACTCCCTTCCCTTATTTTTGCCCAACAGCTGCTCTCCAACCCTGAATCCTTGGTGGTTTAATCCTTCTCTCCATCCTCATTCCTTGTTGATTCAGAAAATGAAGCACACTCCTCTGCCCCAGTCACACTATCTTTCCCTCTTCCACTGCCTCCTCCCCCAGCCATTCCAGTCACAACAGGTTCTTCCACTAAATTTACCTCTTTCCTCCCACAATTGGCTTTCACAACCACTTCTTCTGTCATGTTTCTTCATTGCCAGGATGGTGGTCATCATCTTTATGAGAGAAACCCCGCTTTGCTCTCAGCTCAATGCACCATCCCACAACAGAAACTGCAATGACTCGCAGGTGAGGTGGGCTTGGCCATCACCTGTGGACAGCCCAGGTGTAGGGTGCTCTAGAAGCTGCAAGGAGATGGAGCATACTCAGTCAGGGTGAAGTTTCCAGGGATGATTTGCAGATAGCCTTTTGTCCACTCTATGCTAAGAAGCCTCCACAGATCTGTGCGGCCTGTGATTTTTCAAAGTCATAAACTCTGGTCCAGTTTGGATGGCTTTTGTCAAGACCAATAGAAACTAGAGTTCCAATCTGTATAATGTGAGGGAGATGAGATGAAGTGTCTCGGACAAAAAACTAACAGACATGCTTGAAATGGGAAAAAATGCATTTTTGTCAGCCTTGTTCTTGAAAATGACCTGCTGAATCACTTTTATTTTAACTTTCCAGAATGCTCAGCATGAAGATTTTTGTATAATGCTTAAGCTTTAAGAAAATGATAAGAAAGTGAGTCCAAGATATTTTTATGGGAAAAGCTGTGTGGCCTTAATATGCAGGGGATATTATGCATCCCTATGCACAGGGGTGTTAACTGTTAAGTAATACAGTCATAAAGTATTTCACTTGCTTTCATTATTGTTTTTCTCCTTTCCATTCTCACCAATTATCAAAATCTGCTAATTGCTGCATACTTTGGACTTCTAACACTTAACTCTTCGCTGGAGATCCTTTTGCTGCAGGACAAACTCCTCATTATCTTGAACATCCCCTGAATTAATTGATTCCGTTGGTTATTGCAGAGTCATTAAAATAGTGGTATTAAACTGGAGACTTAAATCATAGGCAGTGTTAAAGGAGCAATCGGCTTGAGCAGCTGAATTAGTCTGAGCAACATCCTTCCCAGCACAGTGTCATAGACTTCTCTCACACTGGCCACTTTGTTTTGCAAAGGTGGTATTCAGGTTTATTAAATGAATTGATGTCACCCTGGGCTTGGGCATGCTTTCTGAGCTGCTGGAAAATGCCACAAGGTTTATGTTACAGGTGGTAGGGTAGTTATTGCTGCCTAAATGGCATGAGCAATCAATGTCTTATATCTGTTTTGGTCAGCCCAGCGTTTCCTTTATACTCCAGGTAGGTCGCAAACTTGCAAACCCCAATGAGACAGTGGAAATTTCCCTGTAATGAAAGCATGTCTCTCAACACTTCCAGACGTGTTGCGGCAGAACAAAGCTATGACCTGTTCTTTCATCTGCCACCCTAAGGGTAGGAAGATTTTTAAAAGTCAGTGTCTCATTTATGACTGTGCATTAGAACAGCCTAAACTGGTCACAAAGGGAAATTATTTTATAATAATCCTGGAAAAGGAGAGAAAAAAAATCTTCGTTGCTCAGCTGTTAGCTGCACAGAGCTTGGCACCAATCTTGAAACCTGATGAATAATGTTTGAAACAATATTGTTCCTGGATTTCCAGCTGTACCGGAAGGTAGGTGGTCACCGTAAAACCTACCTTACCTCCCGCTGCTGCTGCAAGATTGATGTTGTCTGGATCAGGGGGAGGATAGCCCAATTCTGCAAAATACATAGGCCCCCGCTGTGTCCAGCATAGAGGTGGCGTCTCTCCTTATAGGACTGTGGCCCCCCTGCTGCCCAGGGTCTGATTGCGTAGCAGGGCACTTATTTTTCCCAGGGAAAAGTTTCAAGAAGTTGTTTTTTTTTTTTATTTAAGCACTTTACCAGATGTATCCCATGTGCTTGTGAGGTTGTTTCTAATGCTGTCATTATCTAGAAAAATCTCCACTTAGTGGTAGAAATCTCATACTTGCTTCAGCAGATGCTTGGATTACTGATGGAGAGCAGGGTTCTTGGCTCTTTCTAATCTATGATTGTCAAATTCCAATTATTCCGGACAGTGGGATGATCCTGAGAAGCTGGGAAGTTTCCCTTTTGTCTAAGGACACAAATATATGCAGGAACACACAGAGAAATATCATTCGATTCACTAAAACCAGCTGCTGTGAACAAACTATCCACATACAGCAACTACTGATTACTCAACAGCAAAAACATTGGTCCCCACTGTTGATACCCCAATTTATTGCCTGAACTCCTTCCCCGGCCTCTCACTCACTTTTTCCAGAGAATGTTTGGGATTCTCACTGAGGTCCAAGACTTGCTGGCTGAGGAAGTTAACCAGGGCCCAGCTGGGAGCATCAGCTCTCATTTTCTTGTTCTCTGATGGGTCAACCCGTCTCTCAAGCCTTCCTGGCAAAGCACCCAAAGCCTGTTTTTGCAAACATATAGTGAAGGAGCCTTGATGCATCTCAGGGAGGTGGCCTTGTGTTTGCTTGAATGACAGGTGCCAGTGAGAGAGAAAAGAGACTGATTTCTCTCTCTGAGATAAGCACAAGAGTCAGTAGAAGAGACAATGCTCTGGACTCCCGAATCTTCTCCCTGAGTACATTAGACCCCATGTCATCCTCAGGTACTCTTTGTTGTTGTGTTTGTCTGCTTTAAAGGCTAAATCCAGATGCCCTCAAGGAGCTGTTGGTGAAGGCAGCAGAGACCGAGAGTGCTTTTTCATCAGAGGGTGGAATTTAGCCCAAAACTGTTCTACTGTGGCACAGCAGGTACTCAGTAATGCTGGGCTTCCAGGAACAGGAGAGCCTGCCTCCCCATTGACTACAGCAGGCTGATATCAGGAGAACTAGGAAAAAGACCTGGCTGCCAGAGAGTTGTGAAGAATGGATTGCAGAAGCAGGAGAACACTGTATGTGTTTTTGTCACTGGTATGAAAAAGGCTGTAATAGCGAGAAAATGAGCTGATATTTGCAAAAGCGTAATCCACCATCAAATGAAAGATTCACCTGTCAGAGGAAAGGAAGTCTTTATCCAGCACCTGTATTTGGGAACTGTTAAAAAAAAAACAACCAACCACCAAAACCCAGCTGCTTTCAAAGAAGGGCTTGAATTTGCTGTAATCGTGTACAGGGTATCCCACTGTTCATGGATCTGCCTAGCACTGCTGTAAATTCAAGGTGTGATTGCATCAGCTAATATTATTCCTGCAGTTCTCTTTGGTTTGAAATATCGCCCAACTCATTTGGGTTAGATACGAGATGTAATTGCCTGGAAACCAGCACACAACTCCAGAAGGGTGCCCTGAGAGTTATATTCACCTTGTCCAAAAAAATGTCAAAGCCATCCCTGTGTTAGATCATGTCATCAGGATACTGCTCAGGGTGTGCCTTCATTTTCCCTTCCTCTGGGCCCCTTGAGAGGTACCAGGGGCTTCCTAATGAGCCAAGTCCTTATGGATTTTCTAAGCCATGGGAAGCTCCAAGAAGCAAAAACTTTTCAGTGTTTCTGCACCTGCCAGGCACAGTTGCACCTCTCAGTACTCTCAGTAGCAGGAGGTGTGTTGGGAGGAAGCATGGAAGGACAGGCCTTAATCTGTAAGTGTATTAAAATACTGCTGGTAAAACTAGCACCTGCTGGTGCTGGGAACTCCATGTTCCTTGCATACTTGCAGAGAAAATTTCAAGTTCCTGCTGACCCACAGGAAATTTGCCTGCTTCTGGCCCACCTTTCTGATGTCCTCACTACCAATGAGTAATCTTCTCATGCACTTTTCAAAAGGTGATCGTGTTCTAGCATCTTGCCAAACTCTTTACAGACTCCTCTGCAGCTGGAGGCAGGGAGCAGTGTATACAACCATTCTCACATTGTTGCAACGGGAAGAGTATAACCTGGTAGCGATGAAACCGGGGCTCTCCCTCAACACCTCCCTGGAGACTGAAAGAGGGGCAGGTATGAGCTGCTAGAGGGAACTAAAAATAGATAGTCTTTTCTCTGAGTAGACCAGGGATCCTGGGAAGAAAAGGCCATGTTCTTCATCAGCATGTAAGAGAGTAGGTTAGAGAACGAGAAGGAAGAACAGCTACTAACTAGAAGACAGTACTGGCATGAGAACAAGTAGATAAAAATAGGCTATGAAAAAATGTGGGCTGCAAATCAGAAACAAGTTTCCTTCTGTCGGAGTAAGGTTCTGGAATAACCTGCCAAGAAAATTCCCAATGAGTCTTAAGATGGACTGTGATAAATTAACAAGAGGGACTTTATGACTCAGTGCTTGTCATAGCTGGGAAATATGATGATGACTAGGAGATCCCTTCTAGCCCCACATTCCTGTTGGTATGATAACAGAGGAATCTGTGTAGGGTGCAGTAAATGCTGAATCACTAAGTGCTTTATATAGCTGCCTGGCAGGACAAAGTCCCTTGCACCCATCCTGTCTGCACGAACCTCCAGGACAGAAAAAAAAATTAAAAAAAATCCTTACATAAATGATTGTACTCTGGCAGCACAAAGCATAAAGCTATGGATGCCTGAGTTAGAAGAAAAACGGCTCAGCTACAGGCTCCTCTACCCAGGGGAAAGGTGGTGGAATGGGCACGGAAGCAAGAGACCTCACTGTATGCACTGAGAGGTACGTAGTCTGAGGTGAACACGCTCCAGCAGCTCGATACACAATTTTAATGTGGGAAAAAACCTCAGTGCTTGAGACCATGTGGGGGTATCCCATGCACTTGCTCAGCCAGGTGCATGCTGTGCACAAGGATCGTTTCACAGGGCACGATCATATAATGTAGCGGAAAGTTCCTGTGATTAACATCAACTGCTAAAACACCTACAATTCTCCCGCCACTCCAAGAGGCCAACTAGAAGGCATCCATGAAAAACTGGATAAGAGACAGGGCTGGTTTCTGGGCTTGGGAGAGTAACATTGCTCAGGAGGAGAGAACTTTTCCACAGCCCTCATGGCTGTTGGACCAGAGGTAGACTTTTCTGGAGCTTCTTCTGGACCCGTGGAGGTCATGTACACATGTGGGTGCTCCATAACCTCCTCAAAATTTGCAGCCCAGGCTACTTGGAGACCTAGGACCCTCCACTGCTGCTCCCCACTTTGCCACAGGAATGTTCCTGCACAGATGTGGCACCACTGTACAGCCACCATCTCCATGGGTCGCACAGTCTGGTTACTCTGGGCTGAGGACACCTGTGGGTTTTCCCTCTTGCAGTGCTTTTGAACACCCATTATTTCTAACAACTGCCCCTGGTAACAAAGCTCATATCAAGAGGTTTCCTACAGAGCCCAGCTGCCAATGCCAACACAAGGCAGTGGGAAACTTCCATGCCAACAGTCAGCATTCTTCTCCCAGAGAGCCGGCCTTAATCCCCCTCTGCCGTGGCTAACAAAGCCCCTTTTTTTTTTCTTTCCCTTTTATTTTTTTTTTTTTAAAGCAGGCAGCTGAATCACAATCGAGATCAATTTAGTTATTTCCTAAGCAGTCGTGAGCTGACAGGGTAACAGAGGCAGACTGAGCGATGGCAGGCGGTTGTGGCACAAGCCTCGAGGCTTCCTGCCTTCCTGGCTCTTTCCAAGGCCTGGCGAGCAGGCATACAGAGACCTCACACACGGGCTGTGACAGGACCCTTCCTAAACAGCCATCAGCAAGGACCGGGCACAGAGGTGTCGGTGCATTGCTGGGGTCAGGGGGAGTCGACGGGGAGGGCAGAGCTTTTAAACAGAAGAGCAGCATCTGTAAATGGGCACATGGGCAGGGAAAGGCTCTGCTCTGCAGAGCATCTCCTGTCACACTGCATAGCAGGGCTCAAAGATGCTGGCTGAGGTGGACTTACCGTTTCTTCTTATGGTTTGCAGACAGCAACAGGAGTCAGAGAGCTGGAGCCTGCAGATGTGCACTGCTAGCAGGGGAAGGATGGCTGGGAAGCACAGCTCAGGAAGCTAAAAACATTCAAAGAACCTCATCAGCTTTAACTGCTGTGGCTGCTCTGCATGTCATAGGAAGAGACAACCTCTCTGCTGGCAGATACAGCTTGGATGGGGACAGGGTGCTGGGATAAGAGGTACAGGATGGGTTGCCAAGGGCTGCTCTGTAGTTTCTGGGTAGGAGCAACTTCTCACGTGCCCTGAAGTACCGTGAGGACATTTGTAGGGACGGTGAGTCTAGCACCTAGCACTCACCTGGGAGCAGGCAGGGGACCTCCTTCCAGTCACTTACCTTTCATTTCAATTTATGTAAGATGAAAGTTTCTGCCTTGAGCTGGAAAGAGGCACAGCCTTTCCTAAGGGGAGCAGATTTAGGCAGCAGATACATTGGAGATGGAATTGCTCATGTGGGATATTGATACTACAGGTCCCCTGGGGGAGAGACGGCTCTCTTTGGGCTACATCCATCATCAGTGGCAAGAAAAATAGCTGTAAATCAGGGCACTCCCAGTGCTGCTGCCACAAGCCACCTTCTAAGCTCTCCCGGGCTACCTCTCCACCTTCACAGAATGTGCACCACTGCTTCTACAGCTGCTCAGAAACCTTGGATTCAGGGCAAAGCCCTAATTAAGATGCTCTGAATTGCTTAATAGGGAAAGACAAGCTGCTCCAAAGACTGAATGAAGCGCTGTGAGGAAACCAAACGCCAAAATTAGTGCCTAAGCCATGTGCCTGAAGTTAAGCAGCATGAAGTGCTGCGCTGTGTGCCTGGGCAAAGCCTGATGCAAAGATCCCGTAACAGTAACGGCAATGGTCCTTTCCTCTCATGTGCAAGCAGCCCAATACATCGTATGATGCTTTGACTCTTCCCCACCTGAATCAAATGTGTATTCCTTGCTAGATACAGAGGGAGGCCAGATTTGGAAGTCATCAAAAGCACCAGTGAGTTTGTATTTGTGCACATGGACATGCAGATATAAACTGCATCAGCCTTCTGTATGTGTGTAGAGAGTAGAATCATAGACTCATTTAGGTTGGAAAAGACCCTTAAGATCATCAAGTCCAACCATAAACCTACCACTGCCAAGTCCACCACTAAACCATGTGCCTAAGTGCCATGACTACATGTCTTTTAAATACCTCCAGGGATGGCCACTCAACCACTTCCCTGGGCAGCCTGTTCCAATGCTTGACAACCCTTTCAGAGAAGAAATTCTTCCCAATATCCAATCTAAACCTCCCTTGGTGCAACTTGAGGCCATTTACTCTCATCCTAAAACTTGTTACTTGGCAGAAGAGAGAGACCCCCCCACCTTGCTACAACCTCCTTTCAGGTAGTTGTAGAGAGCGATAATGTCTCCCTTCAGCCTCTTTTTCTCCAGGCTGAACAACCCCAGTTCCCTCAGCCTCTCCTCGTAAGACTTGTGCTAGAGACCCCTCACCAGTTTCATTGCTCTTCTCTGGACACGCTCCAGCACCTCAATGTCTTTCTTGTGGTGAGGGGCCCAAAACTGAACACAGTACTGGAGGTGCAGCCTCACCAGTGTCGAGTGCAGGGTTCAATCACGTCCCTAGTCCTGCTGGCCACACTGTTTCTGATACAAGCCAGGATGCTGTTGGCCTTCTTAGTAGGTACATTCACATGATATGCAGTTTTCATTTGGTGCCTACTGGTCACAGGCAGAAAGGCAACTGCCCCAAATTCCAGCGATGAGTTTGCAAACAAACCATAGGTTCAAAGTCCTCTGGAGGATTTTTCTGCATTCACTAGTGGATTTTAAGTTAATTTTTATATCAGCTGCTTCCAGGTGGCTTCATGGTTGATCATTTCCTTTGACTGTTCTGTGATATTTCCTAGCCTCAGAGCAAAGTGCTACTCTAAAAGTGCTTTAGAGATGGGAGGAGAAACCAGCCCTCAGTTTGGAAAAGTGGCTTTGCTTCATATTTGGTAGGGTCCTTAGAGCGTCCCAGCCACCTCCTTTATCCCACCCATTATCCTAGCGTGGGGATGCCGTGGGATGCGCTGCGTGGGGGCACTTGAGGTTTGCTGCTGCACCCGATGTGGCAGCAGCAGCCCCTGCTGCGAGCGCTGCAAAACTGCAGGCGTTTTTTCCCCTGCCCCGGGGTTGGGGAGGCGGCGGCGGTGGAGCCACCAGAGCCCCACCGACACCGACACCCGCACTCCCCGGGAGAGGGGTGGCCGGAGGCCCCCGCCCGGGGGTCTCCCCGCCGGCATCCCGGTCACGCTGACAAGCTCCAGCCTGGCGACTACAGGGCGGTTATAAATGAAACACCGGCCGCTGCACGCTCAGAGTGCTCCTGCACCCCCGGGGTACGGCACTTTCTGGCTCTACACGAGGCACAGGGTGGATCCAGACGATAAAAACTGCTTTTTTGGGGTGCCTGAAATGGTGCTGGGGAAGGGCACGCTGTGGCATGCCTTTCTAAACCCCAACCCCCCGCCTGCCCTGCTCCTACCCACCTCTGGCTCACTCAGCATCCCTCCCTGCCAGCAAGGGCTGTGCTGGCAGCCTTCCCCTCTGCTGGGACCGCAGGAGACTTTCCACGCTTGCACCCTGCCTGGACTTCTCTGTCTCTGGGCCCCCCTGTAGATTTGCCCTAGTAGGGCACCCCCAGTCAAAGCCAAGGGAAGCGGGTTTCTGTTAGCAAAATGTGACCAAAAAAGAAAAAAAAAAAAAGTGTTGGGATTACCTCCTGGAGTGTTTCCATTTCAGAAGCGAAGAGGGGCTATGGGAATATTGCTCCCCATAAGATCATTGTTTTTGGTGATTTGGCTAGAAATTGAGCAAGCTCGGAAAACTGCAGAGGCGATGGGGGAAAAAAAGGTGACACCGGTGAAGGGACACAGCAGTGAGGGATTTCACGATCATAAAGGATAACAGAAAGGGCAGTGCAAATGTGCATTGTTCAAAACCGGGTTTGGGATTCTTCTGTTACCTGCCCTTTTAACAAAGCCTTTCTCCAGAGGGTTTTTTTTTATGCACTGGGCGTCAGGCCTCAGCATCCTGAACTTCTCCTGTGGAGGCAATGATGCACTGAAATGCCTTCACAAATATCCCCCCAAAAAAGCAGGCACACTGGATTTACTGTTCTTGATATTTCTAAGATAAAAATTAAACAGACCATATTAATTTAAACAAATCTCATTCCAGACTACATCATCCATACAAAGACATACAGAAGGGCACAAGCCCCAGAAAAAAAAAAAAAGGCCAAAAAAAAAAAAAAAAGAAAAACCTTTTCAGATCCTCTTTTATGATTGCTAGTGTGCTTTTCCCTTCAGCTCTGACCTGAGTCTCACCTACGACCATGCAACTGAAATACACAAAATGCAAAGACACCTCCAAGGATGTCACCTTTGGACTCCATTTTCTCACTCAGATGCTACCCCCAAAAAAACCCCTGGAAAGAAAGTCTCCCCCTGACACCCCACTCCGAGGTCCCTGCTTTGCCGGGGAGCAGCACCCCAGGGGAGCCGCAGCCCACAACTGCTCCTGGCATCCGTCTGTCTCCCATCTCCAGCTAGGCGGGATGCTGGTGGGAGGCTCGGCATCAGCAGCCTCGGGGGAAGGAGTCCTCTGTCTGTCTGTCTCCTGTGTGCAAGAAGCCACGCGTGTTTCTGAGGCACGGTGCTGCTCCCCACTGGCGCCAATCACCCAGCTCTCGCAGGGGAAGCCCTCTGAGATTATGAAGTTTGGGCTCTTGCGGGCCACCCACAGAGTCTTCCCACTGCCGGCACTGGGACAGACAGATGTGCCAGCTATCTGTGGGGTGCAGGCAGTTGCCTGGAGCAGCTGGGACAAAACCACTGCCACCTCACCGAGGGCTGCCAACCCCCTCTCAGCCAAACACGGTGCGCAGTCACCGCTGACCAGGCTGGGGCTGACACTGTGACCCAGAGCGGGGCAAGGTTATGCCAGAACAAGACGCATCCCTCAGAGAGACGCGTGACTTGAGCATCGCTGAAAACACGCAGCGTTTCGGGGACGGGGGGCGCTTGCCTTTGGGGCAGGGGTGCTCGCAGTCACACAAAGGTGGGCTTCAGATCTTCTTTGAAATTCACCACGGGCTGGAGCCCACTGTGGTGCTCTGTCCAGTGGCCTGCGCCTTCGCTGGGCTCTGTGTCCGTGTCCGTGCTACTGCTGCCCAGGGAGCCGCGCGGGCTCTGGAAGCAGACCTCGCAGCAGGGGCGATGGCAGCCGTGAAACATCTCCTCAGAGCTGCTGCTGCTGGAGTCAGAGTCTGGGTAATAGTACAGTGAGCGCAGGGAGGGCTCAGCAGGTCCCCTCAGGGCACCCTGCCGCCGCCGCTGCTCCCGGGGGAGGCACGGGGAAGCACCCTGGGACTCTGGCCATCCCGGCCATCCCTGCAGCTGGAGGCAGGCCTCTCCAGGGATAGCTGGGGGGGATGGTGCTGATGGGTGAAGGAGCCCTCCACCAGCCGCCTCCCCTTCCCTCCCCGGGGAGATTTGTGCCGACTCCTCATGGCCCCAGCCACCCACCTCCTTCGCCCCACGGCCGGCACGAGGGGACGCACGCCCGGGGAGGCGGGTGGAGGTGGTAGGCAGGGGTATCCTCCGCCGCCGCCTCGCCAGGTAGGGGCTGAGTGGTGTGCGGTTGCCCAGGTAGCCCTCCTGGGCCTCCCACGTTCCTCCTTGCTCGCCTTGGGGGCCCTGGCTGCCACGTGGGGGTCCCCCACGCAAGGGCGGGCTGTAGGTTTTGCCGTCCAGGCTGAGCTCTTGCAAAATTTCCCTCAGCTTCTCGCTGCTCACGTAGCTGACTTTGGGGGACGACTCCCAGGCCAGGCCAGCTGAGATGTCATGGTCCGGCAGCTGCTCCGGAGGCTGCCCCTGCCCCGCAGGCATCCTGCACTCCTGGGCTTCTTTTGGGCCACGTTCGAGGTTGTCTCCCGTGTCAAAAAGCAGTGCCCGAGAGCAAACAGGCTCTCCTGGCCGCACGTGCTCCTGGGTCTCATGTTTCTGGAGCTCCTGAGCATCGCTGCAAAGAGGCGGTGTACCCAGCAAGCGGGGAGGCTGCCACCCATCCCGCTGTGGATCCCGGGGGCAGCGGTCCCCCGGCACATCCCCGCTCCACCCCGCGCTCCGGCTGTGGGAAGCTGCCGGTGGTGCCTGGGGGTCACAGCCGCCCTCTGTGGACATCAGCCTCATTAGCTTCTCCTTGGCGCTGCTCACTTGTTCCTGCAGGCTTGCAATCACGGCGTTTTTCTGCATTAAAACAAAATATGCTTTGTCAAGCGCGGGGTGGGCAGACGGTACAAAAATGCCACCAATTTGGAAGCAGGCGCTGCCGGAAAAATGAGCCACCCCTCTCTGCGTGGAAAGGTGCTCCGAGGCAGTGCAGCAGCAGGCCTGCAAAAGCCAGACCAGCAGCGCCTGTGACCTGCTCCTCCTCCCCCTTGAGCCCTGCAGAGTCCCCTAAATGTGGGTACAGGAAGGGGGGCACTGGGACAGGTGGCTCTCCGAGCTGGGGTGCTCCTGCCCATGCAGTGTGGGTGAAGGAGCAGGAGGCTGGGGGGGCTTTTCTGAGGTGGAGCATCTCCCCTCTAAATTAACCATGTTTGACTGGGCTGTGGAAACCAGGCTTTCCTGCTCTTCTCCCTCCATGTTTTTTTGAAACCCTCTGGATCATGCCTAAATTTCGGCACTTTGGGGTGCAGAGTAATGTGACAAAACAAAGCAGCTCTTCCCCTTCAGAGGGAAGAGGCCAGAGGGGGAGCACCAGCATGGACCTGTGTGTAAGGAAGGGCTTCTCACCCTGCAAAGCCTCCAGCCCACAAAAGGGAAGGGGAGAAGCCAGTGCGGCCAAGTCGGGGGGCCAGCAGAGCCCCATACCTCAGTGAGCAGCCGCTTCATGGAGTTTTTCTCCCCTATCAGCTGGTAGAGCTGCTCCTCGCTGTACACCGAGCGGCAGCTCCGGCTTGGGCTGGTGAAATATTTTGCCATGTGGCTCACAGTTTGGCTTTCTTCTTCAAAGGCTTTCCACTGCTTGAGCTGGGGAGCAGAGGAGGGCGTTATCGGTGCGGCACGCACAGCCCCTGCCGACGCGGCAGGAGGCCGGCGCAGCTCGAGCGCGAAGGAGACAAAGGGACGGAGAAAGGGAGACAAAGGCAGGGTGTGACAGCGGAGCAGAGACAGGCGGCGAGAGACGGCTGGGCGAGGGGCTGCAGCAGCATCGCTTGGAGCCTCCCACCCATCTGAGCCCTACCCTGTCCCTGGCTCCAGCTTTTAATGCAGAGAGGGTGGGTGTCTGCCTGCGCTGCAACCTCTAAGCGCTCTGTAAGAGCCCCTTCCCCCCGCTCCCCGACTATGTGACAGACAAAGACAGTGTCATGCATGCCTCTATCCCCAAATCACCAGCGACAAGCTGAAAAACAACAACGCTTAGTATCTGTTTTCTCATCTCGTGTCTGTGTGCGTGGAAGCCTTGTGCAGCCCAGCTCCAGCTGCTCATCGATCTTGGATGAGCAATAGAAGAGCAAGCCCATTAGGAAAAACAAGTTGATGAATTAAAAGATCCAAGTTAAATAAAACGTTCAAGGCCCCCAAGCTACAATGGAAAAAATGGTACAGGCAGAGTGCAAGTACAGCTCATCGGCTCCTCCGCCCTCACTCCAAGAGACCTCGCGCTTGGCAGAGCATCACCAGCAGGGTTGGTGCCTGTCAGAGGAGGTTTGGATCCTGCTCCCATGGGCTTGTCATCTAGTGAGGTGGGACTCTGCAGTTATACTGCATCAACTGAGGTAGGAAGGGACCTCTGGAAATCATCTAGTCCAACTGCCCTGCTCAAGCAAGGTTAGCGGGAGCAGGCTGCCCGGGACCACGTCCAGCTGGGTCTTGAATATCTCCAAGCATGGAGAATCCACAGCCTCTCTGGGCAACCTGCTCGAGTGTTTTACAACTTTCACAGAACTCCCCCCCTTTTTCTGATGTTTAAACAGAATTTCCTATGTTTCAGTTTGTGCCCATTGCCCCATCCTGTCAGTGTATACCACTGAGAAGAGCCTGGTTCCCCCCTCTCCACTTCACCCCCATAGGCATTTATGCACATTAGTGAGATCCCCCGAGCCCTCTCTTGCATGGATCTGCTCTTTCTTCAGCTTCACCTCTTCCTCCCTTTCTCACCTCATTTCCTTGAGCCCAAACATCCCTCCAAACATAACACTGAGTAAACAACTGTTTCCTCTCCCTGTAACAATGGGAGTATTTTTCCCACTAACGTTGTGGCCAGACACACCAGGCTGCTCCTTGAGGACACAGGAAGCAGAAGAGCCTTGACTTGCCACAAAAGGCTTCCTCTAAATATCTCTGCGTCCTCCCCCTCGCCTGCAGCAAAGTCCAGCTTCCTCTTCCAAGCGCGCAGAGGAGGACAGCCTCCCCTGGGGATCACCAGTAGATGTGAAGTCTCTGAGCCTGACGAGGCCATCTGCATTGCTGGAGCCCACTTCCATCCCTGCTGTGGGCAAAAACCCTGTGGGAGCAGGCATGCGGGGTATGAGGAGAGGACAACTGCATGAAGGACCAATACCACCACTCGTGGAAGAGGAGGAGGGCAGCAGCCACCTTGCCTTCAAGTGTGCCCCCTGCGTGGCTGCCACCCACAGCACGCTCTTGCAGGAGGGTTTCTGAGCAGCAGCTCTCCTTAGAGACTCAGGGAACTTGGTTGGGGAAGCAGAGCCATTGGGTCTTGGAGGATGAGCTGTGCATGTGAGCCCAAACACTTGGGGAAAGAAGCAGGAAAATAGGTGCTTTGGCCCATACGGTTACTGTTGTTAAACTCCAAAAATGTGCCCCTTTCCATCCAGGTGGTGACACAAAGGTGGCAGCATACCTGTGGGACAAAGATGAAGCAGTTGATCGTGGTTGTACACACGAAGATGCCTCCAGAGGTAAAACCAAACAGCAAGTTGTGCCAAGCGCGGAAGAAACGGTGAACTAAGCAGACAGTGCCAGCAGCCAGGAAAACGAGGTTGACCCCAACAATGAGCGTCAAGGACTGGTTGACTGGCGGGGAGCTGATGTTGTCGGTCAGACCGGCCAAGTAGGTCCCATACAGCAGGAGGATACTCTGGAAGCAGAAAAAAGAGGTTTCCAGAGTGTGGAAAATTACAGCCTGATGGTGTCAGCCCCCACCTCGTACCGAGCCCGGTGAGCTCAGATACACTCAGCGCAAACCTAATTAATGCTCTTTGATCTATAATGCAGACCTTCAGCGCACAGTGGTGACGCTGCAGCAAACGCCCAGCACGCTGCTGCAGGTCAGAAGTGGGGCTGGGGAGGGAGGGCAGGAGTGGAGGTGGTGGTGGGCCCCGGGGGTCCTGATAGAGGGGTGCGAGGAGCTGAGGGTCAGTTGGCAGGTGATGCCACAGAGCAGGGCATGGCTGGCAAGACGTGAAAGACTCCCCTTGGGCAGCCTGGAGCAGGAGCAGCAAAGATGAATAGACAAGAGACAGAAGTCCCTGCAGGGATGCAGAGGTGGGGTGCCATCAAAGAGCAAGGACATACCCCTGAAGGAGCAGGAAGGAGATTCAGAAGAACATTCAGAAGGAAAAAGGAAGGCAGAAGAAGTGGAGGTTTAGACTGGAGGGAAGAGGATGTACTTGGTGCCTCTTTAAATAGAAATCCAGGAAACCACCAGGTGCAATTCTTCTCCCTTTCCTTCGCCATTTCCTGCCTGACTCTAGCAGCGGTGAAAGGGGCTACAGAAATGCTCTGTGTGAGGCTCTCCTCTCCCACAGCAGGTCAGTTGTTTCAGAGCAGGTTTCTTCACCACACTTCCCCTCAAGTGTCCCATGTATGCATCTTTCCAGAGTGCTCAGGATTAAACTACCCTGCAGGCTGAACCCCTCCTTCCTCAGGGCACACTGGCAGGAAACAGCGAGTATTTTTTGCCCACCCCTGTAGCGCAGGGCATGGTCTGCCCTCAGGATCTTTTGGAAATACCATCTAACAAAATCCCTGCTCCTGCAAGGACCCAGAATACAGGGAACACAACTCCTACATTACTCCTGTGCTACTCAGTAATTGCTACTGTCAGCCTTTTACCAAGAGGCATTAAATTGTCTTCTGGGCATCAAGAAGTGCTTTGTGACCTGTGGTGCAGGTGTTCTGTAGACCCTTCTAGATCCCTCTGTGCTGTGGCTGCTGGATGACCATGATGGCCACTGCCAGGCCCTCATCTGGAGGGACACTTTTACAGGCAAGAGAGCTTCACGTCCATAGTCTTTGGAGAGACTCCCAACTTCAAAGCACCACAAATTCTCCAGGGGCAGTTGTAACAGTGAGACCTGCCTCATTGGGAACTAGGCTGATGCCCGACCCTGCTTCATAAGATCTGCACTGGATCATAACCACGTTCACCACGAGGCACCTTCAAACACACAGCCCAAAGGCAAGCCTAGTCCCTGAGCCAGAAAAAAACACAGCACCAAAGTCCCATTTAAATCATATAGTCTATCTGGGACACAGACAACAGCACTACTGTCTAGTAAACTAAGACTTTTAGTAAGCACGGAACTCAGGTTTTTTTGTTTGTTGGTTTTTTTTTGTTGTTTTAATCTTGAGCAGAGGACTTTGCTCCTAATTCCAGGTATGTCCTTGGCAAGTCATTTCTGTTCATTACTCTGTGCCAGGATAATACACTGAGCAGCTTCATAAAGGGCTGAGCACATTAATGCTGTAGAAGATAAGAAGTGCTATGTACACGCAGAGATAGAGCCTACTCTCACATTAGTGTAAATCCAGATTAGTTCCAGAGAAACCACTAAAGAAAGACCTTCATGACCCTCAGTAGGCAGATAGAATCAGGGTCAGGTTCAACACAACGTTAATGAGGAGTACCTGGGACATGTAATGGGGATGTTTTATTCCAAAAAGCGGTTTGCAGGAGCTGTAGGCAAAAGCATTACCTGTCTAAACCCTAACACAAACTGTGGACAAAATTAGAGATGGAGACACAGCACTGAAAGCCCAGGGAATGCCTGCAATCCCTAGCACCAAAGGACTTTTAAGGACAGCCTACACGAATGTCTTTAAAATGAAGTGTAGCGGGAAGAAGGACTTGGCCGTGTCATGAGGTCTCTTTCTGCTCTTTTTCCCTACGATTTTGGGTAGATGGTCAACGGGTATTATATTACAGTGACTCAGAAAGGGACTGCCTGTACTGCACACAGAGATGGAGCCATTCCCAAAGAAAGGCTGTGATCTCACAAGCTTCATCAACATCAGCTTTCTGAAACGCGTCCAGCTTCTGCCAACCCAGAGACACATGAGACCACAGATAATTACAGTGATAATTACACCTACATAGTTACATCAGTATAACTAACTCTTCTGGAATAAGAATGGCCACGTGCAAAGCTACACCAGTGAAAGTGTACCTCAATGGTATAATTAAGCTGATACACATCCTGTGAAGGTAGGCACCAAGCACTTGTCATCAGCACCTCCTTGATTTGGAGTCAGAGGGCTCGGAGGCTGAGCCACATCGTCCATCACTGTGGTGGATGGTCATCTGAGGCTTTATGGAAAAAGTGTGCTTTAGAAAACAGTAAGACACGAGTTTTAAGAAAGGAGATAGACAAGGTGTGGGGGGTTGCAGGGAGAGAACTGGAGAGACAGTGTGTGCACGGTGTACTTAAAAGAGATAGTGAGGCAGGCAAAGAGTGGCTAACAGGGCTTTTACAAGGGAATGCAAGAAAACATCAAGATGGGAAGGACTGGAGAAGGGAGAGTTTTCACGATGAATAGGAGTAGCCGGAATCTGCAACAGGCATATAGCTTGGGAGGGCAGCGAAACTACGAATGCTGCTAAAGAGTTTAGGCTGTGAGACTCGGAGGAGGCGAGATACAATGCAAGAATCAGTAAAGAGGTTACGTACCTTAAACCCTAAAATGAGAACGAGCCAAAGCTCGGAATAAAGAGATGCGCAGGACTGCACTCGGCTCACTGAGCAGGTCATGCCTTTCTCTGTCGCCTAGGAGGCAAGGGGAAGGCAGAAGTGAAGATTGCTGCTCTGGCCTGCGAGCAGGCACAGACCGATGGGCAGACAGCTGTAAGCATTTGAGCAGGTCTCCTCTGTAAATTCCTGAAAAGAAAGGCCAATGCTGGTGCTGCCATGGGCAGAGAGTTAAAGCAATGAAGATTTTGGCACTCTGCTGCCGGTTAAACCTTTCTCTAAAGCATCTGCAATGCCATGCACCTCTCCTGTGTCACCAGGTGACCTGCACAGACCTGGAAATTTTGCAGCAGACCGTCATCTCTGTAATAGACCAGACATAAACCCAACCCAGAGCACTCAGAAGGCTTTCCGGCTTGTTTTTCTTTCTACTTTTTTTTTAAACAGCACCTCCAAATGCCTGACCATCCACCAACTTTGTCCACAGAGATCAGACAGGACATGGTGCAACCCTCCACCGCTCCTCCTCATCACTTTACCCGCAGTGAGATGCTGAGGCTTCGGAAACACTGGACTGGATCAGAGAATACCCACGTCAAGAGCAACACAGTGTCTGCCAGCACCAACGCTGCCACCATCGCCAGCAACTGGAGGTCTTTGATAATCTGCAAACACGCAAGAAGTGTTACCATGGGGGGCAAATGGACACCAATAACCTCCATCCCCTTGGGTCCCTTTCTGGTTGTTGCTTCCAAGTGACATGTCCATCCTAATACTTCTTCCAGAGTGGAGTCCCATGGCTCACCTCCATCAGAGTTGGCCACAGGATCTCTGTCTCCAGCTCCCAAACTCTTGGAGACCTAATCAGGCTTGGGGCCAGGTATAACTCCTCCCCAATGGTGTGGCTAGCTGGTAAATGCTATAACAGAGAACAGCTTTTCCAAAACAAAACAAGACTATCATCCCTATATCACAAGCAGAAACAAAAAGGGTGGGGTAAAAAAAACCAAACCTGGCAGGACTACCATTTTGCAAATTTAACACAGATCCTGATGCGTCAGGAATGGGAGTCCTTGCTGGTACCCGGTTCCTCTACAAACCCTCTTGTCTCTCACCTTTCCTCCAAGACCTACTTTTTTCACCATTGCAGAGCCCTGGAAGAGGCTGCCCAGAGAGGTGGTGGAGTCTCGTTCTCTGAAGACATTCAAACCCCACCTGGACACGTTCCTGTGCAACCTGCTCTGGGCGACCCTGCTCTGGCAGGGGGTTGGACTGGATGATCTCCAGAGGTCCCTTCCAACCCCATATCATTCTGTGATTCTGTAAAGTGGCTGCTGAAAGCTGGAAGTGCAGTGTTGCATCCAGAAATTTCTACAGGTGGCTCCCATTTTCCTCCCAGCTGCTCTATCTCCTCCCTTCAGTGCTGCAGAGGAGTTCCCTCCCCCCTCCTTCAAGATGCATCTGAGGGTGGCACTATATCAGACACTCTTCGGGATACCTGGTTTGTTTTCATCCTGCAAAACCAATGAGCCCAGAACTGAACATACACACCAGCATGCAGCGTAATGAAGGCATGTGGCCTGTGTAAAATGAGAACAAGACTGTACTGGGTGATGGGGCTGGGAATCCACCGGGGAACAGGCAGCCTAGCAGGGCACCCACTTGCCTGTAGCTCCTGCCTCATTGCGCAGAAATAAATGAGGAGCCCACACCTGGCTAGGTGTGAAACCAGACCTGTGACTGTGCCACCCATCCCTGTTGTGTGCCAGTTTTATCTGCCATCCCACACTGGTTTGGGACTTGCTGGCGTTCACCCACCTTGGGGAGTTTGTCATCATCCCCCTGCCCCAGGTGCTCTGTACTTACCACCCGCTTGTCTGGCACCCGCTGGGTGAACACCTTGTAGAGCCGCCAGCTTTTCCCCAGGACAGGGCCAAAGACCAGGGAGGTCCCCACGCACAGCAGGCAGAGCCGCACCTGCCGGGGGGAAAGAGCAAGGGGGCTGAAGGGGCAGCCGTGGGGCTTGCAGGGACACCCCACGCCCTCCCACCCAGGGATGTGATAAAGATGTGTCTGTGGTCTTCTGGCTTCTGCAGAGTCGTATCACATACTAGAAAGCTGACTGCAGGGCAAAATAAATTAAAAGGCACGTATTCCTCTGCAGGCATGCCTGCTGCCTGAGCACCTTTTCCTTCTCACCCCGAGAGGCTCTCATCAGAGGAGCAGGCAGGGAGAGCCAGGCAGCTTGCAAGCGGCAGGGGCAGGGAGGGGCTTAGCACCAATAAATCACTCGCTGGCACCTCTGTTAATTATTCTCAGCCCCGTGGCTGAGCAGGACGGCAGGGTGTGCTGTCTCCCATGTCCCACTCCCCCACCCAGGTCCGTGCCCAGTCCCCGGTCTGGCAGGGCGGCTGCCCCCGGTCAGGACACAAGGGTTCCATCACAGGTCAGTGTGTTGATGATGATTTGCTTTGCAGCCAAAAAACTCCCCTGCAGCCTCGCGGCACCTGTGCATGCTTATACACGCCTGCCTCTGCGTGCGTAGGCACCTGTCCCAGCAAACACCCCCCCTCGGCTCACCTGAATAAGCTTTTCTAGTGAGTCTCCGGACGGCAGGCTCTGCTCCTGAATCCCAAAGAGGTAAGCACTAGTATAAGTCAAGCCACTACCCAGCAGGGTCACGATGTTCAGATTGGGGCTGGACATCTTCACGATCCTCCAGGAAACAAAGCAGGGAAGGCAGTGACAGTTACTGAGAGTCATGACCTGGCAGCACAGGGGCAAGGTCCCCTTACAGGGATGATGATGGCCATAAGGGATGCTGAGACACTGCCTTATTCCCCGCCTCCCCCCAGCCCCTGCTGTTCACACAGCTCCTCCAAAACCTCAGCCATTACTTCATCGTGCATACCCCACCCCCCACCCCCCCCACTATATTGCTGGAGTGCTTCGCTATCCTTAAAGTATCCATTTTGCCCTACCCTGACACTCCTTTGGGACAGCAAGATCCCTTCTTCCTAAAATGGACAGGTACCAGGCTTGCCCCGCAGCACCTCGACCCCCTGCATGTGTCTGCAGCACTTCTAGAAAAGCATCCCTGACTCAGCGTCAGCCAGTGTCTTTATGGACAAAACTGTGGCAAGCCGTGGGGCTTTAGCAGCAAAGCAGACAGGGTTACCACAGCCAGGTCTCTCTGCTACCAGTGCCCATGTGAGGCACACAAAACTGCTGTAGTGGTGCCAGCACATGCCGTGGCCACACATCCCCATATTGTAAAGGGGCAGAGCGGAAAACCTCATTAACGCAGCAGTAAGCTTTGGGTACAGCAGCTACAAATGCCTCCAGGAACAGGCTCTTCCCATTCCTCCTTCCTTTGAGGAGATAGTTCCATCCTCATCACAACCTGGACTTCAGGAAGCTGCCAGCAGTGCTCAGGTTACGGCTCCCCCTCTGTAATTTCACCCCATCACTCATAACCCTGTAACTGTATTCAGGGAGGGAAGAATCGACCCACCGATCTCTCCCGACCCGTCACCCTTCTCCAGCAAGCCCATCAAGCCAAAGCTGTAGCTCCTGCCGTCCCCCCACGTAGCTCCGTCCCTTCGACCAGCTGCTAAGTCATTGCATTTCTCTACCCTTGAGCTCCATCCTGGCTTGCTGCCTCGCAGGCGCAGAGCCTGGGATTCAAGCTGGCTCTCTCCCTCCCTGCCTTCCTCGCCATGCCTCAGCCCCTGGGGACAGATGTTCGTCAGCTCACCCTCTCAGCTGCAGGCTGAAAAAGGCCTCCTTTGCCCTCCCAGGTTCAGTAGACAGACCAGTATTTATTTGCTGCAGCGCAAATAAGTAACACCCATTCATTACGGCTTACTCTGAGAATATCTTCAGGGGCCTAAATAA
Organism: Numenius arquata; assembly: GCF_964106895.1. Classification (NCBI taxonomy): domain Eukaryota; kingdom Metazoa; phylum Chordata; class Aves; order Charadriiformes; family Scolopacidae; genus Numenius; species Numenius arquata. The sequence continues at coordinate 12,509,906 of NC_133576.1, read as the reverse complement.
TTTGGTGATCAATTAAGGTGGCCACTGAACTCAGCACCACTCTGCTTCAGCAAATCACGTGCTCGAGACCAGGAGGCAGGGCATGCAGCTACTGCACCGCAGCAGGCACAGGGCTCATGATAAACCCTTATGAGCAGGAGACCCTTCTGACTGCATGGTGGTTATAAGAAGGGTTATGTTCCTTCTCACAACCAGAGCGCTGGAAGAGCCTTAGCCTGAGCTGCACACAGATGCACATCTCTGAGCAAAACAACAGAACATGGAGCACCAAGGCTTTGCCAGGTGAAACTTGAGAGAGGGATGTACCTCGGGAGGTGGGGAGAGCAGCTGAGGGACCAAGGGACCAACAAAGCTGAGGAGAAGGTGGCAAGGAGGCAGGTGAGACATCCAGAATTGGTGAGGAAGGCTAAGTGCTGGCTGAGGCAGGTTGAGCTATGAGGAATCACTGAGCCTTCTGCTTGATTTATGCTGCATTCAGGGCAGCAGGAACATCCTTTGTGCAGACTGAACAGCACCAAAGAAAGCCTGCACTTCACCACCAGCTTCTCTCACCAATGGAGATCATGTTCCCCACCAATACAGACAACCACCAAGATCAAAAGAGGTTAGCAGTAACTTCAAGCTACAAGTGGCCCAACAGCAAGATGGATACATGCATACTGTGGGAAGCATGATGGCTTTGCTCGTGGAGCTATGCTGCTCAAAGTGATGCTCTCAAGACTGTGGAGTGGAGAAGGAGACCAGCATTCTCTCTGCTCATTCCTGTTAACGGTTTTATTGAACAGGGCCTTCAGGATGAGACCATGCACTGCTGCCTGTGCTATGCTGGAGGGCATCCATGCTCTGTCTTGTTCATAGCTCCCTGACTTGGGGAGGAAGGGAGCAGTCCAAGCAGGACTGTGATCAACACCGAGTGTGATGGAGAAAGCTGCAATATTCTTGGCACTGTCCTTGCATTCCCTGTGCTGCTGCTTCAGGCTTTAACCTCCCTGATCCTTAGCTGGCCACCAGCTCAGAGTCTGGCCCTGAAGGAGCCTGACTCTGCTGCCCCAGCTCTGGAGAACTCTCACAGGCAGAAGAGGGAAGCCCTTACCTGTTTTTCCTAAAGCGAATTGTGAATACAAGAAAGAAGAGCGCTAGCAGGACTCCTCCGGTCAGGAATGTCCACACAACTCCCAGGAGAGCAGCAGAGAAGGACTGGGAGCTCTTCCCACTGCGGTCAGAAGATGTCTGGGGGAGACAAAAGGGATAAGAAGGAAGAGGATGCTGCTGACATGGATGGGTCCTCCTGCTCGGCCGGAAGGGACTCAAAGCCACATCTCCCAAACCCATCCTCATGAGCAGACGCCCTGGTACTAGACCAAGACCCACTGGCTGGGCTAAGGAGATGTGTGTAGACAGGACACATACTCTGCTGAGTGCACAGGAAAACAGAGCAGTACCAGAGCCCTCTTCTTACAGCCAACTAGCCAAATATGTAACAAAGCCATACAAGTGACTCATAAACCTCAGTCAGCCCTGGTCGTGGGACAGGGTAAAATGGGCAATGGTTCCCCACTGTCCTTCTCTGGAAAGAAACCTCTGGAGAAAAAACTGGTGGTACCCCAGTTTGTAGCATGCTTCTTTGGAAAGTTGGGTAGGGCATCCTTGTCTCTCCGTTCCCACCCTTGCCCCTACATGCAGCAGACAACCAACCAGCCAGCTGACGTGACTGGGAGCCAGAATCAGAGCTGCCAGTTGGCGCAGAAAACACATAAAAGGGAGTGGGACAGCATTTTTCAGATGCGTTACAAAGCGACACACCGAGCTGGGCTCCACCCGTCTCCCAGCTGGCTGGAAAGTAGCTTGGTCCTGGGTAGACATCAGCTGAGAACTGGCTTTTGAGGGACACTCCCAAAGTGAGTATGATGGAGACACCTCTCTCCTTGCACACAAGTGACCCTATGGTTTTAAATCTCCATTTGAAAAAATTCTCAGCTATCTCCCTATTAATATAGGATGGATAAAATGATCCTACGTGAAACAAGAAACCTATTTCTGCTACATGTCTCAAATACCCCAGCATTTTTAGCAGGGTGTGTATGTGTAGGTTTGTTCACACATACCATGTGTGCATGTTACTGATAAATATTTTGGTTTTTAAAAAAGTCCTTTTTCAGGTATTCCAGTTCACCTGCAAGCAATTCTGCAGCAGAAGACTATTTTCCCAACAGCTGCCACTGCCCCAAACTCCCAATTCTTCCTTCAAGAGCTGAGCTTTTTCTGCTTCCAGCTTTGCTACAAATAAATCTACAGGGAGAACCAAGGCAGTTGGTTTGAGCCGATGCCTTATTTCCCTTTCCCCAGCTAAGGCTCCATCTCCTCTGGGTGAGCAAGAACAAGGCACAGCTTGGAGAATTAAAGCCAACACATAATTCTTGGAACAAAAATGCCACCGCCACGCAAGCACGGCTGATCCGAGGGCTCCCGGCAGCTCACATGCTGGTGCCACGCTGGTTGCAGGGCTGCTGGGTAAGGCAAACCCAAGAGACGATGCTGCCACTGCCACATTACGCTGGGATACAGCTGCGTGCACAGCTCAGCCCCGTTTTGCCGCAGCATGGACGGCGTCCCTGGGGAGATATGCATCTCCCTCCTTCAAACTGCTCCCTACCTCCTCTTCCCTCTCTCCATCCTCTGGTGGGTCTTTTAGCTCTCTACCAGGCGGTGGAGATGGTCAGCCAGGTCAGTCCCTCCACCCCTTACACCAGGACTTGCTGTGCAAAAAACCCTGTAATTTGGCACAAATCAGGGCCATCTTCCCATCTGCCTGGAGCTCAGAGGGGCTGATGGAGCTGTTCAGGGCTGGTACGAGGCTGTAACGCCATCCTATTTCTGCAGCCTGCCTGGATGAACCTGAGGGTAATGCCTGGCCTTTTGCCAATAAGGCAAGCAGGGCAGACAGCATCCCAGGGCTCCCATGCTTCACTCCCAGCTGCATCCGCCAGCAGTATCTTTCCACCGCTGGCTGCTGCCAGCAGCATTTCTGCACCCTCTTCCCAGCAACCACACAGGGACCAGAAACACCCCTGTGGTTTCCACCTTTCCTTTCCCAACAAACACCCCCTGACCTGGACTGCTATTTCCCTGGATGTTGATGCTACTTGAAGTTGATGGAGCGCTTCGTTTGCTGCTGAGCGGAGTAAATCCTGGCCCTAGCAGGGGGAATATTAATTGTAAGGCAGCTGCCAGAGCCAGAGGAGCCAAGCAGCTTATGGTCTTCTAATTAAAGGCCTGTGGTCGTGCAGGACGTGGTGGAAAGCTGAGCAGGCCAAGCCTCGCTGGTCCATCCAGCAGCCTCACGTGGAGCCAACTCCAGCTAAAGGCATCCCGGTGTCATTTCTGATGGCTTAGTGCGGGGAGGGGGGGAGGTACCATTTATTATAGATGATGACTTTTAATTAAATCCTCCTCTATTCATATTTGAAAAGCACTTTGAAGTTCCAGGGGATGGGAAAGGTCAAGGGCAGAGGAGGCCATCCTAGGCCACTCCTAAGTGGCTGTCATGCTGGCCGACACATGGGCAGGCTGCTTGACACGACTTGGCCGTCGTGGCTGCTTCCTCATCTTCTGCCTAACTGCTGGGTGTCATCTAGGCAGGGCTTGTCTTGGAGGCCATCCCAGGAGGTGACAGCACACAGCCTCCAGCTGGACTGGGATTGCCTGGTGGCTGCGCCCCTTTGCCCTCTTCTCCATCCCTCCCCCCAAATCCACTTCTGCGGAGCAAACCTCATACCCCAGCCCACTCCTTGACCTCCGTACGTACCACTGTGACAGTGCAGAGCTCCTGCAGCGCCCGCTGCTGCTGCACCTGGCTGCCAAAACTGGAGCTGCCATCACAGAGCTCAGAGCAGTTGAATCCCAGCTCCATAGCACATCCTCAGCAGTCATCCAGCCGTGCCTTCGCCCCTGCTGGAAGGATGAGGGTCGGGCTTCCTCCAGCGAGAAGAAGCCCTTGGCAAATGCCGGATCTCCCCCCTGTCGGTAGGGCGTAGGGAAGGGGTCTGGCAGCCCAAGGCTTAGCTTACCCAAAGCAATGCAGTGCACATCCAGAGCCAGGATGGGGAGCACCCACCTCCCGGTGTCCCTCAGGGTGTCCTCTTCGGCGAGGGGAGTCAGCACAGGGCGTGGGTCCTTATGGAGCACGGTGGCATCCCTAGCCCTGCTACGCCACCCTGCAAACCAACATATGCCGAGGTCAGAGTGGCCCCTGGCCCCTACACCCCAGTTGTGGAGCCGAAACCCAGTGCCCTGCCGGTCTGAGCTGGAGCATGGCACACCGAGCTCGCCACAACTTTCCTCTGCCAACACTTTTTCCCACACCAGTGTAATTTAAAAAGGAGATTTGAAAGCCCAGCACCTCTGTGCTACCTGTCCCTCCCTGTGCTCTGACTGCCAGGTACTGTCCCCGCCTGCGCCCGCTCCCCTCACACCACCTTTGCCTCTGTTCCCTCTTTCGTTTCTCTTTTTGGTGGGGATTTTAATAGGCCTCATTACCATTTTAGACATGAGGTCATACTTATCCTCAAGCATCCTTACCCAATTACTATTGTCACCGGTTTTAATTAGCTTCCAGCGCACGACCATAAACAAGTCTCCCGTCGTTAGCAGCTGGGGAGGAAGCGCAATAGCTCACTCCCTATTTGCTCCTAACAACAGGTGGGAGGAAAAAAAAATTATCCATATCGTGCTCCTCGGTGCTGCTTCCCCGCCACTCATCCCCTGCGCTCACACCCTGCGCCTGGCTGGTGCTCCATCCTTCCCCGCCGCTACTCCCAGCACTTTGATCCCTTTTCCTCGCAAGTCCTTTCTTTAGAAAAACTCCCATCATTATGCAAGCAAAGAAAGAGTATATTAAAACAAAGCCTGGTCACCAGGATCTGGTCTGAAACTTGCTGTTCTTCATGGGGGATAATCAGGATTCAAATGCCAGAAAAGCTACGGGTGTTGTTCTCAGCTCGTGTAAACTGATTTTCAGCTTTAGAGAAGTTGCTTACGAGTCCCAGCGCGACAACGTCACGGTCAGTGGGCCACTTGTCTGAAATTAGCAGAGCCACCTCTGAAGCAACAACTGCAACTCTCCCGCTGGCAGAAGCCCTGATGTACGGTGGGTCTTCTGTGCCAGGACTGCCCCTAGGCTGAGATCAGCTCACTGAGTCCTATAAACACATTATCACGTTCCCCAGACTTACAATTTTATCGGCATGATAGAGTTGTGGGTTTTTTTTTTTTTTTCCAAGTGCACTGGTGCAAGCCAGCTCCATCAAGCCTCCCTCTCTCTCCAGCCTGTAGCAAACTGTGGTGGCATTTCCCCACAGCAGCATCACTCTCTGGAGGGTTCCATGCCCTTCATCGCTCAGGCTGAGCAATCAGGCAAGGAGTACGGCTGCAGGAGATATCCAGCTGCTGCAGCGAACCCCAGGTATTGCAACAACAGTAGAAAGGCAGTGGAGAGGAGACAGGCCCCAGGCGAACAATTCAGGGATAACACTGGTAAATAAGACAGTGCATGGAGGGGCTGGGGATGCGGGTAGGAGGCGGCCATGGAACCTTTGATGCTGAGAAGACCTGTAGGTGAGCGCTGCCCAGCCTCCTGAAGGGCTCAACTCCTCCCCGTGTGTTTAAGGACAAAGGGTCTCCCTATAACCCCTATAACTCCCTGTAACCTCCTGCCATGTCAGAGGGGGAGCCCACCTGCCAGGTGGACCACCATGAAGGCTGACATCTCACAAATGGAGATGTTTCCACAAAGAGCACCAGTTCAGCCCCCATCCTCCTGAGAAGCCACCCCTTGGCGGAGGGCAGCAGCCCCTTGGGGTCTCCCCAGCCCCCACCCCACTATTCCACAAATGGCTCTCGCACAACGTTTATAACAAGCTGAGGCCAATTAGCACTCATTAGTATGCAACAAAGCAAGCACTAGTGTGGTTGTCGTGAAAGGCAACAGGCATTTCCAGCCCAGCTCCTGCCTCTCGTGAGAGCCAGCAGAAACACTGCTCCATGGCCTTGAGAGCATCTGAGGGGAATCGGTGCTGCAGGGGGTGACTGCCCTTTGGGATTGGGCGATGATTGAGGGGACAGACAACAACATGGGTAAGAAAACACATCCTTAAAACATTAGGGTCTCTTCAAGGCAGAGGCTTGTGGGATTTTGGGGGGTTTGCTTTTTTTTTAAGGCCAAAATACCCAACAATTCTGGTGGATCACTTCCAGAACAGAATCACAGAATGGTTTTGGTTGGAAGGAACTTGAAGATCATCTGGCCCAACTGCGGACAGGGACATCTTTCACTAGATCAGGTTGCTCAAAGCCCCATCCAACCTGACCTTGAATATTCCCAGGGAGGGAGCATCCACAGCTTCTCTGGGCAACCTGGTCCAGTGGCTCATAAAAAAATTCTTCCTTATGTCCAACCCAAATCTACCCTCTTTCAGTTTAGAATTGTTGCCTCTTGTCCTGTCACTGCAGACCTTGGGAAAAAGCCTTTCTCTCTCCTTCCTATAAGCCCCCTTTAAGTACTGGAAGGCCGCTGTAAGATCTCCCTGTAGCCTTCTCTTCTCCAGGCTGAACAACCCCAACTCTCTCAGCCTATCTCGTAGGAGAGGTGCTCCATCCTGCAGATCATTTTTGTGGCCCTCTTTTGGACCCACTCAAACAGGTCTATGTCTTTCCCGTACTGAGGGCCCCAGAGCTGGATGCAGTACTCCAGGTGGGGGTCCCACCAGAGTGGAGTAGAGGGGTAGAATCACCTCCTGCGACCTGCTGGCCATGCTTCTTTTGATGCAGCCCAGGATATGGTGGGCTTTCTGGGCTGTGAGTGTACATTGCAGGCTCATGTCCAATTTTTTGTTCACCAGTATCCCCAGGACCTTCTGTGCAGGGCTGCTCTCAATCCCTTCACCACCCAAGAGGAGTCAGTTCTTGTTTTCTGTGTTTGTGACTCTAGAAACACTAGGCTCTTGTTTGGCTAATTTCAGAAGAAAATTCAGCTCCTAAAAAGAGGAAGGGAAAGGCTGAAGGCATTAACACCTCCTTGTGCTCTTGTTAGCCTGAACATCAGAGAGGGAAAAGGGAAGCCAGAGAGTGATGCCAACTGCAAGCAGAATATACTGTAATTTGATTTTCAAATAACAGAGTGAGGGAACACCATGAGAGCAGTTTCCGACAGCCTGCACACCCCATGGAAGCACTCATAGCGTCAGATGCCCTTGCTCAGCCCGCTAGCTCTGCTTGCCTTGTTCTCCTCCTCTTGCCGCCCTCTGCCTCTGTGGTATAACATCTGATGGCTGGTTGGGTCATAGTGGCTAGCATTTGGCCATGGCTGAGCATCGGCGTGTGCGTGGGCATGATCCAACAAGCCTGAAGTTGATAGGAAACAAGTGACTGGACCACATGAGAAATATTAGCACCATCATCTTCTAATGTAAAAAGGAAGCACTGACTGTTAAAAACAGTATTCAGATAAAAGTAATTTGCAGTCATCTCAACGGTTGATCTTCAGGGCTGGAGAACCTGTTTCTTTACATCCTTCAAGACCCAAGATTACTTATCTACCAATGCTGAGCAATTGTAGGCTAACGCCTAAGTATCCCTCAAAAAGATGCAGTTGATGATGCCTAAATGTACATCTTGACAGTCTCACAGTTTCTTCTTCCCTTCAAAACCTTTCTTTTGAAACAGCAGAGGAAAAAAATCTTAAAGAAGCTGAAAAATTGCATGCATGTATGGCCCCAGAGCAGGCAGAATGAATGTTTCACCCCAACCGGTTCCTTTTGATCTAGTGTTGAAATAGAGACTTTTTCCAAAGAACAAGGCGATGTCACAATTCAGTGAATAAAAAGGTAGAAAACTGAAGACGTCAAATCACAGACAACAGAACAGTTGCATCCAGAAATATGCCAGTTTTCATGAGCCCTGCAATCCTGTCCGGTCATATCATCCCCAACAGTGAAACGGTACATGTACACCTCTGGAAGGGAAGAGCAGAGCACATCTGGAGAAGCACATCTGTTGGGAAGAACTTGGGAAGATGGCTGTATGGCCAGCTGTGACCCTTGGCTTTGCTATATGCCAGAGAGACAGAGAAGAGCAACCAGGGGCGAAGGAGAGATGTGCAGAGATCAGAGCCACTCCTGACACCTCGGGGGGGGAGCAGGAAGACCTCAGCTCACCCGTGGTGGGTCTGTGCCGCTACTATCACTGCTGATGGGAGATGGAGGTCTGCCGGTGGGGACCAGCCCCAGCTAGACAGGATGCCAGGCCGCACACTTACAAGTTTTCCAGATAACTGTTCCAGGGAGATGAACGACACGAGATGGGGTTTTGCAATTCAGAAAATGCTGGCACTTCTGAGACAGGCTCCTGCTTTTCCCTTCTGCTCTTCTTGTCCGACAAGATCCCTTCTTGTTTGACCTGAGAAACCTGCAATATTGCCAACCTCAAGGCGATCAAAAAAATCACAAGCTAGACTTACTGCAACACCCCCCCCACGGAGCTAGTTAAAAATCACAAGTTAAAACACACAGCATATCTGAAGCTTATTTTTAATTTATATTTAAAACCTCAGCATCTAAGTTTCCACACTTTCCACTGCAAACACAAAGGGAAAAAGAAAGAAAACCAAGAAACTCTGCTCATCACATAATCCTAAAACCTGGGTTACAAAGCCTCAATCCCCAGGAACACCAGGGAGCTGCAAAGCCATCACTACTTTTCCGGGACCATGCCACGCTCTTGCTCCATTCTGCTCTTGCCCCTGGGGTTTCCAGAGGCAACTCCAGGCCTCTCAGATATCTTCATCCCCAGCAGACAGACAGCTAGCTCACTGCACTGCCACACGATGGGTCATGTCACAGGGCCCAAATCGGACAATCTTCCCACCCAGGCCATGTCCTCAACTATGATTCCACTCTGTGACCCATGCCCATGGTAGGTGATACCCACCAGGAGCTGCAGGACCTTGCTACATGCAAAGACAGGAGATGCAGGACAAACTGCTTCCATCTCCCAACACACAGGGAGCTCACCGGGTGACTCCAAATCCTGACATTCCATGTTGAGTGAAGCTAGTTGCAATTTTGAAGCCTCCTATCAGTTTCTGATAGCATCTCCCACCATCATGAAGGCAATCGCTTCTGAACACTGATCTTACTGATCGCCCCCGTGCTACGTGTCACTGTAGCTTGGGAGGATGGCACCAGCCTGGCACGTTTAGCTCTGTCTCTAGTCTTTTTAACTTTTTAAATGCAGGTTAAATAACCACCCAGCTCATTTCAGTTCTGTGGTTTATGTTTTGAATTTAAAGAAACCTCCTTTCAAAAAAAGTCATGGCTTTTTTGAAGCACCACGCGGTCCTGCTAGGAGCCAAATCACCAATCTCCCACCAGGGAGCTGCTAAGGCTTTTAACTCTCTAATTGCTATACAATGGTAGACATGTGAGAAATAGAGACAGACTAGGTTGGAAATGCTCAAAGGAAGGAAAACTGGGAGGAAATACCGAGAGCCCGGGGGAGCTTGCCACAGATAAGACCAACATGACCAGAGCTGATGGGAGGTGAGCCAAATGCCTGGAGCTGCCACTGAGCAACTCTGTGACACCCAAAGACCCAAGCCCTCCCATGTGCCTAGCTGTAGCAGTGGCTGAGCAGCACGTGGATGAAATGAGTATAAACCTCTAGGTTTCTGCCTCTCCAAAGTGGCTGGGAGCCCAGGTGTTGGGACCCCACCACCCATCGTGCTGAGCTCATCCCCGCTAGTGCCAGGCAGATGGGCATGGCTCCCCACACACAGTGTCCAGCCACAGCAGGAAACAGCCAGAAACCCCATGGAAAGCTCCTTCCCGCTGAATTTAAGTGGCACTGTTGGTACCCCCACGTGGAAGCCTGCCTTTCTGCGCTGAATGAGAGGGGTGGTGGGATCTCTGCTGCAAAACAGCAGCATCACCACTCAGGGCTAAGGCGGGCACAGCTCCCCCACCAGAAATGGGACAGGAAACATACCCCAAGCACAGTTCTAAGAAGATGAGGTGCTGCTCCTCACTCCTTTCCCACGCCCAAGCTTCTGTCCCCCAGATGCAGGTTGCAGTGCATAATGCCCCAGCAGCCACACTGCATGAACAATGAGACCAAGCAAAGGTTTTTTCATGATTTTGAGAAAAATCTTGGGGTTTCATTATTCCACAACAACTTCATCAATCATTTCAGTTATTAGTGGGAGACTGCACGCATAGGTGTTGTCCTGCCTCCACTGGGAAACCCTCCTGTTTATCCCCAAGCTCCGGCACAGGAGGGTCCCCATCCAAAGTGTGAGGCTCATGATGGATGACCCAAAAGTGGGGTGGCAGGAGCTACCTCTCCAGAAACACACGGCCCTTTCCCTTCTGAACCACAACTTCATCACAAAGAGGCAGAAATGGCCCCAGCTGGTCACAGGACCAAACTACGCAACCACCATGCCCTGTGCCCATAAAAACATGGCTCCTGCCCAGCAGGCTGCCTGGCACACCTGAGGAGAAAAAAACGTTGGAGTACTGCAAAAATCCCCAAGCGTTTGCTTAGCATTTTGCCATCCTTTCATCCTGGGCAGCCGCTATGGGGAAATCAGTGAGCCCCCATCTGCAGGGCTGGTCAATCCTGGATCCCTGTTTTTGGTCACTCCTGCATGCCTGTCCCAGGGAGGTTGGCACCTTGTCACAGGACAAGGATGCTGCAAGACACCCTGCTCGCTGTGTGACGCTCACACTTGCCCACCGAGACACTGATTCAAGGCACCGTGACAGCATCCTGGCACAGTAGCAACAGGTCTCAGTGCTCAGAAACTGGGGTCACTGCCCATCCACATTGCCTCCATTGCCTATATGGCTCTCCTGCTTCCCTCAGTCCCTGCACATAACCTCCTTTGAAAAACCTGCCTTTTCCCACACCATTCCCATCAAATACCACTGCTTCCCGCTTCGTGTGCGCGCCCCAATACGCTGCTCCGAGGCACGGCTCAGCACTGAGCACCGCTGGCAGCTCCAGCATCCCTTGTACCATCAGCTCCCTCTGCCTTCGGGGTGTTTGCACCAGCCTGATGAACTGCAATGAGCTAAACAGCTTTATGGGGGGGAGTAGCGTGCATTTTTTCTCCCTTAATTGTACCATCTTTAGAGAGCCACCATGAATTAGAGGTTAAAAAGCCTGATGATTTAGTATTTTGATTTACAAGACAGATCTACTTTGTGGTTGAGGTGTGTACGACTTAATTAAAAAGCAGAGGTTCACCCTCACTGAAGCTGATCGCTGCTGAGCTATCAGATGCAGATGAGGAAGAGGCCGCAGAGGGGATATTTTCATAAAGTTACATTTCAGATTGAGCCTATGCCCTCAAGAGCTCTCTCTTTTCAAAGCTGGCAGAAAGCTAGAGCTGCTCCTTCATGCAATCAGACACCAGCCCCTCACAGCCTTCGCAGCACCAGCACACTGGTGTTTTCACAAGCAGGGCTAGGATGGCCGGGCTGCAAAGCCAAACAGCTGCAAGCATGGGGACAGTGGCTAACCCTAACAAGGTTGGCATCTTATTTTTTTTCTTTTAAATCAGACAGGATTTTGGAAATCAAGTGACATATTTTGTCCCCAAAAGAGGAGACAGAACAGAGTGTCGCAGCTCTTTCACCTTGCCTCTGCTGACCAAGCAGCAGGGAATATTTCCCCCTAGGAGTCAGGTTTAATTCAAGGCTCTGAAAGCTGGAGATGTCCATGGCTCGTCTATCTCATCTCCTGGGTACTGCAGGCTGCCAAACTACACCCAGTGGTCCCCCGCTCAGGCTGCTTGTCCTTTTGCTGGGCAAAGCAAGTGTCCCATCAAGGGACAGGGCCACATCAAGGTTTCCACGCCACAGCAGTGAGGCTTGCTCAGGGGTTTAGAGGTGCAGCTCCAGAATTGGAGGCACAACTGAATCTGGGTGGAAAGTGCTACTTGTAAACTGTGCAAGCATGGGGGTCTGCAACAAGAGAGGGGCATGCAATGCCCCAGGCACCAGGCGGGTGAGGTGATGCAGCAGGTAAATCAAGGACGCATAGGAAATGCCAGCTGGAACTCAACACTGACAGCTCCTCGTTACCAGGGATCCGGTTTCCTCGGCCGCCTCCCTGCCCCTCTCAGGCTGCAGAGCACCTGTGGGGCAGCGGAAAATCCTGGTATGGGTGAGGGCTCCATGAACCGCCCTCCCAGAGAGGTGCCTGAGCCCTGGGGTGCTACCTGATGCTCAACTGCAGCAGCCGAGGAGGAGCAAATGCAGTGGGTCCTGGAGTGCTTCCCGGGGGGCTCTCACCCCCAGCAAGTTGGGGCAGGACCGTGGATCCATCACTGAATGGGCATGTGGGTCCCTCTCTCCCTCCCCCAAGGGGGTAGGTTGCAATCTTTCTTCCCCCCCCCCCCCCCCCCCCCCCGCGCCCGCCGATTAAACTCTGCAATGCATGCAGTTTGCTCAGGCAGCACCGGTTTCATTGGAACAAACTAACCAACGCGGCAACTTTACATCTTTGCATCCTGCGAGATGGCCCTTTTCCATCCCGAAGTGCCGGCCGGCTCCCACTCCCCACGGCCGGCTCCCACGGGGCTGGCTGGGACTGTTGGGGACGTTGTTTTCTAGAGGGCTACAAAACACCGGCACAAGCCCGCCACCATTGCGAGCTCAGGGGTGTACTCCGGGTACCCCCAAACCAGTGAACGGCAAGCCAGGAGCGCTCCACCCCCAAGATGAGACACCACCACCCCCCCCAAAACCTGGTCTGCCCGCCACCACTGACCCTGTGGCAGGGAGCGGGAACGCTCCAGGTGCTTCCAAGCTTTCCCTCCGGTAGCTGCCAGCCCGGCTGCTGCGGATGGGGAGGGGGGAAAGGGGGGCGTGGGGTTGCACCCAAGGGGGGGTGAAGGAAGGAAGGAGGGGGGAGCACTGGGGCAGAACTCGGGAGGGAAACGGCACCCCTTGTCCCAGACACCCCTCTCCGTTAGCGGCGCGGCACCGCGCCCCAGGACCGGTTAGAGCGGGGCAGCCCCATCCCGCCGCCGCCGGCCCCTCCGAGCCCCAACCATCCCCCCCCCCCCAGCCCCCAACCCACCTGCGGGGACGGCACCCGGGCCCGGGGTGCGAACCTGCGGGGCTGGCTGCGACGCGGTGCGGGCGGCTGGGCTGCGCCTTCACCGGCTGGGGCGGGACAGGACGGGGCGGGGAGCGGCCCCCCGCCGCCGGGGGACGCGGAGCTCCGCGCCGGCGGCCGCCCCGCAGCTGCCCGGCCCGGCCCGGCGGAGGCGGGCGGCAGGGAGGGGCCGTGGCGGCCGCCCTCCTCCCGCCCGGCGGCTCCGGACCCCGTTTCCATCGGAGCCCGGACAAAACTTTTCACAAGTAAAGGGGAAAAAAAGACCCGGGGCGGCCGAGGCTGTTCCGGCGGGGTTGGACCCCACTTCACGCCAGCACCTTCTCCCCCTGGTTGTCACGGCAGTGTCACCCCCTCCCAAAAACACCCCACCATGCCAGAGCCGGGGACTCCACCAGCACAGCCCACAGCCCCTTCCGACCTGACCCCGACGGACGCCGTGTCCCGTTAGTCCCACGATCCGTCCCGCTGCCCGATGGCAATGCCCATCGCCTGTCCCTGCAGGTGGGGACGTGGCCTGGCCGGTAATAAGCCGTCTCGCTCGGGCCCTGCCTGCAGCTGAGGCAGCACAAAAACCCCACGTCTGCGGCAAAACCGGCCGGTGAAGGTGAGTAAATGCGAGGGCGGCCAGCCTGCGCTCTGCGACCTGCTTGTGCAGCCCCATGGCTAGTGGTAGCCAACGTGACTACTGCAATAGGTATGTCTGCGTGAGCAACACTCAGTGTCATGTGGACAGACCCACCACCTCTCTCAGCATCCTCGTGCAGCCCGTTTCCCTTACCTGCCTCCCACGGCCCTGATGCCCTCATTAACTCCTTGCTCTGACCCTGCTAGACATCCACTCCCTTTTACTGGATTTTCCTCCCCAGCACCAAAGTTTCTCTCCCAGCCCGCAGCAAAGTGCCAGGCACTACTGGTAAGGGCTATTAGCAGAAAGGTGCCAGGCCCTGCAGATTTTTCTCTCTTTATACACTTCTGTTTACCTCATTATTTGACTCTGCCAGGCCTTGGCATGAACAGTGCTAATTTTTCACTCCTGCCCATTCCCAAAGCTATAGAGGCGTGGACCAGATGCAGCCTTGGACCGAATGGGAGCAGAGAGGTTTGCGCAGCCCTGCTAGGGATGCTGTGCCATGTAGCACTGTCCAAAACACACGGACCCATTAGTTTCCCAGCCCAGTAAAAACATCCAGCTTGCAGTCACTGGTTCTGGCAGCAGCTCCTACCCCCTTTTACTAGGTTTGACTGACATCCCAGAGGAAAAAGTGGGGAAGCTGCAGTAGGACCACTCTACTTCCTTTTCCCATCCTCTTCTGAGGGAAAAAAGAGGGATGTGCCCTGCCCCGGGCAAGTTTAGTGCATCACCCTCTGGAAGGCATTTTCCAGCCTGGACACCAACGGGCAATGAAGGCAGATGTGTTGGAGGTCAGTCCTGGACCTGGAGCTGCTGGTGCGGTGGAGCAGGTAAAGGAGTTAGGAGCCTTCTAACCGCCATGTTCAAAAGAGAATGAAAAAGCCCCTTGGACAGCCTCGAGAGACCAAAGTATAGGCCTGGTGGCCAGCAGTCTGAGAGCTGGAGGCCCTAACATGGATTAAATCTGCATTTTGGCACTGGAAGCAGCACTCTGATTTGCAGAGGCACAGAGCATCCGTAGCTCATAGTGACTGTGATGAAGGTCCCCCATATCTCAATGTGTCTGGAAAGCTGACCTCTTTTAAATCGTGTAGGTTCTTAGACTGGACTTACCGATCTGGTCTCCACCTCTGTGAAACCAGGATCATAAACTGAAATGTCTCACAGCAGGGAGGGAGGGAAGAGGAGCGGGAATCTGACTGTTCACACAGGAACAGGAGCGAGGTGCCTTATTTCTGGTTCCTCCCAATGCTAACAGAAAGCACTTGTGTTGCCCCACTGACTCATGCTTATTACTAAGCACCTTGTAAGCAGTGATAATAAGAAATTGCCGCTTTGTGTGTGCTTGGGTTTTTCTACTGAGTTTAGCTTTCAAAAAAAAAAAAAAATCAAATCTCTGGGGATAGTGACATTTCCACAGCAACAGGTACAGACGTGTGCACATGCATCCCTCTTATTCCTCACCCAGCAGAAGCGGGACCGCGACGTCATCCTGGCGAGCTCTGCAGCCCTCCCAGGGCTGGGGTTTCCCTCTGGTTGTCAACTGATGTTGCGGAACAACACGCAGCTGCAGCCAGGATGTTAGGGACACCGGGAAAATGCCCGGGTGTTTTGTCTGGAGGCGAGAAAGTGTGTGCTGTGCTAGAGAAATGCAGTGAGGAAGGATTTGTGATGCCGGGCAGGCAAGAACAGGGGCCCAGAGAGGCAGTGTGAGGGCAGAAAGCCCATAGTTAAGGAGAGTGATGCTATTACCTCTGCAGGAATGAGGCCCCCTTCATCCTAAAGGATCCCACAGTGCCTAGAGAGCAGTGAGTAACCACGTGTTGGGAACATGTCGCCCCACGCCAACGTATAACTGGAGCCCAGCAATGGCGTGTCTCAGCCCGAGGCCGGGTCCTAGGAAGGGAAAGCGAAAGCTGAACTCGATTGAAATTGCTGGTGGAGGTGGGATGCAGTTTGCTCCATCCGTGTCTTCTACAAGTCAGCTTGGCTCAGTGTTTTCTTTTTTTAAACACTGTGTTGAAAACTTAGACTGCAGAACTAACCAGAGGGGCTTCAGTGCCCATCACAACACTGCCCAATAGGAAAGATGAACAGCCTGCTCACAGCTCTTCACTGCTCCTCTGGCTCCTCATCCCCAGCACCTCCAGTCATCATCCAATTTTCATCCCCATCCTTCCTCCATGCATGGAGGTATTTATGCGTTACGCCTGCTCCTTAAGAGACACGGCTGCCTGAGACACAGCACCTCCTTTTGGAGGTACGGCCCACGTCATTTGCTCCGAGGGCCATGCAACGATCTCATATTTACTTCAAGTTCACTGTTGAAAAACATAGGCTTCAGGCTGATTTTTGGTGCAATGAGACCCCCTACTTTTCAATCATTACCAGTAACACCTCTCTTCTGGAGTCTGGCAAGTAGTGGGGTTTCGGCCCATTTAACACATATGTGTTGTCCGCCCTCAGGAGTTCATATTCAATCAGTGTCGCACACAGCAACATCAAAACTGGCCTCTATTTTAACCATGGTTTTTGGTTATCTGCTACACTCTTCTTAAACAACTGACTTTTCAGTCAAATTTCACTAATTTTCAGGACAAGCTGCAATTTGTATTTTCTTCAGGTTTTCTTCAGGTCTTTGAAAATCCAAATTCATATATGACTACCTATGGTTGTCCTGACTTTGCTCACATTGATTGTAATGAGGCAACTAACTCCTGGTAGCTCAACAACAAATTCTTCTTTACCCATCACCATGAATCTGAAAGGGAGACAGCGTGTCCTGGATGGATGCATCCTCTGCTGGGAAATTATCATCCAGCACACTTAGAAACTCTCATGAGACTTGGTGGTGGCCTGCAGGCAACCTCTGCAGCTGTGTCCTAGAATTAAATTCTCTATGCAAATACAGTTTTCTTTTCACGCGTTGTAAATAAGCCTGTAGAGAGACATTCGTCCTGGGCCTCGTTTGATGAGGTAGTCAGTTATACACACAGGTGTATGCAGAGCACTCCCTCTTGGGCTTTATTAATTAGCGCATTGATCTACATACAGTCTGCTTTGAGATACTGCTCATTCTAAAACAGGTAATGTTGCCATTAGCATAAAGCACCACCCTTATCTCTCTTAATCGCTATCTCCTTTCTCAGCATGTGGTAGCCAGCAGTTATAACATCTCCATGAAAAAAAGCATCTGGCCAGACTTAAGCAATACCAGTTTCATCCAATGCATTCTTAGAAGTGAAACTTTTTCACTTTTCCCTCTTATTGACAAAGTTGCTTATTCTGGAGTTTAAACAACTGATTATTTTCTTCTTTTTACATGCACACCCTGCTTAGTCCACGGTCCCTTGAGTTTAAACTTTTGAAGCTTTTGCCCATTTGAAGATCTTCTTTGCAGGGTTGGTTCAAAATGTCCTGCCTTTTCCAGCCCATTTCCAGGCTTATGAGGCTGGGCGCTGGGCTTTGGACAGGCAGGCCATCCCCCTGTAGCACTGCTCTGTCCCCATCAAGCCGGGCTGTGCTCCACGCAGTGCAGCCTCTCAGCAAACACCAGCCACTGCTTCAACCTCCTGGAGCTTCTGTCCTCTCCTCCAGCTTGCAGCAACAGGACCTAAGAGATGATCACTTGGACTTTCTTCTCATTTCTGAGATTCCTGAAATCTTGAATAATCTTTTGTTATTCCTACCCCACCCTGTTGGCTTTGTGACCCTTCCTAAATGGCCTCTTCCTAACTCCTCTTCATGCTCCTTAATTGAAGCTGGCCATTATAATTGCTTGCCTTGTTAAGGCAACTGGGGCCATGGGTAGACCGCTCTTGCAAATTGAACCAAAGAGCTGCACCTGGGGAGATCCCCACTGCTTGCTCCATTCCTCCCAATGCATCTGTCCATTCAGATGGTCAAATCTCTGCCAGAAGTTAGGTACAGCCAAGGACAGAAGTTTGGACCTTGTCACATTCCCTTTCAAGCCTGTTTTCTGTGCTTCCATGAACTGCTTTAGGATGACTTTGTCGAGTTATCACTCCTGCCACGGCAAATCATTAGGCCAGCTGGTGCTGCTCTATCCAGTGAAAGGAAAAAAAACAGCACATTCTTTGTAACACATGGCCCTGCATCTTCCCAGATTTGAAATAATCTCTCAGAAAGATGATCTCACAGTCTTTGTATGGTAGATGTGGACCCCACTGTCACTAGGTGGACAAGCCAATATCTTAGGACTGATCCAGGTAAGGACAGGAATAGGCAACAGTTGGGAGAAAGAGAAGAATCCAAGGAAAAACTTTAAGAATATGGTGGATGAAAAGCACCTGCTAGTGGCATGAGACCTACATCCCCTTGTAAGCAAAAGCTATGTTACTTAGAACACGTCTAGGGCAGGAACATCAGCTCCAGTGTGGTTTCCACTGTGCTCAGAACTGACGCTCGCTCCCACCAGTGAAAACCAGTTTGCTAGCAACACCCTACTCACCCTGCCTGTCTCTTATGCAAAGTAAGGCTAATCCAAGATTCACCTGACAGGGGGTCAGAAAGTCACAGGAGGCTTGGGCCTGAGACACGACCTCCTTCCAGCCATCGTTTGGCTAGTTCCCCATAAAAAACGAGCTGGTGCTCATTGTCAGTGGAAAGGCTGCTGTACTTTAACTCTCCCTGATCCTTTCTGCACCACACATTAAGCAGATCCATGGGGTGTGAAAAACTCTCTGTGAAGGCTTTCTGAGCCCGCCAGTGGCAATGCTGGATGGGGATCAACCCCCCTTGCAGACAGGGCAGAGGGGCTGGATCTGCCGTGAGAGCAGGGCAGCTGGATGGAGCAAATCCTCTACCCAATGTGGGAGAGAGGTTGCCAACCTTTTGTAAGTTGGTTTCCCACACGCTTTCTAATTATTTGGGATGGCATCAAGAGGAAAACATGAGGTTATGAATTAGGTGCTGTGTCAAGGAAAAGGGAGCCAGGGTAGGGTTTCTGAGAAAGCAGCAGACTAACCCTATGCTGCAACGTGTAACCGGTGTGTAAGGGAATCGAGGGAGGCTGTGACCAAACTTTCTGGTGGAGGAGGCACCAAGCACCTATCTGTTTCTGGCAAACAAGGGTGTTCATACAGATTCGGTCCCAGGACTTGGAGATGAACAATTGCCTCAACTTTGACGAGATCTTCCACAACTAGTTAGGACCATTCCCATTTTTACAGTGATATCCTAAGGGAATGAAGCTTATTCAATGCACGTGTTTGTCCAACATCCCTTCTTCACCAGCAATTTTTAAACCACCTGGCAAATTGCAACAAATTTAACAGCGGGTTGGGAGTCTCAAAGCTATTAAGTTTCTACAAGTGTTGGTGAATGATCAGAGGAGAGAGAAACCTAGTGAGTTGTTCCCGCTCCCACACGGGGAAGGTGCACAGCTTTTATTAGACATTGGCAAATCCCCCTCTCAGGGATGGAATCGGGCAGAATCACACCTTATGGAAAACCAGAGGGTCTGCTGCTGGGAAGACAGGGCATCCTCGACTGAACTGCCCTCAGAACTATATGGGTTTTTTTTACCATAACATAGAAAATGGGGAAAAACAAAACAAAACAAAAAACCCAAAGAACAAAGTGGTTTTCTGCTTGTTTTTTTCTGCTTGTATTTTTGATTGGAAACTTGGGTTTCACTGCTCCCCATTTTTGGTGAATGAATGACTAATGTCCACCAAGATTAGACAGTGCTTCAGTGAAAGACCATGCCTGGGTGCTGCACTTTGGAAAAGACTGCAGAGGACAGAGTTCCAGAGGGATCCAGCAGGGGTTCGCCCCAGCCCAAGTGCATGCTGACACAGGATAGCAGGAGTTTAGCTAATTTTAGGTAAGGGACTGGTCATGCCAGGTGCAGTCAATAAGCCTGCCCGCTCTTTCCTTTCATACCGAGTCTCAGTGGAGGATTTTTATTAAAGGCTTAGCATGACCTGGAACCCAGGAGAAGCATTCAGCCTCTTTGATGCTAATCTGAACCACCAAACCTTTTAAGGTTCACTTACCCCTGCCAGCAACACCCAACCCCAGCAGTGATTAGTGGTCTCCTGGGAGGTATCTCAGCCTCTTAGGATTTGACAGGGAAACAATAAAGTCTGCAGTGGAGCCGAGTTTCAGCTGTGCCCGTCTGCTAAATAACACGTGGTAAATGATAGTTTCCTTCAATTGTAGCAGTTCGTGACTACCCATGAAGTCATATAATGATCTCACCTCAGTTATTCACCATGTTCTTTTTTATACCTGGCACAGTGAAGATGTTTTTCTTTCTAACAATAGAGAATAAAAACAAAAACAAACCCCTTTCTATTAATGCAGCTCTAACGCACATCCAAGGCACAACAGAAGCATCCCTTGTTTCTGGCTCTAGCTGCTACATCTGAACCATTTTTCCTTATAAGAGTCGGAAAGACGGGCTGCCACCCTCCTTTTAACATGGTCCCTTGTCATAGTGGACAGCTGGGACTTGTCTCCCTGGCTGCTAAGCGCTCTGCTTAGCAAGGACAGTACATCCCAAACAGACCCATTTCCAGGTCTTCACAGTCAAGGAAAACCCTTGCTCGTGGCAGTCCTTAGAGACAAAAACCAAGACTTCAGTCTGAACCAGAGGCTGACAACCACATGGAGCAGAGGGCGATATTCACTGCTCAGTGTTTGCTCCTGAGGTTGGTGGGAGCATGTTGAACAAGGAGGCTCCCGTGTCCATCAGAACTGGATCTCTGGTGAATGGGCCATCCTACATCCTAGAACAGAGACCAGCAGACTGTGTCCTTACCCAACCCTGTGGGGACAGCTATGGTCCTGGGGGGCCAGCAGTGGAAGAAGGGGTTTCTGGGCTCACTAGGAGGAAGAAAGGGAGGCAAGAAAAAGTAAGGACAGAAGACAGAAATGCCACCAGCCACTTGCGCGAGCACTGTGGAAAAGCATGTTCATGTGAGTGGAGATCCTTGGCAGAGTGGATGTATATGCTGGCTGCCAGAGGAGGGACTGCAACGTGAGGAATGGAAGGGAAAAGGTGTATGAGAGTGTCATGGAAAAATTCTTACGCAAAAGAGGGAAAAATGAGAGAAGAAAGGGGTGCTGTGTGGAGGCAAATGGAGTGCAGGTAGGCTAGTAAGGCTGAAAAGCTGAATCAATCTGCTAAATCAACATGAAGCTTTGGCTTTCACAAGTGCTGTTGATTTCAGAGACAAAGGCAGAGCGGGTAACGAGAAACAAGGTCAGGAAATGGAAGTTACCACCATCCATGTTTTGATATCTGAAATATCAAGAATAATTTAGTGAACTTGAGTTCAGAGAAGGAACCAGGGCAGGTGGGAAGGTACAAAGAGGACTAGTATCTCTGAATGATCTGACACTTGGAGACATGTGCCTGGCAGCAAATATCTCTAAGAAATCCACCAAGTCGGGAGAAGATCAGTATGACCAAAGAGCAGCAAATGCAGAGACTGTGAGTAGCATAGAGAGGGAAAGACAGCTGTGGACTGGAAGGTTGCTGTGGACTTCCTCCATGCCCAGGATATAATATTCAATTATGGCATCCACACAAGACATTGGACAATGAACTTACACAGTGGGGGAGACAAGCACATCCTGCAAAAAGATAGGTTAAGCGTTAGGACTTGAGTAACAGTAGCTGAACAATATTAAACACTACTGGTTGTGAGGTGTGTACTTTAAGATAGGCCACAACTTTGCTGTAAACCAGGAGTTTGTCAGCTGGCACCAAGGTGAGTGGTGTGGTTGACATGCCTGAGGGATGGGATGCCATCCAGAAGGACCTGGGAAGGCTCAAGAAGTGGTTTTTTTGTGAACCTCATGAGGTTGAACACGGCCAAGTGCAGGGTCCTGCACCTGGATCGGGGGAACCGACTGGGGTCATCCAGTCTGAGGGATGAAGGGAGTGAGAGCAGCCCTACGCAGAAGGTCTTGGGGGTACTGGTGGATAAAAAGCTGGACATGAGCCAGCAATGTGAGTTTGCAGCCCAGAAAGCCAACCATATCCTGGGCTGCATCAAAGGAAGCATGCCCAGCAGGTCGAGGGAGGTGATTGTGCCTCTCTACTCCACTCCAGTGAGACCCCACCTGGAATACTGTGTCCAGCTCTGGAATCCTCAGCACAGGAAAGACATGGACCTGTTGGAGCAAGTCCAGAGGAGGGCCATGAAGATGCTCAGAGGGCTGGAGCACCTCTACTATGAAGACAGGCTGAGAGAATTGGGGTTATTTAGCCTAGAGAAGAGAAGGCTCTGGGGGCAGACATTATTGCAGCCTTTCAGTACTTAAAGGGGGCTATAAGAAAGATAGGGGCAAACTTTTTAGCAGGACTTGTTATGAAAGGACAAGGGGTAATAGCTTTAAACTAAAAGAGGGTAGATTTAGATTAGATATAAGGAAGACATATTTTACAATGAGGGTGGTGAAACACTGGAACAGGTTGCCCAAAGAGGCGGTAGATGCCCCGTCCCTGGAAACATTCCAGGTCGGGTTGGACAGGGCTCTGAGGAACCTGATCTAGTTGAAGATGTCCCTGCTCATTGCAGGGGGGTTGGACTAGATGAACTTTAAAGGCCCCTTCCAACCCAAACTAGCCTATGATTCTATGGTTCAGCTGAAGGTAACACAGAAAGCGAAGCAGGAACAGAAGGAAGAGTGATAACTGAGACACAAGGCAAATGTAAGCCTGCGTGCAAGGAAACAATTGTTTCTTACTCTTTGTAAAAGCCAGAACAAATACATTTCAAAAGAAACAGAACGATTGTTTCAAATGCAACTTTGCAGCAGCTTTCTGTGGATGCACAGCACCTGATTTAACAACTGCTTAAGTACATCTTATCCTTTATGTGGATGTATTTAGATCAACGCCCAAATAAAAGTCATATGATAGATTTTCCATGGCTTTTAAAGTTATTTTCAGTCAAGGACATGTACCTCAAAAATCACAGATCTCGAGTACAGGGTTTTTAACTAAGCTTTGAAGCACTTCTTTGATAAATAAGCTCACTGCTTTGTCGCTACTAAGACTAAGAAATCTGAAGCAACAACTTCAGATTGCTTTACTTAAAATTTAGAGACTGTGATGGGAAAAATATTTTAGAAACCACAACAGTTTTTGCTTGCTGTCATTTAAAAGCATTATAATCACAGACTTCATAGGGCTACGTGCATCAGCCCTGACGTTGTGAACTCCTCGGTCTCTCTGAAGGTTTTGAAAACTATTCATCGTGGGCTGCTTTAAAAATAAAAGAAACACACCTTTCTTTTCTTAAAAAAAAAAAAAAAAAAAAGGAGAGAGAAAAAAGAAAAAGATGCCTTTGAAAAAGTTTATGACTAGATGTTTACCAATGAAATTTGCATGGAGGAGACAGTTATTACTGGATAAAAGATCATGAAGACAAGACATTTGTCAGCTTTTTTTCACTCTGGAGAATTATGAAAAAAGTTCATGACAAAAGCAACAGGACTTTCAAGTTTGAAAAGGTTGTTTCTGTAAAAGGAAAGGGGAGAGGAGAAGTGAAAGTTGTTGCTGAAATGGTTGGGCTGCCATGTAAAATTCAACAGTCGGGTGGAAACCTCTCAGATCTAGGATGTTTGGGCATGTTACCCTGAGGAGAAAACATGGGCAACAGAGGATTTTTTTTTTTATCACTCTAACCAGGGGTGCCAGCATTGATGTCTTCTCATAAAACACCAACTCAGCTTCTCCAATGGTTAGTTAAACCCAAGGGCGTACCAGGTTTCTGAGAAGGAGGCTTGGAAAAATACATTATCCTGGCACCTGGAGCAGTAGCAAAAGATGACTGGGACAGTCTCTTCAAATGCCATTTCAGCCTTTCTGTTGCCGTGCTATTACTCTGGATTTCAGGAATTAATGCACTGCATTAACAAAGTTACCGCAGACCCACACCCACCTCCTCTGGTTGCCTGGACCAGGACTACAACTGTTACAGTTGTTTGGAGAGCCTTTGGAAGGATGAAGAAGTTTCCCATTGGTGACGAACCAGCCATCATCTTAAGGATTTGCTGGATCATGATAACCACGAACCTCCTCATCATCCCAGATATTACTGGAGGGTTCATCTGTTGGAGCATTAATAAGATCAATGTGAAATAACTATTTGTGAGGCCGATTTCTAACTTACTACATTCTTGTCTGTGGAAAAAACAACACCTGTTACCTTTATACATGATGAAGTATGTTCTGCCTCTATCCATAGGCCCTGTATCACACCACCATTGCTATTTAAGTAACGTCAGACCAGAGTAGATATGCTCATTTTGTCGTGTCCAAGTACCATTAGGCTTCATCTTTGTTCCCAGAAAGCTGGGGACAACACTATGATAGTTTTAAAAAAGAAAAGCACCAGGTAAGGCTTACTTAGCCTCACTAGACAGTTGTGATGTATGCGATGGCATAGAAGGCATATGCCATAAATTTGTTGAAAAGCGAGAGCTTGCCTGAAGAGGGACTGGAGTTCAGAAAATCTAATTAAAGAGGGTGTTCCCTCCTCACTCGCCTTTTACAGAACCCACCTTCAGACTCTGCGATGAATGACACATCACCACCCTGCATTGTACTTTTGCCAGGAGACCACAAATGATGTTGGAAAGTGTTCTCTGTCAGGAGACCCTTGTTTTGGAAGCTGGTATTGGGTTTCAGGAATTATCTTGGTATCTGTGTTCCTTCGCTTGTAAGAGGAACACCCCCCCCCCCTCTCCCCAAACCTTAGGTGACCGGTAGCATGACACAGCAGTGACACTTCTGCTACCCGTTTTCAATACACTTATCAAAAGCAGTCACCTTGGAGGACCAGATCCACGACTGTGGGAGCAGAGCCCCTGTGACAACCCAGAGCAGAAAGATGCAGCCGCTAGAGAACCTCTTTCTTCAAGAGAAATGACCTTTTACATGCAAAAGCTCAACTGCGTAATGGCAAAGGCAACGGCCATTTCCTAAGCCTAGGAGGCACCTCGCGTGAGCCTCTCGTTTCTGTGTGCACCGCTCAGCCAGGGCTGTGCCTCCCCCGGACCACGCAGAGCTACGTGCTTTGAACATCCTCCTTAGCAGCCCGGCCAGCTCTCAGGAGAGCTTGTTTTTGGGACAGCCACCCACGCCGCCAGCCGTCATTACAGTAACTCCCCCTCCCCTTGGACATTGCACATGCATTTTTCCAGCCTGTTGATGGAAGACAAGCCCCGCTAATCCCCTGCTGTGCAAACGGCATTGCACAGGGGCATTTACCTGCAACTGCTGCAGGTAAACAAGCGCAGGCTCAGGCTCCTCCTTGCCGCGGGAACACGCTGGCCCTGGGAGACGCCCTGGCTGCCTTTGCCCTCTTTTCCTGGGGGGAATTCACTAGCCACAATCTCCTGCTTGAAGTGGGGAACACAGGAGTGGGAATACACCCCATGAGGGCTTTGCCAGCCGCTATTAACACAGGCCAAATTTATAGCAGTAAACCAGGGCAGACACGTACTTTTAAACATGAATAGGGTAAGATGCCCACAGCCCTTTATCAGGAGATGGAGAAGCAAATGAGATGCTCCTGATCATGCTCCACAGTGGTTTTCTTCCCCATGGCCTACAGTCATAGAGACCTCAGGAGTGCAGGGATGGAAATACTCACTGCTGTAACAAGCCTGGCATATGCCACCCGGCACCATTTGATCAAGGGAAGTTTTTTGCCTCCTAAGGCCATACTTCCCTCCACACACACACACCAAATAAAGTTTACTTTCCTGGAAGCACTAACAAGTGTTTCCAGGCAGGATGCTTGGAGGACTGTGCTTGGGACCAGAGATGAGCCATGGCCACGTCCCCAGGCTTTCGGGGTGGGCTTTCCCTACAGACCGTGGCAAAGTGTCATCTCCGAACAGGTTTTCAAAGTGCAAGGCAGCCAGATGGGGCTGCAAGTTGTGAAAGACCAACAGAAAGTTTCAGACATTCCTGGACCGTTTCAAAACGTGCTTCGACGAGCCCAGTCACATGGGGTTTTTTACAAGGCCTTTTATGATTATATCTCTCAGTAGAAGACTCACGACTGCTTTAAAGAGAGAAAGAAAAACAAACAAAATGATGCAATTTAACTCCAAGTATCTGAAGAGAGTAACCAGGGAACCCAACTTTGGAAAACCCACTGCAGTGTTTATTTGAAGATAAAAACCACAGCTGCAAACCACTCAGGTCTGATTTAGATTATAAAGGGTGTTTGGTTATATAAATGCAAGGGATGTTTTAAAATCTTCCAGCCAGTCCCTTTCAGCAGGGCTACGCGCAACAGAAACAAAGCCCTGGGTTCAGCCAGTGCTTTCAGCAGCCCCCTCCGCCTGCAGGGAGGTTTTAGGAGCAAGGGGGGGGTGAGTCCAGGGAGCCCCACGGGCCCCACAACTGGGAGCAGGAGAACGCACAGGGAAGCAAAGCACTGCTCGGAGGGATTCTCTGCCAAGGAGGTACGAGAGTCGCAGTGACCAGTTTACCTGACGCAAAGGATGTTCTTCAAAGGCCAGACTTCTCCCACCTCCAAAAAACCACTGGTCTGAATTAGACGGCTACTGTTAAGGGAAATGTAACATTCCTTATTTCTAGTGTCCAGCTCTGCATCCATATTCCTACCATTCCCATGGTCTGCCAGCTTGCTGCAGACTTGCTCGCTGTCATCCTGCTCACAAGCAGAATCCATGAAGTCACCTACACCAACCACATGGCTGTTGCTCCTGAGGAACAACAGGGCTGCCCTCCCAAGAGTTAATAAAACAGCATTTACAAAGCAAGGCTTTGGAGAGCAACCACATAACGTTGTCTGGCACAAAGGACAACGTTTGCTCAATATTACACGTTTGTTATAAAGTCACTTTTACTATGGATGCCAGGATTCCCAGGAATTATGGAAAACCATTTTTCCACAATGGCATTTTCCTTTCCTATCCATTTTCAAAGCCTTAAGGCAGAAATTTACTCTTTCAGGGACAACCCACGAATGAAACATTCCTGCGCCTTTCATACAGGTCCTTTCACCAGCAGTCAATGTTTGTGTCCTTGCTGAGGTAAAGGGTGACATTGCTGACCTGCTGAGCTTCAGCTTGTGACCCCCTGCCCACACCCAAACTATCATCCGGATGAAGGGTTTGTCTGCCCTCCCAACTTACCTGCTCATCAATGTCCCCGTCATGGCACAGGCAAGGACCTTGTAATACTCCCTCCTTCCCTTACACAAGCAAGGATGCAGCTTGGTGAAATCATTTATTTGCCAACACACCAGCAATAATCTTCAGAGATGTGTAAATGGCAAACAGGCTTTGACACTCTGATCAAAGCATAATATTTAGGATAAACATACAGCTTGCCAATCAGTACTGAATGGAGGTCTCAATTTTTCCACAGGGTCAGGAAAGGGTTACAGACAGAGCATTTGGACAACACTCTGAAGATTCATTAATCCTTTGCTGATCTGACAGCAAGCTTTGGTCTACCACCAGTAAGTCCCAGAGAAGGGTCCTGGGTGCTGCCTGGGTGGCCAGTCCTTAAACTGACACCAGACGAGCTGCACCCTCATCTCGCCACAGAAGACCAGTTGGTAGCAGGACTCTGCTATGGATTACCTTCCCTTCCATCCTAAAAGGACCTTGGTTGCTGTTCAATCTCCTTGTCAAAACTCTCCATTTTGCTGACTAGTGAGAGAGGAGACCACAGCAAACTGTAGTACAAGAACACGTGCTCTCAACTCTCCTCCAACAAGTCACCATAGAACAGTGGCTATTGGAAAGTGAAGAGACACTCTGACATGGCAGGCCATCTCCATACTGTGACTAAGGGTGCAGATGACCCTGACCTTCTTCAGTGCAGCACTAAGAACAACTTTCTTCCAGTAATTTTTCTTAAATGGTTGGCAACTGCAACCCACAACCTTGGTGCAGAGGAAAATGTCCATACATTCAGCTCTAGCTGTCTTGATCACCTAAGGCAGCCTATCTGAGTAGGAAACGTATAGCTCTATTTCCAAAGCATCAGCATAATGCTTCCTTTTAGATCTGTGCAATTCTGCATGAGCCTAAAATGTCAATGTGACATTCTGAGCATCTGCTTCAGGCACCGATGTTAACTCATGTTTCATTTACAGTCTTCTCATTGCATTAGTGCTAAAAGCAGAGGAGAAAGTTTGAGAGCCAAGACTTGCTTTTTGAGATTGGAAGATGAACAACTAATGCCAGGAAGATGCTGGACATCTGGAGAGACTTTTGCACCAGAGGCAAAGAGATTGTGGACTCTTCATCCTTAGAAGTCTCTAAGACTCAGCTAGACAAACCCACAGCGACCCGAACCAGTGCTGGCAAATAGTCCTGTTTAAATGAAGAGCCTGGACAAGAAACCATCAGAGGTTCCTTTGAACCAGTACTTCTATGACTTTGTTTCCAAATGTAAGAAAGGCACTAAGAAGGCACAGAAAATGCTATCTTTATATTAGTTAACAAAGAGAGGCAAGGATATTCTCAGCCTCGTTATTATAGGCAAGGTCACTGCATTCCTCGGAATTTTATGTTATTTGAAATGGGGCTGCTGCATAATTTGAGAGGTTTTTCATTACACATGAAGTTGAACCAGCTCTGAAATAGTTCCTGCTGAAGTTAATATCAAGTAATTCGTTTCCCACTGTCCCATTTTCCAATACACCATATTTCTGCACTGACAACTGGTAATTGCACGGCAGGATCTGAAGCATTTTGGCAATAGATCACAAAAACTCTTCAGGCTGTAGGAGGAAACATGGGATTACACAAGAAATGGGAACACATTAGCCAGTTAACATGATCAGAAAATTAACATTCAAAAAGTCATTTACAGGTTTCAGGGTTGGCGTATTAAGAGGGAAACAATTCAAGTAGTTTAGAACTGTTGTTTCATATTGCTGGAAAACTTCACCATGATGCTGCCTTATCTTGTTCACATATTTATCCTGCCCATGAGTTACTTCTACCTTTAAACTGTGGAGCAGATTTCTGCAACGCTATACCAGAAGTAAAACATGGTCTGGTCTGTAACACTGGTCTGTCACAAGTGGGCCCCAAAACCCAAGAGTTTCAGCAGTCCCTCTGGAAGTCTCACCTGCTCTTGGCTTTACACAGCACAGGTCAAATCTCGTCAGTTCCCCCACCACGTATAGTCCCATTTTTAATGTTTACCATTCTGCAAGGGTTCTGCCTGTGGCAATACCACAATCGAGATGCCGGCAAATAACGGACAGACAACTGTAGAAATAACATTTTTGGTTTAGTGTTTGCAATTTGTTTTACAGCTCATAATGAAATACTGTTAGAGATATTCTACATTCATACATTTCTAGCAAAATACACTTTTAAAAACATAAGGCACTTTAAGACTTCCTAGAACAAATGCTCACGATAAAAATTCAACAAGAAGGCTGGACGAGAACCCTTTCTACCCTTAATGGTCAGGTCAGTAAAAGATCAATCCTCTAGTCAGGCAGGCAAATGAAATAATCAATAGAAAGGTTTCCAAGATAGAGTTACTGCTGTTATTAGTGTGCATTCTGAAGTAGTCTATTTGAAGTATCTTCAGTTGGGGAGGGAGGGCATGGTGTGAATAAGATGCATTAAAATAGTTCTTTGAACTGTGTAACAAAGACACATTGCAGGGATTAAGTTTCATTACTTTCATTGGATTAAATTCCTTCCATTCATTATTGCCAACAAGAGTAAGGAACAAAAAGGAGCTGGTTCTTCTCTCCCTCCCCCCCCCCCATTATAATTCAACACAAGATTTCAAAGACTTAAAATGACCAGGACAGAAGCCCATGAAAAACTGCATCTGGCCACTTCAGAGTATGTTTAAATATTCATTACTGACTTCCTCAAGTCTCACCTCTTATTAAAGGAAGAGAAACATAAAAGAATTAGCAACTGTG
This sequence comes from Numenius arquata, assembly GCF_964106895.1. Lineage (NCBI taxonomy): Eukaryota > Metazoa > Chordata > Aves > Charadriiformes > Scolopacidae > Numenius > Numenius arquata. The sequence goes on along the minus strand of NC_133576.1, from coordinate 12,480,164 downwards.
TAAGTTGCTTCCAGTCAAATTGATATTTTGCTTCTTTTTAACACGACCCCACTGTTCACATTAAGTACCTGCATTCAGAAACACACCAGCAGCTCCCCTTGGCAGAGAGACGGCGGGGCAGAGGATGAATGCAGGCAGGGCCCCGGGCCCCGCAGGGAAGAGGGAATGAGCAACTTTGCTTCACACACTTGTGTCTCGGCTTAAGAACAGTTTCAAAAGCCGGACGTGCTGGGCTGCTGTAGCAACAAGGGGACTGATACCAAAACACTGACTGAAGGCTTCATTCGGAGATGCATCTGTAGGAACTGAAATCCACTATTCAAAACTGACAAAAAGAACTATAATACTGGCAAAACCACTGTCTACTGAGGACCCCTGAGAAGAGGATGGTATGAACCAGTCCCTACCATCCATCAGTGTATTTTCAAGTTGTGTCCTACCTATTTTATCACCCAGCACATTTTCCAGTCTTTGGGAGCTAACAATTGCTGGAAAAACTTGACTCCCGGGGGCTCAGTACATTAGGCACTACAGTACAAACCTGCATTCCTAGTCCTCTCAAATCCACCTCCAAGGGGAAAAAAAAACCACCAACCAACCATTTGTTCTTCTTACAAGTCCTTGATTGTTTTAAAATCTGACTTACTTGAATTGCACTTTAAAGCCCAGCAGCAAAAAGAAAACTTGGTAGCTATATTCAGGAATATATATACATTTTTAAGAGACATTTTATCAAGTCTAAAAACGCATAGAGATATCAACTGCATAAGCTGTCAAGCTTTTACCTGGCTACAGTGAAGAAGCTGTGAAAGATTAACCAATTAGTCCCTATTAGAACTGGGGCAAAAATGGGATGCCTGTTCAGTTAGGAAAGAAAATGCAGTTAAGGATGGAGCTAAATTAGAACCAGCCACCACTGGTCTTAGCCCGTCACACACAGAGGTGCTCCAGTGCAAACAGGAACCATGGTGAAATCTAACTTTGTGAAGTGAAAAAATGCATGACTTCAAGACAACTGCTGCTAAAGAGAAGAAAGGAAGGTGGTACCTCATGGCCCTGAGCTCAAAAAAATCTTGAGATCTCAACTTCTGTGGCTCACTTTCACTTGGCAGAAGAGCCAAGCTTTAGATCACTCAGTTACTCATTACTGTTATACTACCAGCCAATTTAAAACTGTGGCTCTACAACCAGTTTACTGTCCTTCAGCATTGGTCTGATGATATTTAATTGGGACAGGCAGGAAGAAGCATCTGAAAGAGGAGATGAAGAACCCAACACAGGCCCCTCACCGATCCCAATTTAACTAACAGCATGCAGTTCATTTCTAACAAAATCTGCAGGATCTTCTTGCCACGCAAACCTCACAGAACTTGCTAAAGTGACATTCAGTTGCTTTGCACATACACCTTATTGTATCTTAAATATATACTTTAAAGAAGTTATTTGGAAAGGCACAGAGGACGTGCAATTTAGTTCCTTGTGGATCTGTGCATGTGGGGAACCTTCGGACTAAGTTGCAATGATTAATAACGGATGGGGTGCTATTTTACAACCAGATCATTTCTTTCGAACTCCAGTTCTCTCCAAAGGAAACCAGGGAAATGAGCAGCGCTGTCAAGGAAATGCAAGGCAAGAAGTTCAACCTGCAAACCAAGGCAGACTGGAACGTACAAAGTTTCACAGACCTCATTCTTCAGGTCACATTAAAGGAAAAATTGTAGTCTAATAAAAAAAATAATAAAAAAAAAATCACTAAGGCTAGTTACAAATAGTAGAATCATCAAAGTGCTTTAATATATAAAGTGTCAAATATAATTAAACAGGACCATTACCAGAGAGCTGCCATAAGATATTCAAATAGGTACATGTGTTTTCTGAATGCAGGAGAGGAGCAAAGGTTTTTAATTTCCCCCATAGGGCCAAGGTGGGTTAGAAAAAAGCTTTTATTGCTCATTTAGCTTTTTAACACAATGTATTTACTCTGCTCATGCATTCAAAGGCACAGTTGGATTTGCTCTATCTGAAACTGCATCAAAAGGACTGTCAGCCACGAAATATTAATAAAGGGGCAGCTCTCACTGAGCAAAACACACAACAAATAAAGTAGACTTATAGATACCTGTCAATTCAGAGTGTTAATTTTTCAGCTATTTCTTGATACTTAAAAATTCTGAGCTACTTTCTGCAGCTTTCCTTTACAAATAGTTTAAGATAACCGAATGTGTTATTTGAACAATCCAACAGACTGCCAAAGCTATTATGACAAGAGCAAATGCAAACAAATAAATAACGAAGAGGTTCCAAAACCACCTTGTGCAAGATGCTCAGAAAGTGCACCTGAACCTCCCTACTAGCTTTTCCTCTCATGTGATGAATAAGAAAAAAACCCACCATTCTCCACGGCACTTTTCTCAGTACTTCCAATTCATTAAGCTGCTGCCTACTTTAAGCAGGTGACCTTACAGAAAGTAACTCTGTACCAAGATAGCAGAGCTAGCTGTAGCGGGGGGGACATGGTTGTTTAGAAACAAGAAGCGTCAATCAGGACCTTTCCTGCAATCACAGATATAAAAGTGTATTTGTTCCAGTAAGCTGAGACTAAAAATGACACAAAGCATCACATCTGGTCCCTTGCACAGGCATGTATGGCCACAAGTCTGAAGTAACACCAAGTCTCAATAGAACAACTTGTCTGAAGGCACCATAAAGACAGCAACGCTCCAGGTGTAATGGGAAGAGGCAGAGGGAGGAAAAATAATGAATACAGTTAGGAGAAAACACTAAGAGCAGCTTGGTATAACAAGGGAGAAAAATGGTGGCTCAGTTCTATGATGGCTGTAACATCTGTAACAGCACAGTGACCCTACGCCTCTAGGCAAAGGAAGAGTAAACAGAACTTGGAAAAATCTACTCCTGAACAAAAAAAACCCAACTCCCATTTTTAGTGGATGGGTGTAAAACCTGTAACTGAAATCAGAGGAGACAGCAAAGAATCAAAACACTATATAGAACACTGGGGTCCATACATACTCACATGGCATCATTAGCCTGTTTCTGATTTACCACAGTGTTAAAAAAATCTGGACAGTCTCCTTTTCTCTGCAGGATGACTGAAAACCAGTGAAGTGTCATATATTAAAACCCTTCTCAATCAGCCAGTGAGAAAAAAATCCCCCTCCCCAGCCCATGTGAGGGAGGGGGGGTGTCTCCCAGACAGCAGATGTTTCTAACAGCCCCAGGCACCCTACAGGCATATGCCACTGAGTTAGTTCTCCTAAGTAGCGCTGCACCAAGCAAGTCTAGGCTTGCTAAGATGTTCTGCCCCTTACATGGACTTAAGGACAATTTTTTGTGAGCCCTTCAGGCCAGAGGCTCATGCTTCGCTATTCCATTATTGCTTTCCAAATACGTTTTCCTTCCAGTCTTCCCCTCTTGCTCCTCGTTATCCCAGAAGGACTTTCTGCATCCTGCGCGCAGCGACACTGGCTTCGTCCTCAGAGTCAGACTCGCTCTGGGAAGTAGAGCTCTGGGAAGCAGAGCTGCAGGGAGAGGAGCACTCCGGGGAGCACAGGTAGTGCATCAGTGGGAGGCGATACTTCCCGCAGAAGTCAACGAACTTGATCTGTCTGACGCAGCTGTCAAAGTAGACACCTGTAAGGGCAGAGGGGACATTGACAGCATATGAGACCCCGTGTGGAGAAATCTGAAAGCTCAGCAAGGCTGTTGGGTGTGGTGCAAATGCCTCAAATTAGGATTTAATTGACACAGCACCAGACATAGAAGGACAAGGGATACTGGAGAAAGAGAAGGCACCAGGACACTCATGGAAATGTGAAATTGCTTTTCTTAGGAAAAAAACCCCAAATATCCTATAAAACTGTATTTGGTAGGTGATTCAGAATGGCACACTCTGTGTGAAAAGACACAGGGCAGCTACTTCCAAAGAATCTGTCAATTTCTTCTAACCATCAGGGAGAAATCTCAGGCTGGGAATTTGCAAACTTCTTAAATGTCAAATTAATTCATCCACTTTATTTTCAAACTTGTAAAACCTCTTCTACCAGCTAGCAAAAATGCATTTGCAAATAGACTTTCATAGCTCTACTTTTCTTCTGCTTGAGTGAAGTCACCATGCTGAGTTTGGATGCTACTTTCCATGGCAACAGTGTTACTGTAACACACAATCGGGTTCTCTTCCTGTCACAGCAAGTGATTTTAGACACTGACATTTTCAGAAGTTTCCAGTGGTGTTTTAAGACCTGGCTGGCCTGGAGTAAGCTTTTCTCCTGCAGTGTTAAAGCAATGCTGCAGTACTGTGCTAGTTCACCAGGAAAAGCGAAAAAGAGCAAAACCAATCCACTGTTATCCAAGCTGTGCAAAACTCTAGAAAAGGAAAACGTCTTTCGCATTTAACGCAAGTTCCAGCCTTTCTGTCTTTGTTTACAGAGCTTTGATACTGTCCTGTAAGGAGATAAGATAACAGACTGCATTATAGAGGGTAGATACTAATTAATGATTTTTTTTTTTTTTTCCTTAATCTTCTAAAGGCCGAACGCACAGATCATTTACCCTGGATAAAGATTAAGTATTAAGCCAAATTAAGCCCAAGTATTCCGGGCTTTTCTATGAAGTGAAGCTTGCTGTTCAGCAAGAGTTCTGGCAAAAGTTCTCCTGTCCGTTACCTAGTCTGAGCTATTTCAGGGCAGATGAATCAGAAACTTCAGACCATAAAAGCCTAGTGGAGCACTGGGATGAGCTGCAAAGACTCTGCCAGAAACACTGTCTTACATTCCCATGCAAATACAGTAAACCAGCACTACAACTCTGAACATCATTCCTAAGAGAACAAGGTTCCTTAAAGACAAGTTCGCAGGAGATCTGGAGCCAATGAAATACAGATAGAATTTGGATACAACACCACGTCTAACCTGACCGAACCTCTACAGTCATGGCAAGTCAGAGGGAAAGAAAACCCACCAAGTAAAAGCAGGAAGCAGAGCAGTTAAGGAGAACTTACCCCCGCATTTAGGATTGGGACAGTTGCTGGCCAAGCTCAGATACCGGACAAGATTCTCCGGGAGGTCACTGGGAGCATAGGGAACATTGCGAGTTTTAACTGTGCGTCCAGCCAGTTCCTGAAGGCTTGGGGGATTGTAGGTCAGGTCACGGACAAAGCGAACCACCAGTGGGTTCCCACGCAAGCTCAGCTCTTCCAGGTGAACCAGGTTAAGGATCTCTCGAGGAAGGTAAGTCAGCAGGTTATTGTGCAGGCTGAGGGAACGCAGGGAATGCAGCCTGAGGATGGAGATGGAAACCCAGTCGAGGTGTGCAAGAAAATTTCCACAAATGCATTACACAGACCCGATTACTCTCCCCTCTCCCACCAATTTTCTTTTCCTTTGGCTTTTCTTCCTTTCAAAGCATAAATCCATGCTAAAAAAGCTGCTCCAGCACACACAATGCCCTAGAAAACTTGGCTCACCTGCTGAATGCCTGTTAAAGAAACACAGCCTTAAATACGCTGCTGTCCCTCTCAGTATTTCCCCCTACGCACCCCAAAAAAGAATAGAACAGAACAAAAGCATATGAACTGAGAGCTTTCAGGGGGAAATAATGTTTCCTTGTACCCAGTGCATGCATCAAGAATGGTTCCATGCAATACTCTGAATAAGTCACCTGCTTTCAGTCATGCATTAAAGATGATTTGCTGGTAGGCAGCCAACCCTGGAAAACCCCATGTTTTCATTGCTTGCGGCTGCATCACCTTGTGCTGTGATAATACCAGATCTCAAAAGCTAAGCAAGGTCAGGCAAGGCTAGCAATCGACATGAGTGACAAGCAGTTTCTTGGCTTCCGGAGAAGGCATTCTCCTCTCAGGAAGCACAAATCAATGCTCCAGCACAGCATCCAGGGATGCTCTCAAACCAGTACCAGTTACAAGACAACTAGAATCATTCAACATTGTACATCAAGAATAATCCCACAGCACCATCAAATTCCAACTCATGGAATTCCACCATCTCCACCATCAAATTCCAACTCATGGAATTCCAACCATCAAATTCCAACTCCATGCTGTCATCTGATTGCTTTTAGGGTTACATATACACACCGAATTCTTCACCTCCCATCTTAGGCTACCCAGACAGCATTTGTAGTGTCCTCTTTCCCCCATTATGAAACAGATAAAGCAGTAACTCATCCTCTAGATCTGTGCTACAGGATTTAATAAATGCTAAAACATTCTGAGATCCTAGAGTAAGAAACGCCAAGGGAACGCAGGGGATGGTACAACACAAAAGCACACACAAAAAGGCCTTCAGTGAAAGACAAAACAGACCAAGAATTCATCACTAAGAATACAGTAGCATGGCAGTTTATCTTTTCTGAGTTGCCCAGGTACTTCTCAGGGCTCCCTCTACAAATGTATTAATTCACCTTAAAGCGTACACTTGGTGACATTTTTTTTTCCCCCCATAACCCTTTGATTGAGATTTCTACATTATATATTCATGGTCTGCTTGCAGTGCACCATGCTCAGGATCTTCCTGTTCAAGTTTAGTCACATCAACAAACTGAAGGACAAATAGGTCCTTCCAGGTGCTTTTATCCACACACACAGAAGAAAAAGTTCAAAGAGTTAATTACAGCTGGTGGCTGATGACAGTAAATACTCACTGTGCCAGCTGAGGTGGAATGCTCTGGATCTTGTTGTCACACAGAACTAGATAGCTTAGAGAAGGCAGGTTTGCTAATTCAGGTGGAATGGAAGTAATGAAATTCCCTCCCAGGTACAGAAACTCTAAACTGAAAAAGAGAAAAGAAACACTGTATTATTTCATTAAGGTCATTTCCAGTTTAATTTAACACTATGTCTTCTCATCTCCTGCATTGCTTAAAGAAGATTTACAGGTGACTATGTATAAGATAATTTGCCGAGGGAAAAAAAAAAAAAGCTAGGTTGCACATCAAAATTGCAACAGAGCTGCTGTTTCACAACAGATAACGTTGAGATTTACCTCCAGCCTCCTGCAGTCACCATTGCATTTGTAGGTAGGCACCAGACAACCATGTATTCCTACACCAACCCCACATGCAAAGCTCCAGCTCCCATTTCCAAGGAGAAGCAGCCTGTGCACACAGAGCCTGCAGCACTGATGCAGCTCCCGCTGCAGACAGTGGGAGCTCTCAGTTCCAACAGGAGCAAAGGACGAGAGTAGTGGCTCTCCCTGAAAATCCCATGGGTCTCAGCCCTGCACAAGTGCCAGTTGCTCTTTATGGTATCATTTGACTCCTTGGTGACTACCTGCAACCTTCCAGCAGAAGCCAAAGGCAGCCAGTTCTGCTTTGATGCAGTTCACAAACTGACAACATCACAGCTGCAACAGCACAGAGTGCATCTAAGTCACACAAATATATGCATGCAATTTCTCAGAGAGACTGATTTCAGTACACTGAAGTCATGGAGCCCAAAGCTATCAAAAACATTAGCTGGGCTTAATTGTACTTTGGGCCTAAATAAAAGAAAAAAAAAAAAAAATCAGTGGATGGGAGACAGGAACGAAGAGAGGCACTAGATCCCTTCTGCCAGGTGGAGCAGCCTGTATTTGCTATGCCTCTCTGCCCTTCCAGGAAAAAAACTGGCAAGCATAAAAGCTTCAAGTCCTCATTTCAGAGTCAAATAGTTTGTCTCCCCTGTTCTCAGACGCTCTCTGGAAGAGGAGCAAAGGCAGGTTGAGATTAAGTACTTCTGGCTGGGAAAAGACACCATTGCTGATCGTGGTCCAGACAATACTTTTTCCCATGCCTGAAAAAGGTGGATCCCACAGTCCTGTCTGCAGGCACTGGTTCAAGATCTCCGGTACGTACCCAGGTTAGCTACCTATATACAGTGTACACTGTCCCCCTCTGATCCACCAAGCATTCCCCGCAGGTCAAAGAAAGAGAAGTCATCCAGGCTCCGTCAGCCTTTCTTTAAGAACAGCTTTTAACCTCCTTGGAATACAACACACCTTCATCTCACCCCAGTAATTGATAAAAGCTATGGATCCAACTGGCAAAAAAACCCCAGACCACAGAAGGGACATGGTGGTCGACCCAGAGGTCTGAACCTTGCAACTGTGCCACAGCAGGTGTGGAGCGCCAGAGAAGCTCCTCCCCGAGTCTTCCTGTGGGATGGAGGAGAAGAACGGTAGAAAGAGACTATTTCATTCAGATCTCGCAAGAAACTTGAACCCCAAAGATCCAATGACAGCAGCTGTTTGGGCTACAGGGGCTTCTAACACAGCACAAAGGTCCATCTGCCCAACAGCGAAGAACAGGAGACCTCTGCAACACACCAGGAAATGCTCTCAGAGCTTAACTCCCACAGCAAACTGGATTCGCTTACCTTTTTGGAATACATCAGAGGTAAACTGAGTAACTGAAATTTGACAAAGGCGGCACAAAATTAAGCCTTAAACTGAATTTGACTATGTGAAAGGAAGTAACTGTATCGCTTCAGCTAAGAGATCAAGGGGAACACCACATTTGGAGGTTATTCTGAAAACACAACAAAGTACACAGGAAAAAAACTACCACCAAAACCTCACTGCTCAAAGGTAGCCTCTCTTCTACACAAGCAACCTGTAAGTGAGGAGTGGGGGTAGGAGGAAGGCTACTGTGCAGAGACCAAGTCAAAGGGAGATTATTTTTAATTAAATTTTGATCCCCTAACAAAGCCCTGAGTTTTAACCAAAATCCCACCTTCAACCTCCATTGTTTCCCAAGGTGGATTTAGCCTTCATGGCTCTCATTAGGGACTTAACTGCTGACCATGCAATTCCTAGGCATATTTAAACTCCACACCATTGCTGGAGCCCACAATGAAAACTGTTGGGCAAGGGAATTCTAGCAATGTGGATTTCAATGTTTAAACAAGGTTTAGATATGTACAAGTTTCCATTTCCTAGGAAAAGTGAATAATTAACTCTTCACCCTCTGTGTTGGGAGACAATAATGCCCTCAAAGACATATTGCGTAAAAACACCTACTACTCAGGAAGGGGAAGAAGGGTGCAAAAAATGTTTTTTAAGTTAATTTCAAGGCATGAAATGTCTAAGTTTCAAGACCAGCTTACTGCACAAACTAAGCGTCCAGAACTGCCTACAAACTATTTACAGCTTTCAAATCCATTCTTTGTAAAGTCTGTGTAATGAGAACACTCTGTTATACTAGCTAGGATATAAAGCCCCAACACCAGACTACAAACCATTTCTAACTAAAAATCCACTAAATAAGATAACTCTTTCAGCAGCAACTACGGGCTCCTTAAAAATGGTTTGCTTTTTACCTATCTTGTGAATCACCTTTTTGAGGTCAGCAGACAGACAACTCACTGGGCCCAGTCAAGTACAGCAAATTCAGAATTTCCAACATCAACTTAAGATATGAATTAGATGGTAAATTTATTTAAAAAAACACAGGGAGAAGGGTTTTGAAAGTATAAAGAAACTTATCTTAAAGACAGCAAAGATATTCCTATAGCTTCCACTGAAACACTGCTCAGTAGGCAAAAGAAATCTCAAACTCCTGTCCCCCAAAATACAATTGGCTAGCAAGAAGGATCTAGCCTAGTCTTGGCTGAGCAACATGGAGAAATTAACAACAGTCATTTCTGCATCAAATTCAAGTATCAAGAATTGTTGGAGCAAAGCTAATCATGACACAGACAAGGATTTTTTTTTTTTTGTCATACTGAGCACTGACCACACCAGTGGGGTCAGTTTGCTCCTAGCTCATCCGCTCCTGGCCTGATTTTCGTGCCTTACTAAGCCCGTACCTAGAGCCCAAGGCAATGCTGGCTCTCGAGCTGTCCTGCTCAGGAGGGGACAGTTTGCTGCTCCGCAAGATGAGCAAGAGTACCTCTAACGAAGCAATCCACAACATTTACCATGGTTTTCCACAGGAGGACCATAGCAGAGACAGGACTGAGCTTAGTGAATACTTCTGGCTAACCTTTCACGCTAAGACCAGTTTTTCTGACAATCATTAATCTGTGTAGTCATTTGGACCAGCCAGCTAAGGTCTCGTGCATCACTGTGTACACACAGGGATAGCTGGAATTTTTCTGTACTTTCAAAAGTCAGTCCGGGAACTCAGAAAAGCCAGAGAGCGTCCAGACTCAAACAAACGTAAACTCAGTTCCTATTTTTGAAGCTAGAATAAATGATGTACTTCCAGCCTGCCACATAGGCTCTGACTGAACAAGTTTCAAGAGGGGACAAACACTAACAGAATCCCTCTCAGCAAAAACTGAAAAAAACCCCATTCGACAGAGTAACTAACGGGGTCAGAGACTTTCTCTCTTGCCTTTTAGCAATGTTTACAAATACACTAATAAAAGGCCAGGGTCCCTTTCAGCGTCATATCCAGCAGGCCCCTTGCTCAGCACAGCCAATACTAATTGCTGCCAAGCAGCAGCCAGCACGCCAAGCCCATCGCGTGTTGCTTCTCTCTAGCAGAGGATTTCACACCAGCGGGCTGCAGGGTGGCTGTGTAAATCACTTTACATACAGGAAGGGAGTGGGGAAATGCTCAAACAACTATGAATTGATTCAGGTGGTGACAGCAAAGCTTAACATGCCAAGAGATTGCACATTCTTTCTTTAGTGTGTCCTTGAGGTTTCCAGGTAATCGTATAGCACAAAACAAATCAAAAAGCTGCAAAACACTGATAAATAAGAAGAGCCCACTCTGAGCACTAGAGGTATTTTTGATACCCTATCAATTACCATGACACTTTCATAGTCATGTTTCAAGGGGAGAATGTCTTCTGGCATAGAAGATACTCAAATTTTCAGTCCACCCTGTTTCCCCACAGATGCTTCTTTGGATAAAATTTAACAGCTGACATCAAACAGATGCATCTAAATAGGTAATCTAAAACAAAACAATGAGCCTGAAATAGCTCCAGGTCTTTTTAAGATAAACTTTTTAGCAAGAAATTTCCAGGGCAGTCTTGAGGCTCCTGCAAGGGAGGAATTTAAAAGCAGCCCACAATACACTCCTGTTAACCCTGTTCTACGATTTGCTAATTCCTGAGAGAACTGCATAGCCTTTGCTGACACGCAAATTTAAGATCAAACGGTTGTCTGAAAACTATTTGCAAAACGTTTGAAGAGGGGAAGAAAAAGGGAGGCAGCAACCAGACTTCCTAATGCTGTATCTTTATCAAAGCTTCACTTGCCATTTTTCCCACACTGTGTAACAGTCGTGCTTAAGTGTATACTTGTCTAACATGCTTAATACTACCCACGAATAAAAGCAAATACTCTGGTTTTCATTGCATCTAAGCCTTCACATAAAACTTGGATGAATCCAGTTAGGCGTTCAAGGCCTTTGATCCCAGCCCTCGCACAACAGGGCTTTTCTAGAGGAATCCAAGCAAGAAGGAAAGAAGCACGCATGGCAGACGCCTGGAAAGAACCCCTCTCTTTCCCAAGCTCTTTCCACCTGCTCTTGGTGCTCTACTGAGCGCAGGAGTATTAATTAGAAGAGTAAGACTAAACTCGAAATTCACATCAGGAAATTCAAGGTATCAATTGCATTTTGCTAAGCTCTTGAGAATTTTTACCTTTACGGGACACTCGCAGGTCATTTCCCCAAGCATGCATGCTGATGAGGGCAATTCGTGCACCCTGAAGCCAAAAGCCACAGTTGGACAGTGAAGATTAGAGCTGCACTTTACCAGACTTGCCAAAAAAATTTTGTCCGAAACAGGCACAAGTAGATGACTGCTTTCTAGCTTACCAGCTATAATACACGATGCCCCTTAGCGCATCCCCAGCTGGATCAGCAGAAGAAGGATATACATAACTAATGCAGCGGTGGGATGCCTAAGCAGATCGCAGTTCAGAGCTGCAAATCAGGCTGTGAATCAAGTCTGAGAGTGACTGACCATAACATCTCACACTGAAAGGTCAATGTTGGAGGGAGAACTACAGAAAAGATCGACACTCATGTCTACCTCTGCTAAGCATATCTTTTATCTGAAAACAAACAGGAAAACAATGCAAAGAGGGCTGCTCTCACCCATCTGGTGCATTTTCTACTCTACATCCACATCAACGGCCAATGCTACAATTCAAGTCTTGCACTGTGCTGAAACTGCTAGCTGACAGTAACTGGGGGTGGTGGACACACAGGAGCTGGCACAGCCTCAGCATGGTTAAAAAAAGTCCCCAGCAGGGCCCACTCTTGCCTTTCTCAGAAATGTAAGAGGCTGCTGCAGGTCACCATAGACACTTCTGGTGGAATTCAGAGGAAAGAGCATTGCATTTTTCTAACAGAAAACACGAAGCAAAGGCAATTCATCCTTGGTGCTGACATGCTATGGTCACCATCATCCTGCTGCCATCACCAGAGCAATCATGATCATCCACTTATGAAGCCACGTGAAGGAAGCTTCAAGCATCAGGACATCTATAGGTGGTCCTTCTACAAAGGCCTAGGTGGTAACTGATAATAAGGTGAAAGGCACTCACTTTCGATGCAGGATTTTGCACTGCATGCAAAGATTTGTCCGGGCAAGGATGGGGCAGATGGCTTAAGCTGGAAGGAGGAAGACGAGAGAGCAGCAGTACTGGCTGCAGTTCTTATTGCTGTTCACTAACTTGCCAAATGACCAGGAACATGCTAGGGAAAAAGTTTTGCACAAAATGCCTGACGCCAGCTTACTGCAAAGCTGTGGATTTATTATCTTCATGTGACCAACAACACATGGCACACATCTCTCATTCAAGGGCCTTTGTGTTTGTAGTTGCCAGCATGTTCCTTCTCCTTTGGCAGATAAGACCAAATAGCTTTTCATTCTTTCAACTTCACCATGTAGACTCCTTACCTGCTGAATTCCTGGCCTTCACTAAAACTGACACGCTACCCCTCCAAAAACCACAACAGGAAACTGTATGGGGTGCAGAAGAAAGACATGGGGCTTAGTTATCAAGATTTAAATAAATAAATAAATAAATAAATCTCTTCAGAGCTCAGACATTCCCTGGAAACATAAGAAGTATTTCTAGATCTCTGCAACTCTGCTCAACTTTATAATCTGTGACTGGAGCAAATGGGAAGCCGCCAGGGTCACGGGAAGAAGAGAACTGCTGGCCTCGGGAACTCTAGTACCAGCAGGAGGAACATGTCCGGTCAAAGTGCTGCCTGCATTCCTCTGTGGTCTCAGAGACCACAAGACATGAGAAAAACTTCTTTTATGGGCAGTTGCATATGGGAAAAGGCTCAAAGTCTTGGCTTGCCAGCAACAGCAAGGTGGGCACTTGCAGCTTGAGCTGTGAGGTTAACAGAAGCCCCAACACCTACATCAGGTCCCAGCTCCTGGCCCATAGTTCAGAAACAAATAGATGCCTCCGTGTTGCCCTGCCACAACAGCTGGCTCTGCTCTGTCCTTGTTCAGGCTCGTTTTACCCACTTCAACACTATGCATGTTCACGTTGCAGACACCTCTCTTGTTGGCAGGTGGGAGGAGGGTCTGGCAGCAGTTTCTCTCCAGTACGCATTATCTTTTTGGCAAGGCTGTCAGGTCATTGGTTATCTGGCTTCAATGAACAGATCTAAGATCCCCTCTGGAGGAATATTAGATTATAAACTAATTGTTTTCTCCCAGCTCTGCAAGCAAGTGTACTCCTCCCTTTTGTTACTTAAGCAGTCCCAGATACAGAAGAGTCACTGATGGCATAGCGGTAAAGAAGCTGACAATCCTGGTGGAGCACGGATTTGCTATCTTAAGCTAAAGTTCAATTATGTTATGGTGACACATTAGCAGAAGTTCAGCAAGTTAGCAGTGATTACATGGGCAGCAGACACAAGCTGGGTTTAGTCTAGTTTTTCCACTTGACGCATCACTTTGTAATGATAAACAGACGGTTCAATAGCCTTGTCCGCGTTTGCCCTCTCAAGAATTGTCATGCTGGGGTTCGAGCATGACCAGCCCAAGAAAAGCTGCAGGACAGGACAAACAGGAGCCCTCCTTCAGGGCAGGACAGAGGAACAAAGCAGTGTAACCGTGCAGCATGACAGCAGTGCAGCATGGAGCACAGCACACAGCCCACTGGGGCACCACATGCAGTGCTATGCAATCTGGTACCTTCCTGGGGTCAGCAGCGCAACAAAAAGCAAGGCTGAGGCTTGTTTTCTTGGGAAAAGAAAGAAAAAAAGAGAGAGAGAAACCACAACCACAGAGGAGAGCACGTAAGCAGCAGCAAGGAGCTTCTTCCTCAGAGGTGGGCACAACTATAAGATCCCAACTACATCCTGGATACTCTCAGGCATGCTATGAAGGCAATGAAGATCATCTCCCCCACACAACCGCTCTCCTCCATTTACCACAGTTGGTGCCACTGTCCTCATTTCCTTCATTATCCCTGAAGCGCAACTGCTCCTGAACGGAGAGAAAGCTGAGGCTGTTCCTCCTCATGACAGCCCCAACCCAGGACGCATCCCAATTCTGCCAAGAATGGCATGGGCACTCTCTAGCACTCAAAATGCCTCATAGCATCTCTCAATCTTAGCTTAACCCAGAATTGCTCCAGATCCTCAACAGGTGCATGCTGTACCATCTGGGCAAAAGCTGCATACCCAATTGCATTATATTGCAGTGGACAAAACCATTTCCCACCAGCACTCAAGCAGTTCTGGTACCTCCAACCTAGGACTGTGGGGGAAAGCACCTCCCTTACAACATCCTGCGCTTCCATTGGATGCAGCTCTGCTGAGCCATCAGGGCAAATCCGGCTATTTAGGCTCAAGGTTGCAAGAATTTGTGTAAGAGAGGCTACCTCTGACAAGTCCCTTGGCGAAGAGCCGGGGTGAAAAGATTTCAGACCCAAAGTCTTAGCAGAGAGCCACACAGGGGCTAGTCTGAGGCCTGAGAAACCAGCTGAACACACCGAGATGCCTGCATGTAACATGCAAGTCAGAACATGGCCTCTGGCTTGCCCAGGAGGATGACAGCCTTCAGAAGTACCTATCCCAGGTCAACAAGGGCAGTCAATACCCAGTCCCACCTAAGATCTGTTCCCACCACACCAATGTTCCCAACTGTTGTGATTCAGCCATAGATTTCTATGTCATTGGCTTGCGGTGGTTTGATCCAGCCCCAGAGCCAGATGTACTACTGCACCTGAGCACAGCCTAGGGCTCTACGCCTCAGAATATCAGCTGATCTGTCAGATCTACATGAGCTGGATGGGTGGAGAGAAATACAACAAAAACCCAACCATGCCAGCAAGCACCCTGATGAGACTGGAGCTGGATCAGCAGAAAGACCCTATTGTTTGCATAAGGCACAACCAGATCTTTATTCTCCTGTGCTGTCCATTGCGCAGCCATGAGCTGCATGAGACCAGAGGTTTTATTTTGCTCTGGCCTACAGATCTGTATTAAAGCAAAGCCACGGAGCGCTTTCTGCATGTCAACGCTCATACCAACCACACTGTCATCAGGAGAGCCATCCCGGCAGCGAGGCAGCCCGAGGGCTAGGAAACCCTGAGAGACTCGCCCACTTTGTGAGCACAGAAGCCCCATCGCCTGCCCGAAGAGCGCCTCAGAGTTGCGGCAACTCAAGCTGACGAAGGGGGAGAGAGACACGTTAGCAGCAGCAGTGCTTGGAGACATCCGAGGCCGGGAGGGAGACACGATGCGGGCTGCCGCCGGCGCCCGGCTTCGCGGCGAGAAAATCCGGTCGGGTTTGCCCGGCAGCCGCCGGGGCTTTTCTCGTCCCCCCGGGGCAAAAGGCCCGGCCCCGCGGGCGCAGGGCGGGGGACGGAGCCGTCCCGCCCGGCGCCCTGCCCTCACCTGCGGAGCTCCTGGATGTCGGGCGGGATGCCGTGGAGGCGGTTGCCGCCGAGGCTGAGGCTCTGCAGCCCGCGCAGCCCCAGCAGGGCGGGCGGCACCTCGGCGAAGCGGTTCCCGCTGAGGTTGAGGACGCGGAGGGAGCGGCCGACGGGGGCCTGCCCCAGCCCCTTGGGCAGCGAACCGGGCCCGCCCAGCCGGTTGTTCTTGGCCAGGAGCGTGTGGAGGCGCGGCAGGGCCAGCAGCTCCGCGCCCAGCTCCGCCAGCCCCGTCCCGCTCACGTCCAGCACCTCCAGCGCCGGGAACCACTGCGACAGCCCGGCGGGCAGCCGGCCCGACAGCCGCCGCCGCGGCGGCAGCACCAGCCGCCGCGCCTCTGCGCTGCGCCGCGCCGCCAGCTCCGCCGCCAGCTCCGCCTCCGCCACCTCCTCGTCCTCGCCCTCCGCCGCCGCCGCCACCGGGCCGCGCCGCGGTGGCTCCGGCTCCAGGTCCGGCTCCAGTTCCGGGACCGCGCCGCCGGCCGCCGCCATCCCGCTCGCACCGACCGACGTCGCCGCGCGGCGCCGCCGCCCTTGCGTCATCCCGGGGGCTCCCGGGCCTGGTCCCGCCTCTCCCCGCCCCGCCCCGGAATCTGAATAGCCCCCGCCGCCACCTCCCTCCGCTCCCCACACTGGCTGTCCCATGCTCGATCCCGGGCGGGAGAAGCGAGAGCAGCGCCCGAGGACGCGGAGGGTCGAGCGCTCGTTATGCGGGTTGCGGGGCGCCCGCGAGGCTGGCGGCGGGGAGAGGGCGAGCCCCGCCGCGGCCCCGGAACGAGCATAGGAGAGAGGTGGGGCCGCAGGGGGCAGCGGCTGTGGAGGAGGAGGCTCCCGCCCCACCGCAGCCGGCGGAGGCGGTACCGTTACTGCTCCCGTGGGACCGTTACTCACCCCCCCCCTCCACGGATTACCGTTACGGCCTGCTCCCGGCGGGCCGGGCTGCTGGAGAGCCGCTGGGTGCTGGCGGGATGGCGGCGGGGGGGGGTGTTTGGAAATGGCTCCTTCCCCCTTCGAAGCCTTTTACACTGGCCTCACTGAAGCTCTGAGTCCCTCTAATTGACAAATTAAGAAATAACCTTCCTCCGGCCCTTTTCAGGCACCCTTAGGCCCCGGAGGAAAGGCGCTGTCTGTCCCACCAGTGCCCCAAGGCCTCTCTCAGTGAGAGTGGCATCTCCCACGGTGGCCTGTGGCATTCCCGGCCTTGCCAGTCGGCAGGGGTTTGGTCCAGGGTTTGTCTGCTGTGGTCCTTGCAGACCTGCTGCTGCTGGTGGGACACCAGCACAGGAGCCTCCCCAGAAGTGCCTTGGTGTAGTCTCCTTGCCTGGATGTGAGAAGACAGCTTTAATCTTGAGCTAGGGCATTGGCAAGAGTTATCATACAGTTACAGAATGGTTTGGGTTGGAAGGGACCTTAAAGATCATTGAGTTCCAACACCCCTTGCCATGGGCAGGGACGCCTCCCACTAGACCAGGTTGCTCAAAGCCCCATCCAACCTGGCCTCGTTAATCCATAACACTGTAATAAATCTGCCAGGCGAAGAGGCCTGATGCAGGTTACAGGTTGATACGGAGCTGGCCCAGGTTGCACTGTATACAAACAGGCAACTTGAGATTCGTGATTTTAATTCGTTGCCCTGTGGACACAGGTTAACTGGTGTAAGCAGTAATCGCCCATCGGAAGAAGCAGCAGCAATATGGGATGACAATGAGAAGATTCATAGCCCAAGGGAACTTTTGCCCTGACAAAGTCTGGGCTTCAGAAACAGTCTTGCTTCCTCATGACGCATAGAGGAACCAGAAAGAGGGGAGCAGGAATCTCCCACCCCCTTAAAACGCTTCATACAAGTCTCTATCATCTTAGAGCGGAAAAAACACAAACAAACCACAGTTGGCTTGTACCAGCCAAGAGTTTAAAAATGAGTGAAGCAGTAATGATGCCGAGTTCGAAGGCATCTAGAACACTGTGCACAAAATGCATGGCCCCCTTGTCCTTCCTTCGGTGCTCCTATGAGCTCCAGATTTTACCACTGCAACTATTTTGAAGTGATAGAACCCGTTCCAAGAGCAGGGAGTTGTCAAGGCTATGCCCAACCTTCAAGAAAGGGTGTGCCCTAGTGGGTGGAAATGAACAGGTCACCTTCCATTTGACGTGTTTAATTTGTTTTATAAGTCTCTATCTATGGATTCACAGATGCAAGGCCTGAGGTGAACCGAGAGATAGCTGTGTAAGAGCAGGCACTGTATCAGTACAGTTATTTCTTTTCAGTGTAATTTTGCCCACTCTATAAAGGTTGTGCTGTTTCAGCTGGATCATGATAGTTTGTAGGAGGTTTTATGTAAGCACAAGAGTAAGGTCATCTGGATTTTGCTCATCTCCTGCAATGCTTTAAGCTTGTGCTCTTCCGAAGTTGTGTCCTGTGAACCGCTTAAGTTTTTCCAGGAACTCAGCCTTATGATTAGTTTGTTCCCATCTTCAGAATTAAGGTTAATAAATGTCTTACAATGTAGTTCAGAGTCTTGATCAACCGCTTAAATAGCGTATTTTTTAGTTTGAACCTTAACAGTGCTGGAGAACTGTGAAGTGATTAAATAAATGCAGTGCAGCAACTCGTTAATACTCAGATGTGCTTAGCTCCATAATCGGGCAGGTCAGTTTTTGCCAGGCCTCTGCTAGAGGTGGGCATCAGCCTTCCTGCTCTTCCTCTCTCTCACCCCACAATCGTTTCACTTCCGTAAGTATGCATGTTGCACAAGGCAAAGTATTTATAGTGCCATCTAGCTAAATTCGTGGCTGACACTTCCTTTAATTCCTTTTTAAAATCCTGGGAAATTCTAGCAGTAGAAATTAAAAGAGCAGACCCGCTTTACAGTTGAGCAGTGAATGGGCAGGGAATGCCACAGTTACTGCTGCTTACACAGCAGCTGGTACATGCTAAAGACAGCTGATTATTTTGTGGAAGAGGAAAAGCGAGGAATGCGGCTTGTGAGAAATAAAACAAAACGTGTTATTTTTTAAATTTTGTTTCATTTATTTGGCAGTAATATCCAAACCCCCCTGCTTCAAAAAATTACAAAATCAAGTAAAATAAGTGCACTAAGGAAACCTACAGAATACTGATAAATTTCACACACGTACAGGAGGGAATATAGAGGGAGAAGTGGGACTTTTTTGTTTGTTGCTTAAATTTGGCTTTTTGGGGATTTAAAAAAAAAAAAAAAAAAAAAAGCCTTCCCTGCCCCTTGCAGTCTGTACAGCAATTGTCCCAGAGGCTGGACTTCAGCTGGAATTCAGCACTTCCTTCCCCAGCAGCCAAGACACCCTGTAGGAGTGAGCGACCAGCCTGCTGTAGGGTGCAGTCTGGGCATGGCTCACCGAACGGTCGCCCTTCCTCTCGGTGTGGGGAGGCGAGATGTTTCGGTGCCCTTTGGGTACCGTAGCCCTTAGAACCAGCATCGCTCTCCACAGTTGTGTTTCCCTTTGAGGGCAGAAGGAGGAAAAGGCTCCACAGGTGGCACCCCTTTCCATGGAGGCATGTTCACCGCACTCCTACCCCGCTGCTGCAGGGTATCCTAGGAGATGTTGTATGGCTTGTCAGAGAGCTCAGCTCGCCTTGCCTGAGATAGCAGCTCATCCCTCTGCTTTCCGTGCAAGCGCCAGCTCTGTAAACCTCAACTGCCAGCACCCACCTCTCCAGCTGTCCCCAGCAGCCATCCTCGCAGACCTCACGTCCACAGGAGACAGGAAGGGGACTAGAGAACGTACTCCATAATGCAGCCTACAGAAGCCCTTCAGCCATGGATTGGCTTCCCCTTCCTGCACATGCTCTGCTTCTCCCAGTTGGAGATTCTCCTGACTGGACACTAAGATTTTATCCCCATCCAGGGAAAGCCTTTAAGGCAAGCTGTTGTGTTTTCTCTAAGGCACTTTAATGATCCAAGCTGGAAGGAAGTGAGCTGGGAGGCACGAACTACCTTTCAGAGCAGGGTCGGAATAAAGCAAGACATTTACTAACAATGTTCTTGTGACTCCAGATCCAGCACACAACGCTGTTCTGCTCATACTGCTGGGAATGAGCGAGGGTATGGTTAATGGGTACTGCTATTTCACCTACCACTTACTCCAGTGCCACCAGAACACAAAGAATGACTCCATCCCAGTGTAGCATTGTCCTCATTTCCCTCACCTTCATATGTGACAGCTTCTCAAAGCCAGACCCTCATGGGAAAAGAACCAGCCTGCTTCTGTATTTATTATGCCAAAGCCTCCGAGCATGGTGGGGTAGACTATGATTCTCAGTGGAAACGTGGCACTGTGCCAAAATCAATGGAAGTCCTCTGGGTTCACATCAGGAAAACAGCTCAAAGACCAGCCAGCCTTTAACAGATCTGGCTCATGGATGAGACCACAGGAAGGACCAAGCTTTCTTCTTTTCCTACACTTGCTAGGTACCAGCTCATTTTTCTGCTCCAAGGAAAGCACTGTGCAAAAAGAGGAAGGTTAGGACAAAAGTCCTGCTGATTGTCACTCAAGCAGAACATGCTTTTGCAGATGCAAGTGCAGTTTCACTTCAGTAAGCACTAGGGACTGCAAGACACCTGGAAACAACTGCTGGAGTTGCTCACAAACAGGATGATGGAAATCACAAGCAGTCATCTCAACTCACAGTGCATACAACTGCTTGGGATGCACAGCAGAGGCATAAAGGGAACACGGGAACAGGACATTCAGGTGTGTTGAGTGAATGAAGTACATGTGACAACCGCAGGAGAAAATCAGCTGGGCTTGAGGCTACAGAGATGATTGTCAACAAAAGAGCATTTCATTTGTACTGAGGACCAATACTCCGAGAAACAGGTCAGACAAAAATGACCCATGAAGGGGGATGTGAGAGTGGTCAAAGATGGTCTGATCAAAGACACTGTGAAATGCGTCAGTAATGAGGCTTCCAGCCCTGACTCCAAACTCAGACCTGGAATCAAAGAATAATGCTGCTGCCTTACCCCAGAGGGAGATGGAAAGCCCAAGATGATGGCTACCAGCCCAGACTCCAACTAAACAGTCTTCCACGGAGTTAAGCCTTTTAAAATACCCTACTAGTGGGATTGCCTGGTTCTCTGTCTCTAGACTACTTGACGCTTCCCTCTGGGTGATTTAGAAAGGCACGAGCACGGACTTTGAGCACATGGTCAATGCTAGGTAAGGGAGCAAGAGCTAGAGAGAACTGCAGTGTCAATCCGTGCCTGGTGAAACTAATTACATCCAGCCCTGCCTCTTCTTCCTATGAGGGACATTGCTATCCCCCATTGAGAAATACCCTGTAGTGCAGGATTCACAAGTTGCTTGTGGTGTTTGCGGTGGCTGAGCGCAGTGCAGTACAAACTGTGCATGGGCATTACAGCACTGTCAGTAACAAAAACCCATGGGCTGGGTTTTCTTGAAAGATCTAGAGCTACAAAACATACAAAAGCTGAATCACTACCATAGGAAATAAAGTATTAAAGAAACCCAAACCAAAAAAAAAAGGGGGAGTCAGCATGTGAATGTGATAAGGAAAAAATACGATAGCACCTCTAAGGAAGGGGCAGGGAGAGTAAGAGTGAGATGAGGTCAAAAGGAACCATGTTGTGTTGGAGCCCACAATGTACTGGAGGAGCTGCTGGGGACAGTCCAGTGGAAAGCAAGGAGGAATGTGCTGGACTCATGCCAGCAGCATGGCACCACAACTTCCAGGTGTCACACCAGGCTGACCAGCTTTGAGGAGCTCGAACCAAAGGGGAGGGTAAGCAGGGCAAGGTCTTTGGCTAATGATGCCCTGCAGCACATGCGCTCAGCCACAAAACTGCTGGGCCTGTATTTCTGCAGCCATGGCCGGTGCTGACAATTTTATCAATTGAAGACCCCCTTTTCTCTCCAGCACTGACCTCCATCCTTTCCCCAAGATTCAGGGGAACAAGAAATCCCTGTTAACTCTTGGAGAGAGCAGCTGTCTGCTCTGGGAAAGGGTCCCAGAGGCTGCTGTAAGTCCCTCCCAGCCTTCCAAGGCCCCAGCAATGAAGCTCCCTGAACAGGTGGGCTCTGCTCCCCTTTCCTGGCCCCATTCTCTGTGTATTACAAAACAAATAACCCATCGCTATACAATGTAAATATCTGTGACTGGGGAACTGTAGCAGACACTTGTGCATACTGAGATCAGCACTGGAGGACAGGGTGGCAGGTTGCGCCCATCCTCCTGGGCTCCTCCGGTGTGGAGGCCCCTTACATCTCCTTGGTGCTCATTCTCTTGGTCTTCTCAGCCGTCTCCTAGAGAAAGAGGACACAAAAGTGAACCTCTGCACTGACACAGGAGCTAGCACTGCCCCGAAGCCTTTGGTTCACCCACAAGCAGTGCCAACACTGGCTTATACCTCAAAGCCCCACACCTTTATTTGTCCCTACAGGCAACAGGGATCCCCCTTCACTGTGTTATCTCTTCCACCAGAAGTCTCCAAGTCACAGAAGCAGAGGGAACTCCTCTAGCCAGGAAAGACTTAGTGCAAGCAGACCTCCCCAGCCTCATGCTAACCTGATGCTTCTGCAGTTCCTGAACGTATCTAGCCAGCTCCTCCTCAGTCAAGTCTTGATCAGGTCGCTGTCTCTGAGCAGGCACCTTCTCATTCTTCCCTGCAAACAGAAACGGAGTCCAGCACTATCACAAATGGGGGATGCAAATTTGAGAGGCTGAACCACACAGAACAAAAAGAGGCAGGTCAGCCACAGCATACCTCAGGCTTAGGAACACTTTGCTGGAGGAAAGGTTGGCTTCTTAGAAAGAGAATGGGCCTTGTGGCTGCCTGGGACTTCAGAACCCGGGCACCCAGTCTGTCCCCATCTCTCTCTCACATGTGATATAAAATAAAACCACAAGGAAGAGGCCACCTATTATTTAAAAGACGCACCTATAATTAGTTCAAACATCTTGGCCTCTTGTACGGAATAAATGGAAGCTCAAGTACAATAACTGATGCCTAATGAAGAGGTAATTTCACAAAGTGGAGATGCAACTTGCTGATGTATCTGATCTGATTCTTTGGTTTCATTATCCCTCTAACAATAGCCTCTAACCCCTCTGCTACTCTGACATGGGCAGAAAGTGAAGGAATTGCTGTCCCATTGCATGCTTCTGCCACGGATGCAGGGAACAAAACAGGCAGCAAAACCAGGTGTTGCATAGCAACTTTGAAATTCGTTTCTGGAGAGGCAGCAAAAAGTCTCTCATTGGGTTGCTTAACCCCTGACACCTACCCACAGCTCCTCTGGCAGCTCTATTAGTATTACAGTTATCTTTTCTGAGGTGACTTCCTGCTGCCACAGCCAAGTCTGAGCTGAGGTGACCCCAAAGCCTCTGCTGCAGATGGCCAGATAAACATTAAAGAAATTCTATACGTACTTGTTGCTCTTCCCCTCTCTCCTACTCTGCCAAAGCTACTGGCTATAGACCTGAACTAACGTAATGCTGACAGCCCCCACACAGCACTGAAAACAAAGCTCAAGCAAAGGCCTGATTTCTAGGGAAGAAGGCCAGAAAAATGCAGTGCAGTGCTGGGAGGGGGACATGGCTCCCTGAAAAGGACCCATACATTTCTCAAGGCAGAGGAAAGCTGGCTTTCCACTGGCCTTGGACCATCTGTGAAAAGGCAAAATGGAGAGCCGTTGTTCACAACCCCACTATGACTTCTCACAATTGTAACATGGCTGTGAAAGTTTAGAAAGGGCCTTCCAGAGAAAGAACAGACAGACCAACAACCCTGCCTTATTATGAATACCACCTTCCTTCATCTCCATCACCATTATTTTCTTTTGCTTCTACAGTTTTTATGGCAAGAAGCTAAAGTGCTTGCTTGGCATTACTGGATGAAGTCTTCTAGCTCCTCTCTGGGGCAAGACAGGACATTAGCTCCTGTTGAACAGATACGGTGAATACAGATAGAGAGAGGATACTGACACACGTACAGGAAAGCTGACATGCTCACACCTACGCGTGCAGACAGTGACCTAATTAGTCTGTGCATGCCCCAAACCAGCTGGATGCAGAGTAGCTCTAGTCTGGAAGGTTTGGTGCTGAATTCTCATTACACCAAATCCAAACTACAAACCCCAGCTGCATTGCCCCCAACTCAGTCACACACTTTCTGACCTCTAGAACAGAACCAGCTTGGGTTTGGCCAACATGGAGCATCAGAGGGTGATGCAGAGGTAACCCATAACCGAACAAAAAGGTGAGCAAGCTGAACAAAAGGTGGAGAGAGAAGTAATCTGGACAGCTGCTGCCTTTAGAAAGATAGGAAGCAAAAATCCCTTTTGTACACAATCAAATAAACAAATTGTCTGAAGAGCATACAGACCCTCGCACGTCATTGCAGTGCACACCCAGTTCCCACAGGCACAGACGCAGCGGTTGCACTCCACTTGGGTCTCTGCTCCATCCTCATAGGTTTCATCTTCCAGGGCACACTCTAGGGAGGCACAAAAAACGGGCAGTGGTTGTGAGAGCACGAGCAGGCTAAAGACAACATACTTTGGAAATGCCTTGAGAGAGAAGAGGTACAAGGTTTTGGAGGAGGCCTTCTTTCCACTAACCACCAAAAGTTTCGTAATAACTAAAATATTCATGCTGAATTTGGTGTGTGAAAGCAGCCAAAAAATAATATGGGAAAGCCAAACACTTCACTTTGCTTCCTCAAAAGAACACATTTCAATTTCTCAATTCCAAATGAAATCTCAATACTGGATTTGTTTGAATTTCCTAATCTGTTATACATAGAAGAGAAGCCACAAAGTGAAAGCTTTGGTTACTCTGAAACAATTCCTGTTTCAGGTGGGGAGAAGTTGGGGAAATGATACGTGCGTTTGCTGTTCCCCTGAGAAAAGAAGGGAAGAAAAAAAAAAAGATTTCTCATTTCAGCTCACATTTCTTCTCACAGCTCAATTACATGTTTAAGTTGAGGCCCCCAAAGCATTCAAGGGCCCATATGGTGTTAAGTGAAAACCAGCTGATCACGTTTTCAAGGGGAGGTGCAGCATCCCTAGCTTCCCACTGAAACAGGCAACAGAGAGTTCAACTTAATATTCCCTAAGAAGCATAGCCTCTGTCTGCTCCTCTGTGCCATCGCAGCGGGATGTAAATCCGGCACCTTTGGACCGGCACCCCCTGAGGAGACAATTAGATGAATGGCTAGGCAAGCTGGGTCAACAGAGCACTAAGCTGCTTCCACGTGAACTGTAGCACTAAGCAGGATTTGGAAGGACAGTGAACTTTGAGAAGTTCATCAGGGAGGGTCTCTGTGTGAAAGGCAGAGCATAGCAGGACTTTGGTCTGGTCTGACTTTCCCAAGTTATCCAGAAGTGAACTCCCCACATGATTTATCTCTGCACTGTTAAATATATGCCTTGACCTTCCAACATACCATATCCATTTGACCCATGCCCTTGCTTCTAAAATCCAAACCTTTTTCATCACGAGAGCTGTGGGAGCTCTGGAACAGAAAAAACAGTACTTTTGACAATGCAGGCACAAGGGGTGATGTTGGATGGCAGGCAGGCATTTATCACTTTATCGCTGGGAGTGGAGTTACAACATCTGATGTCTGGCCCAAAGCTGGTCTCTTTTCTTTCCTCCCTTCCCAGAACCCATCTGGTTCCCCAGTACAAGTGAGGAGCTCCTACTTTTCTCTGGTGGGTTGAAGGATGGGCTGAGGCACTTGAGAAATTCATTGAAGCTGAGCTTCCAGTCGGCATTTTCATCTGATAGCTCGATGAGGGCATCTACGCAGAGTCCCCTGAAAGGCAACAGAGAGGCATGTTCTGCACAGGGCTGTACTAGGCTGGTCCCTGCTCTACTGGCTTCAGCGTACAGACAAGTAAAACCAGTAATAACTAGGAAGGCTCTGAGTAAAACCAGTAATAACTAGGAAGTGGCTTCTGTAAGGAAACTCACTGAATGCAGACAAAAGAAAAACAGTCACAAAATACTCCCTATCTGGCAAAGGGCTGGGAAGTGGGGGGGATATTCAGAACAACAGGAATGAGGGACCCTGTTTACATCTACATGCTGTCACACGAGTAAAGATGCAAGCACAGCCTAACAAGAAGCAGCCTGTTCTCTTCATTGTGTCACACACAGTGGCACACACACAGAAAAAGGGAAACCTTTCAAATTACATTTTCATGTGATGCTTGTACCAGATCTAACTGCAGGCTGCCCATGAGCTGTGCTTTCCCACCATATTCCTTGCACTGGACCTAGCTATCAGGCAGAAGGTGAGTAAGGTCCACTGGAAAGCTAATTTATTAGGAAATAAAAAAAAGAAGACACATTTTCTGTCACCCGACTCATCTTCTGGCTGCACACCTACTAGATTTAAGTCAAAAGAGGGTTGGAGTACCTGCCTAACGTGAAGGGTAGGGGTGGCACTGTTCCATTTGGTGGTGTTCACACCTATTTAAGTGAGAAGCCACTTCATACACAACTATCTTTGTTAGGGCAAGCCCTAACTGATATTTTCCACAAGTGGATTTTCATGCCTCCTTCTCCGTTCACTCCCCTGTTCACTGCCCACCTGAGCAGCTTGTTGGTCTCCTGGTCCATGTAGGTGGTGATGTTGACAGCAGTCTCATTCTGCTCTACAAACTTCAGGAATTCAGTGGAGTCCAAGCGAGAATCGCCATCGTCAAAGCTCTGTAAGGAAAGATGGGAAGATGTGAAAGGGACTGATTTATCAGTTCAGGGTACACCTTCCTTCTCCCTCTTCCATATGTACTTAACATTTCTGAAGCTTTAGTGAAACAGGTTGCATCATCCCTGTTTTGCACAAGAAACAGAAGCTTAGAGAAAAGCAGCAACATATCCACACTAGCATCAGAACTGGCAAACAGGATCCTACCCTTGTTCTCACCGATAAGCTACACTGCCTCTCATTCACCTCCTGCTGCTTGATTTATGGCTCTAACCCCGTTTCTTCTCTTTGCTCCAGCCAGCTCTTAGCCTTCTTATATACCTCCTGCCTTAAAGCAAACCAGTTGCATTCAAGGAGGTGTCAGTTTTCCAATACGTGTAAGTCCAAAGCTGTGCCTGGACTGTGACAGTGACAAAAGGGAAAATCACAGGAAGCAATTTTCTCCTGATCCCAAAGAAAGAACAATTTAATGCAACAGCACAACCCCTTGCCACCAACTTCTTAAGGTCCTGACAGGACTCCTGGCATTGAAGAGCAGGATTTTTAACCCCGAAATCCTGGCTGTACTCCCAAAGAAGTAATTGCATTTTGCCTTCCTGTTTGAAGATGTCATATCACGGTGCGGGGAACTCAGCAGAACTGTTGGGCCCCCTCAGAGACAGCTGCATTGCAGTGAGGGGAAAATGAATTCTGCACACAGACTGCTGCCGGCTAACTTTTGCTGTGTGACTCGGGGCAGGTCTCCTCCTGCAGTGCTTCCAGGAATGCTGGAAGAGACACCGCCTGTTGTTAACTCTATGTGGTTCAGGAGAAACCTGTAGGGCTAGGAAAATTACTCTGCACGCTGTAGCCTGTGCATAACTGCTCCACTAACGTGTTTCAACTTCTACAAGACTTTGAAGCCTCTCATCCCGCTATTTTTTGTAGAAGTGGCCGCAGTTCCCTTTAACGACCCAGACTCAATTTAGCTAGTTTTCTTGCCTTTCAATGCTGTGGTCTGCATTTATGTGTTCCCTCAGAGACTCTCCAAAACATGGCAGCTTCCCACTACAGGCCTCACTCACTCCTCTTGAAATAACATCCTTCAAGCTCATGGCCTGTTTGTCGGACAACCCACATCCCAGTGATCCATACAAGCCAGGCTTCCAGGAGTTAAACAGCTTAACGCCACATCTACAAACCTCTTCATCAAGGAAAAATGGGAAATGCTTCATCTCATCTTTACCTCCAGTGTTTATTACCTGCAAGGCAGGAATCAGGCCATTTGAAGGGAGGGAGTGCAGAGCCCCAGGGCTGGGCACTGCAGAATTCCTCCAGCAACAGCAGACCCTCATTGGTGAAACAAATTTGTGTGTACCTGAACACACTTAGTTTGCTTTGCCTGGATTTGTCCCAGGGTGCTCCAAGCTTTGAATTCTGCTTTAAGGCTTTCAAAGCTTTAGGAGTTGTTGATACGGTGGATTACCACCTGACAGAGAAGGAAATTCCCCTTTTGGTCTGAGAAAAGGCATGGCTTTGTCACGGAAACATTCACTCACTTGTGCCTGGGATCAGTGCTGCAGAAAAAGCTGGGGGGACAATAAAGAGAATATGAGGCTATCTGCCTCTGAGCTGCGGCCACAGGACTTCACCAGCTCCCCAACAGGTATGGGGCCAGGAAGAGTGACCAGGCTGTGACACCACAGTGGAGCAAGCCAGTGGCTGGCTCATGCATTTCAGCAAAGCCCATGACCTGGGGAGACTCTCTGTGAAGACGGCTGGGGACGGCACGTTTGCAAGGGGGAGGGACTGAGCAGCTCCACTCTGCAGGACACTGCAGCTTTCGGGTGCCGGCGGGGGTGCCTGAGGCAGTGGGACACAAGTAGGTTTCCACAGACGGAGCCACATTAATGGCTACAAAGGCAAAGATGCTCTCTGGAGCTCGGGGACCAGCTCCTCTGTCTCACCAGGGGGTGCCATTGCCATGGCAAATTTGCTTGCAGTGCTAACTCCTGTCAAGCACCATTAATCTCTTGCTGTCAACGGCTTATGATTTAAACGCTCTCCCCCTTTCCCCACCTGCTCCTTCAGCTCCATCCTGAACGCTTTGAAGTCTTTATCAGGAGCCGGGCGTGAGGGGGAGGGAGGCAGCAGTGCATGTGGCAGGAGCATGGGAGAAGCCTGTGATCTGCTGGTTACAAAAGGGGGTGGGGATGGGCTCAGGGACACACTGGCAGGGAGGAGGGATGATTGCAGGGCCCAAGGCTCATGGGCGGCTCCTCTCTCTGCAGAACACTAGGGAACTGCTAGCTCTCGACCACAACTGGGTCATACTCCTTTGCAAGCAAATATTCCCCTAGAAGCCCCCAAGTGTCCCCTATATCCATCTCAACATGGCCTTGTGACCGTCTAGAACAAAGGATCAGCAGCCTCTGCCCCAGCTTCCTGCTCCTTTTACCTGCATTTGCAGCCCTTTCACCCACCTTTTCTCCTCCAGCTCTCTTTTGTCCCCTGAGATCAGTTCTTCTCTCCCCTGCCACAGGCACACTTGGCCTGCTCTCCTCCTTTTCCCCAGGGCAGGTCAGATCCCCAGCAATACTCCAGGTCTGGGCTGTCCCATAGCTGTGTCAGTGGCTCTGTCAGCAGCTGCTGCAGGTGGCTTGTAACACACCACGCTGTAGGACATACCAGATCTCCCATGCCCCCAGCTCGACAGGCCCATCACACACTGGAGCCTCTTGGGTGAGGGGCACGGCAGCTGCTTTGCAGTGACAGGACAAGAAACGTTCTCTGGCCCGTGAGGCAGGTGCTGGTCTACTTGCCTTGAAATACTTGTCCAGGACTTCGCTGTAGTTGCTGCCCTTGGAAAACCAGCCGTCTGGGATAATCTCAGCTTCCAGCCACTGGATGACGCGGCGACGAAGCTCATCTCTGTCCGACTGATAGCAGACAACTGTCAAAGGAGAAAAAGCAAGGGTGAGAGAAATAAAGATGGCAGGAAGACCACAGAGAGACGGCTGGAAATAAAAACCAGCCAGACAGCCCTGATAGCAGTTTGCAGACCCCTTAGTCCTTGGAGATGTACCACGGCCAGACCAAAGCAGAGGTGCCATGTGCTGAACGGCAGATGGGCTGTGGGTGACACCATGTGGCAAGGCCAGAAAACAACACTCCTCCCAAACTCATTCTGCTTTCCTGTCCCCAAAGCTTGTGGAAGAGCAATACGGTGTGGACTAATCTTCGTGTGAAGAGTTCCCAGACTGAGGGAGGAGGCGACTGACAATGTCCCCAGGGTTCCCGATGCCATGCAGAACAGGCATTCAGCCGTTAGCCCTCAAGTACCAAAACTTCCATCCTCTGCAAGGGTGAAGACTAAACTGAGCAAGCCTTTCTATACCATGCTCTCCCCAGGACTTGAATTTTGGGGCCTAATATCTCAGATTTTGTTTCTTCAAAGCCCTAACTTGCCCACCCTGATTGGAAATGAGAGGGGGTCAAGTTGGGATTGTTTGCAGTGCTCTCTAGAGCCACAGGTTCCTCTAGGTGGATATCACCTTGTGTGCTAATACTGAAGCATGTATTTCAAAGCAAAACTCAAGCAAATTTCAAAGCAAAGCCTAGATCTTCTGGCTTCTGTAAGTTGTCCCACCTGCTCAGAGGCCAATGGAACCAGAAGGGGAATCAGTGCGCATTTGTGTCACTTACACACACTAAGGATCTCCTTCTGAATCCAGTGACTACAATCACAACCAGACTGACAGTTTCTGTATGTTTAATTTTGAACTTCCTTGAAACTGCTTTGGGGTGGTGGCCATGTCCAGAATATGGTCCTTTCCCTTAAGTTTGTACTTGAGTTTGCTCTCATCTGTCCTAGGAAGCTGAAGTTGACAATTATATAGCTCCAGCAATTAGAGGCCATGGATGGGAAAAGGGTCCCCTGATGAAGCACAGGCCATGTCCCCAAAATCCTTAGTCTTAAGTACACAAGGCAATGCATAAACGGAGAAACCAGGCACAGGGAATCAAAGAGATTTGTTGGCTGATGGGAGAGGTGGTTCAGCTACACCTCCTGACTCCCCCAGGCAATGACCTATTCATTACCTAGTGCTGCCCCTGCACCCATCAGTTAATCGCTCCTGAAGCAGTTTTGCAAAGTCTCCTTTCAAAAGAGCGCTCTCGGAGTTGAGGACAACAGCTCCACAGTTATTGTGTCTTAGATCCTCAATGAACTACCCAAAAGAGTGTCTCTTCCTTCAGTCTGGCTGGTGAACACAGCTTGTGTCCCCAGGAGCAAACTGGGTTTCATTGCACCTTGTACATGCTCAGAGTCCCTGAGACATCCCAGCACCGTGAAGAGCACAAGAAATGTATGAGCTCTGAAAGGTTACCCATGAGTAAGGGTCTGGGCAATCATATTTCTACTGATTTACCAACTCAGACTGCAACAGCCAGGGCAGAGGTATCACTTTTACACAGAGGTGTTCAATTCCCACAGCAGCCCTTCCTCCCCACCTCTCTTCCCAAATACTCAAAGAGGCTTCAGCCATGCAGGAGATGGCCTCTTACCTGGACTTGCAGCTGGATTCTCAGACTTCTTCTCTGTTAATGGAAAGACAGAAGAGGATATTTCAGACACAACATGAAGCAATACAAATCTCTTCCCACCCTGGGTGCCGCTTGGGCAAGAGCAGAGGAAGCTGGGAGCGTTTGGAAACACACGAGCCACATGTATGACTAAGGGACTGGAACATGTGTCATCTGAGGGGAGGCTGAGGACTCTTTAACCTGAAGAAGAGAAGGCTCAGGGGCGACATCATCAATATTTATGAATCTGATGGGAGGGAATGAAGAAGACTGAGCCAGACTCTTCTCCATATTGTCCACTGACAGGGAAAGAGGCAACAGGCACATATTTAAACACAGGAAATTCTACTTGAACACAGGGAAACGCTTTTTTACTGCAAGGCTGGTTGAACACTGGAACAAGCTGGCAAAGAGGTTGTGGAGTCTCCATCCTTGGAGATGCTCAAAACCCTGGACTAGACACAGTCATGGGCAACCCATTCTAGATGACCCTGTTTGACCAAGGGGGTTGGACTAGATCCTGTGGTTGAGTTACTTCTTAGCAACAGGCTACACGTGGTTCTGGCAGAGGTTTTGCTCAAGCAGAAAAGGAGGTCAGATAGTTTGAGCCTGTGCTATTTTTCCTTTGTCACCTGTTCAGTCTTGGAACAGTTCTTTTCACAGAGGTACCTCTCATTCAGGACACACTGGGACCCGAAGCATGGGGGTGAGTTAAACGGCCCCACCATTGAGGTGAAATCCTTGCTCCTAAAGTTCTTGAGGTCCCTTATGAACTTGAATAGTAGTATGGGCTTTGGGGGTTTATCCTGAGAGTCTGACCTTTCCTCAGCAGGTAGACAGAGAGGCAGGCAGGAGCAAATAGTTGCCCTGCTCTCCTAAGTGCCCCCCTCCTACCAAGCCAGTGAGACAATAGCTTCAAGAACCCACCACAGGCAAAGTGGCAGGGCCCTGAGTGCACTAATGAGGGCCTTAGTTGGCCCTGCCAACCTCACCTAGGGCCTCCATTCACACTCTCTACCCATTAGCCCACTTCAGCTGACGCCTCAGAACTTAGTCCTTCCTTGCCTGGGATTATGTTGTAGGTATACCTGTCTCAAGCTCTGTTGCAACCATTCCTGTACTTGCCACAGATCCTGTCCACCTAGGCCCTGACCTAGTAACTGTCTTCCCACCTATATCTCAGACTGCTATAGCCTGCATCACTACGGACTTGTCTGGCTATTGCAGGCCTGTGTGTGACTCCGGCTACCATCACTGGACCCGATCCTGACTTGAATTCATGGCTCAACTTCAGGCCTACTTCATCCCCACAAACTTGCCTCGTGATCTCGACTCTTGGTTGAACCTGACTGTTGTTCCTCAGCTTGCCCTGTTAGCTCGCTCAGCAACTATGGGACAGGATCCTGGCTGGTGAGACCTCTGCCTTGCCTTGTTATCACGCGCGGCTCCCAGCTCTCCCCCCCTTAAAGGCTAGCCAGCCCTCAGCACTCCCTGACACAGGGTTACCTTTACAGTGGCCATCATAATCCACCTGGATCTTGGAGCCAGTGAGGCAGGCATCACGGTGCAGCTCACAGTGGTTCAGGTACGTCTTGCCATTGCTACCACACACTGGTCTCTTATGAGGTTTGCATTGCTATGAGAGAGCCAGAGAAGACAGTATTTTACCTGCCTCTTTAGGACAGCTAGAGGGAAGCAGGTGAGTCCCAGCATCAGCCTGGCCCAAAAGAAGCCCTCTTGGCCCAAAAGGTGTTTGGAGCAGGCTGTGCTCACCCATCACCATCCCAGAAAAACCTGCACAGAGAAGTGTGTGGGTGTGGGTTCAAAGGCTTCCCTTTATCCCAGGCTCTGTCACCACCACCACCACCATGACAGGAGCCTTCCTGAAAGCAGAGCCCAGCAGAGAAATCAGTGCCCAGCATAAATATTGAGTGTAATCCTGCAACTGCTGCTCTATATGCCATGGATGTGCCTTCCTGGAGGTGTTTCTATGACTCTCTTCTGTGCACCTCTGCTTGCTCAGCTCCGTTACATCTCTCTGTAGACTCTGCTCCACCTTTCTGCAACCAAATGTAGAATAAGCCATCAGCCTCGAGCAAACAGCACAGCCTACAGCAGAGGGAGAGTTCGCCAGTGCCACTGTCCAGGCTGCAGGCTTCCTTCCTGTGTCCCTTTCAA
This sequence comes from Numenius arquata, assembly GCF_964106895.1. Taxonomy (NCBI): domain Eukaryota; kingdom Metazoa; phylum Chordata; class Aves; order Charadriiformes; family Scolopacidae; genus Numenius; species Numenius arquata. Next base: position 12,446,827 of record NC_133576.1, on the reverse strand, counting down.
TCTGGCCAAGCCTACCCAGAGTGACAGACTGTCTTTCTGCTAACAGGACGTTTCACTCTCCAGTACCCAGGGTAGCCACGTGAGAGCTGCAGGCTCTGAGGGAAGTGGGAACAAAGAGCCACATGCCCATTCCCAGGAGCCAGGCAGGAATGGTCTGAAAGCAAAGGGCAGAGCAGAGTAGGGAGACACTATGTCTCTACAGCTGGGAAAGGCTCTTCTAATCATCTCCGGCTCCCTGCTGGATGGAGCTATTCATCCTCACAGCACTCTACCACAATTATTTCCATTTTACAAAAGCTGATTTTTAGTAGGGTGCTTGTAACCTCCTCAAGCAAGATGCCAGTGAGGGCAGGCTGTCTTGGAGCTTGCAGACCACTCCCTATAGTGCCCTCCAAAGCCAGCTGCCTATCAATACCCCACTGGGCTTTCCCAACAAAAGACCTCCAGCCAAGTCTCCTGTGCATGTAAAGATCCTAGGCAGTTGTGCGAGTAGCACAGCTGCAAGCCCCAGACAATATCTACCCCGCAGGGCTCTTACCCCACACCACACTGGGAAAGGCCCTGCTGTTCAAAGAGCCACTGTGAATTTGCAGCTGCTCCAAAACAGTCATAGCCTCATCCCACCATGGGATCCTTCCAACAACCGAAGCCCAGGGGGCTATTGGTGATGCCCATATCAGATGCAGCAGCTGTGCTGCCGTCCTACCTCGATGCAGAGGCAAGTTGGCTCTCCCTTCTCTGTCACTGCACACTCCCGCCCGGCTCCACAGAAAACATTGGCACAGATCTTGGATTTACTCCTTGGCTCTTCCTGCAAGATACAAAGTAAAAGACACAAAATACAGTTATTCAAAAGAGCAGAAAGATAGTTTTAAAAATATAACACATTTAACTTCTAGACTGGACCAAAGAGCACCAAGGCAGTGAGGCACAGATCACAGAACAAGAGACACATGACTGCAATAGATGAGACAGCTCAGACAATAACCAGCAGCAGACACAAGAGCTAGGGCTACAGCCCCAGCAATAGAGGGCTTCCTTGAAGTCATTCCTGGAAAATCAGCTAGGAGAACTGGAGCAAACATGAGCAAGAGAAAGTGTAGCACAACTGGCAAGAATACTTTGCTCATGTCAAGGACTGCTGTCTTCAAAATTTTTTTGTAGAGGGTAGGGTGCAGAAATGTCTGCTTGAGATATTTAATAGTTGAACATAACCCTGGAGAAAGGTGAGATACCAAACAGGCAGAAGAAATCGCCATCAGGCACCAGATAATGCCCCTGTCACAAAAAAACTTCAAAAAAACTACGTGACCCATTATCTTGCCTTCGCTGGTCAAGATTAAACACTTCAAAGGAAGAGACACTGTCATAGATAATTATACAGTAACCTTCTCACAGAGAATTTCTTCCTGGTCCCTGACAGCCAGCAGTTGACTTATGCCCTGCAGCACAATTTATACGCTTTACAGTTTTTTTCCCAGCCAAAGTCATCACAAGTATTCTTCTTGTTCATGTAACTGTCAAACCCTTTTTTTTTTTTTTGAGTTCCACTGTGTTCTTCTCAAACTGGTAACATCTAGCAGGGAAGATTTCCACAGGTTAATCATGTTTTCAATAAAGCCACAATTTACTTTTATCAGTTTAATGTCTTTTTTTCCTTTAGACTTTTAAAAGAGAAGACTGTTCCAGGGGTTCAGACTTTGGAGACCCTGGTTTAATTCTCTGCTTTGTCATTAATTTCCTTTGTGACTCTCATTTCATCTAACATTTTCCACCTGGAAGTTAAGTATTTGGTTCAGGCTAGCCAACTGGCTTCCTCAACAGTTTTATAACAGAGACAGAAAACTGAGGAATGTAAAATAGTCAGCGGGATAAGTCAATCACATCAGCTGTGACTCTTTAATACACAAAGGCTTTTTTACCCTCTCATCTGAATATTATTCTTAACCTCTGCTCATTGGTGGTATATTTGTACCTCCATCATATACTTTTGAAAGTAGGTGATGAAAAAGGGGCAAAATTTGACTTGAGGAGCAAGCATTATTGATACATTTAGTAACGAATGCTGAGTGCACATTTTTTTCTCCTATTGTTTCTTTATCATTTGCTTTTTTGTTTTGTTTTTTTTTTTTTTTTTTTTTGTCTTTCTTTTAAATCACAATTTCACAGTGAATTGTTGTCTTTACTGAAGAGCCCCCAGTGACAGCCAGCTCATTTTATGAATGACTTTGCCCTGGCCTTCAGAGTGTTTTGTCTGCTGGCCTACTGCACAGTCATCAAGCCCAAGAAGGTCTTTTCAAAGTACTGCAGGATTCCCTCCAGGTTTGCATAGCGACAAACATCTTTCTTATTCTTTGCAAATGTTCCTATCTTGCTGCTTACCCTGTAAAATAAAAATATAGTACTCAGACACACCAGTCTTAGCTCAGAAACACACACCATGTTCCAGGCCTGCTCACCCCATGAAGACAGTTTGTTATCCTCCCTCTGGCCCTTCATCCTCCTTTCACGTATGGCTTCTGAGCTATGAAAGACACTCTGCCCCTTCTGCTGCATCCACCTCTTCTTAGCTATCTTCTGGTTGAGGGCTGGGGTAAATGATCTAGGCACTTTTGGGGTAGGATGGAGCAAGACAAGTGCTTCACCACACAAAGCAACTCACACAACTTTGGGCAGAAAAGGAAGAGTAACTCATTTTGCAAAAAGGATAAAGAAAAAACAAATTCTCCCAGGTTGGAGTCTGGCTCGGGCTTACCCAAAATGCACTGCAGACACCTAAGAGCTAATCTATTTAAAGGGTTTCAAACAACATGCCCATCCCTTCACCAAGCCAAAGACCAGAAAAAAATAGAGATAGACACAGCTTTGAAATGCCACCCACCAAGGTCTGTAATCCAGGTGCCTGGCAATAGATGGCAGTACTCTGCCTTTCCTTGCCCATGGCCTGGCAGGACTGCCAGCAGCAAGCTCCTGGCTGTGCCTACCCATGCCAAACCTGGCTCTTGCCTCCTGGGCTGAGATGGCACGGCTACAACCGCAGCCGGCCTCAGCAGGCGTCTGCAGGGACTGAGCTTGGGTTGCAAGACTCCTCTACCCTTGCCAGCTCGCTGGAAACCAGGCCCACAACGTGGCTGTCCTGGCTGCAGCTCCCTCCCCTGTAGCACCCGAGCCCAGGAGCCGTCCCGCAGCTCTCCCACTGGGACCCAGGGCGGGGATGCTGACAAGGTGACACTGCCAGAACAGCCTCTGAGGAAAACCTGCCTCCTGCCAGGCTAGAGAGCCACGTTATTCTGATTTTTCTTATTAATCAAAGCAAGATGTTTTGGTGGTTGCTTCTTTGTTGTTGTTTTAAGCTGTTCGAGGCTGGCAGTGGGTCAGAGCTGGTTGCCATGTCTCAGCACGGCTATCTCCACCCCAGGGGTTTGCTATAGAAAGAAAGGAATCAAGCTGCTCTGCTGGCCTGTCTGCCCTCTGGCACAGGGTTTCTCAGCCTCAGCTTGCTCATCCTCCCTCCCAGCAGCAGCAGCCGCCATGGCAGGAGCTACCAGGCTGGGTGCTTGCTCCACCTTTAGTGAAAACATCTCTCACCTTCCACCCCAGATCCCTCAGCCCCCTGTTCCCCCATCCTTGCAATGTTCACCCCACAAACCATACTTTGTCCATCTACAACCTACAAAACATTGCTCCTTCTACTTGTATGCCCCCCTTCCCAAAATCCCTGAGGCCCTCACCTCCTTCCTTCACCAGGCACCACCTCTCCTTACCTTACATCTTCCCCATCCCTGCTCCGGCAAATCCTGCCTTCGCTTCCTGCAAGAGCCAGAAGACACTTTCCTCTGCCAGCCTGCACACAGATGAAGTTAGCAGCTGCCACTGCTATTGCCTGGTATGGCCTCACAGCTCTAAGGTGCTTCACAGTACCATAGGGTGGGAGCTCTCTCTAGTGGCTCCTGGCCACCTTCCCGGCAAATGCCCGAGTCTTCTGTGTGTAATTGGGAGTGTAGCAGAGGTGGCGGAGGATGAATGGACTGGTACAGTGGGGTTTGTGAATGAGGCTTTATAATCTTCACTCATGATTCTCTGGCGACCTCCCAGATGCCATGAGCCAAACTAGTTTCTCGTGACAGATATTCTGATCTTACCTTGGACCTTGTCATGTTAGCTCTTTACAAAGCTCCATCTGCTGGAGTCATATAAGTGGGGAGGGCAGCTGCCACTTCAATATTAAATAGCTTGTCCTCGCACCTACCATGTAGAAGCTTGAAAATATGAGCTGCAAAGGTTTAAATTCAAGGTCACACACAAAAAAGACTCCACAGTATTTCAATGCTGTTGCTCTTAAATTAATTTCAGGATTTGGAGGCTGGAATCGTGGTTGCTACACTGCTTCCTCCCTGTGAGCTGCCATTGCCTTTTCTGTCACCGTGGGCTTGGGAAGTGTCACTCATCCCTGTGCACAGCGCGCCCGGGCAGGCGGAAGGGAAAGGGCAGAGAGTCGTTATTAATTGCTGCGCGGTGGCATTTACATCGCAAGCCGTGACAAGTTCCTCAATTCTGGTCGGGTGAGATGCCCAAACTCTCTCTGGGCAATGATTTTAATTACTCCTCTGCTGCCCAGAGCGCGAAGGTGTAAAAGCAGTGAGCATAAAGCCAGGGCAGGAGTGCTTAGACTCTGGAGCATCTGCCATGGCACAGGGGCACTCCTGGCTCCTCACCCTGCAGCCTCCACAAGGGCACAACCTCCCCAGATACCTTCTCGGGCAAAGACCATGGAGAAAGCTGTTCACCATCGCTCACGGGCCAGAAACTCAGGGCAGCCAGGCAGCATCAGCTTCATGTACGCATAGCTTAGACTGTCTGTCGAATGGGCACAGGAACACACACCGCTTCCGGGGAGCTAGGAAGCATAACCCCATGGATGAACAGTTCTTGCACGCAAACAGGCAAGCGCCAAGCAGAAGACCTGAGCTGACAGAGCAGTGAGCCTGTTGCTCAGGCTGTTGCTTCCCGGGGAGCAAGGAGGAAAAAAAAAAGAGACATTTCCAAGGCACCCGCGGGTGAGAAAGCTGGCAGCATAGCCGGCGGTGAGGGATCACCATGGCAACCAGCAACGGGAGGCCTCAAGGTGGAGAGCTAAAATTAGGCAGCGGGAAGGGCTGTTTCTCATCTCTAGCAGCAACCGGTGCTGAGGAGCTGGACCCCCAACACAGTGTAAGCGCAGATGTCGGGAGCATTTCCGAGCCCCTGCGTGAACCCGGATGTCCGGGACCGAGTGTGGCTGGACATGCCAACACGCGGTGCCACAAGCAGGTCTGCACGGGGGGGTCTCAAGGTCCTGCCAGCTGCCATGCCTGCTCCCTGCTGGTGGGACTGCAGGAAAACAGCGCGGTGTCTGCAACAAGATATGGAGACTTCCCCAACTAGCTTCTGAAAGCTTGAAACCATTAACAGTTCAGCGACAGAACACCTCTGTAATGAAGAATCAGCTTCCACCTGCAGAGAAGAGCTGTGCAAGCAGCTGCACGTCCATGGTGCCCCACTGCCCAAAGGGAGGAGCAGGGATCTCTGCCATTACGCAGGCTCTGGGAAACGAGCAGGGAGACCACCCTGCTACGAGGTGAGGAGTTAATGTGCCTGAAAAGAACCCCTCGGATTGCTTTTTGCTTTCTGCACATCCTTCCAGAAAAAATCTCCCCTTGGAGATCTCAGAAGTCTTTTTCTCAGCAGCCCACGCTGCACTGGAGAAATACTACCTGCTGTCCTGCTCCTACTGACACAAGTAAAAAGCTTTTCTGCTATCAGCAGCGACTATAGGTCTTTTACCTTTTTTGGCATCGGTTTATGGAAATCCATAAAATGACTACATCCCTCACATAATGCTCTGTGCTGTTTGCTGTAAAATCAGGGCTTTGCATTTTTGCCCTGCGAGGAAATCAAAGTGCTCTAGAGCTGTAGCACTGAAAGCTCCTCCAGGAGGCAATCCCAGGTATCAAACTTGAGTACTACACAGACAAGGCAAAACCGAAGGGCACCAAAATGATGCCTGGGGTTGCAAGACTTGCACAGATTCTCACACCTCAGGAAAGGCAGCAGCAAAAGCTTGGAGGAAGGTTTCAGATACAATCAGTACAACTCACTATAGACTCCTTCCACGCAGACAGGGAGAAACGACCTTTTCAGCTACATATTTCAGCCAGTCCTCCCTTGTGTCTTCCCATCCACGTACCTTTTGCCTGTTCCCTGCCACAACTGACACAGGAGTACAGATATAAGGGGTCTCCGAACACGCCGAGGTGCCACCTGTAAACAGCGCTGCCTGCACAATTTCTAAACCAACTCAACATCCAGCCACGAAACCTAGCACTTCATTCAGCTGTTGTCTTGGCAATGTTTTCTTCATGCAGAAAGATCTGGAGACACAAGGCACCAGGTCAATGATGCAGAAAGCTGAGACAAGAAGCCATGTCTCCTGACTCCCAAATCTCTCTCCTCTCCTGTTGTGGGGCTGGGAGGGAAAAGCGCTGCATTGTGCTGCAATACCCAAAAAGAGAGAGCTGGGCAGCACAGCAACTCAGGGTGGGGGTCAGGAAAACTCATAGCAACTCCTGTACAGTGATAGCACGAAGAAAACATTTGGCTTGTGCACTTCATCCCATTACCCAAGTGTGCCTCCAGGCAAAACAGCTCTTTCGGCAGCGTGCCCTCCTCCAGAGGTCCAGGGAGAGCAGATCCCACGTTCGCTGGAGGGCACGCACAGGCAGGCAGCCTGTCACCTCCGGTCATTTGTGCCACTGGCTCTGGCAGCACGCTTTCTCCCGTTGTTCCAGTTTGTGACCAACAAGCAAAGCGCCTGTCCCTCCCCACAAACCTGACCTAATTCCTGCAGCAGCTCCCTGGATCCTCTAACACTCTGGTGTGACGGGGCGGAAATTTGGCAGCAGCGTAAACCGAGCAGGCTAGCGTGAAACAAGCAGGCACCCCCAACGCTAGGCTTGCCATAAATAGATAGGTAAGGTGAACATTGCAATTTCTCTTCCTTAGGGCTATTGCCTCAGGACATCTGCAGAATCTGGAAGAAACCCCACACAAATTATAAAGTTCAACTTCGAAGGTTGGATTTTCAGTTGTCAAAGATACGATGGAGATAAGCCTAGTGTGTGTGGATTGAACCATGTCTGATTTACAGTTCAGCTCTCCAATAAAACCTGCAAACCTGCCTCCTAGCAAATCATCACTATTAAGATGGCACAGTAGGCTGTGGAGTGATCCATATGCTCTATGATGGATGGAAGCCCACCATCAGAGGTTGCTGAACCCACTGCTGCAAGGTCACATCAAGACCCAGCTGTACCCTTCCTCAGGTCTGGTGTTATCCAGTCCTAAAGTGGCACCCTCTGAAGCTACCGCCACCCCCCTTGCCTCTGGGAGGCACATGGTACATGTCACAGAATCACAGAACAGTAGGGGTTGGAAGGGACCTTCGGAGATCATCTAGTCCAATCCCCCCGCCAATGCACGTTCTTCTAGACCAGGCTGGACAGGAATGCATCCAGGCAGGTTTTGAGTATCTCCAGAGAAGGACCCTCCATGTGCTGCAGCTCAGACCAGCAAAGGTGTCGATGGGCAGCTCAAGATGGTTTGAAAACAGGCTGTCCCCAAACTAGTTAGTTTTAAAAAGGAAAAAACATGTTTGCGAGGCAAATTCTGAACCAGTGCTTGATTCCCCAGGGCACTGTGACCAGACACATTTGACAATGTTTCCAATCCTAATAGTATCCTATTTGAAGGGTGTCAGCATGAGGTCTGCGCTGGATGCACAGGGGTCCAGTGCCATTAAAACTTCAGGATTCCTCCTCCCCCAAATCCTAACGCCGTCCTGTAAGCAGCAGAACTAATGAAGTCCAGTTTCCAACAGCTCTCACTGCATGGCCTGTCTGTCAGCTAGTTACAGGGCAGTGTATGGACTCCTTCCTCAGGGGGGGTCTTTGCAGGCCCCTCTCATTAAGCCAGTCACCTAGAGTCACAAAACCAGCTGGATCCCATTATCTCGGAGGCCTCCACTGCTTTATCAGCTGTGGCGGAAACAGGCTGATAGATTCAAGACTCACTGGAGGCGAGACAGACAGGCAGGCAGAGACAGCCTGCTGACATAGCTTTGCTTCCTTGGGGAACCAGGCTGCAATTCCTTTGCAGAGCCCCATGAAACGCCCCCCCGGCTCAGCCTCTCGTCTCAGCAGACTCAGCACCGCTGCTGCTCGCAGTCCTGGGGGCACGTCTTCACCCCAGTCCCCCTTCAGTCTCCCCCATGCTGACCCTCGTCCTCCCTCCCCAACATTTTCCTTGTGTCGGAGGACAGACCCCATCTTTCTTCTGCTTTCATCCATCCCTTGCAGCTTCCACTGCTGAGGTATTTCAGCCAGCTGCAATCCAGGGCTGCAAACATCCATCCGGACACGGTGCTGGGAGCTGCCACTCTCGCAGCGGGATGCCTGCTACAGAGGAACACATGCCCCAATCCAGTCTGCAGAGTCCCAAATCTCTCCCTGTATCTCTTCCTGTTCTCAGCTGACATCCAGCACTGGCTCACTAAACACATCACACAACAAAATGCAACCCTTTGAAGGCTTTTGAATGCTTAATAGATTAATTAAATATCAATGGCAGTTGACTTTTGCTAATGGGAAACAAGCCAGAACATACATCTCTGCCCATGCTGGGAGTTGGGGTGTGTTCCCAGAAAACCTGGATTCAGAGACAAGCAGGTAAGAGAGGAAGGGACCTGCAACTCCTAGAGATCAGAGGAGGTTCCCTCTCTGCAAAAGGTGTACCTCACCCATTTGCGTGCGACCCTTCCTGCCTTGCTGGCTGCCCAGTCCGTGGTCCATGAACCAGCTGTGTCCATCATACCAGAGCATTGAGCTGGAGAGCAGTGAGGCTCTGACTGACCTCTGTGATGAGAGGGGCCCATCAGGTCAGTGACCTCTGCCTGAGGCCACGAAAAACAACATTGACCATGGCAGCCTGTTTGTGGGTATTTGTCCGTGGCTCTGTCAGGGAGATGAAGACGTCTGGTGCTACTACCGCTCCAAACAAGACTGCCTGGGCAGTATCACCTTGCAGAGACTGGCAGGGTGGATACAGAGCTCTACCTCCCCACTGACCCCCGTGGGTACACGGCCTGGCTCCCTAACAGGGACTGGCAGCCCTAACACACCAGCCATGGCTTTCTGGTGTCCCACAGCAAGGAGGCAGCAGCTGGTGCCTGCAAGGAAAGGGAAGCAGGAATTGAGAGGAAGGAGGCTTTTCTTCCCCCACAACCTCATCAAGAGGAGAAAGGCATCTGCCAAACAGCTGATTTCCCTTACAGCGCGATGCTGCTAACAGTTACACAGCCAGGCACACCTCTCTCGGGGATCCACTGCGCGAGGACTCTGTTTTCCCTTTTAAACTGGAAGGAATGTCTCTGCTTTGGCCCCCACAACCTCATATTTTCCACCACAAGGCAATGACCGGTGAGGCACCATAAGGGGAACAATGACATGAGAGTCTGGGGAAGAGGAAATCTCCACCTCAAACAAGTCTGGAAAATGGCTGCTAGAAGGAAGGGAGCTTGCGTCTGGCATCACTCTCCCTGCTGCAGCTTCACTCTGCCGCTCACCCCAAAACCCCCCCCTCGCACTCACAGCCTCAAAAACGTAATGGCCCAAAACTATGCTGTTTCTTAGCACTCTTCCCTCCACCCATCCCTGCAGCGCTTCTGGAAGAAAGGGTCTGGATTCCCTCCTGCCGCATCACACGGTGAAACTGCCAGCTCCTCTGCAGCCACCAGGAACTTTCTTGCTAGTGCTGGCTGCCGGCAAAGGCAGGGAGGTAGAAGATCAGAGACTGATTTTGCACAGGCCAAGCCAGCTGGAGAGGCTTCAGCTGTGAGCAGGGCAGAGTCAGTCCCCATGGGAGGAGAGGAGGTGCTGCTGCTGCTGCTGCACCACGGTTCTCAGGGGGAGGAATCCAGTTAATCACTTTGTATTTGGTAAGAAAATAACCCTCATGCACAGGGAAGGATTTCGGTGCACATGAAAGCACCTAAATGAAGTTAGTCCCACAGGACCTGCGGGATGAGATTGGCATCATCCTCCTCATGTGACAGATTGAAAAAGAAAGGCCCAAGGGAGGAGATTTGCTCAAGAACTACCAGAAGGCAGCAGCTCAGCTCCCTTTGCTCCCTGGTCTGGGGCCAGAACCACTTCACAGTCTGACACATAAGTCATACTCCCTGTTGGGGTATGACCATCCTTCCCAGACCGCAAGTGCCGTGGGCCAGGCTCCATTTTGCTGTGGTTGGGATTCTGGGAACAGCAATTCTCCATCCTGTTTTGTTTAAAACATAAAAATAAAAACATGACCAGCATTGATTCCTGAATTTCAACAGGAGAGGCTGTTCTGTACGTGGGTAGCACATGAGAGAAGTCACAGCACCTTGGAAGCAGTCAGAGGAAGCCCTTGCTGACAGGAGGGTGTGAAGGAGGACGTTGAGCAGTTCCTCCTTGGGGCAGGCAGGCTGAGGTGTAGCACTGTCCTGGCCTCCAAACCAGAACAGAGCTGTGAAGCACAGGCTCCTCCTGGCCACTAAACACAAGACTGCGTCACCCTTCTTCCCCTCCAAGCACTGCGGAGCCCACCACCAGAACCCTGAGATCACCTTCCCCATTTTGGGGTGCATTTGCTCAGCAGCCCCCTCCCTCGCTACCCAATCTGATGCTGTTTGTGCCATATACAACCTCAATGTTCCCTTTAGCCCCTAAATCCATGGTGATCCACAGCTCTTTCTGTGTCATGGCAGTCCCTCTTTTTCCATCCTTCATCCTGCTAACTTCCCACACTCAGAAGTCCTGCAGATTTTACTGGTCCTGCCAGTAAATATTGTTGCCTCTTTTTCCAGCCAGCTGGGATGATTTATTTCTGAATGGGATCCAAATTTCTCAGCCATCACCTGGCTCCAACAGAGGGAAGGGAAGAGCGAGCTGACCAGTTGGAGGCAAGTTAGGATTTACAACCCTATGGCATCTCCTCAGCACTTCCAGTAACTGGATACACAAGAGGAACGCGGAGTGCAGGAAATGCTGAGGTTTACCAGCAGCCTCTGGCTTCTTGTGTAAGAGACCTCAGTATTTTTCTTCCCACCACTAACACAATGGATTTGATGATCCCTCTTCCCAGATCTGCGCCTCAGTCCTTCTCTACCTGCTTTCTACCACAGCACATTGCAAAAAAGCAATGGAAATCACTGTGCAATTGGGGGGAAGCACTGAATCAGCCTCAGCGTAGGAGGGAGAGTGAGAACAAAATTGGACATAAGCCCGTTGTGCACTTCCCATCTTCTAGCCTTGGTCACTGACTTGCTCAGCTCCCTGTTAATGCAGAGCAGCTTCAGGGTGGCTCCACTCAATGGCTCTGCTGGAGATGGCTCTGCAAGAGCAAATCTCCAGGGGACAGAGTGCTCTCTGCCACAGTCACTTCTCTCCTTTGAAGCTTCTTTATCACATGGAAAGTCCTTAGATCCCCTTCACACAATGGGAACAGCGAGGAAGGGTCAGAATAAAGTCCATTATTAGGCATTATTTTGTCTAGACAACTTTTTTGCGCCTGTGGTCTTGACAGAGCCTCCCCTTCCTGAAGCCATACAGCCAGGAACAGTTATCAGACTCATGGGAAAATCTGAGAACACAAGCCAGGTAAAACAAACCTGCAAGAGGAGAGAAGTTTGGGAAGGGTAGGGAACTAACCTGGAGTCTGTTTATCAGTGGTACGTCTGCCAAAAAGGCACAGCTCCATCAAAGGTTAAACTGCATCCCTGTAGCCAGAGGAAGCTGAAGGCAAGTCTGGCAAAGCTTTGTCACATTACAACCTTCAAAATGCAAACTAGGATTTCAGGAGGCGGGCAGATGCAAAGAAAGCTCTCTAGGTTCTTGTAACCTCAGCTTTTACTACTGAAGACCTGACAACTGGCAGAAGGGTGTGTGCACCTACTCATTTGTATTGGAAAGCGGAAAGGAAAAACACTGCTGTAAAAATGAAGTGAACAATCTTTGCTGTGAGAGGAACATGGGGAGGGCTGCACGAGCATACAAACTACAGGGAGAGAGATGCATGTGTTTTTCCCTGCTCTCAGAAACATCACATCAGCAACAAGCAAATCCCATTAAGCTGCAGAGGCAGTTACCCTGCAGCCCCACACCGGGACCTACAGAGTAGCGGTGTTGGACCATCCGGGACCCAGTGCAAGGCGAACTGTGACCCCTGAGTTACAACCAGCTACTTCTTTTCAACTCCTGCTGCCCCTGTTATACCCCAGAAAGCCTCCAGTCCAGGCACCAGCACCTGAAACTGTCCCTGTGCACAGCTAACATCATTTCACACCTATCCTGAAGAGGATTCCCTCTGCGATACGGGAAGCGCTGTAAGTCTCTCTGACTTGCACTTAATGGCTGACCTCTTCACTGAGGCAGCCAAGAGGAAGCTCTGATAAGGTAAGAAGGCCCTGAGAAAATTGGTAGCATTGCTATGAAATACGTTATAAAATCCAGTCACTATGGTAACCACCACGGCTGGGAGGAAAAAAGAAAACTTCCCAAGTCCAAGGGTTTCCAGCCTTCCCATGGATGTCCCAAGGATGGGCATCACCCCAGGCTATCAGCACCACAGCCACACACAACCCATTTGCCCCTGCAGCTTGTGCTGAGCTTGTGCTGTGTTCTTGTGAGTCCCCTCATCTCATTCCTGATTTAACCCAGCATAAACAGAAGGGGAATAGGAGATAAACTATACTGCATGGGTTATCAGCGAGGAAGATGGATGGTATTTCCCTGACACCCCCCAGACCTGCTAGCTTACAATCTGTTGTTCTCACGATACGCTCGTTCCAACTGCATTCCCCTTCACAGCAGCAGAACAGTATATAAAATGAAAGGTAAACATAACTGAGCAGTGAATAACCCCTGCTGTGCCCATGAGGAGTGGCACACCCCACACTCATGCAGGGAGTCTCAGGGAAGCAGACTCAGTCACCCCCACTTCTCCCAGAGCAGAGCTCCCCTTATCACCCCCATGGCCTCTATGCCAGGCTGACAGCACAGACTGGCCAGCATCTGCAGCCTGAAGGCAATTCTGTGATTAAGAAACAAGAGAAGTGATTATTGATTGCCTATAATTCCTAAATAAGGCTGGGTAACATTTTTCAGACAGAGAGCTAATTCACTGGAAAATGCAATTTGAGGTTGACCAAAACTATTTGGAAATTTGTGCCTAGTTTGGGGAACAGCTTTGGTTCCGCAATTATTTCTAAAATGAAGTGAACTATTTTCCCTTTTTTATTTGACGTATATTTGATGAAGTGTTGTATGTAAACTTAAAGATCAAAGAGAGCTAAATGAAAACATGTTTTGATAAACTTTGCAACTTTTTGTTTGGTCAGTTCTTTTTTTTCTGTTGAGGATAAAAAAAAATGGATTTCAGCTGACCTGAAACGGAATTTTTGGTTTGACTCTCTGATTCAGCTAGGGGAATTGAAAAAAAAAAAAAAACAAAAATTATTCCCATGGCTTTATTCCTAAAACTTTGTTATTTTGTGTCTAAAGCAACCTATTCTTCTCATTCTTTCATCTCCTTCCATCTGGCTCTTCGTGATCATGTCTGGAAATAACGAAGAACTGTTGCAGACATCTCTCTCCCCTTCTCTCTCCAATCATGGAATTTTTCCCTGTCTAGCTGGGAAGACTGTTGATGCTGACTCCCATGGCTTGACTTTAAAAAACAAACAAACAGAGAAATAAAGCCACGGCTCCATTTGGTGGTTATGATAACCCAGATAGATGTTGCTTCAGGGAAAGCATCTTCTCTTCTGAATCACTCCAGCAAAGCAAACAGCACTGATTTAATGAGGTAGCTCCCACTCGGAATTGTATTGGGGCTGCAAACACCCTTCTCCATCCCTGCTCTGCTCCGGTCCCCTCTCAAATGCTCAGTCCTGTCCCATCGCTTCCCGTCCCTCAGACCCGGAGGAGCCTGTGCCTGCCTCCCTGCTGAGCTGCACAGTTCTCAGTAGAGGAGAATATCATTCCCCCCCTGCTGGTACCAGCCAAACCCAGCAGGTGTCAGGAGGTTTGTGTGCAGAAGCTCAAATGGGAGGCTGATATCCACACTACAGAGTGGTACTGAGACACTCAGGCTCACCTTGAGAAGGAGAGAGCGCCCAGGACTCATGCAGAGACAACATGGCACTGCCTGTGGCTGGGGAGCAGAGTGTCTGGATCTTCTCCCCAGCTCTCTTGTTTCCTGACGGGCCTAAATAGGCACCTAGAGGTGACTCGACTTGCAGAGAGGTAAACGACCTCAGTGCATCTCTGCAGTCACCTTAAATGGGGATTTTGAATTTCAGTAGCCTATCTGGGCCCAGACTAGTAAGGGCAGGCAACCAGTGCCAGCCAGATGCAATGATGACAACCCATGCGCTTGCCTGTCTCTCTTTTCTCACTGCTCTGGAGACAGCGACAAGGCGCCAGGGACTTGCTATGAACTTCAGTGCTGTCCTGGGCTAGAGGGAGAGGGCTCCGAGTCCTGCTAGTGACCCTGAGGCTCCCCACACCTCCTGCAGCCTGAGTTCCTAGAAAAGGGATCACTGCTTGAACCACCTCCAAAAGCACGAACTATTCTCTAATACTACTTGAGCTCTTCCCAGGATGTTTTGCTTTCTGCCCTGTGGCCTGGCCGGGCTGCGTTTCAGAGATGAAAGGCCATGACTGCGCAGAGATGCCGGCATCTTTATGCATTCCTGGCTCGCAGGCTTTCCTCGAAGCAGCTGCGGGTGCACCGCTGGGGAGGAGGAGCTGCCTCCCAGCCTGGAGAGAGGGCTGCCACTCTGCCAGACGGAGAACCTGCACCCACCAGGTATGCTGCGAGGTCCTGGCACAAACCCCCCTGGCTTCGGGGCCAGCAGTGACCCCCGGGGCCCCCAACCAACCTAACAAAACAAGGCAGGTCCCCTGCTTCCCCTAAGGGCTACAATCACAGAATCACAGAATCTTCATGGTTGGAAGGGACCTTTGAGATCATCGAGTCCAACCATACACAAAAAACCACAACAAAAACCCAAGCCGACAATCTCCGGCACTAGAGCATGCCCTGAAGTGCCACATCTACACATTTCTTAAATACCTCCAGGGATGGTGACTCTATCACCTCCCTGGGCAGGCCGTTCCAGTGCCTGACCCCCCTCTCAGTAAAGTAATTCTTCCTAATATCTAATCTAAACCTCCCCTGCCGCAACCTCAGACCATTTCCTCTGGTCCTGTCATTATTCACTTGGGAGAAGAGGCCAACACCCACCTCTCTACAACCTCCTTTCAGGTAGTTGTAGAGGGCAATGAGGTCTCCCCTCAGCCTCCTCTTCTCCAAACTAAACATGCCCAGGATGTTTGATGACGATGGCTTTAAGGAAACACAGTGCAAAATGTAGAGGGCGTGATGCTATCAGCACACAAACCTGCTTAATAACATGGATCTCTCACCTCTTTTGCCTCCACGGCTCCCAGAGCACATCACAGACTGAGCACATGAAGCATCACTGCCTACTGCTGGGCAAAGGGTGCTATAGGGAGGAAACCCAAAGAGCGCTTGAGGTCTTGGGCAGAAACTCCATGATTTGTGCAACACGGGAGATGCCAGCAGGAGTGTGGGGAGCTGCAACACAGACACCCGTGTGCACCCCATCTCCCCTGACCAGCTTTGGCAGAAGCCCAACCAGATTCCCAACCCCAAGCACTGGAGGGAAGCTCGCTCACGTTTTCAGCGTTGCAGCTCATCCCCATCACAGTACTAAAGGGAGAGTCTGCCAGTGGTCTGGCACAATTTCAGCCCAACATACTGTCCCCACCAGTGGTTCCCACCTAAATTCCGGCACCAGTGCAGGAGCTCAGCCTTAACCCTCACAACAAACAAGAGAAGGGGGCTCCCTGTGTCCCTCCAAACCCCCCTTCCCTCTGGCTGGGCAAAGCTGACACAGCTCAGGGAAGCTGAAGGCGGCTCTCAAGGATCACACCAGCCTGCAGCACATGCTGCTGGCAGAGATAAGCTCAGAGCTTGGCTGGCGGCTGCAGCCCTCACTCCCTCACACACCAAGACAAGGAATTATAAACACTGCCCCACAAAAAAAAAATATAACAATATTCGGTAGAGAAACCACTGAACCAGCTGGATCCAAAGGGAAAAATCTTGGCCTCATTGAAATGAGAGATGAAACTCCCCCTGTCTTGGGGGGATCTTGATACCCTCATCGCTTCATGCCAGCAAACCAGACTCGGAGTGGGGAAGACTTAGAAAACTGTGGGACTCCCTTAGCTGGTCAATATACCTGTTTCTCCGTGCAAGGGAGCCCTTGCTGCTGGGCCTGGCCTGTTCCTGTTGCGCATGCTCTGAAAAGCAATGTCCTTGTAGTTTGCATCTATCACAGAGTTTGAGGCCAGTACTTCCCTATTTCCTTCCACTGTCATAACTCGGAGGTGGGCTGAATTAATGGCATGCACTTTCTCTGTAAGTATATAAACTGTACCACTGCCACATGCACTCAAGACAGATTACAGCCAGTAAAGGAAGAAGGAGTAAAGAAGTGGCTCTTTTGGGGTATCTTCTTTAGATGGTCCTTTCACCCATACCTTCCTGAGATAATCATCATTCTTGTTTCACACCACATGGGCCTTCAAATGGCCCCCTTCCACACCACCTCACAGAAATCACAGTGCAAGAAAAGATGGCTTTGTGCCACCCGCCTGATCACCAACACAACTCACAGCTGCTGCAAGAGCTGTGGCTGGCCCAGCTCTGTCCCTGTGTCCCAGCACTGCAGAGCCTCAGGTCGTCCTGGTACCATCCTTCCCACCCACAGTCTTGACCCAGACGAGGAAGTCCCAAGCAGGAGCAGCAAAAGCACCCACCCAGAGGGGAAATGTGTTGTGTTCCCTTCATACCACACTGCGGTGTGGTGTTCTCAGCAAAGATGCTCCTGGTAATAAACTCAGTCCTCTAGGCTGTATCTCTGCTACATAACCTTTCCTGCTGTCCACTGGTTGTTTAATTTCTCTGTTGAGTCCCAGACCTTCTGTTCATTAGCACTGAACCTCCTCCAGCTGCCAGTAGCTCTCATTGCTCTGTGTTGTCAAACTGAAGTCTGCTTTTTCCCCATCTTGATTGATTTTTACTCCTGTAACTTTGTACTGGTGGAGCCTTCAGTTTTCTCAAGGGCGTTTGGTCAGTCATGGTTTTTGAATCGGTTCTAATGCTTTGGAGTAAGAATTTGGAGTTTGGCTCTTTTAGTCAAAAGGAAACTTAAAACTGGATCTCCCTTCGTTTTTAGCAATGGACAGCATGCCCACATTCTCTCAAAGACATCAGGAATAAAAGTTTTAATCTTGTTTACTGTTCAAAAGTCTCCCTGGAGACTGAGAAAAGATGTTCAGAAGACCTGAGTGGCAGGACTTGCCAGTGAAACACAAGCTACAGAGACAGATCTCATCTCATCTCATCCCCAACCAAGCTCCAGCTCCCCACTCCTTGGATGACCTTCCTTGCTCGCCCTTCCCAACACGCTGGTCCTACTGCCCTCCAGCAACGTTCTCCATCACAAACACCTGCCTTTGAGTGACCCTGCAAAGCTCCCAATGGGATCACACACATGTAGAAAGTACACAGGGATGGGAGGCACCTCATGAGTCACCAGGTCCATCTCCACACTACCAGTGCCCCCTCTGCATACAATTCTATTTATACAATAATAGTGAAAGGATGTTATTTTTTGCTTGTCTCACATCCATTGAGAGCCCAATTTCAAAACCTTCTTGCAGTTATGAGCCTTCCCCTAATGTCAAGACAGACTGTATTCATGGCTGATCCACACCTATTTATTCATTTCTATGCTTTAGCTTAAAGTACAGAATTCATACGCTTTAACTTAAACAGCACATTTCCCTCCCTGGCTTTTCATTCCCTCATCCTGCCCAGCATAAGGGAGGAAAATAGACAGCAATAACAGATGTCTGTCTTAATAAATAATGCGCTTTCATAAAAGCAATCGCTGCTTCAACTGTTATCAACAACACTTTTAAGGAAGCATAGGATCCAAAAATCTTCCATTGCAGTGGAAATCTGGGGGACAAGCCAAATCAGGGGTGAAAATAAGCAGTTTAACACCATTTTACAGCCAAAAGAAGGTAAAGAAATGAGATGCATCTATGGGTCCTGAGGGAACTGGCGGATGAAGTTGCTAAGCTGCTAGCCATCATATTTGAGAAGTCGTGGCAGTCTGGTGAAGCTCCCACTGACTGGAAAAGGGAAACAGAACCCCTTTTTAAAAAGGAAAAAAAGGAAGACCTAAGGAACTACAGGCTGGTCAGTCTCACTGGTCAGTCTCTCCTCATCCAGTGAGATCATGGAGCAGATCCTCTTGGAAACTACGCTAAGGCACATGGAAAATAAAGAGGTAATTGGTGACAACCAGAATGGCTTCACTAAGGGCAAATTGTGCCTGACAAATTTAGTGGCCTTCTGCAACAGACTTACAGCGTTGGTGGATAAGGGAAGAGCAAGTGGCACCATCTACATGCATTGTTCAAAGCATTTGACAAGGTCCGGCATGACATCCTTGTCTTTAAATTGCTAAGACATGGATTTGAGGGATGGACCACTCAGTGGATAAGGAATTGGCTGGCTGTTCACACTCAGAGTTGCTGCCAACGGCTTGATGTCCAAGTGGCAACCAGTGATGACTGGTGCTCCTCAGGGGTGGGTACTGGGACGGTCACTGTTTTACATCTTTATTGGCATGGACAATGGGATTGAGTGCAGCCTCAGCAAGTACACTGATGACCCCAAGCTGTTTGGCATGGTTGATACGCTGGAGGGAAGGGATGCCAACTAGACAGACTGTCTAAGAGGTGAGCCCGTGCAAACCTCATGAAGTTCAAGAAGGCCAAGTGCAAGGTTATGCACGTGGGTTGGGACAATCCCAAGCACAAATACAGACTGGGTGGAGAATGAATTGAGAGCAGCCCTGACAGGAAGGACTTGGGGGTGTTAGCTGATGAGACTCAAAGCCAACTGTATCCTAGGCTGCATCAACAGAAGCGTGGCCAGCAGGTTGAGAGAGGCCCCTCTACTCCACCCTGGTGAGACCCCACCTGGAGTCCTGTATCTAACTTTGAAGACCCCAACATAAGAAGATGGACCTGTTGGAACAAGTCCAGAGGAGGGCTGCAAAGATGATCAGAGGGCTGCAGCACCTCTTGTTTGAAGACAAGCTGAGGGAGTTGGGGTTTTTCAGCCTGCAGAAGAGAAGGCTCCAGGGAGACCTTATAGCAGCTTTCCAGTATCTGAAGGGGGCCTACTAGAAAGCTGGAGAGGGACTTCTCGCAAGGCCGTATAGTGATAGGACAAGGGGTAATGGTTTTAAACTGAAATAGAGTAGATATAGATTAGATAAGGAAGCAATTCTTCATTATGAGGGTGGTGAGGCACTGGAACAGGTTGCCCAGAGAAGTGATGGATGCCCCATCCCTGAAGTGTTCAAGACTGGGCTGGATGGAGCTTTGAGCAACCTGGTCTAGTGGGAGGCATCCCTGCCCATGGCAGGGGGGTCAGAACTAGATGATTTTTAAGGTCCCTTCCAACCATTCTATAATTCAAAACTGAATTTAGTATTTTTTGCTACAGTGCAAGCTTAGCCAAGATTATAATCAGGACAGTAAGCCATGACCACCAAATTCCTGCACCTTTTAGGGAAAAAGAATCCTCTGTACAACAAGACGTGACATGCAAGATTAGGGATAGAGAAAGAAAGTATAAAGGTTTGCTCTTGATTGCATTAGTCTAGGAACAAGCAAAATGACAGCTCCTAATGTGAGGCAGCTTTAGTTGTGGTAGCTTTAGTTTCAGAGAGGGAGCAGCCCCCTCAGACCAAGTCCCCTACTGTTTTGGAGCTGATAGCCATTATTAGCCATGCTGTTATCTCAATGAGCACCTGAAAGAAAAAAAGGCAGCATTTTCCACACACAGGAATTTCTCTCTAATAAACCACAACTATGTATTCTGCAATTAAAACACCATACTCCTGGCAACAACTCCCGCAGAGGCCTGGGATCTCTTCACGTATCTAAGTGCCTGTGCCCCCACAGATGTAGCATTTGGAGGGCTACACAACAGTTCCTTGGAGAAAGGGAAGAGGAGGAGGAGGAGTAGTAGGAGGAGAAGGAGTAGTAGGAGGAGAAGGAGTAGGAGGAGGAGAAGGAGTAGGAGGAGGAGGGTAGGGAGGCTGGCTCACATCTGGCTCTCCCACTTTGTTCCCCTAGCTTTAACTCCCACAGAAATAAAACACTTCTTTTTGTGCAGCCTTTTGCAAAATCTCTTTAATGGGACCACACGTTCATCCTCCTCCTTGTTCCTTGAACAGCCCTTGTGACCCTGCCTGCAAGAAGGCTGCTTAAGTGCAGATGGGTTCAGACACCCACAACAGCCCTTTGCCTCCTGCAGTCCGGGAGGGCATCCCACACTCCTCCTCAGCACAGGGACCTGGCACTGAGAAGCCCGAGGCCTCCAGCAAATCCTATGCTGGCATCTCCAGCAGACCACACAGACTTAGTTGTCCTCTCCCCAGTGAATAATGATACCTTCAAGGCAAACTTGAGGCTCATTTGGGGAATGTAGAAGTGATGCAGAGGATGGAGTAGAAAGGGAGGGAAGGGAGGGAGGCTGCATTGTCGTCTCTCCACTCTTGGCTGCTCTTTGGGTAAATAATGGACTTCTGTCTCCAGGGCTGCTAATCAGCTCTAAACGCCCTCAAAGAAAGCAAACAGCAGCACAATAGGAAAGCCCAGAAATAAATCCATTTCATTATAAATTCATTTTGTTTTCATTCCATTTTTCTTGCTAGTAAAAAATTTAGGTTATGCTAAGCACTTTCTTTTCCCAGCAATCTTTGCAGGCTGTCAGCTAATAAAACAGAAAGTTAAGCTTTTGACAGTATAATGGCTTTGTTATGAAAAAAATACAATTATATTCTTTCCCAAGACAAATTCTGTGGTATTAAAACATCTGAGCAATGTAGCATTGTCCTTGAAGCTGTTGCTGAAGGAATTTTACATGGAGAGATAGGAGGACAAGAAGAGCTTTCACGGAAGATGTATTTTACTGCATAGATTTCCACTGCTCAGAAATACAGAAAAGATTTTTTTTTTTCAGTGGGCACACAACCCGTACGCTGGATTACTGAGTTACGCAAGCTTTTGCCTCTACATTACTTGCAGTTGTGTCACCCATAACTAGAAATCATAACCCTCTGAAGACTCCTCCATGGCATGCATCAAACTATGTCAATTAATCAGTGCCAGTTCATCTCCGTACTGGTGTTTCTAACAAACTTATTAGCAGTAACTAAGAATGCTAATCTGGGAGTACAGAGATGGAGTTTAGAGTACTAAATGGAGTGAATTCATAACAGATATCACAGATATTTCAGTAATCCTCCACGTCTCAGCTAATCCCAGCAAAGCTGCTTGAAGTTCAGCTGGTGACAGGAATACCCCCAGGCAGCAGGAGAAGCCACAAACGGCTGACTGCGAGAAATCCTCTCCTGAACACCACACAGAAGGAAAAAATGGAGGGAACTGGGCGGTTCTGGGACAGGCACAGAGTGCCAAGGCTCAGAGTCTGCACTTACCCTGGAAAATTAAATGGGGCCAGGCAGTAGCAAGAAAATCCCAGACCTCAGCTCAAATGCCCATGCTGTTGAAGCAGAAGCAGGGCCCTCAGTGTGGCCTGCAAGTTCTCAGGCATGGTTTAGTGGTTAGCACAGACCACTGGTAACCAAGAGGTAATTCACACACAGCCACCCTATGCAAGAAACAAGACAATTTAACAGCGTAGATGTGGGCCATTCTGTCCCACTTGGCCTCACAGTCAGCAGACAGCTCTATGAGTGCTTAATTTATTAATGCAGACATTGGCAAAGCCATGGAAGAATCTCAGCCCCAACCTACATGGAGTCAAGTGCCGCAACTGGCAACCTAGTAATGGCCAAGACAAAGGCATCGTTTTCCATGCATCTGGTACTTGCAAGACGTCCTTGTGGCTGGAAAAGACCAAGGCATGCTGAGCTGTATCTGAAACAGCAGCACCAATCCACCTCCAACTTTGCTTGGCTTTGTATTTCATGGCCTGACCTCCTCTGAAAGTCCCCAGAGGGATGGAGAGCAGTCAAACTGGCTGATTCACAGACGTCAAGGTGTCACCTCACGTTATGGGTGCAACGGGTAGCAACCCAATGCTTAAAAGCAGCCTGACACTTCCCCTTACAAAGCAATCTTTTCTGTTGCTGAGAACTTTGCCAGCACTGAGCTGCTCAGGTTGACATTTTCCACTCCAGGTGTTTGCCTCAGGCTGACTTTTCCTTTTTGAAGTGTCAACAGAAAAAGGTCAGTGTTTTCTGAGAACAAGATTAAGTTGTTTTGTCCGTGTTCGAGGAATTGTTGAATTTTGCTCAGAACGCAGAGCAGTCCTCCGTGCCTCTACAAGGGACTGAGTTTGGTGGGGGAGTCACCCTGGTGCCTCTTGCTTGTGGGGAACTATCCACATCTCTCAAAGTCTGTAGCAAGTGTGTATGAGTGTGTGTTTGTGGAATTCACCAGTTTGAACGCAGCCAGTGATCCTTCTAGCATCCCATGACTCTACTTCTGAAACTTCAGTCAATGCTAAGAACAATCCTTGCCCTTACAGATTCCAGTCACGTTGCCCAAACACGAGTTGAACACAACAACCTAACACACTCTCTTCTGGGACTGCAGGCCTTCACAGGCAGCTGCTGCTTGGGATGCAGCATGAAGCAATGAAATGCAAGGGGACTACATCTCCTTCTAAACGCTCCCTTGCAGGTCATCAGTCACTACAGCCAGCAGGGCTGATGCCAAAAGAAACCAGTAATTTAGGACAAGTAATACAAAGGTGGAGAAAAGAATCAGCAGATGTTTTGCATAGAAGAGGCAAACTCAGGACACGACTGAGACTAGAGAAAAAGGGCAGGGCAAGTAGGACATGACCATTCTCTGGAGCTACAGCGTGATGTGGGATGTAGATCCTGTGACAGCAGGTGCCAGTGTGTGTTTTATATTCCCTCATCAAGCGAGCCCCGTGGTGGGATGCAGCTCAGAGCCTAAATGAGCACCAGCAGCAGTCTGAATGTGCAGGTACTACAAACGCTTTGGCTGTGAAGGTGGTTGAGCTACTGCTGCTCCACTGATGAAACCATGATCCCTCTCAAGTCATTCCATAAGCAAGCACTGTGGCTCCAAGAGCCAAACACATGGGTGGGCTCATGCCTCATCTCTGACCTGCCACTGTTTTGTTTGCTGGTTTTTTTCTTTTTCTTTATTTTGTCTTGAAAGAGAAGCATAGCCCTGTGCTCTTAGCAGCATGGACTCAACGGTTGCTGCCACATCTCTAGAAAGAGCATGAAAACCACCTGAGGTGATGGCTTCGTTTGCTTGTGTTTGTCCGCAGTAAGAGAGGTGTAACGATAACCTACCTTACAGTGGTTTGATGGCAGCTTAAGTAATTAACCAGCAAATGCGCTGATGGGCTGAGACAGATGATGCAGCAGACAGCAAAATATAATTACAAATGCTCTGTGCCATAGAGGCAAACAACGTCGAGGAATGCCAAACCAACAGCAGCCTGAGGTCAGCACCGCCGGCCCCACGTCTCTTCTTTCCCACTAGCAGAATAGCATCCTCCTGGAAGTGCCAGGATCCTTCTGGGCAGCTGGGTCTTGCCAGTGCAAGGCACTGCCTCCAAGTGCCATTTGCCCTGATCACCCAAGCAGCAGCCACCCAAGCAGCACGTATGTCCCAACGGAAATGAATTTTACATGCCAACTGGAGCTGCAGCTCAGTGGATTTACACCCTGGAGCTTGGGAACGTGGGATGGGGGCATCCAAGGCAGAAAAAAGGTGGTGGAGCAAGATAAATGACAAGGCAGTGGCTCACACAGAAGTAAATGGTACCTGCACAGCAGCCATTCCTCCCTAAGCAGTGAAGGTGATTGTGCCAGACCTTGGGAAACATCCTAGAAACCTGAAAGTTTATAGCAGCGGCGGAAGCCAAGCTCTCTGCACAGACAACAGATCTCCAGTTACCAAAGCCAGCTCAGTTGGCTTGAGGACAGGTTGTTTCCATGGGGTTTTTTTGCTTGCTCATTTAATGATTACATTTTCTGTGTCTATCTGTATAACAGCAAGAAGCCAGACATCAGGAATTTTTGCTAGGCCTCCCTAATCAGAGGGAATATCTGTGATGCTATTTGCAAACACAACCCTACCAATTCTTTCAACCACTGGGGTTCCCATTACCAGTCCTCCTTAAATCAGAGGTGTCCCCACTGATGATGTGAGGTTGGCTTCCCAGCCTCCCAGTAGCTATAGAAGATTGGTGTTCTTCTATTTACCTTTTGCATCCACCCCTGCATGCCTCCCTCTAGCCTCCTTCCTTGAAAAGAAAAAAAAAAAAAAAAAATTATCAGAACTACTTTGGTTCTTCTCCCAGGGCAGAGTTTTCCCCTAAACAGCCTGATGTTCACAGATGCTGGAAACACTTAGTGTGTGGGGAACATGGAAGGGAAACAAAAGCCTTCAGCCTCACTGGAAACCCACCCCACAGCACCAGCCTAACACTGCCTGAAAATATCCTCTCTGATCTGGGGCGCTCAGCTCCACAAAGAGAGGGCTGCAGCCATGCCCTCCCTTTGCTAGCAACGACAAGGAAATGGCTGAGTTAATGTTTCTCTACAAATGCCCTTGTTTCTGGAACTGTATAGACGCCACAGAGACATCTGTGGCAGGCTGAAACTTGGTGGATTACATGCTTTATGTCAAAATCAAATCAAAGACAGGGGAAGCACACTGAGTTTGGACCTATTTTAAGTTAAACAAGCATAAAATATTTGGCACGTTTCCCTCACTTAATGTAGTATAAACAATTTTGGTATTCGGCAGTGAAAATTTCCCATTTAATGAATGTGGAAAGAAGGTCACACTATTTTTGCAGTTTCAATTAAGTACAGGACAGCCCCAGCTTCTGCTGCAAAGCCTGTATGCAAAGTTAAGCCGCAATTTTACAGCCAGGGCTGCACTGGGGAGGTGAGAGGAGATACTCTTGTGGGACAGTAGGTTCTCCACAGCACCCAGTGAAGACAAGTGGATTTTTGCCATTACTTTCAGAGATGAAAAAAAAAATGAACTCAGATAGACATAAAACTGAAGCAGACTAAGGATTTCAGAAGGCAGCCTCTGGCAAATCCAGCCACAGCAGTTTAAGACATTAGCTTGCACAGCTGTCTGCCAGCCTTGGCTGTCCACCTTGTCGGCCAGCCAGAATTTATTGCTCCTCTAATAAAGTCAGCAGAAAGAAATACATGCTTGTGCCTCAGCCACTACAGTTCACAGCCCAGTGTATTAGACTAACTGCTGACGACCATTGGTTTTCAGTAAGATCGCAGACTCACAGCTGTATATCCAAGGAGGGGTATACAGACAGAGCAGACAAGAACAGAACAAAATGTCTCCCTAGCTGTGAATGGCTTAGAAGAGACTTGAAAGAAAATGGACAAATGAAAGGGCTAAACAACTTATGAAAGATGTTTATTCTACAGAAATTGCTGCAGCGCCTCTCTTCTGCACCCTTGGAAAGACTGGTATGGCTATCTACTGCTCACTCCAGGGGGAAGGGACCTGTAGGTGCAGAAGATAAAGATCTGCAGGAGTTATCACCACTGCTCGTGCCCTGACTGGCCCAGAGTCTGGTGTAAAAGTAGGAGCATCATCCATTGCCTCCAGCTAGAACCAGGTATAACAAAGCTGAGAGCTCTCCTGACCCTAAGGCCTGCACTTCTGACACTGCCCTCCCCTCTCCAGGGCTTAGTTCCAGGAATGACATTGCCTGAATTTATAAGCAGTCTATTTTTATAATTCTTAATGTAAACACACCTTCTTCTCCCATACAAAGGAGAGATTCCAGTAGTAAAATGGTGTGTGTCAAAAGAAATTAAGATAGGAAACTCAGAAGGGACAATAGGTTTTTCTTTTTCACCAAAGGTTTAAAAAAAGCCAGGAAATTCACACACCCAAAGCATTTACTAAAATGTGCCCCTATAGCTGGCTTTGACTCAAGCATACCAAGAAAGCAATGGTAGCCTTTTGAATACTGAGAACAAACTGCTTAAGTACATATCATTGTCTACGTGTAGCCATTATTCTCATGTGCTGGATGTCACACTTGCCTTGCAGAACAAAGCTATACCACATGCTACATGTACAAAGGTAGTAGGAAATAAACATAACACAATCTGTTTCACCCCACATGATTTCAGAAATAGCATGTGATATTATAACAACTTACTGAGCCACAACAAACAGATACAGAGTGCCGCAGGCCACCTTGAGGTTTTGCAATTACTGAAAATCTAGTATTGTGCAAGGACAGGTTCGATAACACAACATCGCACTTCGGTTTTTGAGTAAAATTACTGGGTTTGTTTTTCAAAGAAAACAAACCTTACTTTTCAGCTCCCAGTGATCTGGGTTAGCTCAGTTTGAAGTAACTTGAAAACAATCAAAAAACCTCCAAAACTCCACTAGCCAAAGAAGCCCCAAAAGCTCCTTGTTGCAGGTCTAAGAGCCCTCCTAGGATAAAACTTGCAAAGCTTGCCCCGCTCTTTCCCTGCCAAATGCTCAGACTCTGTGAGGGTGTAGAGACTTCAGGTCAGATGCACACATAAGATACCAGCTCTAGAAAGTTATCTCACCAAGCTGAAGGAATGGTATGTGAGTGCTCCTTTAGCCTATGGCAAAGGCAAGGTAAGGTAAATAATCTTAGCCTGCCATGAAAGATTTACTGGAATCACAGCATCTAACATCTTTAACACAGCCTATGCAAATCCCGCTGCTGGCTGCACGTTCCTCCTTGCATTCTAAGTGCTCTAGCGCTTACAAGACCTGAGTCATTTCAGCGTGCTAACTCAGAAGAAAACAGCCCCAATCAAAGTGAGACTAAGTATGTTACAGTGAACATGAGTGTCTACCAGATCTGTAAGAGCTTTTCACTCATGGGGACTTGACACCAATTCTCACTCACTGTATGAACCACAAATCCCTTACCCATGCAAATATTACTTGCTCTAGCGCTTGGTACCCTTGATGCTGTGAAATCTCTACATAAACACAGACTAGTCCCAGCAGTGATCATTTGCACAAGAAGCCTTTAATGTTGCAGTCAGCAACATCAAGTCCAGGGTGCAGATGAAAATCAAGTATCTACAAGCGATACTGCTTGTGGCTGCTTGCTTCTCCCCTCTAGGAATGAATGCTCACTCTACAGCAAAGGCTTGCTGCTTCATCCACCGTAGTAAAGCTGACCCGAGTTCAGTCATCAATGCATGCTGTGCCATAAGCAATTCAGGACACGCTCTGTGACCTGGCCAGTCATCCCTGCTGCGTGACGGCTATTTCAGCCAAAGGGTGGAGATGTCCATGATCACAAAGCACTTCAGCTGCCCAAGTTTAATCTTCCAAGTCCTTTGTTATAGCAAAACACAATTGACTTTTATGAGCCTCATTATCCTCCAAAACACCAAGATGTCAGTACAGCCCTGCAATAGGGACCTTGTTCCTTCAGTCACATCAATGTCTCATTAAATATTGTCATTTGTTCCTCTTCTCATGACATCAAACACAATAAGCAACAATCCATGAGACACATGCTTTACTTCTGTATGCTTCATGCATGAACTTCACTGTGTTTCTTCATCTTACCTGTATCTTCATCTGAGCCAAGACATTGTAATTTCCTCCCTTCCCCCTTCCCTATCGGAAACCATACAACTGCAGAGAGATCAGACTACAGTAACACTGGGACACCAGCCAGCAGTACGCAGTGTGCCTGACTTTTAACAGCTAAATCCTATCAAAAATAATGATGCAAATACAGGTACTCCTTCCCGAGACATCCTGGTGCTTTCAACAACCTCTTAGGAACACATAATGCTGCTGGATGGGACAGAGGCTGAAAAGAACAGATTTAGGACTCCTGGTACTTACTGTGTGAACACCTGCTGGCTAAATGAACAGCCCTAGGTCTGAAAGTAGAGATAGCTGTAGGCATGTTCTTCAGCTGCTGTAGATAGCTGCTTCCTGAGGGTAGGCACAAACTGCACTGAATTATCACCTTAATGCGGGCACGAGGTGGAAAGCTCTCCTTAAGGAAACTCATGCACCAGGGGTCCTACCAAAGCATCCACCTTGATGTATTTGGGCCAAGATTCGTATCACAGTTTAAGAGACGAACTCCCTTATTCTCTGTAAACCTCAGATATAGTATCTGTCTTCAACTTCCTGGGTTTCAGCAGCACTTCCAGTACCACATGGGACGTCTGTGGGAAGCAAAATTGGGCCTTACAAGTCCTGCCAGGTAAGCACATCC
This sequence comes from Numenius arquata, assembly GCF_964106895.1. Classification (NCBI taxonomy): domain Eukaryota; kingdom Metazoa; phylum Chordata; class Aves; order Charadriiformes; family Scolopacidae; genus Numenius; species Numenius arquata. The sequence goes on along the minus strand of NC_133576.1, from coordinate 12,418,264 downwards.
CCACCCCTCTGCCAACAACTGCAGCCGGTCTATGACACTACCCCGCCCACATACTGCCTGAGCATTAAGCGTGGACACAAAGGCCCCCTCAAGCAGAACTAAGCTGATGGATGCAGAAGCATCCACCCTTCAAGTCATGGTACCCTGCCTCCTTAAGTGCACCCCCTACTGCCCTCTGGAGTCCATCTCTGCAATAAACGAGTGCCTGACAACCCCCTCATCCCATCAGGGGAAGCACCCCATGGGCAGAGAGCCCCTCAGGGAGGTGGAAATCGCCCTCCCCCTGCTGCTGTACGCTGCTGGAGGCTGTGAAGGAGAGGCCTCACCAAGGGCTCTGGCAGCCTCTCGCTCTGCCGACCACAGGGAATTGCGGCAGGGATGAGAGAGCTATCCCTGGACTGTGTCCAGTAGAAGCTGTGGCACAGCTCCATGTCATGCCAGGCCCACTCCTAGCCTTCTCTGATGTACCCCAGTACCCACCAGCCAGGCCCTGTCCTCGGAGCTGCCAAAGCTGCCAAAACCTTCCCAAGCCCATTCCCCTCAGCCCACCATGCTCACCCCCAGCAGGGTGGGCGCTGGAGGAGAAGCCCGCATGGCTATGCTCCTCTGTCCTGGCGACCCACAGAGATTCCTGCAGGTTTTGTACAAGAGGAACAATGGGGACAGACCACAGCTTCTCTGAGAGAGGATTAACGCTTTCCTGCATCCAAAAAAAAAAAAAAAAGAGCAGCCAGCAAAGAGGCCTCTCTCACAGGCGCTGTGGTCAGCTGCAGGGGATGGGACGGGGCAGAGAGGGAGACACCTCCTTTCCCCTCCTTAAGCTCTGCCTTCCCACATTTTCTCTCACGATATAAAGTGAAGCAAAGATACAAAATGAAAAGCTATGTTCCCCCTCCTCTCCACCAACCAGAGGTTTCTGGGGCAGAATTCAGTTTTCAGCCGCATCGGGGCAGAGGAGGAAGAAGAGGAAGCTCAAAGAGAAAGCAGATTGAGAGGCGCTCACCTTTCTCCAGGGCAGCTGACAGGCAGAGCAGCTTACAACCACTGCGAAACCACTCCTTTAGATGCATGTTGCAAGGAAGTTTGGCTACAAGTTTAAAAATCACAGCCCCAAGGAACACAGGGCTTTGTTGCCTCTTGCCAGACTTTTATTAAAAAATGGATTTTGAGCTCACGGCAGAGCACAGGGTGAAAACATCGCCTCAGGAGAGGGAACCACCTCCTCTCACCTCTCATCACTGACTGAAAAAAAAAGGACTTTCAACTAGCTTGCCCACAGAAAAAGCGCACGAGCTTGCTTTATGTGAATGCCTCTGCTACCCCATTAAGGCTGCCTTGCAGGAAGATGCTTTAAAGCACAAGCCTTCAGCCTAGCCCACTTGGTCTTCCTGAGGTGTGAACTGAAAGGGACATGAGAACAAGAAATGCAGAGCACCTTCTACTTCCTCTGAGAGGAAGAAAAGCCCCCAGACATTCATATTTAAAGACAAAGCTGGAAGTAAAAAGAGAAACAATAAAGGGGTATTTTAATAACCCCTGAATCTTTATTATGCAGTTTTAGTAAAGAGCTTCCCAAGGTCCAAGATCCATCCCAGTCTGTGACAAACTGTACAGACGTCTCAGAAGAGAGTCTATGCCCCTGGCACAGTGAGCAAGCAAGATTTGCTCTTGGAAGAAATTCCTGTATTGTTATTTGGTTAGAAAAGGATCGTTTGAGAAGGGTGAACAGCAAGAAATCTGGCTCTGCCTGCACCTCTCTAACTGTGTCCAATGTGGGTCAGACTCACGGGTGATGGCTTTTCTAGAGGAGGGGCAGCCTGCATGTTCTTTGTGCCCCCCTCAGTCCCAGGATGGATGTCTGTGTGTAAAACAGACTGAGTCATGTAACAGAGAGAGCTCTCCCTCCTGTCAAAGCCTAGTTCATCCACCAGTCTCTGCTGTGAGAAAAGTAACAGAAATCAGAGCCGCAGCAGCGTGTGCCGGCGTTCCCATTGGACTTCACAGTGCATGGAGCCATGCTCACCAATGTCAGCAGCCCACCTCAGGTCCCAGTTCTGCAAACCATCACTGCTTGGTCTAGACACTTTTAAGTGTGGGCATGCAAGAGACCACGCATTTCCTTGCTACTGCATTAGCAGACTATGTTATCTGCTCTCCCCACCCCAGGAGCCTGTGCACTCAAACTGGCCCACAAGCCCATCAGCCAACTGGTCTGGTGCAAAGGGCCCTGCAAGAGCAGGGACACAACGGCCAGGGCACTGGTTTGGGGACTGTACAAGCTCTAGCAGGGCTCAGTTGAAGCTGCCTGCCACAGGAGAGGCTCCAGCTGGCCAAAGCTCTACGATATGGCCCTTTGCCTACTACAGGGCATGAGCCGACCACTCACCTCCTAGCCCCCAGCCCAGTCAAATCTCACCTGTGGGGTCAAGAGGGTCGAGAAGCCTCTAAATATTGAGCTTTAATTGAAGCGTGTATTATAGGAGGCTCAAAATCAAGGCTCTAGCTGGTAACGACAGCAGCACATTTGCGTACTGGGGGAAGACTCCCATTACAAAAACCTTGCCAGCTTCCTGATGGTGCGTGCATAATGTATATGAACTTCCCAACACTAAATTAGCGCTCACACTGGTTTTGTCTTTCTTCTTTTTACAACATATATTGCCCAAGGCTGTACGGATTCCCAGTAACAGCACATGGAGACGCCGTGTCATCACGTGATGAGGGAGCACTAAGAGGCTGGGAAAGGGGATGCAATGTGTGGAGATCCAATACTGAGCATGGGATTTGGAGACGTACCTTACCAGGGGACATACCTTACCAGGGGATGGCTTGAGGAGCTCAGACGGTTCAGTTTGCCAAAGACAAGACTGGGAGCAGTCCTTGTCACAGACCACAGCTACAATGGCAGGGAACAGACATACAGTACTAAAGGCCTCTTGTTTAGCAGATTAAATGCAAGATTCAGCATCCAGAGATCAAAACTAGACAAATGTAAGCCTGAAATGAGGTGTAACAGCATGTGGGTAATTAACCACTGCAGCAACACACCAAACGCAGTGGTACTTTCCATTTGTGGTAATTACTTAAGACTAGATGTTTTTTAAGACACACGTTAAAGTCCAGAGCAAGTGGATTAATAAAAAAAGCTGGATATATGGGTTGTGTTATACAAGAGGGCAGAATTAAAGCACAATAGCTCCTTCTGGTCTCACCATCTATTCACCTATGGGGAAAATCGCCCCTTTTAGCATCAATGGAGTTGACAGACAGCCATATTTTTAGTGACATGCTGATGTTTACATGAAATAGTAATAATAATACGTTGTGTTTCACCCACACTCTAATCTGAAATTCTCCAAGCTCTTTACCGTCACTATGTCAGCAAGCCTGACAATTCACTGGCTGATAAATTGGCATTATCACCCCCCTTTCATCCAGCTTGAACTTTCTCAGAGTAGCTAATCATCTGCTTACCATTTACATGGGAAACAGTACACTCAGGCTACCCGTCATCTTGGGTACCTACTTTTAGGCCTCTTGGTGAGAAAACATTCACTCAGGCGCCTTGCAGAAGGTCTCAGGGTGGGAAGTGGCTTAGCACACAGAACTGCCCAGCAGTTGGGTACTCCACTCCAGGTGCTTAACTCCAGTACAGCACTCCCAAACTCCATATAACCTCCCTAGAAAAATTCTGGTAACAATGTACTGTTTAAGACCAGAAGTCAACAATTGAAGTGTTGGTGGGGGGTGGGGAAATCAAGAGAAAACTTCCTAGTTGTTTTAACAAACATCTTCACATACAACAGACAGACAAAAAAACAGAGTCATTTCCATTAGTTACCATGACAACCAATGGAAATCGCTAACCCATCTTCTCTCCCTTGTCAACCTTTGGCAGACCTGTCAGGGAAAGCAAGTGATTATGCCCCGTGTAAGATTCTCTACTTAACTAGAACATACAGCTCACAGGGAAATCTACAGTGCCATAATGTCAAGCACTCCCCTTACAGCGCATCTCCAGATTGTCTCCTTTGACAAACAAATGGCCGGAGAGATGCTTGTTGCTCCCCACTCCAGAAATGCAATCCCCACTGTAAGACACCCCTGCTCTCCCATTTTATGGCCTTCCTCTCTCTCTCTGGCTCCATAAAAAGATTCAACCATCTCTTCCTTCCCATGGGTGGGCCATTGGCTCATATCTTAAACATGTCCCGTACAAGCTCTTTTTGCACATCTTTACTGCCTGGCAAGAAACTGCTGCATCACACAGCAATTCTGCTCCACAACTTATGTCCATTTTCCTTACTATTGTTATCATTGTTGCTAAGGATAATGACCCTCTGCAATGCTTGCCTTCTACATGAGAGCTTTTAAACTTTTCTTAACAGGAATACATCCAGCTTCATAAACCCTTCTGAGAGCCACAGCACAATCATTATCCTTATTTTACAGAAGTGAACACCATGGGTCAGAGGAATTAGGCATCTTTCCCAAAGCCTACATACAAACCATGGCACAGTGCTAAGAGTGACAAGTAGGTCTGGAGAGAAGAGTTTGTTTGCATTTTCTTGATGCCTACAGGCTATGAAGCTGTTTGAACCACATATGCTCAGAGGCCCCTTTAGTCCCTCCAGCCTGCCAAAACTCCACAGCAAGTAAATAAAACCTGAAAAAAAACCCCAAAACCCAACAGTTGTCTCTGTTTAATGCTGGTTTACTGTTGACCTTGCATCTGCAGCCAGGACAGCCTAACTCACCCCAGCGTCTGGATGTGTGCTGCTGCACTGCAGAAGAGCTTGGCAGTGATTTGTGAGGAGGCATTAATGCCCAGCTGTTCTCCCGTCTCTTTCGGTTTTCATGTGCACAAAGTTAGGAGTGGCCCAGGCACCGCACTGACACCTTGCAGTTTCGGGCTATTCATAGACCACAGCGAAATTCAACACTCACCCAGTAGGATCCAAAATCCCCAAATAAACCACATTGATTACAAGTTTTCCTGCATTCTCCTTCACTCCCCCGTCCCAGGTCTGGGTTGCAGGAGCTACCAGCAAATTACTCCGTAAATTGAGAAAGCTGGCTCTGTGTGTGCATGTGTACATGCACACAAGGTGTAACAAACCATGTTTGGCTCAGTTTCCTCCACGTCACCCTCCTGGGGGACTGCACACAGCTCTGAGTGCCAAAGAGGGGTGGACAAACCATAAAGCGCAAAGCTGAGCAACAGCAAGCTGTTCTACAAGCTGCTTCCCACAGACTCGTCTCGAGGCTGATCGCATTTGGTGGCTATGAATCTATGAAGGTATGAACTACAATCAAAGGGGAATACTCAAAAAATGCTTCTCTGATCTGTAGTAAGAGCTGATCTTATGCGGCAGCTTTTCCCTCAGGTAGGACAGTAACTACTGTACCACAGTCCCTATTTTAACAAAACTTAAGAGGAACACAGTATTTTGTAGGAAATGAATATGTTTTGCTAAACATGGCTGAAACTGGATGTTGGGTTTAAAAGTTACTTGACAAGGTTCAAAGGTACCAACAGAGGCTAAGATCACATAAAGCTCTGTTTCTTTAGGCAGCCAAGGAAAAATGTCCTGCTTTGACAGGAGGAAGGGAGCTACAAGGAGATCAAAAGAGGTGGGCTAAGCACAGAGCTGAGGGGCCCCATAGACCAGCTACGTGTACAAGGTGGAGATAACTGCATGGGGGAGGCACTGATTATCATTGAACACAGGGGCGTAATTAGGACCGTTGGGACAGAATAAAAAGATTAATGGTCTACTTGCTCATAGAAGAGGTCCATGAAGATAAACTTCCTGACTTTGAGATACTCCAGAGCACAGTATCATTTTTCACAGAACAGGAAAGGGGCATCGCTTATCAGGGATGTGTAAAACTGAATTTGACAAGACACTAATGGCTACAGTTTGAACAAGCAGCTACTAATCCCAGGGCACACAGGAGATACCTTGTAGAAGAAACAGCCTATTTTTCTAAAGAAGGATGCTTTGAATGATCTAGAAAAGTATTACCACATTTGTCACTAGCCCCTCTGAAAAGCTTGACAAAACATATGGGAATCACCCTGCAAGCGTGTGCAAGTCTCCCTGCATACACCTCTCAGGTGAGCAAAGGCCTGAGGATATGCCTCTCACCCTCCTGGAAGTGCTCCTTTCAGCCAGGCAGGGCTGGTCACACTGCCCCATCTGCAGCTTGGCAGACAATGTGACCAAGAAGGCACTGCAAGTAGCCACCGATGTGTGCCACCGGCCACTCCGCGGTGCCAGCCCTGCAGCAGGTCAAACATGGGAAAGCTCCTTGCCAGGGAGAGCACGGGCCAAACTGGGAAGGGCAATGTGCCACTTGCTGAGCAAAGCTCAGCACATAAGCAAGCCCAGGCACCGAGGCTTGCTCTTTAACTGTAGACTGGGCATAAATCAGGCAGTTAAAATAAAAAATAAAAAAACAAAAACTCCCTCTTTACCCTACTCCTTCTTACCCTTACACATCATCCTCTACCAATGGGTCCAGTCCTGGGGACATGAGAAATGTTGCTCCATGAGAAACAGAGCCTCTGTTGCAACTGAACTTCTTCATTGTCCATCCACAGGGCAACTGGAGAAGGGGAGGGCCGCCTGAAGAAGATTAGAGTGATACTACTTATGTGGCATTCATCGTCTTGAGGCAGGAATATCCCAGAGCTTGCATCACGCGGAACAAACAGGCTGTCCTCAGACAGGAATACTGCAGCTTTTCTGCCAAGTTGAAGGCGATGCGTTCGACGTGAATGCTTGGTCCCCTGCCACCTTAATCTTCCAGAGCCCTGGGTCTGAATGCATGAACTCCAGACCAGAGCTGGGTCACAACCTTTTTGGTTATCCCTGAGGAATTTTACTCACCCAGACAATGAAACGATCCAGACATAGCAAAAATTCCCCGAGGAAATCGCTTCCTCCTACATATAGGAAACGAGACAACAATTCCAATCCCTCATACTTAACCTTCCTCAAACATAAACATGAAAAAGTGGCCAAAACGCAGGAGGGAAAGAAAGTCCCAGAGCAGCAAGGAGTACATATGCAAAGAGTTACGTCATGCAGAAGGAAAGCTCTTGGCTTCAGGCTACAATTACCAGCACTTAAATGGCAGGGGCCACTCTAGCACAGAGCGGGGGGAGCCCCCTCTCCCCCCCCCCCCCCCCCCCCCCCGAACCATCCTCCTGATCGATTCATTGTCAGGCTAACGGTAACAGGCTCCACCATCAAAACCATCCCTGGACAGTGTGGCGCTGGAAGCCAACCTGGCACCTTGCCAGCACCTGCTGAATGCTCCCTCCTCTGCCCGTCCCAGATGATGGACGGAAACTCCCTGTTCTACCCCTCTAACGCTCAAGCCCCAAAATGCTTCACCCTGGCAGCGGGGTGACAAGGAAAGAGCGGCCAAGGGAGCGTTTTTGATGGCCAGGAGGCACAGCCAGCCCACAGGCTCCTGTGTTAGGATAAAGTTCACCAGTACTTCTCCCCATCAGAGGTAGGTATCTTTGCCAGCCCACCCCTGTCACCCCAGTCTTGCTTCCCTCTTATCTAAGATTTTAATGCCCTCTTCTCCCCTCCCCTGACTTGGAAGGCTTAAGAAGACTTTCAGGGGAGGGGAGAAGTCTTCTTTCAGGGTTGAGTCTTTGTCCTGCCACAGCTACCTCTGCAGCAAGTCTGTCCACTACCTCCCTAGGTCTCCTCACAGATAAAGAAACAAAGAAGTTTCTTCTGGCTATAGGTAATCTTTGAAGCTATCACTATTTCTTGAAAACTTCTGTTGTGGGGAAAAGCTGACTGAGCATGGAAAGCTCCACCAGCATCCATATTCCCAAAGCCTCTTGACCCTGAATCAGGATCAAGCTAGTAGCAGTTTCGGAATCAGGAGGAACATGTACTGGCTAGGGACAACCAGCAGTGGGTGACACGTAGCTGTCCAAACAGTCCTTCTGCTCTTCCAAGGGAAGTGCTATCCTGGTTTGGAGCACTAAGGTGTGCAAATCCTTTCCTCCTACTACTGAAACGCAGCTGCTCTGACTTGGTGTTTTTATCTGTTTCTCTCTATTGTTCCCTCAAGCTGGTTTGTTGCTTTAGCACTGCAAGGCCCTCTACAGAGATATGATAAAGAGGAAAGAGAAATTCGTATGCTTACAGCTCTAGTGCTATGTAACAAAGCTGCAGAATGAAAGGAGGGAAGGATAAAGGAGAAGGAACAAGAAAAGCTGGTTACTATGAGGTCCATGACATAGCGTTACAGTATTTAAAGAAAGTCGTTAGAGGTCCATCTCTGGGACAGCAGTTGACAGGACAGTCAAGGGAAACACTGTACAGCCAGCTATCCTGCAATGCCCGTACAGAGATGAATGAGATGGGTTCTAACAAGTCTTTCCTCTCAACATTCCTCATTTTCCTGATGCATTGGGTATTTTCCTCAGAAGCCCAGGAAACCTCTCCCCAGTGAGACAAAAACCAGATTCCAGTCTTCAAGCTGTTTCTTCAGCCAAAATATCTGCTTAGCTGTCAAACAGTGAAAACGTGGGATCCACCTACAGCTGAGCTAATGAGATACAAAATCCCTCCCTGATTGTCCACCCTAAGCCCCTTGTTCTTTTCCAACGCACTGGTCCAAGAGGAGCCTCCAAATTGTTTCCAGGTTACAGACCCCTTGACAAGCTCCAAACAAGGTTCAGATGTCTCAAGAAATCCCACATATGCAGACTGGAGCATAAGCTTGCTTTTCATAGAAACATAGAATGGTTTGGATTGGAAGGGACCTTAAAGATGATCTTGTTCCAAGCCCCCTGCCACGGGCAGGGACACCTTCCACAAGACCAGGTTGCTCAAAGTCCCATCCAAACTGGCCTTGAACACTTCTTCTCTTCATCATCTCTCAGAAGCAGCCTACCTCTAACCCACTGCCCCAAGCAACCACAGGCCCAACCTCAAAACCAAGAGGTACAGTGTAATAAGCGAGAGAGCTAAGGCATCGAACAGGCAGTAAGATTGCATAGAAACTTACATGAACTTTACTTCTGGGTAGCTGGTTTGCACGGCAGAGAAGGGACATAGTCACTCATTACTGCTGGCTGGTGTTTTCAGCCCAGATCAGAAGTGTGGCACACTTGAGAGGAAATAGCGTGAAAATGCCATGCAGTCGTTGCTCATGCTGCAGTTATCTGTGCTTCAATATGGCACTGAAGTCTCCAAGCCTGCTTATCTGGCATTTGTTTATTTACAGCTGCCATGCCCAGGAATTGCAATCAGAGCCCCATAGCGCAAGAAGAAATAAGCCCCTGCTCTAACCAGCTCACATCTAACTTAGTACACCAGCTGTGGGCAAAATCTACAACCTCTGGGAAAGTCGAGAGGTATATATTCCCATGTCTGCCGCCCAGACACACGTCTGGAAGGAAGTATGCTTCACAGTGTAACAGCAGTCTGCTCTTTTCTTTCGCTAAACTCGGAGACAATGCTGTGAGGGATAAATCTCTCAGAAGAAATGCTGGTTATTCACATATTAGCTTAGGTATCGTAGTACAGCAGAAGCCGAACCCCCGCGAAGACAGACGCAACCTAGCAAAATAAGGCATTTCTGGGAACCAGTCTCATCTAGCTCACAGGATATGTGGCAAAAAACACAGCCTGGAGTCTCATGAGCCTGGAAAGACACATCTGGCTGAGATCTGTGACAAAACTCTCTTCTGCACAAAGAGAAACATTCCCCATCTCGCGTAACGCCACACAAGAAAGATCAAAGGTGCCCCTGGTGCCTCCTGATGGGTAAGCAGCTGTACCAATAACAGCAGCTGAAAAATGCAACGGGAGACTCTCAGCCAGTCCCTTCCTCCTGTGCTGGGAGCAGAGTTCCCTCCCAGGCAGCCCCCAGCAGCAGCCCCCTGTTAATTACCGGCAAGGAATTTGCACTCTGGCAGATAAAGTCATTCACTCAGCTATGGCGAATTTGCACAAAGCAGCTTGGACGTGAGAGCAGCTCCATCTGAGAAGCAGCACCAGGGTGCCACACAACACACCTATGTGCTATGCGACATCGCTTCTCCTTCAGAGCTCGTGCCACGCAAGGTTACAGCCCCTTCAAAACAGCCGAGGAGGTTGTTTAAACACTGGTAGATGGGGCATTTGGCCGGCGACTTCAGCACAACACGAGGTGCCTCAGACAGAACCGCTTGGTTTGTCACCCAGACTCTGATCCCTGGGACCATCTACAGCACCGCAGCTCCCCAACAGGGCAGCACACGTCTTAAAAACCAGGTTTTCCACAGATAAGCCTTTGCTGCATGCTCAGGGTAGAAATCACTTTTTCCCTGCCTCCCCATTTAAAATGCATTTATTGCCTTGAGGTGCAACTCTGGCAACGCCTGGTCTGGCACTCAAGGGCAGGATTTCAAGCAGGAAGATGCCTATCGCTCCAGAACCAGCTCAAGGAGAAAAATGGATGCAATTTTTCCTTCCACTGAAGACTGAAGATGTGTCTGCTAGACTAGACCTGGAAAGCTAGTTATTAGTACATTAGTGGATTACATGTGACTGCTGGGTTTACTGCAGAAAGTCAGTGCATATTAAAAACCACCTGAGTTACCCACATGATAGGTATCACAGTGTCTTTTTTTTCCACTGCCACGGAGAAAATAACAGTGAGAGGAGAACTGAACTATCTACAAAGTCTCTTATCACTAAAAATTTCAAAGGCAAAGGGACCCTTCTTAAAATGATGGCTTCAGGGCCAAATACAGCTATGCAATTACATCAGGATCTCAACTTCCATTTATTCAGTTCAATTTATTAAGACAGCAGTTTTTAGTCTTCACCACTGCAAAAACGTGGGAAAAGCTTAACCAAAGCAAGCTGACGATGCTGGCCAGCCTGTGTGAACAGCCCAATGGGAGGAAGTACACCAGGCTTTATGAAGACCAGCTGAACTCCCAGATCCATCTGCCCCGGGGCACACGAGCACTCTGCCGGCAAAAGGGGCAGAGGACTTGGAAGGGGTTGAGTGTTGCCCTCCCTTAGTGCAAAAGCAGTCAAGTCGGATTGAGAGGAAGTGCTCAGGTGAGTTCAGCAAACAGAACTTAGCTAAAACCTTTGTTTTTTCTCTCCCCCTGTCCCATCCCCGCCCCCTATACCCCCATCCCTTTTCAGATTTTCACATGGAAAAATTATGTTCGGGGAAAAGGAAGCAGGGTGAGAAAAAATTAATCCCAGGGTAACAACAAATGTAGACACTGCAAATACTGTGCTATTAAAAAAGGTTATAAATCTGCCTCTAGATACTTGTCATCACTGTGCTGCTTGGGGGTTATAGCCCCCTCAGATCTGTCAGTAGATGTCCTTGCAAGGCAAGAGCCTCTAGCTCTCCTCCTCTACCTTTTTTAGCCAAAATGAGACAAGTCAGACTAAACTGTTCACATAACTCTTTCCAAAGGCTGGCTCATCTGGCTAGAAATGGGTTAAGGATAGTTCAAGAGAACAGCTACAAGTCCCAGGGATTAATCTGAATGGCCAGCAAACTGGCAAGAAGCAGAGAGCAGGTCAGGGCAGAGAACTCTCCTCTTGGCAAGACTGGATTCAGGAAAGGACTTCTGTCCACAATATACTCATGCTGGCATAAGCCTCTTTGCTAACATCCAAAATCCATGGTGAAAATAACTTTCTTGATTATTTTGAATCAGGTTTAATCCAAAATGAGAAGATAAAACCCCTCACTCTTATTTTGAAATAAGTATCTCCGTGGGACACAGAACAATGCTGGTGTAATTACAGTGGTACCACCAGTGGAAATGCTCCTGCACATCAGCCTTCAGACAAACAGCAATGGACTCCTCTCCAGTGTTAACTACGCAACTTACTCCAGCAGGATATGAACAACTCATTAACTTTTAATACATTCATCAGACTTTTCCAGCCTCTCTCTTTTCCTCTATCACAATGGATGCTTCCCAAAAATCACTCCATCTGCTTCGGAAAGCCCCAGCTGAGAACACAAGCAACTTTACCTCTGTAGCATCCCTGTTAGTACTAGAGAACGGTCGCCTCATTGAGGCTCTGACCCAGGAAGAAAGAGATAAAAAGGGCTGTGTGAAACTGGTGGCTGGCTTCCATCCGAGGAGTACAGTTCACCGTCTATTGCTCTTGTGACTATTGCTGAACCTGGCCAAAAAAAGCTCCCAAGTTTTGGCACGTCTCAGATTTTCCAGTCTGCACAAAGTCATGCCAGGAACATTTACTGAAGCAATTTCTTTCTTTCTTTCTTTAAAGACTCTAATTATGCACCTAACAATATTGTAGAAATTAGTGTTGTACAAAACCCCCACTACATTTCAGATATAGTTTTGCCGACAAAAGGATTAGAAGCTTAAGGATCGGTGTTAATATTCCGAACATACTGAAAGGCACAAAGTGCAAACTGCAGCAGAAACAAGAGAAATAAGAAAGGTTATCACTTCCAAAATCTGGAAGAGGGAAAACCACACAGGAAAATGCCATACTAATCTTACTAAATGCCAGTGAAGCAGGAGAGAGGTAATAAGAAACATTTAGAAGAGGGTAACCATCAAAGCTGTCTCTGAATTGCAAGCAGCTCACCTTCAAGCACAGCCCACTCCCTCGAAACCATGAAGGTCTAGATACCCTAGAGGGTGGGGTACTAGCTGTGAGCGAACTGATGTTCACCACTCGGCAGCTACCAGCAACAAAGGAATCAAACTGAACCCCAAAACAAAAGTTGTCTGAAGTGTCAATTTTCCCTGAAACCAGACCCAAACCTCAGTCATCACTCTCGAGTTCTGCTGAACTTAGACTGGAATTGAACCAAAGTGTTCACTGGTTTGACGCCTAGACCACTACCCCTGAAAACAAAGAATTCATTTATCCACTCAAGCATGAACTGGCCTTTAAAACCAAGTTTTGAACACAACGGCTGTACATTTTTCTTTCAGTTTGCAGATGGGGACACTGAGGCATGGAGACATGACAGTACTTACACCTGGGAAGTCATCCAGGTACTCCAAATTAGAGTGCATTAGGCAAAAAACAGGATTTAGCACTTAGACCGCATCAACATAATGTTAGCACCACCAGTGAAATCAGAAATCAAGGACCAAACACATCTTGGCTATGTTTCTCCTGGTTACTGACTCCAAGAGGCTTCACTCACCCCACTGCCATCACTATTTAGCTGTTATTATCATTCATCTTATGGACATACTGCTGTGCACTTCCTTCCTACAGAGGTTTCGCTCTACATTGACCAGAACTGGTTCAGGTTTATTTAGGGTCCCTAAGAAAATGAATAAAACCATTCTGGCTTTTTCAGGACAGTGCTGGAGAGGATGCGTGGAAACGCTGACTACATAGCTATGTCACGCCTGGGGAAGAAAGCGTATTGCAATATTATCATGTACAGGCAGATGAGAAGCGCTGCCTCACACTACAGCTCAGTCCCGCTCCCCTCGGTTTTCACGATAGCCACTACTGTGACTAGAGCTATCGCTTGGCAGTGTCGGCTCACGGCCGCCCTGCCTCACCTCCGCTCCTCACCTGCCCCAGCGTTCGCATTATTCGTCCCTCCAAGCCAGCGGCCGGCAGTTGCGGGGAGTTCACCGAAGAGCTTTGCTTACAAGGGGACAGAGCCACAGCGATGGGCTTCACCCTAACCCCCCCAACCCCCCCTTTCTTTGCCATCACTCCTGCAGCGTGGTCCACGGGTGAGAGGCAGAAAGAGAGAGGGAACCCTTTGTAGGAAATCTGATGGGAAATCTGATGTGGTTATGCATTTTTTTTTATTTTTTTTTTTTTTTTTTTTTTTTTTGGTGTGTGTGTGCAGAGCCAAACTGCGATGCTCTAGGGTGGGGCTCGCCATCTGGGAGAAATATGTCGGGAGAAAAAATGCAGGCGGGGAGGAACGAGCCGCCCCCCTCCTTTCCCCCCCCAACCCCCCCTCCCCGAGCGGGACCCGCTTCCCTCCGAAAGCCGGCTCGGCCTCCCTCCCCAGCCCAGCTTGAGTTCATTTATTTTCCTCAAATCACTTCCACATTTCCCTTGCCGTAATTATCAAATATTTTGTTCCTGACCTCACTTTTTTTTTTTTTTTTTTTTTAACGGAGGCCGCCGCAACCGGGAATCCAGGCACCGTTTATTTTCTGTCAACAGAGCTTGAGGGAGGGAGGGAGGGGGGGTACGAGCTGGAGGGGCTTTCCGTGGTTTTCAATGTCATCGCAGTAAAAGAAGGGAATGAATAAAAATTTAAAAAAAAAAAAAAGAGAGAAAGAAAAGAAGAAAGAGCGGGAGGGAGGGAAGGGGGCTGCCCAGGGGAGGGCTGAGGGGGAAGGGGGAGGCCCGGCCCGGGCGGGGACGCGGCCCCCTTCTCCCTCACGGAGGGCACCGGCGGCCCCGAAACTTCCCTCCCGCCCCGGCGACTACTTTTCCCCGTGTCGCGGCAGCTCCCTCGCCCCGGTCCGGGGTGCCGACCGCGGCCTCTGGCCGCGGTCGACACCCCGGACCGGGGCGGGGGACGCGCTGGAAAACACCAGAAAGGGACCCCCCCCCCCCCAGCCCTCGCTCCCCGCCTACCTCGGCTCGCAGGCGGGCGACGGCCATCAGGGCGCAGAGCAGCGGGAGAGTTTTCCAGATCTGCAAGAGAAAGAGGGGGGGGGGTCGGTAAAAGCAGCCCGGGCCGGGGCGAGAGGTGGCCGGGGCCACCAAACTTCCCGCCGGGCAGCCCCCGCTCACCATGCTGCTAGCGGCGGCGGGGCAAGGAGGAGTTGCGGAGGCGCCTTTCCCGGCTCCGGCTCGTTCGTGGAAGGGAAGGGGAGGGCTCCCCCTCACCCCGACCCGCCAGCCCCCGGCTCCACCCCCGGCCCGACCCCCGCCGCGGCCGCCGCCGCCTTACCCCCCCCCCCGCCCCGGCCCGGGGGCCGGCTCCTCCCCGGCCCGCCGTGAGGGGGCGGCCCCCTCCTCTCCTCCCGCTGGCCCCTCGGCGGTGCCCCCGGCCCTCCCGCAGACGGGCCCCTCGGCTGCTGAAGGTTGGGACCCCCACCCCCCCCCCCCAGGCCCAGCGAATGCCCGGGGAGGGGCTGCTGCCGCCCCGGCCCCCCGGCCCTCACAACCTCGGCCGGGGCAGAAGGTGGGTGGGGTGCGGGGGGACCCCCCGAGCCCTGCGTTTTGGGGTGAGTGGGCAGGGAAGGCGGCGGGCAGAAAGGGGAAACTGAGGCACAAGGTGGGGTTTAAACTAGAAGAGAGTAGATTTAGACTAGATATAAGACGTTTTTTTACCGTGAGGGTGGTGAGACACTGGAACAGGTTGCCCAGGGAGGTGGTAGATGCCCCATCCCTGGACATACCAGCTTGAGGACAGGGCTCTGAGCAACCTGATCTGCTTGAAGATGGCCCTGCTCATTGCAGGAGAGGTGGGACTAGGTGGCCTTTAAAGGTCCCTTCCAACCCAAACCGTTCTATGATTCCATAATTCTCTGGTGCTATAGAAACCCACGCCCTCCCCCCCTGCCCCCCCCATGCTCCAGCCCCGAGGCCACACTGGAATCCCGGCCCTAGCTACAGCTGCCATTCCTGTCGGGATGCAGCGAGATTTAAAACTAAGGGTTTAAGCCTGTGTGTGTTAGGATAAAAGTGGCATTGGCTGAGCGGAACAGGCATCTGGGGTGTTGTGCAAGGCACTGGGGGCTGAAATCCCACCTGAAATGCCCGGTGGTGCTCATTTGCATGTAAATAGCAGTGATCCTCTTGTTTAATCTCAATCTCTGAGTTTTAGAAGCTTTGAATTTGAGAAAGCTGGATTTGACACTGCGGAGAGACCGACTGTCCTGGACACATACAGAAATTTCTGCTGTTACAGCAAGCAGTGCCATGATACCAGTTGTCAAGGGCTTCTTCTCGAGTTTTGAGGCTGGTTGTAATCAAAAATGACACCGCTGGCTTTGAAATCCCACCTTGCTCTGTAACCAAGCCTTCCCATAAGCCATCTCTCTTCTTGCTCTGCTTTCCTCTGTGCCCTCAACGCAAGTGAGTGCCAGAGGAGATGCTGGCATGTTTCCCCTCATCTTCACAAAGACCAAAGATTATTCTAGCATTGTGCCAGAAGGAGTAAACTCTGGAAAAGAGTTCTCCCGGATCACCCCACATCTGGACTGATCATGGCAACTGTGCCCTTTTAGCTGCCCTTCTTCAGGCTCTGCTCCGTCACTCTGTTTTGTTTTTAGGACTACTGTTACTAATTTTGCATTTTTAAAGCATCCTCCCCAGCAAGTTCTGCTTCTTTCTGTGAGTGGTACTAGCCTATAAATCTGTCCTGAAGAGATATCTAATTATTTCGCTCTGATGCTGAGCAATGTGGTTTTCATTGTCTTTTTTTTGTTTTAAACTCACCTTTCACAATGTTCCTCTTTGTTTTGTAGTCATTGATTGCCTTACCTCATGACACAGCGCAGGCAGAGTTATGGCTGAACTCAGCTGGCCTCTAGTTTGCAGAAGCATCATAGGATCAGGCTCACCCTGAGTCACCCCGATGGGAATGCCATGCTAAGAAAAAAAACAAGCAGCAAATGATAAATATGTTTTAAAAGATTCATCGATTTCTGGCCTCTTGACACCTGGCTCTGCACAAGTGGTGCTACATGAGGAGGCTCTCTATTTGTATTTTGAGGGTAACAGTGACTGGTACCATTCTTGGGAAAAGAGCACTATGAGGGATCTCCCAGCTCCTGCACTCTCTCCCTAATACCATGGGCTGTCACCTCATGTAAGTGTGCTGGATTATATAGGACACCATGAGCAGGTGTTTTTTTTTTTTTTTCTGTGTAATCAAAGGACTGAATGTGAAACACAGGGAAAAGGATTCATCATCCATCCTGCATTGGCATTCAGGTACACAAAAGCACATTTCTCCAAGTTAGTTTTATCATGTGGAAATGAGTAACAGTGAAAACCAAAAAGCATCTCTAATGCTAGCATCAGAGTGTTACCACAGGAAAACAGGTGCCTATGGGGGGAGACAGGCGTTTGTACAGCTACCCCCTTAAATCAGATAAAACGCTTGTGTGCAGACAAGGCCTGAGTATCTCTGATAGACTGGGGGGGAACAGTCTTTAGCCCTTTGCTGGAAAGATGATGACAGGGATACAGCCAAAGGTGTCTGTGGGAACGTGGAGGTTTGTCATGTCAGGAAACTTACCGAGGCAGGGAAAAGGTGTGTTATCTCTTCCGTCACTTGCAGCACAAAACAATCTCAGCACAGACACCAGAGCCTTCATGCTGTGTACACATTTTATAACCAAATACATGGTATCTGAGAAACTGTTCACTTTTAGTCCAAACTTTCAGGATTTAAAACTGTAAAATGCGGAGGAGTGGTGTGTACCACCTGAGTGCATAAGAAATAAATCTGCCAGGAATCTTCGCTCTTTCACGATGGACTCATAACAAGGAGCTTGAATCAGAAGCACTACAATAAGAGGAAAGCAAATGCATTTACAGTTGTGGTTTCAAGCTGTGCCCATAATGGATATGGTAATACATCATTGCCGGCTACACAACCAAAGTAGTATTATAAAAATGCTTTCAGCTAAAAGCTTCATTATAAGGGTGAACGATGCTTGCCTGAAATTTTGAAGGTTGCAATGCTCTGGTGGGCCAAAGAAATTGGGAATCATTGCTCTACAGGGAAGATGTTATTCTATTACGTACATCAATATTTCATTTCTGCTGATGCTCACTTTCCAGTCACTGCTACTTCTAAAACAAACATTTTGTTATACATGCAGGATCACAAATTTTGAGATACACATACACATATGCCCAAGTGGCCCCGCAACTGAAATTCAGTAACAAGCTGTTGCCTGAGAAGCAGAGCAAACGAAGCCTAGACTCATGCAAGTGTACATCTCATGGGTGGATACGTTCTCCTGTGTTTAATAAAGTGCAGGCTCCAACTGAAGCTTTCTCCGTTCTTGGGGCACTGTCAACATCACTCCCCTGGACTCTCTGGTGTCTCATGAGGGTTACTCTAATGCTGCAGCCTCTCCCTTATTACAGCATGTGCGCACTTATACACCCAAAGTGATTGTACAAGCCTCATTTCCCAGGAAAACTAAGCTAAACATGTGCCAATAAATTACTTCTTAAGCCCTCACCCAGCCCTTGTGGCTATACCATGATATCACCCTCTCCACATTACCTCATCCCCATCCACCACCCACATCCTTCATGTCTCCTCCTTTCCCCCCTGCCGTACGAAACATCAGCCCTCAGGGATGGGGTTGCACTGGCAGCGTTGTGCTGAAGTCAGTGACCGCCCCACCTGCCCTGCATTTTAGGTGGCAATTCAAGAAACCAAGTTGTTTGGCAACTGACCTTCATGATGCAGCAGTAACCTATCCTGCTGCATTATCCAGCAGCATTATTTGGTGGAATTAGAAAGCAGGGTGGTATTTCTGAACAGCAGGTGTGTAAGGCTGTAGCTGAGAAGGCTCAGCTCATGTGGGACTGGAGGCATCCATGTCGTCTTGAGCTACGTGAGCAGTGCCTCCTCATGGACCAGACTGCAGCTCTGCACTGGAGCCTAAGGAGGGGCCAAGGGACACCTGGGCTTTCCCAGCAGAAACAGGCCAGGACTGCGAGAGGTGAGGGGGAAGCCTGGAGTGGGGTTACATGTTCAAAGGTGTAGGCATCAGACCTGAATGCACCAGGATGACCATGAGGTTTGTGTGAGTCCCCACACATGGATCACACAGACATCTCACCGTCTTGGGTGAGAACTCAAGCCCACAGCAACCTTCTCCAGGTGTCCCCCTGATGTGGCAGTGCTGACTTTATGCCACCCCCAGGGCACGCCGTGTCCCAACTCCCCTGAGGAGCTTTACCAGGACCTTGCTCCCAGCCTGTGAGCAGGGAGTAGTGGGTTGGTAGGAGAGAAGCCCCAGATGCGCAATGGTAGGTGAGTGGTCTGTAAGTAAGTGAGGAGGCAGCTTCTTAACCTGAATTTTGGGAAGATGCTGGATGACTCTCATTATCCCAGCTTCCGAGCTGCAGCACACCACCCAATCTCTGAAGTTGAAATAGGATGAGCCTCTAGTGTACGTACACAGCCGAGTGAACTAACTGAGGTCTAGGGCTTCTCTGGTTCAGGGAGAGTAACTCAGGGAGATAGTTTTCTAACCAAAATTCAAACTCGGGTAAGAGGTAAGTGTGGTTAACCGTGATGTGAGAATACGCACGTGACATGCAGATAAGTTAAATCTTTTTTTACAGCACTGTTATTTCTGATGTCGATACCACTGTCCTATAGTTTGGTCACCTTCCAGCCTGCACTTTGTTAAATACAGCTATTTTTTCCTATTCTTCTAGCTTTGCTTTTTATTTCATTTCCTTGCTCTTGTGATTTTCTTTCTCACTGTGGTTTCCCCATCCCTTGCTCCTGCTCCAGCTGCAGCATTTGTACTATCATGATTGCTTAAAGCTCTATTTCAGACCTGATGTAGTAAAGTGCTGTACCTTTCCCCTTTTCCCCCTTAGCAGATGCCTTTATTTTGTAGGTTTTACTAAGGACATTGCTAACCAAAGGGCATACAAGTCTGGCAGTAGCAGCCTATGCGTCTTGTATAAAATGCATTCTCCGATGGTTAATGCATTTGATGGGCTTTTGGATATTCCATTAGCTAGAGCAGTAAAATGCCTAAATACCTTTGACAACCTGGTCCTTAAACTTTACCCTTGGTATCCCTTGTTCAAGGTGAGGTTTTCTAACCTAAGACAAGCTACAAAGGCATCATTTCTTCGCAGACTTCATCCAGCCCCAGAATCCATGTGCGATAACCCAGGTAAGCCATGCCCACCAGCAGTGGGCACAGAACTGCGCCCGTGTCCAGCCCATGTAACCACATCCACTTTGCATTTCCTGTGTCCTGGCCAAGGGTAACTTGATGTTTACAGTGCCTCGTAGACTTGAGCTGCACTCAGATCCAAGTCATGGTGCAAGAAAGGAAAATCTGTCTCAAAACCTCAGTGTGGAAGTAGTCCTTCTATCCTGAATAGCATAACATGCTTCTGTCTCAGCATGTTTCCTGTGCCATTTCACTCCAGCTGCTGCCAGGCCATGATGCAGCACAGGTAAATGAAATGCTCCTGCTTTTGACTCTGCATGTGCCCTTTGTAAAGAAGCTGAGGGCACAAGGCTTGTTCAGCCTGGAGAATACACCCTGTTTGGAGCAGGAGGATAGACTAGAGACTTCCTGAGGTCCCTTCCAATTTGAATTATCCAATGAACTTGTTCAATCCTGTAAGTTTGCTACAGTCTTCAAATTAAAAGCTCTCCCACAAGACGATTCCTACCCAGCCAGAAGCAGATTGGTACCACCCCCTGAAAGACCCCCCTGGGATGCTACTATGGCCAAACAGCTCAGACCTGACAAACCCATTAGCTGTGCTCTAGGGATATGGTTTGTCAGAATGACTGTGACTTCTTACGTGCAATGAACATAGCTCATACACCTGGAGCAATAGCTGGCATGAAGGAAAAAGGGTTCCCAGGCTGTCCCATGGCCCCTACTGGCATCAACAAGGCTGCCTTCCACCATCATGTGGAATAAGAGCTATCCCGGCTGCCAGATGTGTGCCTCCACTGTTGTGTAGATGCTGGTTGGTCACAGAGGTTGGTTCACAGAGACTGTCCGGCATATCTGCTCTGGTGCAGAGGAAATGTGGCTTATCTGCTTAGACAAGCAAGAACCTTTTTCCATCCCAATGAGGCTGTCACTAGCAAGACATCTGTAGCCACAGTTGTTTTGTGGGGTCCTAGCCTACTTGCTACTGCCACAACTTGTTGGATTTGAGTCTGAAAGCCTCTCAGAGAGAGGTCTGATAATGCAACAGGCAACTGCGGGAGTCTGGCAAAATAAGCCTTGGGACTAGCGTGAAGGTGAGGTAAGTTGTCGATCGTACAGGCAGCTGAATGGGCCTGTACAATTCATAAGATGGATTTCCTGGTGTGTAACCCCATATCACAAACCAGCATGCAGGTACATACTGCCATGGAGATACGCTTCAAGGCAGAATCCTGACCTGCCTCCACACCTGTTAACGTCACATGCACTTCGCAGCACATACTGTTAAATATGACATTATTCTCTGTAAGTGAGGAAACACTCATGACTGCTTTCCACTTCCTTCCCCATTATCTCCCTCATTCATCGAGAAGTTGCTAAGGTCACTTCTGGTGGAGCATAGAGTCAAACCCAGGACTCTTCTGTGGCAGGATGAAATTTCAACTACTTTGTCTTTCTGCATCACTGTGCTATGAAGATGTACTTGGCTCTGCCATGTTCAATGCAATGAGCCCCAGCACCCCATCCCCAAAACACTACTGCTGTGGAGCGAGTGGTTGTCCGCCACCGGCAAATCCCGATCCACACAATCAAGAGCACTTTTTCCATTAGCTGAAACAGTAGGGGGTTTGTGCTCATGAATGTAGCAGGAAATCAACCCAGGATGTCTTGAGTTCAGGCACAGGCCGTTATAATCTATCAATTATATTGCAACAAAACACAAGTGTTCCACATGCCACTCACTTGTCTCACCTCTCAATCGCTGCTGTCATGCAGGGGCAAGCTTAACGTTTGAATGAAATATCCAGCAAAATTTCCTGGAGGCGTGCTAACGCCTGCTACAGCAGCCATCCTGCTCTAAAGAAGCAGGCGCTCTCTCTTCACCAACGACAGGTCATCACTTGTGGCCTGGCTGTAAGACCCACAGCTCTTGACTACCAAGTCAGAGACCCAAGTGCCAGAAGAGCCAGAGGGCGTTTCGAGGGGATGTGTTCATCAGCCCCTTTCCCACACTCTCTCAGCTGTGCCCTTCTCCCCTCCCTCCAGCATTTGAACCCTCCTCAAGCACTGCTTGCAGCTAAAGCTGAAAAGCTGTTCCAGCGCTGGGCAGAGGAGGTGCTGTGGAAGGGCACCTGGAGGAGGATGCTTCAGAGCATGTTGAAAAAGTGTCTGCTGGTGGGACCAGATTGGCTGGGGAAATCAGCTTCTTTAAACTAAGGAAGCTGGTGAGAAAGGTCTAGCAGATCTCCCACAGCCGTGGCAACAAGGCTGGGTTGCACCTGGATTAATATGCGCATCACAGGAGATGCTGGGGTATGTGGAGCCATCCCTTTTTTGGGAAGGGAGGGCATGGACACAGAGCTAATGAGCCTGGTGAGGTGTGGTGGCATTTCGTGTAGAGGCTTTTGTGTGCAGATCTTTTTGTGACAGATGAGGGCTCAGAGACCTCTGAGGTGACCCTCTGCAGAGCAGCTCTGTCTAGGGATCTCCTAACCTGCTTAATGTGTCCACAGCTGTGCGATGATGGAAACAGAGTACACCTCAAGATGCCACCGATCCTTTCAAACAATTGCCACAGCAGATCCTGGCTCTCAATGCTGTTACAGGACTGTCAGAGTGCATCTCGAAGTCATGTCCTGTAGCTATCTACTCCTTACGCTTACATTATACATATACAAAAACCTGACTGCGCAGGTCAGGCGTATGGTTCAGAGGACAGAAGTTCCTCCTACCCACACTGAATAATTTTGATAGCTATTTCTCGTCCTCTAAGGATGGGCAACTTGCTAGCATAGAACATTCTGAAACACACTTAGCTATTTGTCCCAGCCCTTGGCAGAGCTTGGGATGCTTGTTAGAAGGCTTTCAAGAATTTTTATGCCCAAAATGTATTTGAGTTGTGTGCATTGTGGTCCGTGAGGACTGGGTGTGGAACAGCAGCTCTGTGAGTCACCAGGGGTCTGTGAGACAAGGAGGAGAGGTCCACACAGCCTTATTTAACTACAGACTGTTGCGATGTTCAGTACACGGATTCAGGATGGCTGTTCTGGTGGTCTATATGAGAAAGCTTGGGAGTTGGCAATATAAGTTTGGACAGCTGATCTAGGACACGAACATTAGCTCAGGGACTCTTATAAAATGAGAAACCGCGCAGTTAAGCAAGAAAATGTGCAACGTGTTAGTAAACACAGCTCACCCTAGAGACTAGCTCTTGTCATTGCTTAGCAATGCTATGAAATCATATATTCCCCTCCCAGCCCTGGGCTAGGCAGTGGAAACCAAGGGGTTTTCGTTTTCCTCCATACAGAGGTGCAACGCCTGTCTTCAACCAGAGCTATCATTCCCTGGGAGATGCTAAGCACCCTCAGCTCCACCACAGAGGCTGGCAAGTGCAGTTGGTGAGCACCTGCAAATCAGGCTGTTGCGTTAGGTTATAAGTATGGAGAAAGTGTCTGATCTTAGACATCCATATTTGAACATGTTGGCCTTTAATTGCCGCAGCCAAGCTGCCCCAGTGGGTCAGGATTTATGCTAGACCTTTTACGTGTGAGAAGAGGATAAATAGCTGTAAACAAAACCAATCCAAAGGAAAAGGTCACTGCTTTCAACCTGTGTGAGAAAAAGCTTTTGGATTGAAAATATTAGTGACAGGAGGCAAAGTGGGTAAAAAGCTGTGATTGCAAACTGGATGAGTTCTCCCAGGAGAATGGAAACTGAGGAGTGAGGTGGGCAAGCTTGGGTGTCGCACTTGCTACTCTGGGCCAGCGCAGCGCTGCAGAGACCACTGAGCTACGTTAGGTGGCAAGGCAAAGGAGGCGAGAGACGCTTTTCTGGCAGAACAACAGACTGGAAGAGATGAGCAAAGCAAGCCATGAGCAAAAGGAAAGGATGAAAGCACCATCAGAGGGCTTGGAAAGGGGGACAGCCAGGTTCCAGCTGAATGGCACAGATTCAGAGGGGCCTGCCTGGCACTGGGACGCTGAGGGAGGGGGCAAATTCACTGTGGAAGTATGTCACCTCCTTCTCAAATCCCAGCTGGACAACTGACACTCACAAGTTCATTGACTAACACTAGAGCAGCCCCACCTTTAGAAATGGAGTCAGTTCACTGGATCTGAAACTTTCACTCCATTTAAGTGTCTATGTCCATGAGTTCCCACAGCAAGAGGTGCAGCTGTTTAGCAACAGCTCTGTTAGAGCCCAAAATGCTAAATAAAATCTCTCCACTGAACCCAGACCTCCAGTATCTTTCACAAGCTCACATCTACCTCCATTTAGCAAGGTATAAGGTTATCTGCTCCAGACAAAACATCTAGTTTGGCAGTTTTGGCTCCTGTGGGTACCTACCCCAGTTTGGGGGGAGAAGCTTGGCAGACAGGTGATGCAGGCAGGTCTGGATGGAGCCACGCTTTGTAACTCTGTCCCCCTGCAAAGCTGTACATGATATACACAAGATCTGGCCAGAAGCTCTGGGGCGGGGGCGTTAGAGGCCTCTTCCACCAGCCCAATCCCCAGGAAATGCAAACCTGGCAATGGCCTGGCTCTGAGTTAGTGTCAAGTCTGGAAATGACAAATTAACATAAGCTGTGAATTTACATACTTTTCAGCCATTTATGGCCTTGTCTGAGCCTAAATAAAAGCCATGGTCCCTGGAAAACTTGGGCCCATTTGTCTGCGAGGCATTCCAGAGAAAACATCACGTGTTCATTTCATGAAGTGAAATAAGATCTTTGTTCTGTATGCTCCCCCCCTCTTTTTCTGAGTGAGGCAGTTTTGTCCGGGGATTACAAGCCAATGTTCCAATCCCTCACAGACGTTTCCCATTATCAGAGCTGCTTCTTGTCCTCCACATCATTTTCCACAGGACTCCTGTAACTTAGGCTGGGAAATGAAGCCAAGAGCTCAGAAGAAAGGACCCTATTCCAGGCTGCTGACAAGACTGAAAAATGCTGCAGGGTGTTGCTGGACCACCCAGCCTGAAGCATCCTCAGCAGGGGAGCAGCTGAAAAAGATGCTAGTGGTGGGAGGAGGGTCGCTGTACTGTACAGCCATTTAAACAGCTTGGTAAATTAACTTTGATGAGGTATAATCGCACTGTGTGGAACTGGCTATAGAGACTGGTGGTAGACAACTGTGACTGGTGATTAACTCCGCAGTATACAGCACAAAGGGCCTTTGTGTTGCACCCTTGAGACCTACTCATGTTTTGTGAGACCCCTCTGTCTGGGGGGTCAAATTGCCTCTGCTGTAGAAAACTACCAAAGGGGGTTGGAGAAAGGGAAGGAAAACTCAGGTGAGGCTTTCTGTTTGGATTCTTATTCCTCCCCCTCAAAGCATCATCTTCTGCTGGGGGGAATCACACGTATGGAGCTGGGCCACCTACTTACTGCACAGACCAAAGCAACTCCTTTCCTGCAAACAGAAACCAGCTACTGGAATGGCATCAGGGTCCACTCTGTAGGCTCCCCACCCCATCAAGCTCAGCTGCAGAGGAGGTCACCAGGCCAGGAGATCCCATCTGAAGAACCCACAAAGCCCATTTCCGCATCCTCGCATAACTTTGTCATTCTGGTCTTCTGCTAAAGTTTCTCCAAACATCATGATCTCATCTGCCCTGAGAAGGAAAGTCTGCAATGTCTTGTTTCAAGTTTGCAAGAAAGTCAAGGTTCTGATCTCACTAGATGAGAACCATCCAGAAATGAAATTAGGTTCCCTACAGCACACACTTAGGGCCCCTTCCAGCCAACTCAGCTCTAGGAACTGAAATAAAGCTACAGCAGAAATGTAAAACAGATACTCACAACCACATCTTATATTGCTGCAGGAAGATTTGCCAGGACTCCTCTGTCAGCGCCCTAACAGGGAAGGAGTAGGGTTCTATTGCTCCGTGACCAAGGGCTGCCCTAGGACAAGGGAGGTCTGGACAGAGGTATGCTATTCCCCATGTTATATTTTGCATTTTACCAGGCTATTCTGTAAAGCAAGAGGCATAGGCAGGCCTGGTTTCCAGGATCATGACCCCTACCTTCTGGAGCAGACCTCATTTCAACAGGATTGATGAGTTTGGCTTATTCTCACTTGCAAGCCCTGTGATTTCAACAGCAGTGTTGGAAAATTCCTCATCTCTCCCTTTCCCCCACCTTAAGCCTAGCAGCATGTCTCACCAAGTCCAGACAAATGCTCCAAGCACCTGGTTAGATGGTGAAAGACGGAGAGCAACTACTTCCTTGGCATCTGTTTGCAGAGCTGCACTGACTATCGAAGTGAAGAGGATGTGATCTGAACACCTCTGCCAGGCTGGGCCTCCATGGGGATTTGGGCAGTCCTGCAGAATCACAGAAATGTTGGCTTGGAAGAGATCTTTGGTTGGTGCTGGTCTCTTCTCACAAACAAATAGTGATAAAACAAGAGGGAATGGCTTCAAGTTGCAACAGGGTAGGTTTAGACTAGACATTAGGAAGAAGTTCTTCACAGTAAGAGTGATCAGACACTGGAATGGGCTGCCCGGGGAGGTGGTTGAGTCACCATCCTTGGATGAGTTTAAGAGTCGTTTAGATGTGGTGTTGGGGGATATGGTGTAGGGAAAAACTTTGTAGAGTAGGGTAGATGGTTGGACTCGATGATCCCAAGGGTCTTTTCCAACCTGAATGATTCTATGATTCTATGATTGTATGATCCTGGTGGCCTTGTAGTTCAGCCTCCTACCTGAAGCAGGGCTATCACCAATACACATTTGGTTGACCATACCTCTCTCTAGCCAAGTCTTGAAAATCTCTGCAGATGGGGACGCCACCACCTCCCTGGGCACCTGTTGCAGGGCCACAGTGCTGTCCCAGTGAAGTCTTTAGTGTTTACCTGCCATCCCTAAACTTACCATCACCCCTTCCTATGTCCCCAGACATGGGGGTCCTCAACATCTGTGGGGGTGTCCATATGTAGGGGATCAGTGATCCAAAATGGAGCTGCCGACTGCTCTGAGAAAACTCCTGGACCTGGACAGATCTTGGCCATAGGTGACCTGAGTCAGTGTCGAAGACTCTGGAACTACAGTCTATTCAACATCAGGAATTCGCCTGAATTTAGGTTACGGCTCCAAATTAGGAGTTATGGTCATTATATAATTTTGTATTCAGGCATTAATAGTGTAAACTTGCTACAGATGTAAAAATAACCTAAAATGCTGACTGAAAATGCATAACTAACTACATTGATTCCTTGCTATAAATTCCTCCACTCAGTGGGTAAGTAGGCATTTGACTGCACAGAGTGACCTTCTGCTCCTGTTCTCTGACTCTGATCAGGCATAAAGTTGGTTAAAGGCCTTTTTTTGTTTCTTTGTTTGTTTGTTTATTTTTGAGCACAGATACAGCAACAGTAGGAAACCCTGGCAAATTTAGCTAAGACTAATAGCGTACTGCCTCATCTAGCTGATTCTCTCTCCCCTTTGGGGGTCATATCTTGTTCTTTCCTTTCTTGCAAACCTTATACTGCAATGGTATGGCAAACAAAATTAAAAACAACTTAGTTACGTTGTTTGCTCAGAGCAAAGATCAGACATTTTCCCCAAAGCAATGGTGATTTTTCTTTGGCTGCCAAGAAATACTGCCCGAGTAAAATCTGTTCTGAACAGAGGAGACGCTCTGGTGAGGAGGTGATAGATCATTTGTCAGTTCACACATGTTTAAGGAGAGATATGGGACACGCAAGGTGAGATATCAGCTATTGCAACCAAGAAGCAAGAACAGGGAACAGGATAAAAAGGAGGAAACCAAAAAGAAATACTGATGTTTGAAAAAAAGAAAGACCAGCACGACAGAACTGGGGCAGATAAACTGGGAGAATTCACATCTGGAGGGATGCATCAGAGTGTGAAGATAGGACAGGGGTATAAGCCATGGAAAGGAAAGAATTTAAAAAAGTTTTATCTGTCCTTCAGTGGGAGGATGATACCAGTGAAGTTAGACGGTAGTTAAGAGAACTAGATCCCACCTGCATGGGATCTTTTTCTTTTAAAAAAATTGTGTTTCTTTACGTTTCGATGTCTTAATCACTGGTCCCTGTACAAAAGTTCAGGGTTGGAGTCTTGCTGTCCTTTCAGGTCGCACAGTGCCTGTGCCGGAGAGCCACGCTGATCTCCACTGAGCTCCCTAAGGCGTAGTCTGGAGGTACAGCCCTTGCAAAGCTGTTTGCAGAGCACCTTCCACAGCAGCTCCGGGCTAAGAAGTGCCTCCCTCATTTCGGGAGGACACCTCTGACAACAAATTGCTGAGGTGCTACAAGGGCAGGGTGGGTCGCAGATGCTTTTGCTTCTGGGCAGAGGTTCAGCTTCTCTAAATCTCAGAAACGCCAGAGTACCAGATAGCAAGACAGCAGAGGGCACACTGCAATCACAGCAGGTACAGTTTGGCTCGGTAGCAGCCCGTGGTTAGACCACACAGTAAGCACAGACAGATGTCTCCTGAGGCACCTACTGTTCAGGGAAGAAGACGAGTCTGTCACCCAGAGGCGACAGACATCAGGCCACAAAAAAGGGGAGGGAAGAGAAAGGGAAGTGGGGAGAGGGATGTCCTAGCTGAGGTTATAGTGCAAGGGCTGTCAGTGGCCATGTACGGAGCTCCTGAAGAGCAATGAACGTGAGGAGGTCACTTGGGGTTTCACTGCAATGCAAGGGCCAGTCTGAAATATCCTTCCATCTCCTGATGGTTCAAAGCATTTAAACTTGGCAAGACTTTCATCTGTCCCATCTTCCAGAACAACAAAGAAAAAAAAACCCTAAACCCACAGCAACAACAACAAAACCCCATGCTGTGGTATCAGATGGACACCCAACAAGAACAACAGTGAGGCCAGAGTCTTTACCGAAGGGGAGTAAGTGATAGCCTCTGTAAATGGACCAGCAGGAGGAGAGGATGTTGCTCCTGTGGAGGAGTGGGTGCTGCAGGGAACAGAGCCCAGCCACTCCTGGTGACAGTGTGACCCAGCCCTACCTTTGCAGTCTGATTCCTTCATTCCTACCCTGCCCCAGTCCTTTCTGTACCCAGGGCTGGTTTCTCATCCCAGTCCCCTTTTCTTTCCAGTCACTGCCTCCACTCCTCTCAATTGCTTCCTGCTTGCTTTCTCCATTCGGCCACCAAAGCACCTGCCTACATCCAGCTTTGAGGCTCAGTCTCCTTCCTCTTCTCCCCAGCAATCCCCCAACATCGATCTCCCATCCCAGTCTCCCTCCTCCAGCTCCTTGTCCAGTCAGCTATCTCCCAGTCTCTTATTCAGGCCCTCCACAGACCCCCCACATCAGCTGCTTCTGGCTGTGTCTCCTCACACTCCCAGTCCGATCTCCCCCAGTAGTCCAGATCCTACTGTTCCTCTCCTGCATAACCCTGGTCCTCCTTTGCCACCCACAGTCACTGTCTTTTCCCTGTTTCAGCTCCAGAGGGCTTGTCCCAGTACAACCCCTTTTCTTCCCATCTGGTCCTCACCACCCTGTTCTGCATTGCAGATATATGTCTTTCCTTCTCCAAGCTGCTTGGGCAACTGGCAAAGGCATCAGAAGAGCACAGAAATAACAGGCTCCCTACCTGCAGCTAGGGATCAAACAGGCAAACTTCTCCACCCTGTGAAGAAACTGCTGCTGCCCTCACCCAAACCTATGAAGATCCGAGCTGGTACCCATGCACCCACCCAGTGTGCGAGAAGCGTGCAGGCCATCTCAGTGGCCTTAAGCTGACGTGATGACATGGAAATATGGGCATTGTGGTGTTCCTCAGACACAGCTCCATTTTACCTTCTCATGGCTGATTACCTTTCAAACAAAAGTAGTGCTCTGTAGCGGAAATGCCTCATTTTAGTGTTTTTGTATGGAAAGATAATAAAGAAAAACCCTCTGAAGACAACCGGTTTTGTATCCTTGGGAAAAGCAATAGATTATCTGTGGAGAAATGTACGTGGTACAGTCATTTCCTGATGGGAGGTGGGAAAGACTGGGAAACCTAATGGCTGCAGTCTTGCGTTCCTAATGACAGTACTTAACATCAACTGACCTTCCCGGTGGACAGGTAAGGTTGCATCAAAGCTTCCCATCATTTCACAGCCCTTCAGAGTGCAGAAAACACAAGCAAAAGCCATTTGTTTCCCTTTCCACACTGCTGGCAAGGCTGATCTCAGTAAAATAAAGGCAGAAGGAAGTAGGCTGGAGCTGGGAAGGCTGAGTACAGCAGGAGGAAGAAAAAAACTTGTGGCTAAAGAGTTCAGCCAAGGCTGGGACAAGGGAAAGGAAGAGAAGGAGAGGACAGACATTTTTGGGGAACATACTGGACTCTGTCTGAAAAAAATAACTGCTACGTCTTCACCGTAACAGCCTTTTGAAGCATCTTCTACAAAAGAAAATACATTCCAACAGGCACATTTTTTTTCCTCCTTAAAAATCTGACTATTGGTAGATCCAACAATACAACCCCTCTCTAACAGCATATTACAAAACCCTGTCAGCTCCTGGCTGCCAAACATTCACCGTTTGTTTGTACTGAAATTTTCCATTCTTGCTCTCTGTCTCAGACATGTATTTCCTTTTAAGTTCTTACAGAAATAGCATCCTTGCTTTCTGAAAAGGGGCTTGGGAAAAGAATAGTTTTAACAGGGCAGACTTGTTTTTCCAACCATTCCAAGAGAGGAGCCTTTGCCCTTTTTTTTTTTTTTTTAGATCCTCGACTGACCACATCAGACCCCTCAGGAAACTGTGTTTGGATTTATCAACACAAATACCAGTCTTTTGGGGCTACAGCTGTGGCTAACCGGTGGAAATAACCAGTAGAACCTGGCTGAAAACTGTGGATCTTGATTCCTTTGATTTTACAGAGGAGTTCACACTCCTGAATCTTGGCAGTCTGACACATTCCTTAAGATAAAATTTAAAAGCTCGTCCCCCACCCTTTTCTGACTTTCATTTTTCTTGCGATACTTGCAGTGTTGCAGCAAGACTATGATATTTGGCAGGTACATAAGTCAGGGAGAGAAAGACAACTTTTTTTTTTTTTTTTTTTTTTTTTTTTAATGTGGTCTCATGAAAATCTGTTCAGATTTTGGGTTGAAGTACAAAATGTCACAAATTTCCATTTCCCATCTGTGACTGGCATAGCACAGCTTGCAGTTCTGGCCACTTGCCATAACTCCCTGACAGCTTTACTGCCATGTGCAAGTCCTGGCCCTGTGTCCCACTCTACCACTTTCCAGAGTGCTTCGGTCCAGCTGATCTATTGCCAGCAGCGATGTGGATAAATGTGACAGAGGGAAACTTTTTGATGGCTGATGTCTAGGTGCATGTGTATTTCTCCCCCACCAAAACGAAGACTTGGATTACTAGAACATTGGCCTATAGTATCCTTGTAGCCAACACGGGGTGGTATGGACTGGATGACTGGACTATGAAGTGAGTGAAAACCAGGCTGGACAGGTGAGCCTGAAGTGTAGACGTCAACATTTCAAAGTCCAGTAGGAAGCCAGTTATGAGTAACGTTTCTCAGAGGGTCAATACTGGGACCAATACCATTTAACATCCTCCATCAACAGGAGGAAAAGGAGGCAGAGAACACTGTAAAGAGTACACAGATGATATCAAACTTGAAGAGGTGGTTGGTATGCTGGAGGGCGGCACTGCCATCCAGAAGGACCTGAATAAGCTGGAGAAGTAGGCTGGCAGGAACCTCATGAAGTTCAACAATGATAAATGCAAAGTTTTGCACTGCTTGCAAAACCCCCATTCTGAGTGCAGGCTGGGTGCTGATTGTCTAGATAACACCTTTGCAGAAAAAGGCCTTGGGCTCCCAGAAGACTACTAGTTGAACATGACTCAGAAGTGCAGCTGAGCAGCCACGTAGATCAAATACATACTGGACTGCAGAAGCAAGAGAGCAAGCCAAGGGAAGGGATTATTTCCCTTTATTCAACACTCATGAGACTGCACCTGGAACACTGTTTCCAGTTTTGGTCTTCCCAGAGCATGACCGATATTGATATAGTGAATGGGGTCCACCAAGAAGATCAGGGATCTGGAGCACGCACTTAATGCATAAGGAGAAGTTGAGGGACCTGGGTTTGTTCATACCAGAGAAGAGAAGGTTGTGTGGGCTCTGCTTGCTGTCTTCGACTCAAGGGAGAGTTATGACAGTCAGACTTTTCAGAGATCCAAGTTGAAAGAAGAGAGGCAATGGATGTAGGTTGCAGAAAAGGAAATTCCAACTAGATTTAACAACAAAAAAATGCCAATGGATTTTTTTGGCGGAGTGCAGGGGTTCAGCATTGATACAGGTGCCTAGAGAAACTGGGGAATCTCCTCCCTTGGAGATTTTAGGACTCATTTGGCCCTGAGCAACCTTCTCTAACTTTAGAATTAGCCCTGCTGTGAGTAGGGGTTGGATTAGAGACTGATTCTGTGAATACGGGCAACTGTAGGACCTCACAAAAAACAGGACTGAGATTTGCTTAAGCAGCCAGAGTTTTTTACCTGAGGTTTGGCCAGGGTGGGAGACTGGCGCATGGGTACAGTTAGGTAACCCATAACTCAAAGCCACAAAACTTCACTCAGCTCCTGCTGTCCTCAGCATTCAGCTTGTACTTGATTAAAGCCTTGATTTGCAGAAAGTAAACATGGAGCTGTCATGGTTTAGGCCAAATTGGCCTACGTCAGCGACAGATGCTCTCCCCCACTTCTCACTCCCAGGAGAAAAGGAGGAGACATAAAGAGATTTACGAGTTTAGAAGGAACTAAACTACTTTAATGAAATATTAATAATAAAATTAAAAGGAAATAATGAAATAGATACAATATATACAAAACCATATTAAGCTCCCAGGATGACGTCACTGGCAGGCACTGGGGAAGTCCCAAACTGGACTCAGCCATGGCTGGGAACTGGATTCCAGCTCTGGAGTCAGGAACACACAGAGCGGGATCAAAGGCAGATGAACAGACAAAGTCCTCCTCGGATCATTGAAGAAAGAGAGCTGACCCTTTGATCCCTCAGCTTTTATACTGAGCATGAGGCAGATGGGATGGAATAACCTGCTGGTCAGGTTTGGGTCACCTGTCCTTTCCACTCCTCCCTGCAGGTGGGACCCCTCTACGCTTTTCAGCTTCCAACCCTCTAACAGGGCAAATAATGAAATTAGCTGACCTTGGTTGTTACAGCAATAAGTATAAGCAAGACCCTCTCTGCAAACTGTTCCTTGGCATGAAGTACAAACATTGGTCTTATCACTCTAAAAGCGAACAGTTTTCTGCACAATATGCTGTTAACTTCAGAGAATTAGAAGAGGCCTAGCCAGGAAGTAAAATTACTGAACAGAAAGTTGGTTCTATTTTACCTCAAATTGGGACAGGAACATTCATCCTTTCCACTGCTACTTTGTGCTGCATCCTGGGCCAGCGCTGCACTGCACGGTCACCTGTCTGCTGTGAGAAGATCTGGTCACTGGGTCTCACAACTATTCTTGCCAAAGGGAGCTGAACAGAGTCACCTCATGGTTTATAACCTGGAGCGGTAAGCGCATATTGCCAGACTCATTCCCCTTGTCAGACACCTGTTCTGGGGATGTGGACCCTCTTTTGCACTGACTCTGTCCCCTAAAACCAGTACCGGAGACATCTGAGCCCTCCCAGTTAAGTAACCCCACTCTCTGGGAGCTCAGCCTGTAGATACCTGTCGATTAAACCCTTCCAAGACAGTGCAGCAGGACTGAAAGCAGTTTCACAGAAGAATGCCTTAATGTCATCAAACAGCTTACGTTCCTCAGTGTCCTAAGATGTTCAAATTACAGAACTTTGAAAACAACAAAAGCCCCATGAGGTGCTGATATTTTTGATGAGCCCAGCACTTTGGGATGGGCCAGGACCCACTTGCCTTCTGCAAATGCATATCGGATGTGATGTTGGTTAGCTTGCCTTTAAAATAGGCTCTCTTTGCTCTTCCCCGCATGCTCAGGTTGGAGACCAAGATAGCACAGTCCTATTGGGCATCTCCCTCCCCTTGCAAAATCGTTGCATTTCAGTTGAGATGGGCTGAAGATTAGATCACAGCTGGGACCAATGCAAAATACCACGTGGTGTTTAAAGGGAAGATAAAAGCCTTACCTCTTTCTCCTGACACCTGTGGCAGATGAAGAGCCATTCTTGCTTCAGTGCTTGTTTGTCCCTTTCTGGAGATGTGGGAAATTGGACGGCTTCGTGTTGGGCTTTCAGAGAAACAGAGGAGTTGGCAAAGATTTCTTTTGTATTTTAGTCTTTGGTTCTATTTGGGTCACATTTTCCATTTTTTGGTCTGAAACGACAGGTTTCTTCTTTGAATTAATGAGTGTCAAAAATTGCAGGAGTCAGTTTCTGACACTTTTGACACTGAATCAAACACCCAAAGTCTTGCACTGTCTTAGCTGCAGTTGCCCTCAGCAAACAGCAATCAGCATTGAATTAAGTCAACATTTCAAGCTTCCCTCCTACCCCACAGCTCATCTCCACATACACACATGTGCATCCACAAGAGGATCCCAGAATCACTTGCTGACTCTTTCTTAAAGCTCGCCTCCCCATTTTTACATCCCATCTATGAATGGAAAAAAGCTCAGAGCTCAGAGCATATGCTGCCATTTGATTCAAATAAGGGGCAGCTGGAGAGGGTAGTGACAGAAGAGGAATCACAGAATCACATGGGGTTGGAAGGGACCTCTGGAGATCATCTAGTCCAACCCCCCCTGCCAAAGCAGGTCCACCTAGAGCAGGTTGCACTGGAACATATCCAGGCGGGGAAGAGCTTGCTGTTGCATTTAAAGTTTACTGTGTCATTTAGTGAGCACATCCCTTGTGGAGTAAATGGCCTCCCTGCTGGTGACAACATTTCTAAGGCCAGCTCAGAAACTGTAGATGATAACAAGTATTAACAGTGCAGCAACTCTGTGCATGTCTCCGTCCATAGCTGGCTCCCCACTCCTAACTGCCTTCCCCCCCAGAACACATTAATCACACAGACAGCACTTGACATCCCAGGGACTTCTCCTGAACCGTCTCACCCCACTGTCTTTGTCAGAAGAACTGCAGGCATCCTTGTATGCTGTGTGAATATTGCCTTCACGGGATTCGCCACAGAGCTGAAAAATTTGCTATCTAATGGTGTAGCTAAACAAAACCTACCTTCTAACAATAATTCGCAATAAGCAGACTGTGGTATCTCTTCTACCGACGCATCAATTCTCAGTTGCTGCCAATAACACAAACCACGATTCATCCCTTGCAGTACTGCTTCTGTTTGAGCAACAATGTCCGATGTATCCTATCCTTCGACCCTGCTTTCACACTATGTCAAAAAATTTTGTTTTCTTTTACTTTTTTTTTTTTTAATAAAGGGCTATAGCAAAATGCCCTTTACTCATCTTTTTTCAGGTCCTCTGTATCCATTTTGGTAGGAATCACTGTTTCTTCTTACCTTTCAGTCTTAGTCTTTTCTCTGCAGATGATGTTTTTCTCATTCCAAAAGTCTGCAATAGCCAGGGGAGCTTATTATTCTTGTGCAGGTCACTCTGCTCTCTTTGCTTCTTTTTAAAATCCAGCCCATCCCACCCTCTGCTTCTCTTGCTATTTCTGATAACTTATTTGTAGACACTGTTAAGTGTTGGACTATCACTATGGATCCCTTCCTCCAACTCTTCCTCCTCTTTTTCTCCTACTCTGTAAGAAATTTCAAGAAAAAAAGATATGCTAGAA
The DNA here is from genome assembly GCF_964106895.1 of Numenius arquata. Lineage (NCBI taxonomy): Eukaryota > Metazoa > Chordata > Aves > Charadriiformes > Scolopacidae > Numenius > Numenius arquata. The sequence continues at coordinate 12,382,643 of NC_133576.1, read as the reverse complement.
GAACTTGTCTTCCCCTGAATATTTTGTCCCTTTCAATTTGAATCTTTCTAGTTTTAGAATTACATGCTAATGACTTGGTGGTACAGGAGCATGAGGCTTGTGAAGAACATCTCCTAGGGGACTGTGAATCGCTTGCAATGTTAGCGTGTGGTCCAGTATGTGCCAGAGAAAACTCTGACATCCAGACAATGGCAAACAAATGCTTTTCTAGGAATATAGTTTTGCAGCATTGGCTTCAGTTCATCCATACGCTACCAGAGCTCCTACTTTAACTGTCTGACGTGGCATTTTCCTTGTTTTTGCTGATTTAGCCTGATTTTGAAGCAGCTGCTTTGGAGGTCTTGTTCAAGGTTTCCTTGCCACTATCCCTTCTCAGTCTTCCTCATTTATACCCTTCCCCACTTTATAGGCTGTGCATTTATGCTGCTCATGGTATAAATCTTGATAAGTATGTCAATATTCCTTGTGCAGTTGCTGACTTCTAGAGGAAAGTTGCTGTTCATTAGCTGCTTTCTTTATTTTGAATCAAGTCTTATGCCTCCTCTTTCTGCAGCATGGACAAAATAATTCAATTCCTCTATGTGGATTTGCATTTTGCTACTACTCAATTTTAGGCTGCACTCTCTGCTGCTTGTAGCTAATGCTATTAGGTTTTTTTGTTATGTTTTTCTCTGGGTCTGTCATGCATAAGAATGTCATCAAGAGTGACTCCAGCTCTTCACCGGCTTTGTGTTATTTCATGAATCTTTTGGGGCATATGTCCAGGATAGGCAGTGTTTTAAGAGGCAGCCACTTGAAATGCTGTCTTGAAGTCAGTAACATCCTGCTCTCTTGGCCCAGTCTGAACTGCTTGTGCCTAGATTGAGTGCTAAGTACACGGAGTCTGTAGGGAGCAGATAGGTGATCTCATCTTGAGTGTGTAAAGAGCAATGTTTTCTCTTTTTGCTTTCTTTGTGTCTCAATAGTCTATGCACCTATAGATTATAATGATGTTTCTCTCTTTCCCTGTGATTATGGTGCAAAATCATTCCAGTGCTTGCTCGCTCAATTGTCTTTAGCTGCAGTGCAGGCTCTGCTCCCCAGACCTTCCTGAGTCTTGCCAGTGGTGGATGCCACCGGGTGTGTGCCACAGAGTTCATAATTTTAGGCAGCTGCTGCTCTCTTGCAGGGAGGGGTTGTCCTGGCAAGGGAATCCCAAGGGAGCCTGGGATGTCATCCTCAGTGATTCCTGCCGATTCAATTTCCCTGCAGCAGCAGCAGGCAGCAGCAACCCCCAAAACGGCAAGGCAAGCCCGAGGTTCAATTTGGGAGTCGAGACCCTAGGGCAGGGTCAGGGCACCCATCAGCAGGGTACCAGCCTGGTGTGAACACGGCCATGGTGCAGCTCAGGTGGGGGCCAAAGATGAGAGAGCCATGACTTAAAAGCAGTTCTCGGGCTAAAGAGGGAGAAGCCCCCAGGAAACCGTCTCAGCAGAGCTGTGCAAGGGATTCTCCGTGAAGCTTCTTCCAGATTCTTTTTCCCCAGCAGCTCTGACCTGCCAGCTGGTCTGGACCCACCAGACAAAATCCTACAAGGGGGAGACTGAACTCAGGGCCCTGACAAACTGTCCATGAGGTGTGTGCTTGCCACTCCATCCCATGCCTTCAAAATCCAGAAAACCTTTCATTTTCTCCACTGTGAGGCAGGCTTTAAGACTTTTTAATTAGATTTCAGGGACTGAAGGCTTTTGGTCCCAGGACTGGTTTTGCTGGCGTTTGTCTAGCACAGAACTGGAGACATTTGACACTGATGTATATCTGCATGAAACACTGCATTTCCCTGCTGTGCCAAATGCAGGTCTCTGCATCCTGCCAGTCTCGCAGTGCGGTTCATGGGGTGGCTCAGGCTGTGCTTCTCCTTTACAGCCGTCCCAGGGTGCCTGTGCCCCCATGAGAAGATCCAGTATCACCAGCGTGTCTCCTGGGCCCCGTTTACCAGAATTAGAGATACCCCACTGCTTTTTCTCCTGCTCTGTGCCGTGTCAGGAAGAGTGCAATGTCGCTGCTGTTGAATTCCTGTCCTCAGAGGTGTTCTGCAGTCACACGTGTGGGGAGGGATGGGCGCCTTTCCATCCGCTCAAAGGACAAGCTCTCACCTGGACTCCTGAGAGTCAGGTTTGCTTGCTGCTTTGCGCAGTGCAATGCGTCACACCGACGTCCTGCTGATGTACCTCTGCTGCATGCTTCGCCACAAATGCTGGACGTAGCTCAGGCCCCCTGCTTCCTCCTTCCTCTCTCAGCAATGCCTATGGCACTCTGCTGTCCTTGGCTCCCTGTTTTATGGGGTACCACCACCCCATATTCTTCTTCTAGATGCCTGTGCTCTGCGAGCTATCTCTCTGTTCAAGTGCTAAATGGATCTTCATCACTGATTTTCTCTGTGCACTTTTCTGGTTTGACCGTTTTAAGACCTCCTCCTTCAGCACACCATTCCTGCCTTTCAAAGCAGAGTTTTCCTTATAGCCTCAGCTACCCACTCACCACTGGGCTGATCCTGCCCAGGGTTGTTATTTTTTTCCTGGATATTTTGTGTTTGTGCAGAAATGTTTTCCTTCAGAGTTTCTGTATGTGCATTGTTCTCCTCCAGACCCCTGGTCACACTCTGCTCCCTCCAGGACGCTGTTCTCAACCTCTACCCTTGTGGACACCCTCTGTTTCAGAAAGTGCCCATCCAAGCTCTCCTCCACTCCAGTCTTGTTCACTCCATGGCAGGAAGCAGCAAGGGCATCCAGGGAGGGAAATGAACAAGTCAGGGTCAGGATCAAGTCTGGCGGTAGTAGTGTTCATTCCCCTCTGCATCCCTCTGTTCCTACTGTGCTATGGTCCAGACACCTTCTTTTGCTCTTTTCCCCCACCAGAACTCTCCATTTGTGTTTTTCCCCCTTCAAGTCTCACTTTGTCCCGTCTGTTTGCCCTTAGTTCCACACCAGTCCCCACTGCTCGCAAAATGTTCCACTTCAGCCCACATCTTTTGCTCTCTTTTCAGAAATTCCCTGTGCCCCTGGTCTGTTCCCCTCTGCTCCTTCCCCTCACCTCCTGCTCCCCCTCGCATGATGCCCGCATTTCTGCCCACATCAAGGAGGGAGCCAGCATCTTACCAACTAATCCTTTGAGGATGTTTAACTGTGGGTCGCCAGCGACCAGAGCCATCCTCCTCCTGCACCTCTTCCCAGCATTGCAGGGCTGAGCAGTCACTCAGACCAGCACAGTTACTCCAGGGATATTTTCCCAGGTTAATTTCCAGCTGAATAAGTGAGATGATCTGATTCACCCTGCAGCTTCTTGTGCCAGTTCCCTGTGGGGGGAATAGGGGTGGCCAGAAGCCCCCAGGGGAGCAGGAGAAGAGAAGTGGGACCGCTCCTTTTGTCAGCACTGCAGCATCGGGGTAGCTAAATAGGACCACACACCACACTGGGAGAAATAAGCAACAAGGGGATGCTATGTGGCTTCTTTTAGCAGCCCGGTGACTATCACAGGTCTTCTGCCTTGCAGGGACAGGATCAGACATCTTTCTTTCTGAGTAACACTATCAGGGGACCGGCAAATGATGCAGTTTAGAGGTAATTATGCTCAAAAGCACAATCAGAAGAAAAAAATGTGCCCTCTGGCTCTGCAGGCATGAAGTCCAGTGTCAGCAACAGTAAATACGGGCACTGAGCCATAATACAAATAATAAATAACAGCACCAATGAGGTCTGGTTTTCTTTTGTTAATCTGGGGAAACTCTACTGAGACATGGCCTTGGTAGGGGTATAAAATGGGTGTAAAGTGAGAACAGAAGGAAGCGCTAGGATTATGGCTCTTACTTCATGTGGGAAACACTGTTCAGGAAGAACTCCCTGAAATCAGAGGAAAGTCATTGTATTGCTTGGCACCTGCCCAAAGTGATTTCATTTTCTGTTCAGGATTAAGATGCATTAATAGCCTGAGGGCAGCAGTTTCCTTGCCAAAAAATGCCTTTCTTCCCCCTCCACCCTCTGGCTTGTTTTAAATATGAGGGCTTGCAGGTCAGGAGTGAACACCCAGTGAGTATTACTTGAATTATCAAATGAAAGTGCAGCAATATCATTTTCTTTCGAGCAAACACTGAGTTAATTAAAATGTGCACTCTGAACTTGGCAAATTTCACATTATTCATGAGAAAGGTACAGGTCTGTCTATTCCAAAGGCAAACTAAAAATAACCAGAGATACAGCACCAGAACTAAGACTAAGCTACACTAAAAGTTTTTCTGGCAAAGCTCTGTGTCTAAGAGTGTCATTTACCCTCAGCTCACTCATTACGCCCCAGTAATATAACAAAGCTGGCAAAAGCCTTCATGTAAATGTGATTATGCTGGCCAGAAAATACTTTTGGCAGGAGAACTGTGTTCTTTTTGGGGAAGTGGCATAACCTGCATGGGCCAAAGCACTCCTGCTGACCGAATTGTGCCCCAGAAGGGAGCAAGGCTGGTACAGCTAGATGGAGGTGGCATTCAAAGGCTGCGGTGAGAAGTTTCCAGCACTTAGAGGCCTGGCCCAGCAGAAAAGAGCTACCATGTTTCTGCCACCAGCTCATGGCCTCCTGCTCATCCACCGAAAGACTTTTCCCATATCAGGGCCACAATAGCAGGAGGTTCATCTACTGTCACCTACACCTCTGCATCACTGTATCTACACAGCTCTCTCTTTTGGTTTGGACAGGGAATTGAGAACCCAGACAGCCAGTGGGACTGGACAGACATGGGGCAAGAAACCCAGAATGTCCAGTGCCACCAGAGTTGATGCTGAGCAAAAGAAGCAATAATTTCCAAGTTGACAGAGCCAAAGCAATTTTTCCTTAAGGTTTTGTGCAAAGGACACTGCAAAGGGAGGGGAAGAATAGCACTTCTCTTGAATATCACATTAATAAAAGTCTATGCACAGACTGAAGAGATGGTTTACCCTTTCTTCCCCTTCCCAAACTCCTTTCTATTGCTTTGCTCTTATAATCTGAGTTCAGTTGATTTGTGTAGTGACATCCCAGTATGAAATTTGCCTTCTCTCCACTGCACCTGTCACTCTCTGGCAGATTGATCTGAAAACACAAAGTCACTTTAGTCATCTGAAAATCCTAGGCAAGATGTTTTCATTCCTACCTGTGTAAATTTGGGACAATCTCATCTGCTTCAACACATTCATTTGATAGCTGAAGGGAGCCAAATAACTGGCTGAGAAGTATGTGGGCTGTGAAGGTTGGCCGGCTTGCTGCACATCCAAAGCACTTCATAAGCAAAGGCTTTTTTGTGAGACAACGTGGTCTGCTTGCTTAAATTCAGCCCTTATCCCTAGCTTGGAAGAACTGGAGGAATCCTTATAAAAGAGGCTTAGAGAGGATCTAGTAGATGGAGGTGGGATGTTCTTGCAGTAGGTTGTGGCAGAGGCGTAGCAAACTATTTTGTCTAGGTTTATGTTAAAGAATAAAATGTCTGCCCACCAGTAATTCTGGGAATGGTAGTTATTCCTAGCCAGGAAAACAAGCTGGCTTATTGACAGATACATTTCCTAGTCCTCCACACAGGTAGAGAGAAGGGTAGAAAACTCCCTGAAGTATATGAAAACAGTCTGGAGTGGAGGCAGGATAGCCAGAGGCACACCACGCCTGTCCCAGAGCCACTGCCAAAAAACATTGGGGCTGCAGGAGCCACAGGGGGACAAGGGAACTGTTGCTGAACAGATCCTGCACTGCAGAGGCTGGCTGGGACAGCACAAAGCATCTCTGGCCTGGGGCTGAGTATGAGTGTAGACAGGGGTTGACAGTGAGTCTACACCAGGAGTCAGGCAGGGATCACTTCCTCGTATTTCAGAGCAGGAGATCCACGAGATGGCTTCTGCGATACAGGCTGGGTGCCACACCAAGTACTGCACAGCCTAGCTACACCACCTTCTGGGAAACATCTTTTCATCCCCAAAGAGCTCTTCTCTTGCATCTGCCCTTGCCTCCACAAAGGAAACAGGAGCATGTGGGGAATTTGCTGCATCTATTATGTGTTGAGTGAATAACAGAGGAGTGCTTGTCTCTCTCATCTGAAGGCATCATCTGCAATGGATGTCACAAGGCACCGTCTGCAATGAATGTCACTCTTACAGAAACTGTAAGACTTCAGGAGGTGTGTTGGAAGAAGTGTGGGCATTAAACAGAATAAAGCATTTTCATTGTAAGGAAGATTTCAACAAAAAGGAAGGTGAAAAAACATCCAGCCACAAAATTAAAAAAAGGCAAAATATGACTAAGAAAGGGGATGTTTTTTTGTCTCTAAAGGCATCCAGAAGGAGAGGAATACAGGTTGTGCACTGAAATCCCAAAAGACTCATACTAGGAGCAGATTGGTATAGGTACCCTTGTAAGTGAGAACAAAACAGCTCTTCAAGAGCTTGCTGAAATAATTGGCAGATAATAGCTGTCTTGGGGCACCCAGGTTTTAAGGTGATGCTTAGATTGATTGAGGAGACATCTGGAGGTATGAAGGGGCAGAGTGCCATGCTCCTGTGGAGGACACCGCATCTGATCCTGACAGCCTGGAACAGCTGGAGGCAAGGGAGATAACATTGTGGTTGCAGCTACAACCTTGAAACTCATGGGAAAGCTATGTGCATTTGTGCTTCTATCATGCAGGTGGAGATGAGACCACTGGACCATGCCATGGGCAGCATGTGAGCGGAGAGGCCAGTAACGCCTGTCGTAGGTGGCAAGGAGTCTTTGAAACACATCATTTTATAGAAGACAAAGAAAGCTATGGTTATATGTCACCAGTCTCTCAGAAACCCAATTGAAAACCAGGATCCCATTGGGCTGGATGCTGCCCGGAGAGCATAACCCCTGCTATGGGTTTCCACAGAGACTGGAGAGCTGACTGCATCTACTCTGTGTCAAGAAAGCCCATGGCCTATGTCCATATGTCATGGAGGTGTAGCAATCCCACCCCATTTCTTGTCAGCTTTGTACCACTCTTTGAGGTGGGACTCACCCTTCAGCAGCTGTCCCAGAGCCTCTTGAGGGCTAATTTTGTGAAGCAATATCAGCCTGCCATAGCTGGATTTGCTACTGAAAGCTCAGTGAAGAGCAGATGGGACCAGAACAAACATCAGCTCTGCTCAACCAACAGCGAGTCTGACAGTGGCAGGAGGTAGGGAGAGGCATCTTACGGCAGCAGCTCAACCCCAGCTCTCTTCCTGCCTGCCTTCCCACCGCAGCCAGAGACATCCAACTTTGGTGCTGAGGCTGGCACGCTAATGACTATGGCACCCATCTCTGCTACTTGTCACCAGCCTCTTCTCCAGGCTGCGCTATTTATTAAGGATGTGAGTGAGCCGTGGCCAGTCAGTAGGAAGAATATTTGCTGTGCTTGAACCCTCTGCCATCCTTGCAGGCTTGCTCGGCTTAATTTTTCTAGTCGGGTAAAGGAGAGCTGGTTTTCTTAACCTGATCCTCTCCATTTTCCCATTTTTTCCCCTTTCCTCTTTGAGAGGCTCAGCAGCCCCTGTTTCCCTTCAGGGTAAATATTAATCCTATAAGCTCCTGCAAATTTTGTTTGTGTTAAAGTCTCACCTGTGTAAACTTATCTCTGTCCAGGCCATGCAGAGTCTGGTTCACAGAGTCTTGCATCTGCACTGGGGTGGCCAAATGGGAACTGAAAAAGAAGTTTCTTCCAAAGCCCATCACAAAAATTGCCAGCCTGGCACTACAAAGCAAAATGAGACTTGCTGAAAGCTGCTGCATGGCAGGCAGACAAGTCTCCTGCATTGGCCCCAGTGTTGCCCATGTGATGGTGACCAAAGGTCATCACCATCCCTCTGTGCGTGGGAGGGTTGTGACTCTGGCAGCAGCAGGACTGCCTGAGAGCTGTTGTCCTCAGCTCTCAACAAGTGATGGCCCACTCCATGTCTGGTTGCATCTATGTTACTAAATAAAACAGGATAAGAGGTCCAAGGGTTGAGGGGCATGGCATGAGTCATGGCAAGCTGCTTAAATTCTGCACCAAACCAGGATGGTTGTGTCCAAACCCCTCTTGCCTGCTGATATGTCCATAGACCTAGAGACACTGTCAGACACCAGGAAAGGTGCTACCAATATTCATGCAATACTTTCTTCAGAGCCTTAAAAGAGAATACTGGGCTTTATTCCAGACCTGTCCAGGGGGCTCTGATGTGAACAGAAACTGAGACCAGACTCAGGGTGAATAAATTCATAAAGAATAAATGGAAACCGTCCCTTCACAAGCTCTTACTCAAATGGTGTCCCAGCCTTTTCTAGGCTGGACCTGGTTGGCACAGGCCACAACGTGGCCAGGGAGCACACTAGCCATTAAGCTGTACAGATGTTTAGATTTACTAGTATAGACAAAGCCTCTTCTAACAAAGCTGACCAAACCTGGTGCACTTCTGCAGGGGCTCTGACTGAATGGTAGCCCACTGCAATCAGCCAAGGGCAAACCTTGCCGCTGAAAGCAGGCTGTAACAATAAACAGATTTTTTTCTTGCAACTTACTTAAAAGAAAACTAACTCGTCTTAAAACGTAAAACATAGGGCTGCGTGCATGCTAACCAGGATTGCTTAGCAGAGGGAAGGCATAATAAATATCCCTGGCTGTGATGCCATGATATCTCCTGGAAGCCCAAAGCTCATTTTATTCATTCTTCTGCATGCAACAGCAAACCCATACACCAAGCATTAGCTGCAAATTAAAGTGTCTCAGTTCCCTCCTGGCCAAGGGAAATGTCCCAGCCTTGTGAACAAAGGGATTGTTTAAGACTGGAAGCAGGCTGGCACGTTTGAAATAAGGAACGGCTCCAAACCTATTTATTTTTCCTTCAAATTTTATCTTTTCCCTCCCAGTCAGTGCAGGCTGTTGAAACAAAAGAATTGCTTCTGTCATCCTGGGGAACACCACTGCTCCCCAGAAGAGCTGCTCATGCAGAGGCATAGGAGAGACCTTTTGCAGACTCCTTCACCGGTCTCTGCTGACGCACTTCATCCCTCACCTCTGCTAAGCCCACCCCTCCAGCGCAGAGGCAGATGCGAGGTGGGAGCACAGTGGTACTGCTGAGACTCACATCAGCAGAGCAGCCACATCTTTTATCTTCCCTCCAGCCAAGCAGCCTGGGAAACGGAGACGCTTGCAGGTGGGGCTCTCTAGGCATCACACATCTGTTATCATCATCCTGTCGCACCGCAAAGGGGAGCTTTGGAAGAAGAGTTTCTTTACTCTTAGAGACAAGCCTGCTTGCCTGTGTGGATGTGACAATCCAGCCAGATGGCTGCCAGCTCCCACAAGGTCCCCGTACTGGAGCTGGATGAGGCACAGAAGGGAAATGTTCAGGATGCAAGTGGCAGAGGAACGAAGATGGGTTCCTTTCCCCTCCTGGGGTCTGCCTGGTGGCTAATACTAAGCTCACATTCAAGCCTGATGGGGACTTTCTGCTGCAGAATCCTGGGGCATCCCCACCGCAGCGTGGAGTGCAATGGCAATCAACGCCTGGATCTGTGGGGTGGCCTGGCCATGCTTTAAAAAGAAACTTTCTTTAGTACATTTCATTGTTACCTTCTTCTCCTCTGACCTCCTCCTGGTCCCGCTCTTTTTAGCTTTTTGCTAAAAAACACAATAAACTGAGAAAACCCTTCTTTTTCTCCCACAGACCAAAGTAATTTCCTGCCATCTCCTTCCCCCCTCTCCCATCCTGTCCTGCATGTACAGGGCAGCAAGAGCTTAGCCGGACCCTGGGTACCTTGCCCTTGCAGGACATGATGTGCTTCAAACACAGCTGGCCACACTGCACACACATCTGCCAAGAGAGAGGGGTGAGATGAGGCCTGGGGAGATGTGAAAGGCTGTGTAGGGCTTTGCAGACCACCAAGGACTGCTCTGGATGTCTAGCACTGTGCGTACGAAAATACACGCCTGAATTCAGGGTCTCATTGCTATAGTAACTGAGCCACGTAGTTTTGCTCCCCATACGCCAGGAGAGTGGTTAGTAATATGCTATTTCTCTATTACAGATCAGCAACCAAATCACAGCAAGACCAAATAATTTGCAAACAATTTTACGAAGGGAATTTACAGCAAAGCAAGGGACTGAACCTGGTATTTCTAGTCTAATCTTTGCCTTTTTTGCAGCTAAAGCAGGTGAAAATGGCCAGAAAGAAGTGTGAAGTTTCTTTCGAAAGTTGAGAGTGTGCTTTGTGAGTGAGATGAGGTGATGACATTTGCAACATCAGCTAAATAACACGGATTTAAATCTTCCTGAGATGAGGACTTTGCATTTTGTTCTTGCCATCTGATTGTAATGTGGACACAATGAAATACAGGGGCTTATAGGTGCCTATAATCTCTAGGACACTATAGGAAATACAGGTGTCTTCCCTGGAGGACTGCTGTTGTTTATTAACCCACCTTCTAATGCCTCTTATACAACAGATTGCGCATGAGTGACTAGTCTGGCACTATAAGGGGTGTTTTTGTGTGGCTGAAGCAGGCATTACAAGTAAATGAATTATAAGATATCAGAATCATCAGCCATGTTACCTCTCAGACAGAAAAAAACCCAACCCATCAGCAGGCTGCTGTCTGTGGTCCTCCACTGCATAGGAAAGGAGCATCTTCTACAAAATCCTGTTTCCCCATCAGCTGTGAGGAGGCACAGACTTTCCACATGTTTTGCTACTGCACTGTTGCTATGATTCTACAGGGACCAGTGAACTGAGACAGTATTTTAATATCTAGTTATAAAAAAACCTTTTGCAAGTTGAAACTACATAAGCCACATGTATTTGGGTGGAAAAGGCTGGCTCTACGTCTATCATGAAATATATAAATAATTGAAGGTATTAACATACTGAGTGCCTGTGACAAAACAACCCCACCAGACTCCAAACAAGAAAAACCTTTGTGTAAAACTGCAGAGTAGACTAGAAACGGAAAGTATTCCTTTCTAGTAAATCAGAATCTTTGAAAATGGCTTCCAAATTGCAAGGATAGCTTTTGCGTCTTGTGCAAAGAGAGAAACAGAAAGTCCTCTTTCAAACAACAATTATTATTTTTGTCCTGCTAGATGCTTACATTAGGAATTCTGAATTTTCTGCTTTTGGTTTTCTTGAACTTTCTATGGTCAACAGAAATCTTAGCAGTGCTATCACAAAGATAATGTACTAGTGATTGCAAATTTTAATTGAGAAGTAATTTCTGCTGCTATTAATCTCTTAAAATGATTTTTGTTTGCTTTATGCTAAAAAAGTTTAGCTCAAATGGCAAACAAACAATTAGGGTAATAGATATGTTTTCTAGCCTTTCAGCTCAGATCTGACAACATCCCTATTTCACTGCTGAAGCTTCAGCAAAACCTCGATAAAGCTAATGAAATTTCAGGCTTTGCATTCCCACTTGGAAATAAAAATTAAGAAGAAAAAAAATATTAAAACAACAAGCTAATAGTTTTAGGCTCTTAACACATTTTGTGAAGAAATAAAAAGCCCACGTTTGTGCGCTCTGTTCCTGTTGGACACCTTTAAAAATAAATCTTAATCTACTGTTTTACCATTTGAAACCATTCTTCCCAGGTCCACTGGGTTTAGCGAGCTGAGCAGCCGCTATGCATGGAGCTAGAGAAATAATTTTTCAGCTAACAGACTGTCTATCTCATCAGCCTTCCCTGGCAATTAATTTTAGGTGTGACTGACCATATAGTCTTCTCACACGAGCTGTTTTAATTATTTCAAAGATTACTGTACCCGTACCTAAGTTCTCCTGAGTTTTCTACAACAGAACATCCTAATAACCACTGAAATATAATGTCCAAGCACAGACAGCTCCACTTCATGAGATATCTTTGCAACCACAGATGCACAAATCTTTTCAGATATTTATGAACATGTTCCTTGTCCCTTCAGGATCAGGAACAAGAGCTATGCCAAGCACCAAGCCCTGGGCTTGCTTAAGTAGAAAATCGAAACCAAGATACAGACGACCCATGTGAGGAAAGCTGTCCTTGCTCTATTGCTCCATACTGCTGGAATGCTGAGGGTGAGGCAGAAAGGGGGAGACCGGCTGGAGTTTTCACTTGGAAAGTCCTTTTAAAGTCAGCAGGTCTAGTGTATTCAACTATAGCTAGTGATAACCTACCGCTGTGCTGATGAGGAAATAGATTCAGGGACTTGATGCTCAGGAATTACTTCCCTGCCTATATCCCTTCCAAACTCCCTGTATCATAGAATCATAGAATGGTTTAGGTTGGAAGGGACCTTAAAGACCATCTAGTTCTAACCTCCCAAGCCAGGTGGCTCAAAGCCCCATCCAGTCTGGTCTTGAACACTTCCAGGGATGGGGCATCCACAACATATCCTCCCTAATCTCACTAGCGCCTGGCATGACCTTGTGTGGTCTCCACCCAACTGTCTGTGCAAAGAAAGATGCAGAGGGGAGCACTCAGCAGCCAAAGCTTTGCAGCAGAAAGGGTGCTGCTGACCTCCTCTAGTGGGAAAGTTAATAGGAATGAAGAGCCTTTTTGGAGGCTCTGTGTGCCTAAGATCAACAATGTCATTTCATTCGGATTCAGGCACTCTGCAAACCGAGGATCTCCAAACTTAGGTTGCAAGGTCCCATTAGCAGGAGAGGATGCAGCAGCAGCGGCTCCTGCCTGTGCTGTGCCACGATGCACCTGCAGCATGATAGAAGGAGATGGTCAGTTGCTCAAGCAACATTCAGATGCTGCGCTGAGGTAGCTCACATATGATGTTTTTGCCACGTTCCTTTAGGTGAAAATCAGCCGTAAGAAACTCATTCTTTAGTGACTTGCAGTTCACACCCAAAGAAGCAAGTGAGGATGAAAGGAAAGCACCCAAGAAGGCATGAAGCCCCAGTCCCATGCAGGATGTGTATCACCAATGCCAAGAACAATGTGGCCACCATGCAGAAGATTGCTCTGGAAGCATAAAGACATCATGCGTAGGAAACAGAAGCTTGACAGTTTGATAAACAGCTCACTCACCCTAATCACAGGTGCTGTTACTAAAATCCATTTGGTCTGGGCCCTCCCTGCAAGCAGCAAAACCCTTCTGCTTGCCTTTCACACACATCTCCATCTGAATCAACCTCATCTTTCTGCATGAACTGTTTAAAGCTTCCTAAACCATGTGATGTGACAGGCTTGTTTTAAAGCTCTGAGAGAGGGAGCCGGCATTGAAGTGCTTAAATGCTGATAACCCTGGCTGCGTACTTCAGAGCTGCAATAGCGGAGCTGGAGAGTGGGGCACGTTCTCAATGAGTCACTGGAGAACTCCTCTGAAATCTGCTGTCCTGGCTGGACAATGCCATGCCCAGGACAGGAGAGCCTCTGGCTGCAGCAAGGAAACCCTGACCACAGCAGGGGAGCCCACGGCACGCAGGAGTCGCTTGAATTTCAAGGGCAGTACAAACCTAATCAGAGGCCAAATATTTTGGCTGGGGTCAGAGTGTACGAATCCCGTCTTGGTGCCCTTGGACTGGAGATTTGGAAAGGTTTTAAATTTATTTCTCCCCTGTTCTGCCACCAGAGGGCACGGCTCCCTTCCCTGCCAGGGGAAGCATCAGCCAGCCAGGGCAGGGGGGTTTCCTACCTGGAGAAGTTTGATGTCTTTTTTCTCCCACCTCCCCCTATACCTACTTTTCAGCCTCTTGGCTGGACCTAAAGCCCTGTCTGAGACGAAAAAAGTACCTGGGAACTTTTGCCAAGGCAAAGGGGAAGGTAAGACAGCTGTCACTTCTTGTGGCTTGGGAGAGCAACAGATATGGCTCCATCTTATGTGGACCCCATGGTTTGTGCGGTAATCAGAGCAGTGTCAGTGATGTTTCCCAGCACTGCAGGACAAGCCATGCAAGCCTGTACTGCCCTGTTTTCAACATCAGGGACTGTCCCTTTCTGAGGCAAAGGAGAGATTGCCACCCTACGCCTGAAAAGCCATATTATAGCAGGATGAAGAATAAGGAGTCCCAGGCAATGGATCTCTCTTTGTCCCCCAGAGCTCTTGGAAATGGGCTTGTACCAAGAAGACAGCACCAGTCACTTTGCAACTTATTTTCTGCTTGAAGTCGTAACCCTCTGCTTCATTCCCCAGGACAAACACCTTGCTGTCAGGCAAAGACCGGGGCACGGGTAGGTGAGGCTTCCAGCAGCTCTTGACCTTGTGGGAAGGAAACTGGGTACTGAACCAGATGCTCACTCCTCTTTCCTGGCCACTTCAGAACCGTGATATGCAGGGCAGAGAGTAATAGGGCAGTGACCTTTTTCTGTGAAGACCATTTGGTAAACAGCACGTTTTATTTTGTTTCTTCTTCAGCAGTCACTGCCAGCACAGTGTGACAACCAGCATATCCTCTGCTTTGAGGTGACAACAGAAATCCAACCAGAGCAGCCATGGATTTGAACCATTCTCATCTTATTCCTTTTTTACCATAAATAAAATATTGGCTAAAAATACAGGATGTTAGCAATGCCTTTGGGAAGTCAGAGTAAGGTGAGTTCAGGAACACTGCCAGTAAAACAAAGAAGAAACGCTGTATGCACGGTAATTTGCACTAGCCTGAGGCTCAGTCGCACTTCAGTTTACAGTGAGGCTTTCCAACAGCCATTGGGAAGCAAAAAATTCTAGCTTGCAGCAAAGCTGGCCACCTTTTCTTTAACGAATGTATTTCCAAACCATCATGGGCTTTTAATGCTGTATGAGGACTCAGGACTAATTTCCCAGATGTATTTCTTACTGATGAGTGTTCATCCAAGAATTTATGCAAATACATTTCAGGTTGCGAGGTGCTGGCAAATTGTTTGCTGGTCCTGATAAGACACATATGACTGGTCTCCAACAATGGCATTGTCAGTTTTTTGGCTTGCTGATTAGAGTAACAAAAATTTGTTTTTTAAACATTAGTAGTCAAAAGAAACAAAAACTGAATTAGTGAAACTTTTTGGTTTAGTTTGATGAACTAACATTTCATTTAGCCTTAGTTACTACTAAATTTGATCATGATGAATACAAATGTTCAGATACAAATATGTATGAAGTACAAATAACAGTAATTTTCCTTCCATATGAACAAAAGTCCAGGAAACATGATCTTACCAAAGCAGTCGCTTAATAATAAGGAGGACCAATAGTAAACACTATTTTCATTTTTTTGCAGATACAATGGATATGAATTGGAATTTAGCGATTCGGTTGTAAAAGCAAAATTAAATGATACTAAGATACTGCTATGTCCAAGTGCCAGGTATCAGAGCCTGTTGTGCTGGAAAAGGTTAGGAGTCTGCAAGCAGTGACTTAGGACATAAAATTTTCCCAAGCAACTAAGATTGTGTTCCCATGCAAATGATCAGGTTACTAAAAATACCAGGCGATTGAAAGGATCTGCTTTATATAAGCAGAAATGTATACGAATCAGCATTTCATGAAGGCTTACCATCAGGTATCAGCAGGTCTTTTATGAGTGTCTTAAACATCTGTTTTCACCCCCTCTCACTGACAAGTTGTTTCTACATGCACCAGATGCCTCTGAGGCTGTGGAGCTGCCAGGCAGCAGCCTTGGAGGCTCAGAAAGGGAAAAGCAATTATCACCAACAAAGAGGAACACAACATGGCTGAGGGGTGCCTTCCCAGGAGATTGGTGGAACTCCTCCCAAAGGATGCACAAAATTTGGGCACTAAAACTATGGGCTGCAAAAGCCCAAGGCAGGGCCCTGAAGACATGGCGGGCAGATGCCCACAGTGCGATACAGCCACTACTACTCCTCCACATTTGATCTCCAGCCTGGGAGCTGTAGTTCCACCACCAGAAGCAGTAGCAACGAGAACCCATCATCATCACAGTAAATCCCTTGTGATGTGCCCCATGATTTCTTTTGGCATTTCCTGCCCAACATGAGGCAACTAAAAACATTTGCTCTGTCCCCTTTTAAATCTATGTCCTCCAGTTGCCAAACAGCTCTTAGTCGACTTTCTCTGCCAACGGCACAATATAGATGGTACTGAGGGACTTTGTTCTGGCAGCACTGTGGTCCCACTGCATTAATCTTGGATGAAGATGTCTGGTGCTATAAATGCCTCTATATGTATTTCCAAATATTAGGCAATGTGAGTAATCTGAAACGTCCCTGGGCAAAACTTCTGAATTTGGAACTCAGAAAAAGCTGGACTGTCTCCTGACCTTGTACGCTAAGGACCTAGATAACTCAGATACCAAATTCTCTTTCTACGCAGAATTTTAGCCCGGGAGGATCTGCTCTAATAGCTCTTTTGCAGTGACCAGAGGGGATCCTTTAGTGAGCTTCCCATGGATAAATTTTTGCTTCAGCTCTTAGACATTGGGCTATGCCTCCCTTGTGACTGTAGGGTCAAGCCTCAAGATGATTATGTAGCAGCCATGACACTCCAGACCAACTCCTGGGTTCCTTGGAAAACCAAACATGCAATCTCCATTAAGAAGTTCCAGCATATGGAATGTGGTCCACTTGTAATTCCCCAAACTGTCAACAAAAAGGGATAAAAAATATTATTACCACTGTACAGCCAGGGAAACTGAAGTCGGCAGGGGGAGAGATTTCCCAAGGTCATCAAGAGAGCTAAGAGTAAAATCAGGCCTCCCACTGCTTGCTGTTAGACACAACTCTCTAGGCTGCAGCTGGTGGTGGTAAAGGATGAAAGAGCACTCCCCACAAAGGAGATGGACAGCCATCACTGCAAATGCTCGTCAGTCACATTGGTTTAATGGGTAAGAACTACAGACCGGACAGTCCCACTGATAATGGCGATGGGTGCCATGGGCTGGAGTGCACATCACAGGCAAAGCTCATCATGCAGGTTGATGGTAAATCCCTCATCAAGCACAAAGCCTCTTGGCATTCTCCAGTGGGCATCAGGGCTGCACAGCCCTGGCCTGTCCAGTGCTCTTCTGCCTCAAAGAAATGGGACAGAGCTGCTACTTACCCTTTCATAGCATGGAGTGTTGTGCATGGGCCTCTCAAAGCAGCCCTAAGAATGAGTTTTGACCCCATCATCAGATGTCAAGGTGTTTTGACATTTAATAATCCACCAAGCCTGGGGCCTGGCAGTGTATTTTCTTCTCTTTCCAGCCCTCCCACGCATTGCATCTTTATGTCAGGCCCCAGCTACCAGCCCAAGCAGAGAGAGATTGCTTTTATCCTTCTTTCTTTGTGCCTTTTTGCAGGGCCAAAGCACCAGCTTGTCCTTTCTAGTGAAGGGTCCTTGATTGCACTCCTGATGAGATGCCAGCCTCCCTTTGTCACCAATGCCCACCAGAGTCCTCTGCCAGGAAGACAGATCCCCAGAGCTCTGTCTCAGTTCAGCTCGAGATCTAAGGTATTCAGTGTTACCTCTGGTTAAGAGAGGGCTGTCTAAGTAAGGCTCTTGTATTTTCATTTTTCCCCTATGTTGTTTCCTTTGGGAAAGTGTAACAGCAGCTGGAAAAGCTCTATTGCAACCTCAATATGATTTTCTGAACCAGATGCCTATTTTAACTCTGTACATAGAAACAATAGGAAGTTCCTCTGGAAACGATGGCACTGCAGCTTCTTTAAAGTAATTGGTATTTTGGCAGCAGCTATTTTCACCTGCAGAAAGGAGCTCAGGGTTAAGAATGAAAGTGTAGAAGCAGCGTTACGGTCACAGCTCCGGTCCGGTCAGTGCTTCTATTATAAGCCTTTATTTTTTTCCCTCTAGGAATTTTAATTTGGGTTGAAACTCAGCATACTGGACAGAATTACTATTGGTCCTTATTACTTTTACTGCTGCAGCTGAGACACATCTTGAAAACATATATTAAGTTTTGAATTAGAACAGAAAACCTTTCCTTTTTTAACCCTTCCACTATTTTACTAGTTTGGGACTGCATTGCTCAAGCCTCCTTCCCTATTCAGATATGCATAATTGTTGACTACGTAATGCAAAAGTATTCTAGAGCTTAATAAAGAACAATAGTTTTGCTACAAGATGTTTGATATCCCCTACAGGGGTACAGAGCTTGTTTTGACTCTCTTTTTGGTCTCTGCAGGGCAGTGTGAACCCTTGTAGAAAAAATCTCCTTTTGCACAAAATAGTTTTGCTGCGTCACTGCTATTCATCTCTTGCTTTCTGCAGAGCTTCACAGATTTCATCTCAGGAAAGGCAGCTGAAGTTTCACATCAATGATAATCCTCTCGGAGCAGGACTCCAACATGGTCCAGCAAACCTGGCCAGACTGCAGCACACCTACCAGACCGGCGTATGGAGAGTCTCAGGAGGCTTTGGTCACTAGTGCAGAAAGGAGCAACATAAAGTTACTTTGTGAAGTGAAGCACAAGTTATGGATAATTGTTGAGAAAATAAATAGGATTTGGTCTTTGCCATTGCTTTTCTGCAGTTCTAAAACCGATACAGGGATGTTCTCAGGAGCCGACATTTACTGGATGCCTCATGCTAGTCTGCCTTTGCTGCACTCAGGGAGACACAGTGCAGCAGGAATTGATTTGAGAAAGCGTGAAGAACCAACAGCTTTTGCTGAAGGAGCTTTCTCATATTTTTGTCATGATTATATTTCTGGTTGTGGTTGAAAAAACATATTCAGAATAACAACACCTGAATCGTTTTCCTCTCCTTTATCCCTCTCACTTTTCCCTCTTGTTTACTCCTCTGTTTTACTTAGCAACTGGTATAAGGAGGAGAAAGGGAGGTGAAAAATAAACAAACGGAAATATTTTTTTAATAGAAGGGAGAGAGGGTGCTTCTGTTTCTGCCAAACAAAACAGAAATGTTGCATCAAAACAGAAAAACCTGTGAAAATGGTTGTTGGGGGAAATTTTGTCAGACTATTTTTATTGGTGTTTCTACCACCATCATCATTAACGAACTATGCTTTCAGTGCTACCTCTCACTGCTAGGAAAGACTGATGATTTTTTCAGAAGTCTTAGAGTCAATTCAAAGACCTCAATTCCTGAGATGGGGTCAGGCCATAAAAGCAGGAGGGTGTCAAGCAGTGTCGCAAGGGCAATTCCAGCTGTGGAGCTGGTGATTCACTGCTCCTGTCCCTGGACTAATGACCACCTTTTCCTCATCACATCTTGATCTTTCACTGCCACAGAGCACAAACAACAAGCAACTCTCAAGCAAGAAAGTAATCCTTTGCCAGAAGAGGTCACCTCAAAATATCTATGTTCTGATGTTCTGACCAAGGGAGATATCTCACTCCATCCCTGACTTTTCCTTTCCTCCAAGAACAAGGTATCAGGCAAGGACAAGCCAATGCTAACAGCATTGTCAGTGCTAAACTGCTAGTGACACCCCCCTGCAGGAAGCTGGGCTGCATGCTGTGTCCCAAGGTCTCCTTATGGCCATGGGCAAAGGCCAGCACCCTCTGTAGGAAACTGCTTAAACTCGGTACTGATCAAAGCTGTGGCTGTCTAGACTCTAGGACCAAGAAATACTTTTGCATATTTGCTACTGAGCAAATTCAAGGTAATGCACTGTGACAGTTTCTCCCTCCAAGAGGTCCCAGGGAAGAGACCTCTCACCACAGCATCACATCTTGCATTGCGTACCTGTGCATCACGCACAGGGCATCTAAAAGGTTTGTATGAGCAGTATGCTACGTGAGCAGCGGGTCAGAAGAAACTGTCCCCAATATTTTCACAAATCTAAGCATAGCTGCTGGACACATTCACCCCATGTTTGATAAAGCTGGTGCCAGATGCAATACAGGTCCACTCAGACAAGACAAAGATGCTGGTATTTGGAAGAGGTTGTGGTGTGAGAAAATATGATAAAAATCCATAAGCTGTCAAGGGAAGCTATTTGCTTGACTACTGTCAGAGGTGGGAGGGTACAGCCAGAGGTAACTCTGCTCTAAGGCTGCTCTGCAGGCCAGCAAGACTTTTTGCATCATTGCCTGACAAAAGAGTAGCATTGCTGTCAGGAGCAGATCTGTCTCCTGTGACCATCTGCAAAAACTGTGTCTAAGAACAAGGAAATCAAAGGTTTCAGCTTCATAATTTCACTGATCTTAAAACATACGCAGAAGATTTTTAAGACTGGGGGCTCAGTTTTTCTGCTTTGTCCAAGCTCTTTCTACAGTGAAGTAAAAAAAGGAATGGTCAAGGAGTTGATGTAGTCCCACAGGGCAAAGCAAAGGGATGGGAAATGGGGTCCTTCTCTGTGCTTGGGAGGAGATATCAACTGTAAAGAAAAACTACTGTGACTTTGGTGACTGTTGTGCAGAGTGATTTATCATATTTCAAATTCTCATTTGGATTTGAGACAAACAGATTTTGGCATGTTAGCTTCTCCCATGGGTACATCCCAGTCATTCTCACTTTTTGGTGGGGAGGACTATCACGGAAAGAATTAGGCAAGTTGAGCAGTAAGTCACTGCCCTTGTTCCTTCAGCTGACAGGATGTGTTCAGTCCCTAGGGATTATGGATTATTAATTATGGAGAAGTTCAGCCTCCATTTTAGCAGGTCCAACAGAAGAGGCATCCCAGCCACCTGTGAAAGACTGCTACAGACATAACAGCACTAGGCTTTGACATTTCCCTTGGAATCATTCAGTTTGCAACCATGCGCTGTGGGCAGCTCTGGTCAGTGCAGTGACTGGTGGACCATGTCATAATCAAGAGGGAGCTGCCTCCCTGAAGCAGCTTGCAGCAAGATCAACACAGCAACAGAAGGTGGGGATACAATGCCTGTGCCTGAGCAAAGACAAACTCGCTCCTGACGGTACAATGACACATGAAGAAAGGAAGAATTAACCATGCAAGGCATTTGTACAGAAATGGATGGGTCCTTCTCCATAGCCTTCACCATGTCACTGGCCTGAAAAACTAAATGGCTAGTTGCAGAAACACTGTTTGATCTGCTCTCGTGCTGAGAACTAGCAAGCAGTATGATGGCTGCTTGCACTTTCCTTGGCTTCAGGCCACAGGAAGGCTCTAAAGTAAGTGGAAGCAAAGTATGAAGAACATGAATGCCCCTTTTCCAAATGTGTCGCATGCAGGTTGCTTGACACGGAGACAATGAGAGGAAACAGAGAGCAGTGCCAACAAGGCTGGCAATTGCTATCTGCTAGCATTTTGCAAGTGGTTGCCACCATGGCTGAAGCTGAGTGAGATGCAGCCAGAGGAGAGCAGGGAGAAGACTGAGCAGCAAGTGAAGGAGGCAGAGGAAGCCAGAGTATTTTCAAAGAGTAAAGAACCCCTCAGCAGCGGTGGGAGCGTGGGAGGAGAGGGTTGGGTAGAGGAAAACCATCTGCAGGTGAGTAGCAGGGGAAACAGATGGATGTAAGGGGATGAAGTGAGGGACGAATAGGAGACAGGGGAAAGCACTGTGTCTGAAGGACCCTTCAAGGGTCACACCAGAGGTAGAAATCTTTCCTTTAGGGGTTGCAAATCACAATTACACTGGATGGATGAGGGGGGCATGGCACTGTAAACAGAAGTGCTTTATCTAAAGAGCAAACCTCTCTGCTAGGAGGTTATCTAGAGAAGTACGGAGACATTAATTTAGGAGGCAATTTTTAACCTTGACAGCTGCCTTACCTAGTCTCCCCAACAGGGCAGATGAAACCTGATGAATACAGGGTTCTGCAATGCTAAGGGATATTTCTTGTTTAGTTAATATTCCTGATTTATACAATGATAACAAGAGCCCAAGGAAAGCACTGCTCTGCCATTCTATCTTTATACATCTTTAGATATATCTTTATATGTCAGAAGTTTAAGTTTTTTGTATTACCATCAGGTTTTTTTTTAAATATTGAAATACCCAGGCTGGACACTGTATCTCTTTTCCACTAGCTGGCATTCTGCAGCAACAGTCTCATTTGTATTCTGTCTTTTACTTGAGAAAAAAAAACAACACTCTGCATTGCCACAACTCAGTACTTACCCACTGTGATACAGCGATTGCCAAACAGTCACACTAAATTCAACATGTCCCTGCTAACATATTTTGTTCATATTGATGGTCTGCTTCACAGTATGTTCCCAAAGACTTGCTTTAAAATTTAAGTTCCAGACTTCTAACAAAATATAAAGCAAAATAAAATTAGTATCTTTTTCTATGTAGTTGTACAATGGAACTGCCTCTCCTTCAAGGCTGACCTATCACAGATTTCAGGCTGGTTTTTTTCCCCACACAGGGCTTGAGTGTCTTCCTGTACAAAAGAGAAATCTGTGACTTCTTGAAGAATTATTGTCTATAAAGTCGAGTTCCTTTTCCAGTTAAAAATGAATTTCAGGCTGTGGAGCTGTTTTGGACTGGATGATCTCACAAAGTAAGGCTTTCTCCAAGACATGTTCATGAGTGGACCCCACCAGGACCCTCACACCAAACCAACCCTTGGGGCACTATATTTCTGTCTTGAGGAGCAGGAGTGGCCATATCAACTTTAATGTTGAGACATTAAAGTCTCACTGAACCCTCTTAGTTGGGTCTTTGCACAGTAGCCTTCTCCTCATACTCTGATTTTGTTTGTGAAAGGAAATCCAGCTAGACGCATGAAGTAACCTCAAGTAAGGTGTTGCAGGGAATCTGACAGCTTTGTGGGCCAGAGCCATTTTTTTGTAGGGCTCTCCCTTGCTGTCAGCAAGTCCAGGGTTTCACCTGTGGGTCTGGGAAGAATTTACAGGACCATCCTCCAGGTACAATAAAGGCTGTGTAACATTTGGCACTCTGACACCCGTTGGATACTCCTTGGGCTGGGAAGTATCTGGGATAAACTAGACTCTTTCCACAGCCCACAGGGAAAGACAGGATCTCAAGGGCATGGCTTACAGTCTCTCAGACATGTCTCAGGGTAGGAGGACTCACCATCCTGAGCTTCCTCCGTCATGTCAGAGAGATGCAGGCAGAGTTCACAGTAGGCATTGCTACTTTTCCAATACCCAGACTGAACCAGGCAGATCTATCCTTTCTTTTGTGGACAAAGAAAAACACTTGGGGAGAAATGGGGAAAAAAGAAACGTCAGCTGCTGGTGGTGACCTGTGCCAGGAGCAACAAGCCAGAAAAGATGCCTTCCCTTACCCTGTGTGAGGCATTTCCTGCAACACTTGGAGTTCCCTCTAACTGACTCTTACTGCAACCACTTTTTGAATTTTTACTGGAGTCACTATGAATCCACCCTTGGTGCCACATGCACTCCCTGTGGTTATGAGGTTGAGCGCTGGTCCATGAGTGACAGTGCAGTCCAGGGATGGCAAGACCGGGCTGCCCCACAGGGGGAGGCAAGCTGCGAGCCAAACAAGGTGATCAGGGCAGGTCCAGTGGCAATAACCATGATCAACCACAGTTCAGGGATGTCCAGGCAAGGCCAAAGTGACAAGGGAGGTCTGAGGTCAAGCTGGGAACTTGAGCCACTGCAGTCCAAGGCTAGATGCAACACACATTTGAGACAGCTCAGGCAAGAGCTAAGGCCAGGGGACTAAGCTTCAACACTGCTCCTGGGCCTGCAGGTGATGGAGGGTCCAAAGGAGGCTGGTTGGAGCAATGACACCTTGCTGGTGACAGCCATCGAGAGGGGAAGCCTAGGAATAACATTACCCCTTGGCTAGTTAAGCACTTCTAACCCTTAGACAATAATGGGAGTTATCCTCAGACATTCAGCTTCTTAATTGCCACCATACTTTATTCTAAGTCCTCTTCCTCTCCACTCTTTGATGTTACGTGACTATTAATAGCCTCTCCCACAAGGAGCTGGAAGCAGAGGGAGAGCTAAGAACATCATACTACAAAATGCTACAATCGATGCCCTGCAAAGCAGTGGAGAAGAGATGCTCACTGCCAGCTTCTCCTTCTCCCAACAGAGCCTTCCAGGCGGCAGCAGCTCCCTGGCTCGGGTAGCTCGGCCACAGCTATAATTCAGAGTGAGTCAAAATTTTTATTTCAGCAGGAAAAGCTGAAACAGCAGAGGGCTTCTTGTCACCGTCCCTGGACAAGCCCAGGAGAGGCAGAAATGGTGTGTTTAATGCTGTCTCTCATTATTCCTGGCACTTTATGACTCATTAAGTGTTCTAGTTTTGTAACTAACTCCTGCTGAGCTCAACATTTGATACACATTTATGAGTGGCCTGTTGGCTATAATAACAATTGAACTATTCATAATTCCCCTAACCATGTTAACTCCTTCCTTTGTGCGCCAGTTTTCCTCTAAACAGCTGTAAGATAAAGATACAGGGGACTTCAGTTCTTAACGCAGAATGAATTACATTTATCTGGACAATTTATTAGCACAGCTATAGACTGCAGTTAGACACACTTGTCCTGAGCCGAGGTAAACTATGCTGTGTCCCACTATCTTTTACACTGCTCTCCTTCTGTATCTACTGTGCTTTTTACCATGGATTTATCCATGCAGATGGATGCCTGATACTCACTTCCCCCAGAAGAAGGTCAGCAGCACACACATCAGTATTCATTCACTTGTACGGAACGGAAACAGGAGACAAAAGACTCTTCTTACCCATAACAGGAGGGAATTAGAAGTAAGGGACCTCTGTCTGGGAACCTTCTTGTGATATGAGTGATCTTGTCAGCTTCTGCTCTGTTTTCCAGCTTTCCTTCTTTGCAAAAGGTCAATGAGAATTCAAAACAGAGCCCAGCAACATGTTGACCCAGCCTGGCAACTGATGCAAACAGGGCAACCGCAAGCACTCAGCACAGTTTGACCGACACAACTATTTTTCGAGATGACAGCACATTTAACCTGTCTCTTCTGAAAGCGTCATGCACAATCACCTCCGAGATAGGTAGACAGGTCTGTGATTTAGGTTAATTTTCCTTTCATTCACTTGAAGCACAGAGTCCCTTAGCCTGGCCACTCTGAAAAGATGTGACTTTGTGTCTACAGTCAAACAAATTCAGTCTGTGTATATCTTTTAGCATGACTGAAAAGTCACCAACAAAATCACACAGGTCTAAACTGAAGGTCAGTATCTTGGGTTGCTTTAAACTCAAGCTGGAAGTTATTTGCAGCTTCACCCAAGAGTCTGACATAGAAACGTGGCTGATTTTAGATTTCTGATTTGGAGAAGAACGCTCTCAGAAATTAAGCTGTGTTTAGGACAGTATTCAAGATGGCCTTGTACTGGGTCTGGCTGGGATGGAGTTAACTTTCTTCACAGCAGCCTGTATGGTGCTGTACCTTGCATCTGTGGCTAAATATATCTGTGGCTAAAATAGATAGTTATTAGTTATTAATTAGTTATTAATTATATTAGTTATTAATTAGTTATTAATAGATAGTGTGGCTAAAATAGATAGGCTAAAATAAATAAAATAGACAAAACCAGTGTTTTGGCTATTGCTGAGCAGTGCTTGCATAGCGTCGAGGTTTTCTCTCCAGTGACCCACCACCAACCTCAAATGTCTGTCAGCTGGAGATGGGCAAGAGCATCAGAGGGGACATAGCTGGGACAGCTGAACCAAACTGACCAAGGGGATATCCCATACCTTATGATGTCATGCTTAGCAATAAAAGTTGAGGGAAAGGGGGAGGATGGGGAGACATTTGTGGTAATTTGTCTTCCCAAGCAACCACTACGCATACTGAGGCCCTGCTTCTCAAGACGTGGCTGTGCATCTGCCTACCAATGGGAAGTAGTGAGTGAATTCCTCTTTTTGCTTTGCTTCAGTGCACAGCTTTTGCTTTTCTTAATAATTGTGTTTATCTCAGCCCATGAGCTTTTCCATCTCACTTTCTCCTCCAGTCCTATTGAGAAGGGAGAATGAGAGAGTGGCTGGGTGGGTGGCTGGCAGCCAGTCAAGGTAAACCCATCACAGGGTTCTGGACAAGCATTAATTTTCTTGGCTGTTTACCTCCATTTTCGTTACTGCTGATCACAAAGAAAACAGATGATGTAAACTTCAAAGGCATTTTCATATGAGAATTGTCAATTTGATTCAATATTTCCAGCCTCAAACATTCAATAATCATCAGTCCTGATTAAAAGGAAGAAAAACACTTGGGGTCTTACCTTTTAAGTCTTGGCATTTGAGCCCACAAAGATGTGGTTTTATGACCAGTATATTCTAGTTCAAGCCTGTGTTGCCCTAATGAGAGTGGCCTCACTCTCATAAGTGCCTGTTTTATATTCCTGCTGCTTGTCTTAGGTCAACACTAGCAGTCAGAAGGAGAGTCAAATGAGCTTCATGATCTGGCTGGCAAAAACAGGGACAAGAAGGGTCTCATTCATTCTTGCAAAATATTTTGTTTCAAAGGTGGCTTGCAGTTAGCAGCCGGGCTGTGTTTGGAGTCTGCCATAGGGTGGCCCAGGAGGAGCGGATGACGCAGGAGGTCTGCACAGGAGTCCAGTTTGTCACTGCAGCATTTCTCACTGCGAGCAGCAGTTCCTGTCAGCATAAAAAAAACCCAAAACAAACACAAAACAGTCAGTGATTTCTGTCAAGTGCTTTGACTGCAGTATATCTGTCTTTGTCCTGCATTGTTTTATGCAAGGTTTAGACACTTGTCTCGGGCTTTTGCTGAAGGATGGTGTTTCAAAGATAGAGGCAGGGCTGTTACAAAATAAAGAAAATGCACAAAATCACCTCTGGAGGAATGAAAACAACAAATTGCAATGCACACGCTTCAGTGTCAGCGAATACGCATCTCTGAAGGGATTTAGTTATTTTCTTACCCCACGAAACAAGTGACATCTCTCAGGAAAGACTCCCTGCAGGGAACTTGATCCTTTGGGAGGAAGGATAAGTTAGTGATTAGAGATGAAGTGCAAAGGTGTTTTCAGCACAGCGGCTGGTTGCTCGATTTTCTAATACAGTACATTATGTTGTTAATGGAAATGTAGCTTTGCACCTTCTGTTTTTCTCCCAGCAGAATTAATTTCAGCAGTGTTTGCATGCCAAGCATGCACGCTCACAGCTGTGAGCTCCGGGGAGAGGGAGGAGGCACAGCTCGGACCTGCACAGGTAAGATCCCAAAGAGTCTGCAACAGGGCCAGGGAGCTGAGCCCGCTGCCTTTGCCAAGTGACTTCACCACAAGACCATCTTTGCTCCTGCCCACAGGAACTGTCCCCGCACCATTACAGAGAGACCTCAGGAGCCAGCCGACCAGGGGAAAAGCATCTGGCTGTTTTGAAGTCCTTTGGGAGATCCGCAGGATTGGTAGTCTTCTGTTCCACTCTGTGATGCAACAAAGAGAGGGAAAACACCGTTTCCCACTGAGCAGCTCTCCCTTCCCAGTAATCCAACCTGCACCCCTGTGTCTGCCAGGAATCTCTCTGTATCAAGGCTGCATGTGTCATTTATTAAGAAATAAGACAGAGGAGGGAGGAAGAGCTCTTCAAGAAGCAGGCTGTGCACGGGCAGGGAAACACAGGCTGCTAAGCGCTTGGGAACCCTCAGAGATGTAAGTTCCACAGGAGTGCCACATGGCAGTGCTGCTAGTATACCTACCACGCTGCTAAAGGAGTTCTCCACACGCCGGTCATGGAGAGAGACAATTCCGAAGCTGGAGACAGTCACAGAGCTCACTGCATCCGACGGTCACGAAATGGGAAAGTAAAGGGAGTAAATGGCTCCATGCAACAGGGGACTGTCCCAAGCTGAAAGCAAGCCCTGGGAAAGAAAGCAACAGAGCACGGAAGAGGTACTTCCTTGGGAGCTAACTGCGAATGAAGCAGCCGAAGTTTCCACTTGGATTTGCAGCTCTGTGTTTGTGCAGGAAATGAGGGTGGAAAAGCTGGAGAAACACAGGGAGAGAGTTTCTGAGGGGACCGCAGGCTTGCACTTGAGAGAGGGAAAAGTGCCTCCCGCTGTGCTGGTGTGCTCAAGGTACACAAACTGCAGGAATACCCAACTCGTATTTTGTCCTGCCGGAATCAAATCACAACCCCCCAACTCCTCATTAGCTGCACAAACCAAAAGGAGATCATCTGTTTTCCAAGCGCTTAGGTAAAAGAAGAGTGAAATCATAAGATGCGAGGCAAGGCTCCTGCTCTATTGCTGTGGTGCCAAAGCACAGCATCTTGTATAAAGTCAGCGATATTATTTTGTGTGTGCTTAGGAGCAGACTGTAATCCCTCACCCAACATTACCTGAGTCTGTAGAGTTACCCCAGTGTAAATGAGCCATAACTATATACACACAGCCATTAACTTACTTGGTTCCAATCAGCATAACTGCTCTCGTTGCTTTGTATACCCGAAGAATTAAAAAGAGCGGAAAGCTTGTTTACTGGCACGTTTGCTTCCAGAAAGACAACTCGCATATATTTTTTACGTCTCTGGAGAACAAAGCCCTTAACACAGACCAGACAGAAACTTCCTGAAGTCAAAACCTTCAGGCCAGAGCTCTCTTTCTTTGCCTTAATGAGTTAATCAGCAGAGGACGATTTTTGAAGCCGTCAATGAAGTTTTATCAGGACGGTGAGTCACCACAGAATAATAATTTGAAGGTTATCTGGTGGCTTATCTAAACAGGCCTTGGTTAAAGAATCAAAGGGACGATTTGATGCCGAAAGTCACTGACAGCGAGATTTTGCAACTCCAGCCCATCTGCCATACAGTGCGCATGTAATTTCGGATATTTTGATGAATGTGCATAGCCATGGGGTTGTGAAAGAGAGACAGCGTATTGATGGCCGCCCTGCCACTGTTATCCCCTGGGCACCCAACAAAGGCAACAGCAGGAAATTTAGATGAGGTATCAGGAAGAAATTCTTTACTGTGAGGGTGGTGAGACACTGGAACAGGTTGCCCAGAGAAGCTGTGGATGCCCCATCGCTGGAGGTGTTCAAGGCCAGGCTGGATGGGGCTTTGAGCAACCTGCTCTAGTGGAGGTGTCCCTGCCCATGGCAAGGGGTTGGAACTCGATGATCTTTAAGGTCCCTTCCAACTCTAACCATTCTATGATTCTATGACACCTCCGCTCTGCCCGGGAGCTCCTTTTCTTTCCACGGGCGGGGGGTGACAGGCCATTTCACCTGCTGGGACTGTCGCCGACAAGTGACCAACCTTCCCTGGACGCGACCTCCCCCTCTGCTAGGCCTGAGACACCCCCTAACTCCCCCCACCCCGACCCTCCGCGGGGGAGGGAGGGGGACGGACGGACGGTGCCGCCGCCAGCCGGCAGGGGGCGCCCCCACCCGGGGGGCGGGGCTCCTCCGGCGGCGCGAGGCCGGCACCGGCCCCCCCCCCCTCCGTCCTCTCCCCCCGGCGCCTGCGCCTTCGGGAGTCTCCAAGATGGCGGCGGGCCCGCCTCCTACCGCCGCCCAGGCCTACCGGCCCAACCGCTTCGTCTCGCTGCCGGCCGAGCTCGACCCGGAGACCTACGACTCGTCGCCGGAGAAGCGCCGTGCCGAGGCCGAGCGCTTGGCTATCCGCGCCCGGCTTAAGCGGCAGTACCAGCTGCAGCTCAACAACCCCAACCCACCAGCCATCATCGTGAGTGGGGAAGGGGGCCGCGGGCGGGCGGGGGGGCGGGAGGGAGGGCGGCCGGGGGTGGGGGAGCGCGGGGCCGGGACGCCTCGCCCGCCGTCCCGGAGCGGGGCCCGGGCCTGTGTTCGGGCGGGCGAGGGTGCCGCCCGTCCCCGTGACCTTGTCGCCCGTCCCGGCCTGGGCCCGGAGGCAGCCGGGGCTGCAGCCCCACGGTGGGGGCGAAGGGGGCTGCTCCCAGTCGGGTGGCCGCTGCAAGGTCCTTGGACGGACCCTGACGGTGGCTTGCTTTCTTTCCAACGCAGGAAGACCCTGCCTTGCTCCGCTGGGCCTATGCTAGGACGCAGAATGTTTACCCTACTTTCCGCCCGACACCCAAGACGTCTTTTCTAGGAGCTGTTGTTGGGATAGGCCCTATCCTTTTCTGGGCTTTTGTCTTCAAAGCTGACAGGGTAAGTCAGTTGACAACACGGAATGTCAGTGCACACCACTCATCTGGTTGGAGACTTAACTAGTGGTATTTTGCACCTACAAATGATTGACACTATTAAAGTAATGAGGGAAGGGAGGCTGATACTGAGCCTACCTATCTCTAAGCCTCATAACTGGTTGTAAAGTCCTGCTGTGCTAAGAGCCCTGTATTGCACCCTTGGGTACGGCCAGTCACAGTTTCCCTCATGAGGATATTTTGCGATAATAAAGCGCTCTGTAGCACTGGCAGTGTAAATTAATCATAAGAGTTGTTGACGTGCAGTAACTGCACTCTCTGAAAAAAATAGGTAGGGAGCTTATGGAAGACAGACCTAGCGAGGTCTCTCTGAATTGCTTAACCATTTCTCTAATCTCATGAAGCAAATGAGGAGGAGTACTTACACTGATTACAGTTCCTGATCTCAGCTGGGTTTTTAAGGTTTTGCAGGGCTTATCTTGCTTCTCTTCTAAGTCCTGAAATATGGTCCTCAGAATCTGAGCAATGGTAGATCATTCTGAAAGTACTCAGCCATATACATACATAAGAAAGTGCTAGGTGACTGGCAGACAGTGACTGTTTTTACTAGTGCATTTGTGGCTATTGTAAAACACTCTTTCTTTCCTTCTTTTGCACAAAAGTAGGATTTTTGGATCAAGTCATAAACCAGGAAGCACAAACCTCAATTAAAATCAACAGAATATTTGTAGGGAATGCTGTTTACTAAGATGAATCAAAAATACAGGCTTAGGAAGCACGCTGAGCATGTTGATATAAATGTTTTTAAGACATCAGCATCTCTGCAATATTTTGTCATCCTGGTTTGGTTTTGTACATGAAGACACACTTGGGCTTAGCCACCAAGTGTGGCTTAGCACGTGAGTGCTTGAAAATAAACCTGTGTGAGTGAAATCTAGAGGTACTTGCCTGGGAGTGTTTAAGCTAAAGTCTTTTAACGTAGACTCCAGGACAGTTTGTTTCCTTTATTTCAGTTCCTTTACTGATGTTTGGGGATTTGTCTGTTGTTTTCTGGTAGTATATAAAGCACAATAACTGTTACACTCTTTTCTCTGAGGAGTGTTTGTTGTGTGTCTGGGAAAGCAAAAGATAAATTGCCGAGTCTTAAGCAAGTCTTGCGGTTTTACCCAGCAAAGGAATCTGGGCAATATCTGCAGTGTCTGTGCACCGTAACAGTACCTATCAGAAAGGGACGTGACTGCAGAGTGAGATACAAATGGGCTGAAAGTGAACACAGGCACATTTAGGCAAGTTATTAAAAAGTTTCTACATAATTAGATCTCTGAACTGGATTGTTCAGCAAGAAGGAGGAGGTAGAAACGAAATGTATAAAGTAACTGATGCAACTAATTGGCAAAAAAATACATCACAGGAATTGGTCTCTGCTGGCCTGCGAAAGTGGATAGATGTGCAGAGAGGTCAGTCTGAGCATGTCTTCTGCAGCTTGAAGGTGAAGCTCAATGCCTTGTTCTTTTTTGCTATTTAATCACAGTGGCTGTTATCAGAGTTTGTACTTACAGAATCATTTAGGATGGAAAAGACCCTTAAGATCATATGTGGTGCTATATTCTATAGTCCATGCTGAAATACTAGAACTGCTTTTCTCTTAACCCAGGCTGATTGAAATTTCTTCTCTAATAGGATAATGATGAGTGTTCTCTTTCTTCCACAGGATCGTAAAGAGAAGCTTATCCAAGAAGGTAAATACAAGCGACCGTTCAGTGTATATTAAGTTCCTGGAATTGCAGTGCTCTTCACGGGATATAAATAAATATAAATAAAATAAGATTTATTGGATGCTGATGTTTCTCCTTCATAAGACTAAATCTTAATTACTCGTTGGTTGTCTTGCATCTTTAACAATTATGGAAAGTGCAAAAATGCAGGATCTTTATATCTAATGCAGATAGATACGAAGAGGGTGTCCTGAACAGCCAGTGTACTCCTTTGGTTTACATGCAGAGGCTGCTTATCAACTGTGGAAGTTGCTGCTGTCAGAGCAGCACAGGCTGAAGTTTAAAATCAGTAGCAGGCTAAAATGTTAAGCGAGCCCAAAGCAGTTTCCCAAAGAATTGCTAGCTGCCTGCTAGGTATTTCTTCTTGTCATGGGTTTGACTATGTAGTTTGCCCTAATCAGATAATAGTCAAGTTCTGTGATATGTTTTTAATAACTTTAGGAGCCTGCCTGACTGCTCTCAATAAGTTGAGTTAATTTTTCTTTTCCCTAATAATATACAAGCCCAAACCATGCATTTGTTTATTGCAATAAACTTTCAGGTTAAATTACCATACCAGGCTTGGAAATAGTGGGCTTAACATTGTCGTGCTATACATGACTAGCATTTTCACTAATTCTGTGATTCTCATGAGTCGGAGACAAGAAGGAAAAAGATAAGGATTTTTTTTTTTTTTTTTTTAACACCCATTCCCTTACAGTATAGGACAATTCCATTTCACCCCTGCAAATGGACCGTGATTTAAAAAAATGCCACAAGTCGCAACTGAATCTTGTGTCTGTAAAGATGTCCAGGTCAACTGGTGTAGGGGGCTCTGGAATTGTAACTGCCAAAGTACTGAAATGTGACTGCAAGGAAAAGATTTTTAATTCAGACCTGAATTTTCAAGTGGCCTGTAGGTGCCATCACAATGCAAACAACTCTCATTCTTCAGACATTGTATAGGAGCGGTTTCTTCCCAAATGTTGAGGTCAAGGCCAAAAACTCAGTCTGATGCACAAGTGTAAAGCTTCCCTCTGCCTGCTGGGAAAGCAGCCTGTGCTCTTGATGGTAAGGTCAGCTAGAGCAGCTCTGCTGAGTCCCTTTCCTGCATGATTAGGGTGTAAATATGGGCCGTTTGCAGTCCCTCTTCATCAGAGTGAGTTTCACAGAAAGGCTGAGGTTGGAAGGGAGCTCTGGAGGTCATCTGGTCCAACCCTCTGCTCAAGTAGGGGCCACCTTGAGCAGGCTGCTCAGGACCATGTCCAGATGGCTTTTGAGTATCTCCAAAGGTGGAGAGTCCACAACCTCTCTGAGCGACCTGTGCTAGCGCTCAGTTGCTCTCACAGTAAAAATGTGTTTACTGATTGATTAAGTTTTTATTTTATTTTTTTGAAAGTATTTCCTGTTGTAGCTCTTCCCTTTCCTCTCTGGGTCACGAAATGTTCAGGCCGCGGGGGCTTGGCACCGAGGCAGCGTGCAGCAGCCTCGGCCTGCCTTTCCAATCCTGTATGTGCTCTCAACAACCCTCTTTGCACCTATCTCTGCAGCTTCTTCCTCTGCTAGCTTAACGAAAGCAAGCCTGGATTATTCTCTCTGCGGAACAGCTTCTAAAAGACTGTCACAAATGATATTACAAGATACGGCTGTGGGTCAGTGGAGAGAGAGAGAGAGAGAGAGGCATCAATGCACGGAGAAAGTGGTATTTAGGGAAAGAAATAATTGCTTGTCTGAGCATGCTAAATTAACTATCTTCTTGCTGCCACAAACTAATTTGATCTCCCAGGACCCATTTCCTCAGCTAATTGGAACTTGAGTTGCCACACATGTAAATTCTCCCTTGCAGCTGTATTTGTTTCAGGCCGGCTGAGCAAATGGTTCAGGATGGGTTGTGGATGAGCGCTGCGCCTCTCGTCTTCTAGGCCAGCCTGGGATTGATGCTCGAGGCACCTGCCACAGCCCTTTCCTTTGCAGACGAGAGTGTCTGATGCTGCCTCCCTGCAGATTTGAGCGCGGTGCTCGGGGAAAGGCTGCCCTACTTTCCCTCTCTCGTTATTTGCAGAACTCCTCCAAGCTGTTTACTTGCGAGGAGCGAACGCGCTGTGCTGCTGGAGGTGAGCTTGGTGGTTTGAGGCCGTGGTGCTGGGTACGCAGGGGAAGGAAAGGGGAATTTCCCTTCAGAAGTGTAGGGTGACGACTGGAGAGTGAATGTGCCTCATGGAATTTTACCCTTGACTGATGTGTTACCACCCGTGCCTGCTTCAGTCTATAGCCAGAGAAACTCAAGCCTGCGAGTCACTGGATGATAATTTAGGTCCCAAAGAGAAAACAAGCTTGTCCCCTCTGCCTGTGAAACATTTAGACCTCATTTATCTCTGGATCAGTCTGATTAAATCAGCTTCTCTGGCAAATTGATTCTCCTGAACGTCCTTTTCTGAGCTGGCTATTTTAGAATAAACATCTCCCTGTAGATTTTATAATGTAATACTTTGCTCAAAGCTGATGGTTGGGTTTTTTTTTCCCACCAAGGATCTGGTGCAGATCCAAAACTGATGATGGATGTAACTGACTGAAGTTAGGTGTTGCACCTCTACATTTCCTTTGCTTTTGGAAAATTGAGGATTGCTTCTCTTGGGAAGTAAGAAGCATAAAACCAGATGGCATCAAGCTTAGGAATTTTCACATGGGTCCGTGCTAAAGCACAGGCCTGAGGTTTGGGGTGCCTGGGCTGTGCTCCTAATTCCCAGCCTACTTGAGGCTTCGCTTTCTGCCTCCACCCTATGGAACTCACCACCTGCAGGTGAGGCTTGTGTACTCCAATGAATTTTTGAGGTTGTCCGCGATGTTGTCTGCACTTGAGCTTTCTTCCAGGTACCTTCCGAGGAACAAGTGCCTGGACTGGCCAGACAAGCCCTTTTGCACGTGCTATGCTGCAAATTAGCATTTAACTAGGGAGATAATTTGTCAAGTGCTGACAAACAAGTCGATGTTGAAGAATGGCAGGAGCGTGGGGTTGGAAAGGAAACTTTCCCTGACTTCGCAGTGAAGTGCTTTAGGTTCCCCAACCTTTTCCAATTTGCAGTCAACTTTTCTGACAGTAAGTCTGTCCTTGGCAACCCTCCACAAAGCAGCAGGTTGAAGTGGTTTGCTCTAATAGGAGGCTTAGATCCGTTAGAGCCTTCAGCTCTTGTTTGGAAAGCTCTTCGCCTACAGACAGCATAAAATGCTTTATTGATCCCTAGTTTCTCCCTTTGAAAGATGCACTGGGTCATATTTTCAGGAGGCCCTGTGAACGCAGGCTGGCTGTTGCCTCTTACCCCCACAAGGTACAGCATTCACACCAACTGCACATAGTGAGAGCCGTGCAAGTACTTCAGCTTCAGCGTGTCACCAGGAAAGCTTTAATTGGATACTTGAAAGTTAAGAATAATGGTGGGTTTTTTTTACTGCGTTTCCCAAGTGACATAGGGATGATCATTTTCGTGGCTTGGTGGCCGCTGGAAATGCCGTTCTGTGCTGGAGAACTCTGCATTGCCCGAGTCGACTGTGCCACTACACGTAGGTATGCTGGATGTGCCTGTCCACTCACGTACTGCAAGCAACAAATACTTCTCTCTACTTGCACTTAGGGTTGAAATGGCTTTTCAGAGGTTCCCAGCACTTGTAGTAGTTTTTATCTAGGCGGTTGGAGGTCTGGACGCCCCATTTGGTGACGGCCATACTGAGGGACGATTCGAACATGAAGGCCTGTTGGGAAGAGGGAAGGTAGGTTAGGGCAAGAGAGTGAGAGTTTGCATCCAGGCACGGTGGCTCTACTCTACCACAAAGAGAAGTTGCACACATGGTCCAGCCTTGCCAGGGTCTACCTCCAGCCCCATCCATCCAGAGGGAGAAAGCTCTTCAGAGCCGGCATTGCAATGCTGATATTAACCAAATCTCAGAAGTGACTTTGGATTCCCTGCATACCCAGGAAGGCCAGGTTGTTCCAAAAGCTCTGGTTCCAGGCCTGTTGATGATCATCATTAGATTTTAGGGGGTGGAGAAAGGAGGATGGTCAGGGGTTTCATTTCTTTGTCCATAGGCTAAGATAAAAATTAGCATGAAAATTCCCAGCTTCCTGCTCAGGCAACAATTTATGTGGGCAGATGATCAAAGCTGCCTGGCATCATATGTCTCCAGGGGAGCTCCTGGGAGTTGAGTGGTGCTCATCAGTAAGGGAGGCGAATGCTGCAGCTGTTTGGTCCAAGTACTTTTCCAACTTCCCAGCAAAAAGCGAGGCTGTACTTGGAGAGTGGCACAGCCTCAGTATGCCATGCTGTATTAGAAATCTTACCGGCTCCCTTGGCTCCTTACCATGGTCCCTTCTGCAACCCTCTCAGGCTCTAGCTTGGCTTTGCTCGCCTTCTCAAAGCATTCGGCATCTGGCCCGTGAGGAGTCATCATGCTGTGCAAGCTGGCCCCTCCAGGCTGGAAGCCTTCCTCCTTTGCTTCGTAGTGGCCTTTGATGAGCCCCATGAACTCACTCATGCAGTTCCCTGCAGGAGACATAGAGAAGAGGTCACAATGCAAGGCAATTAGGAGGCATCACAGCTGGGCTGCAAGCTCCTTGAAGCCCCCGAGCTAAGCTGGGCTGGGCAGTGGGTGAAGTGGAGATTCCTAAGCAGGGTATCACAAGAGAGGCCATCAGGGATCCTACAGGTGATGCTTGTAAACCTGTACGGGTTTCATTCTGCTCTTAATTATCTGGATTCAGAAACTGACAGCTCCCTAATGAAGGTGCACTGATGTTGGCAGACCAGTGCTTTTCCTACCATCTCGAGCTGTGCAAGCGCTGCACCTGTGTGGTGTAACCTGGCATTTACAGACTTGGATTATAGATCTTAAAGTACTGGAAAGAAAGTTCAGTATAATCATCCCTGTCTTACAGGCACTGAGGCATAAAATGCCTGGCCAGCAGTCTGGTGAGAAAGCCTGCTCTGCTGTCCCAGGTTACAAGCTTGAAATCATTTTGTTCGATATTCTTCTATCACCTCCATCAGTACCTTGTGCTTTTGATTCGTGCGTTATTTACTTATTTCTTGAGAGCCACTGTGTGCCCAAAGACAAGGAGCCAAATTCATCTTTCCCCAAGGAAGAATACTTTTAAGTAGACCCTCTGAAACCAATGGAGTAATAAACCACTAACTTAGGTAAGGATGGCTGTATCTAATCCTTCAGTACTTACTGAGTTATGCTACCTGTAGGGGAAGTACTTTAGCCGCCACCCCAAGCTTTCAGCTTTAGTAGACCTGATGTGACTAAACAATATGGCAACTTTCTGCTTAGCAGCCAGTTTTTGCAAAACCAGGACACGCTTCTGTAGCTGTGTTATATATAGCCCTTTTTAACCACTAGTTCAGTCTTTGCTAAGTACAATCCAGGGTCTGAAATGTTTAATAACAAAACTAATTTAGCTCAAAGCAGAGCTGGCCTATATATGTATGCAAACATTTATTAATTTTCATCCCAAGTTGTCAGTATCTCATTTAAGACCGGGTTGTTACAGCCTTTTCATTGAACTTGCTCATGTACTGCGCTTGGCACACTCAGACTGCTGTACGGACCCTAAGAGCTGGATTGCCAATGCATCTGCAACAGGACTTATGCTATTGCTTAGGAAGAGTGGGCTGGTGAGTAG
Source organism: Numenius arquata (assembly GCF_964106895.1). Lineage (NCBI taxonomy): Eukaryota > Metazoa > Chordata > Aves > Charadriiformes > Scolopacidae > Numenius > Numenius arquata. The sequence continues at coordinate 12,345,307 of NC_133576.1, read as the reverse complement.
GAAGCCAGGCTAAGGCTTCAGAGATGAGCTGAGCCCAGTTTCTTATTTGTTCACAGATTTCCTATGTTCCCCCAAGAACTTGGGGGCGCCTCCATTCCCTATCAGTAAAATAGCATGTTCCTCTACAAGCAGGGTGCTATGAAGTTAAAACCCCTTAGTGGCCATTAGATACTAGGTCCCACCATAATGAGAGTCAGACCAGTACTCTCCCAGACACAGGTGTAATATATGGTATAAAGCTGTATCAGACACATTTTTCAACCTGTGGTCCAAAGACTCCAGGAGTAATTGACAGCCTCCAGGGATGCAGAAAGGTGACCAAGAGAAGTCAGTATTTATGAGCTGCACAGCCACCTTTGTATGTGAAATTGTTACGGTGTCTAGGGAGGAATTTTGGACAACCATTGCTATATTTACACTTTGGGCAGAGTTAAGGCAAGACAAAAACCGTGACTCTGAGTGCACCAAAGTTCTCTGAACACAGGCTTTCCACTGCACCTGAGAAGAGGAGGCAACGAGATTTCTGGCAAACAAAATAGGCCTCTTGTAAAATATTTGGAGAAAGGAGAGTTCAGCAGCGCTGACCTTGTGCTACCCCTCTCTCAGAGTTGCTCTGTCCTGTTATGCCTCTCTAATGGTACAAGATTCTCATCTCCGAGTGATTTCAGAGGGAGCTAACGTTCAGTGTCTTGATAATTAACTGGTGCAATGTCTGCCTTGCCCACGCAAGCTTTGCCCTTCTGTGGCTGGGCTACAGCAGAAAACCAACCTGCTTATCATGAATTTTTTGGTCAAGCTTATGGCCGAGATACTGTGGTCAAATAAGAAGCTGTGGTAGCTGTCTGCATGGGTACTGATAGCTCTCAACACAGGCAAGAGAATGAGTTATTTCAGCCATCTTTTACCACAGACTAAGCAAGGTTGAAGTTCATGTTGTTCCGCACAACGTGTCTGTAGAAAGTTAGCTCAGCTCTGCTGATGCCCAGCAACTTAATCATGGTAAACTGGCTGTGTGTCTCGCCTTTTAGGGTCTAATAAAAGAGGTAACTGTGACCTGGCACTATCCCAGCCAGTCAGGAGACGTATTTCCCCATCACCCATGTCATTATTGGGAATGAAAGCAGAACAACTGGGCAGGACTTTGCCTGTGGGATTTACTCAGATGGCAGCACAGCTGCCTACTGTGCTTGCAAGCGCCATTTAATTCTGCCAGCCCCCAAGATGCTTGGAAATATGTCTAAGTAGCAGGAGGAGCTGGCTATTAAACTGTGGTTAGTAAGTGTGCAGAAAGCCTCAGCACTTCAAAGTGACCACAGTGCGACCTTGATAGCTTCTGAGATGGGGCCTTTTAGCTGTCGACAGAAGGGGTGCAGCACGAGCAAGCTCCCCCCCTCAGTCTCATAGAGCAGGTTGCCTCATCCCTACCCTGGAAGGGCAATCCCATGTGAGCAACTGGATTTCTAGCATCCGTTCAATGCAACATGGGGCCATGCTCTGCCAAGATGAAACCAAAAAGCTGCCAAAAAGGAACAATCTCTGGTGATACCCCAAAAATCAACCAACTGCTCCTGAGAAGGAACCTAGTTCCTGATCTCTGGCTTCTTAAATGTCAGAGGTACCTCCGTCACTGTGCAGGTGGTGAAGAAGGGCTCAGGAGAGCCAATTCAATCCTTTGTTGTAACTTTGATCTCACCCTGCCTTGGGCAGCTCTATGTCTCTTTCTGCTTCTCACCACCCATGACGTCGTATTTTCCTTTCTCCTGTTCTTTATCTGTGTACTCTAATAATACATTAAGCAATTCATGGCTGGATGCCAGGACAATTTCTGATGCATTTGTGCAATGCCAAGTTCAATATGCAACCGGTCTCAGTGGGAGCCCCTTGAGTACAGACACATCCCTCTATGCAGACACCACCAGCCCATCACCTCTGAGTTTTCCTAAGATGGTCTAAGTAGGAACATCTTTGGGTTTGTTCGTTTTCCAGGGAGGACGGACTGACTCCAAGAAGCTGACTAAAACTGTGCCAAGTGCAACAAATTAGACTGCTTCTTCTCCGCGCGTGCTCTCAAATAAATGGAGGCTTATTTTTTCCCCGAAATCTTGTACTCAAGCACAACCAACAAAGAGCAGACGTACGGTGGTAGTATGGTGGACGGAAGGTGTTGTTAGCTACCCCCCATCGTGGGGGGAATATGACGAAGTCAGCAAGTGCCACTCCAGGACGGGTTGACTTGGCTGTCAGGACAGTGAATATAGAAGGATCCTGAAAAAAGCCAAGCAAAAAGCATGAAACAGAGTAGGCCTCAGAGCTATCTGCTCTGGCCAGTAAACCTGACTGATACAGCCTCTCCCTTACAAAACCACTTTTACCGCCTCCACCTGGTGTTGTGGGTGAGATTTGTGACCCTGTGTGACAGCAGCCAGCAACTCGGTCCCATGCTGAACAAGTGATGGGACTGGATGGTTCTTCCTTTAGTAAGTCTTGGAGACCCTTTCCTGCCCCAGCAATGATGCCCTTGGAGTTGGCAGCATAGGTGCAGGGGAGGGACCTCCCTGAAAGATGGGGTACTGTAATTCCAGGAGCAGTCTCCAGCACCCCTCCTACCATGAAACTGTACCTCTTCCTTAGCCGGTTACAGAGGACAGGAACATCCTGCTGGAGGATCTAGCCTCACAGCCCTGTTATTTTACAAACAGGGAGAACAAAGTGCAGAGAAATTATGGCTTGCTTCAAGGATTTTTGAAATCTCTAGTCCAGTAAAGTGATTTTCTGGGCTTTGATCCCAAATCCATCCTTCTCCTGGCAGGTTTTTCTGGAGCTTAAACAATACTTTCTGTTGGTTGTATCACTAGAAATGCTCCAGTCTCCTTGCACACCCACTTGCAGAAGCAGCGCCAAGAGATGGCATCGCTATGGGCACCTCTCCCACGGGGCTGGTTTCCTTTTTAGAAGAGCTGCTCACATTAGTTTTGGCTTTAGTCATTTTCCATAAGATCTAGAAATTATTGCAATGAAAGCTGCCAGCCCTTCGAATGAATTTCAGTGCTGGGCTCAGAGGAACCAGGGGAAGGAGTCTGGGCCATTGCAAGAAATAAATCAAGGCAAGAATTTGAAGCAAAAGTCTTTTTGCTGAGTTGCACAGTGTGTGTTGGCTTCAGCATTCAGCTCTCCTCCAGGGTTCAGAAATTCTATGCTAAGATGCATAAAGCTGTTTAAGAAGCTGATCAACCTCCAGTTATGTCTTTGTACCAGAAAGGAGATTGTCTTTCTCTACAAGAGTGTGGTTTGGGCCTAGGGAAAGCAGCACAAGAGATTTCACACTGTTTCTTGGAGCACAAGGTATTTTTTAACAGGCACTGAGCTCCTGGAGCTCAGGGTAAGTTTGGATGCTACAGTGTCCATGCAGCATTGCCCTGCCTTGCCCAGCTCCAGAACTTACCGCGTGGTCAAAAGCAACAGCATTAATAACCATGAATTTCTCCAGATGGTATTTGTACGGCGTGTAGTTCCCATGCCAAGCTACAACATTGAAGGGGGAGAAATCCTACCAAAGCAAAGAGACAGAGGGTTACCATACACAGCCTTCCAACTTGCTGCACGTATGCAGGGCACATCTCTTTCCCAAATTAAAAATGGGTTTAGTGCTGGTGAGAGGTACACCGGCAGCCTAGAACATGAAGCCCTTTAGGCACAGCATGACACTGCGAGGATGTGGTTTTCCTTAGCATCTCCACTTAGTGAGCCTCAGCCTTCCCTCTGGAGTTTGGTCTCTAAGGGCTTTCAAGTGCCCAGGCAGTGCTTGAACAAGGTCAGCTGCAGCACTGGCTCTCTGGCAAGGAAACCCTGGCTTTTCACAGCAGCCTCAGCTCCTCTTTTCTACTCTCTCACTAAAAACGTATGGAAACAGTGATGCAAAGACTGTTGTTGAGTCTTTGGGCAATCAAGTCTTCACAAACCTTTTTATCCAGACTGAGGAGCCTCAACTGGGAAGATGAATGACACAACAAGGCAAGGGCTCAGTCCTGCTCCACTTAACCCAGCAGGACCTTCTGAGACTACATGCATGCTGCTGAATTGCATATGCCAGGCCATGCCCTGGCAGTCGCCGTGCTTCAGTGTTACCTTGTCTCCTGGGACATCCTCACCTGCTGGGCTGCAAAGAGCTTGCCCTGGTACTTGCTGATCACTGTGTAGCCCCCCGGCACTTGGCGGTCCTCGTACCAGGCGACAGGCACCAAGAAGTCACGGGGGTTGGCCAGGCCATTGGCTCCTGCAAAAGAAAGAGAGATGCCAGAGCTCTTTGGGCAACCTGCTAGCAAAGGGAGAGATTGGTGCAATTTCCTGGCTTTGTGGGTGCCCTTCTGCATTTTGAATGACCTTACTGCTTCTTGGCCTACCACAAAACCTGACATAGTCATGTACTTCTTGTGCTCCTTTGAGTAGGTAATTGTAATACATCCTAGTGTTTAAGTCCATGCTCCCCTTATGTGACTAAGACAGATCTCTCTTAGTTGCCTTCTGAACAAGATTAGTACATCATCCTCAAAGGCATGCAACAACTCGGAATTAAGCAAAAAACGGAGGGCGAATTGCTCTCTGCTCCTGGACATTCTGTTTGTTGGACACTTAGCCATGCAGAAGTTATGAGGCATGTCGTAAGGGGGGCAAATAACATTTCTGAATGCTTGCAGAAAAAGTAATAAAATACGGGCTAGTGGTGCCTACAACTCTGGGCATACTGAGGGGTTGGTTGGCGTGAGGAGTGCATTTTCAAAGTGTAAAGCACCATATGGGTGCTAAAGTATTCTTCTTCTTCTCATTAGTATTATTGTTACAAAGTGGTTTTGAATTTCTTGGATAAAAATGCAGACATTACTACCTGCTGCTAGGGTTTAGCAGTCAGTGCTTTTCTCCAGCTGTCATTTTTTCAAGTGAAAAGTGAAGTTAGAATAAAGTAAGACTGAAATACAAAGGATCTTGGTCTCTGAGGGGAAGGCAGGTAGGTGGTGAGAAGAGGAGCTCTTATAATTATAACCTCCTGAAAAGGTTTACAGGCAAGTGCACTCGTTTTCTTTTTCTTCAGAAAGTAAACGCTATAATAGATTCCTGCCTTCAGGAGACCGAAAAAATCCCACCCCAGTCCAACTGTGTCTGAAAAACTAGCTAATGGGAAAACTTATTACAAGCAGGCTAGGGCAACAATATCAATAATCAAGTGGAGAAGGCACAGGGCACAAGAAGTGCGTGAAGGCAGGTAACCTCAGCTGGCTGAAAGGAAAACTGCTGAAAAATCACTGTAGGCTCGATGCAGAAAGAGCTGTGCAGCGCACATCACATGGGAGAGGTGCTCAAGCAGAGTCCCGCTAAATGGCTGGAGACTGGGCTGGTTCCCCACTGCAGGAATGACCGGCTTCAGTTTCACTGTGGCTATGAGATGTTTCCAAAGGCCCTCTGAACGCAGATGGGCCACACCAAGCTTGTTACTGATTGATAATACCTAGTCCGTTTACCTCAACCGTGGCCAGTCTTTTAGATCTCACTGAGAGTTACAGAACAAGCCCAGTCGGGGGGTGGGAGGGGGAGGCAACCTAAAATGAAAAACAACCAACCCCAGAACACCTGTCTGAAAGTGGGGAACTATTGTTACTGGTTTTGTAGTTATTTTAGCAGTTACAAGGGAAGTTTCACTTTCCTTCCCTGAGACAATCTTAGTAGTGCTAACCAGGAGGTGTTTTTCTCAGCCAAAAAAAAGTTTGGATGCAAGTACTCCAGCAATAAGGAAGGTGAAATACCTGACCTGACAACGCCCAAAAAGCTGGCTGGGAAATCACAGAGGGTTCAGCAACGCTTCAGATGCCATGCACCCTCGCAATATCTTTGTCACAGCAGCAAGAGGCTGCGCTATTGCCATCTTGACATTGCACAGACCAGGAGGCAGCTGGCAGAGCGGGTCTGCAATTTATGAGAGCTAGACCTGTGATCAGCAAAAGCAGACCCACCCTGGCAGCACAATGTGGAGATGCGAACGTGTTGCTGATCCTAGTCCTGTGCTGCTCATTTTATTGATTTCTAATTCTCCAAGGGCAATAGCTTCTGACACTAAGGTGCTCTAGGCTCTAGAGCTCTAAGGCGCCTCTGAGAATAGAGGTGGGAGGAAAAAACCACTTCATTAAATTTAAAATGGGGCTTCAAGAATATGTGTCGCCTCTGAAATCTGCGTTTCCTTTTACTGGGTAATTTCTCTCCTATCACTCCTGTTTATGCCATATCTGTAAGCGAGAGGCATCGGTGATGATGGCCTTCTGGGTTTCTTTTGATAGGAACACATTCAGAGCCAGCAGACAGGGACACCCAAACCAGAAGGAAAGAGAGAAAGTGTAAAAGGGGGCGGGAGAGAAATGGTGCGTTCAGTCCCGGGGGAAAATCGGGACAACTGAGCTGTCACATTTTTTTCAGGGGGACGCTTGCTGTGCTGGGGAATAACGGCGCTGGGACGGAAAGTGTCTTTGGAAACAAGCGTGTGCATGGGAGGATGTATTACATAGGCAATAAAAGGATGGTTTGGGGCTTATAATTCCTGGATGTATATATGAAATTCACTGTAGTTCTGTTGGTAGATTGTTACCAATGGGTCCTAGGTCAGGCAGCTCGAAGTGTGCCCCGTACACCTCCAGGATGTAGCCTCTGGTCTCTCCAAACACCTCCACACTGAAACGCATTCCTTGCTGGAAAATAAAGGAAGATACTAGGATCCTCCCAGGACTTTCCTGACAAACCACGAACAGCTGAATGCAGGAGCTGGCTTGCTCCAACATTGGGCTCTGAGCCACAGGCAAGGCACAGTAGGCCCTTACCTGGATGACGCAGATTTCATTGGGCTCCACTAGCATCTTCCCAAACTCAGTTGTGATGAGCAGTTTCCCTTGCTGGGGCACTGTGGAAACAAAAGGCAGGCAGAAAAGCTGAAGCAATGTGGTGACTGCCACCTTCTCTGTTCCCCCAGAGCACCTGAGCTCCAAGGAAGAGCCCTTTCTGACCCTGCTTCGCAGAGAGACTGGGCTCCCTCTACCACGCAGAGCCTTGTGGCAGAGATGCCTGCACTGGAGGAGAGCTTCCAGACCAGCCCTATGGCCCCCATGTCACAGCAGGTACCTAGCTGAGGTTAGGCCATCCATTGCGTCATGCTCCCTTAACACAGGGTTTGTGCCACTGTCCAAATAAGTGAGACTTGATATATTTGGGGCCATACCTGCCAGTCTCGTGATCTTCACATAAAATGGTGCACGTACTCATCCTTGTCATGACTGGGGCAGTGTGAGATGTCTGGAAATAGTTAATTCTCCTTGCATCCTGAGGGCATAAGTAATGTTTCACTAAGGTCTGCATTATTTTCCTTGACTGTCCTCGTGCAGGAGAGCTCACATTTTACCTTGAAAAACTAGCAGATTTACAAAACCTGCCCTGGAACTTTTACTTCACAGCAGTGAGGGAGGTGAGAGAGAACAATTTAATAGCTGTTTGATGGGAGAAATGTTTCTGTTGGTGACCCCAAGGCATTTCTGTCCCTCGGTCAAGAAAGATACAAGTAAATATCGGGCTTCTGATACCGCTAGAATATTTTTCAGCATGTGTGCACATTATGGGCCAACCTCAACACTCATCTTCGCAGTCTAGTTGCCTGAGGCTGGCGGAGTGCAGGAGCTAAGCTGCTGTGCCAAATACTCTTGGACTGAAGCAATGAAGGCATCTAGTTGTGAGCTGTTCAGAAATCCTGAGGCTTATGTTCTCCAGAAAACCTCTGCTTGTGGTGTGCCTAATACCAATCTGGGGAGTGCTGGGACACGATCCCTGAGCATCACGCCAAGGAAGCTGGGTCACTGCTCAAAACCAAAGTTGAGGTCTGGCACAGATGGGCTCTCTCTGAGCTGCAGGGGGGTGGTACAGCCCAGCTGCTGCCAGACCACAAAATCTGGGTGGCATGAGGGTGAAGCCAACTCTCTCCTCCAAATCTTGTCTGTAGGGCACAAGGCTCTGGGGAAACAAAGAAGCAGGCAGGTGGCGATCCCAATAGACCCTCGTGGGGGAAAGGAAAAGCCAAAATATCAACTCACCAATCAGGAAGTCGCCATCCGAATTATAAAGGCATCTAAAGAAAAAGGAGAGCAAGAAAGTCAAGGTGCCTTAAACACCAGGGACTTGCACATGCCGCAACCACTGCTGGGGAGTTTTGAGCTGGGAGACTGATGTGGCAGAGGTGTCCCCTTCAACACCAGAAATGCTACTCGTGGGTCAGTGAATGCAATATACGGACAGGTGCAGAGGAGGCAGGGAGGTTGGATGTGCCTGGCCTAGAAGCAGAATCTCCTCTGACCTCTGCCAGGTCACTGCCTGTGTGGCCATGGGTGCATCAGGAGTTGTAATTTGGGGAGCAGGGCTGACTTCCCCCATGAGCCACTGCTGGAGGTAGCGATGCCCACCAGAGGCATGTTGACCTCCAAGGAGCTGCTCTGGTCCCTGGGATGAGAGCACCTGGATCCAACACATCCCTGTTTTCTGCATCCCTATGCCCAGGTGCTTCCTTCTCTCGATGGCTCCCCACCCACTCCCCCAGTGCTCAGTCATGGAGCACAACCTGCTTCACAAACACCTGCCATGGACACTCTGGACTCCTTTGCTTGCGCACACAGGAACACAAGGACATAAAGACAGCACTGCTGGAAGCAGCTGGACTCAAGCACAGCGGCGACAAGACATACACACGCAGGCAGCCAGACCAGGGCAGCCCGAGCCACCAGCATAGCGCTCACTGACCTGTCGAGCATGGAGGTGTTGCAGACGAAAATATGGACGGCGATGCCATTGCGTCCTCTGGGCTCACCAGCGCCACACAAGGTGTGCAGCCCCTACAGGCAGACCCGAAGCATGGGGAGTGAGTGGCAGGCAGTGGGGCAGGAGCCAGCCCCCTTTTCTCCCCTCATCCCAGCCCCTTGCTGGGGCTCACGCCCCTCTCCCCACTTCCCATACCGCTACCAGCCTTTCCATGGATGGCCTTTTGCCATACATGTTGGCTTTTCTTTAATATACTAGGGGGTTCTTAAAAATTCATGTAAACTGGTGTTTTCCAGCCCAAGGACTGGAGAGAACTGGGGATTGGGGCCTTTTTTTGGAAGAGTTCCTTGAAAGGCAATGAAGAAAATCAAGCCCACTGTCAGTTGGTTGAAATCTGGGATCCTCTCCCCTCCCATGGATGCTCTGCAAGCCCAGAGGTGTCAAAACCACTGCCATTAGCCCAATGCTGAGCATCCCATGTGCCCCCGTGCCCCCAAAGGGGGAGGATCCCTGAATGCCCCTCAACTTACGCTCACAAAGTCCAGCTTATTCTGAGGGGCTTTCGGTATCTCAAAAGGTTTCCAGCGCAGCTAGATTGTTGCAAACAAAAAGCAAGAAAGCCATGTCAGTGGTTATAATGCAAATGGTGGCAACTCAAAAGAAAGCAGAACCCTGCCCCCCTTCCTGCTTCCCTGCTCTCTGCTAGCTGAGGTAGCTTTCTCTTTCCTCATTGCCTTGCTTAATTTGGTTTGCATGTTTCTTTAGATTTGTGAAGCTTTTTTTCCTTTTTAACCATAATTTTGTAAAATAATTGGCAGGCTTGTGTGGTGCCAAGGTTTATAAAAAAGTTCTATTTAAAAGTAGTCCTCTTCCTTTATTACTAACAACGCTGTTGAGAGCAAAGAAATTCAAATGCGCTGGCTTTCCACATCTGAATTGTCACGGTCCTGTGCTCCACTCCACGCTGGATGATTCACTCCATCCATGACCCGAGCACAACACTGCTGTTGGCTCCACCTCATTTTCCCCACATCCGAAGCAGAAATATCTCTACCTGTGTGAATGGTAGCTGTGAGCAGCACTAATTACTTCTTGCAAAGCCTGTTGAGATCCTCAGGCAGAAGGTGCCAGAGGAGTTCAGAGTATTTATTACCAATAATATCATATTAAGGGTCTTTGCAGCTCTTGGGAATGAGGTGCTGTGGTTGAGAGCCCATCACTGGAGGGGATTCAGCGCAGACCAACCCCAAACACCCAAAATTAGGATGTTGATGTAGCCAGATGCCAGATATAAACCCTGCATCAATATGCTTTACCCCAGATGAAAGCGCCTGTGACTCTGGGCATCCACAAGAACATTTTCTTGCTTTTAGCTACCTGACCTGGCAGTTCTTGACATGCTTTTAGGCTGGTGCCCTGAGAAATTAAAGCTTATGGGACTCTCTGTCTGTGCCTGCCTATCCCAATAATTTTGAACTATGTGAAATTTCAGCTAAATTTGAAAGGAATGCAAAGATATTAAATTCCCCCAAGCCTCATGGAAGTTTTCCAAACCCAAATCAAAATGTGGGTGGCCAGGCAACTTGTCAGGCTCTCCTGGAGAGCTGGCCTGGGGAGGAAACAGGGAACTGTGCCCAGCGAGTGCATCTGTCAGTAAAGCTGAGCAAAGCAGGGGCTTATCACTAATTAGTCAGCTGCACCCCAGGCCTGGCCCCGCAGCTTGGCCCTCTCTGCTCTGCTCTCTGAAGCCATCTGCTTCCTGAGGGCATCCAACCACCACAGCCTTGCAGCAGCCTTGGGTCTCCTGGGTTGGATCCATCCCTTGTCTCTTCCTTCCTTCATTCCAGAGCTGTGTTTTCCTCCCCGGGATACCTGGGTGGCTCTGTGATGGTGCCTGCTCAGGGTCACACTGCTGGGCTGCGGGGCAGAGGGGAAGAGGCTTCTGGAAAAGCTGCGTATTCTGGATGGAGACACAAATGCATCCACCAGCGGATCACATGTGACCCTTGAGAGGTATTGACACCCCACAGATGAGGCAGTAAGAGAGTGCTGAACCTCAGGTTTTGCTTTTGGACTTCTTTAAAGCATGTTTTCCTTTGGTTTCCAAGACCGCCTTCCAGACACGAAATAGAGCCAATGCAAAGCATGGTCAGAAGGTGCTCCTGAGCCTGCTGCCACTCCCGGCAGTGGGAACTTTCCCAGCTTCTGTTCATTTCACGGCAGCTATGAAGGTCAGTGGTGGCATCTCAGCATGAACTGTTCCTCTAATGATAGTTTTAAGCCTTCACATTGGGAATTGGGACTCAGTTGACAGGAACCATTGGGAAATACTGACAGAAAGGAGGGGCAAAGAGAGAAGACCCTGAAGACTGGGGGGAGAGAGAGAGAGGGAGAGAGAACAGGCAAAAGGAGAAATAAATGTTAGGTATAAAGATGGTCCTTTCTCACTAAAGAATGCAGAAGATGACAGTAACTCTACAGATGAAGCAATAACTTTAGTGCAGTTCCTGCATAACAACTTCATTTTCACTTTGGTCCCTGTGGACATCTCCACAGCTGTCAATCCCGTGGGAGGAGGAGAGTGGGAAATGTGATCCAGCCCATTGGTTGCAATTGAAAATGGTGTCTGGCCTCTCTCCTCTGAAATGCTTGCAAACAGCTAAGCCAGCTCTGTGCACCATTTGTCTAGTGTTTATCTGCTGTGTTTGGGTTTCACCAATGCAAAAAGAGAAGAACAAGTACCCTGAGCAGAAGAGAAGTCTAAGACAGCCAGCAGCTGCCAGTGCCAGGTGCTTAAAACAGGGAAGCTTTTAGTGTTGTTTCCCCGCTGTATGATCCATGAGCCTCCTGAAATATGGCACCTCTGTGCTTCCTTTTACTTTATAGGTTTTCTCTCTCCAGGGTTTGTCCAATCACTTTTTGAACCCATCTGGATCCTCTGGCAAGAAGTTTCACAGTTTATGCCTTTATTTATTTTCTAATGTGACATTTGTTATTGGTAATAATTTTTTCCCTGCCCCTCAATCATAGCTTCCCTTGGTCATCTCTGTTCCAGGCTGGAGAGCTTTCTTCTGTTTCAGAATTTCTTGCATGGATGTTACTCCATATTTTTTCATCATCTTAGCTCCCTTTTCTGTTTTGTGCCCTGTGCCTTTTATAACTCTGCCATTGTCTTTGGGCAACACGAAGGGATTTTTTTCCCATTGACTTCAATGGACCTTGCATAAGGTTCCTCCATATGGCCATCCTTTTAGATGGATGACGATTGGGAAAGCTCCTTAAATGAGCTGGGCAAAACACAAAGCACTGCAGGGAAGTGTTGGTCTTGTCCAACAAACTGCACCTGGTCTCTGGCTCCGCTTCAGAGAGGATGAGAAGGAAAGGATGAGAAGAAAGTGCATGGCTCCCACTTACTGCCAAGCAATAACCCTTTTGGGTTCAATGATTATTGCCATTGAAAGCGGTGAGAGAGAGAGTGGGTAGGAGTTTTGTTGCTGTTCCCTTAGGTAAAAGATGTACCACACGTAAATGGCTTGAGATGCTTGAGAGCTGGGCAACTTGGAATTACCATAATCATAAATAACCATAATGGTAGATGCAGGCTGCGAAAGGGCATCAGGGATGGATGAGATGGTAACAGAAGTCATTGGAGCTTCATTTAGGAAGGAGCACCAAAGGGTCCTAAATACAACCCTGTCACCGCTCCTTGGTCAGTGGCTGGAAAGCATATTCCACCAGAACTGGGAAAGTATTTAGACAAATGGCAAGGCTGCCGGGAGGCTGGAAATTAGCTAATGATGATGTATCAAAGGGCAAAACCTGAAAGGAGAAAAAAATGGTGACCATGATATGTTGTTGAGAGAAGAACGGCAGGAGGAGAGAGTCAGATTAACAAAGCCAAATGTTCTGGGGCTGGCAGGGAAGAAATCATGATTAAAGATGATAGCAAGGCCGTAACAGAGGAAGACAAATGCCATGTCTCTGCGTGACTCTACAGAATGAAGCTTGATTTCCCATGAGGGCTGCAGAGAAACGGTCTGGCAGCCAGCAGCCTCAATGAAAGCACAGGGAAGGAAGGGATGGATGGCAGAGACATGCTGCTGCTCTGCCTGCTGGGCTGGGGCATGATGAGCCTTTGAGGGGGGAAACTGAAGAGGAAGAGCGAGCAGCCTGAAAGGTGGCCAACAGGAGCCCCCAGGGGAGACGCTAATAGCACAGACCAAACCCTGTGACATTGCGACTGTGCTGTGAAGCAGCACAAGCATCCATCGAGATGAAAAGCAACAAGCATCACATCAAGGGCTGTCCTTCCTTGGATGACCCATAGGTGAGGAACAACAGGTGGCAGTCAAGACCCAACTCCTGTGTTGGCCAGATCCCCAGCTCCCTACCACTCTCAGACCTCTTGTAGCTCAGTGCCCTTGCACCCCTGAGTAGCTTAATATTTAACTGTCCTCCTGGCAGGACCACGGCTCTTTCCAGCATGGTTACCTGGTTGGGGTCAGGCTCAACTTCATCCCAATCGTGTGTCAAGTGGCCCTCCTTGAGAGGTTTGAAGGGTTTGTGGCAGACTGAAGGTAGGATCCGATACAGCCAGCTACAAAGAAGGAAAAGACCCAGATTAGCCTGGGGAAGAGGTTAAACCTTCTAGGTGGCTGCCAGCTGATTGAGCTCCTAAAGACATGAATAACATTTACATTTGTGGCAACTGGACCAAAAGGTGTATTAAATATCAAACACCAGCTCGCAGCCAGACACTTCCGAGAGATGGCTTTTTGTTATAGGCTTTAAATATAAGTATATGCTGTTATGTGTAGCTAACTGTCTATATGTGTGTTTACATATAATTACATACACTTACATTCACACACACATATACAAAGTATATAGAAATTAAAGATACAGCTATCTCTGAAGTGGAAAAAAAGCCTATTTAAACACAGCTACAAAGCAGCTCAGAAAAGACAGGGACAAGCACCGTATCTAACTGAAAGTATAGAGGAGCTTGCAGGAGACAAAAGGTCCCAGCCAGTACCTGAATTTGGATGGATTACTGAAAGTAGCATCCTATGCCTAGCTGGCCGTGCCCATAGGACCACCAGTGAGCTCATGCCGCAAAGACCAGAGTTTTATGTGCGATGATGCTTCCTACTGCTGTAGGAGGTCCCCCATGCTTCCATCACTTGCCTGGGACCATCACTCTTCTTCCTTGTTACCTGCTGTGTCCAAGGCTGCAGCCCCTGCCACCCCCACCACTCCAGCAGCTGTGGCTGGCATCCACACACCAAGCACAGGCACAGCCAAGCCTGAAGCTGGGTTTTTAATCAGGCAGGAGAGCAGAGGTAATCAGGAAAGCCTGAACTAGGCAGGGCTGCCAGCGCCTTTGATGTGTTAACAGCAGTGGTTGCAGTTTGGGTGGGTGGGAGAGGGGAGGAGGGAGCTCTCCCTTGAGAGCTGGAAAATTTCCATCAAGGACATCTTCGTGCCGCAAACAATGATTCATCCCTTTCCCACGCACACCGCGAGCTGGCACCAGCCTGGAGAGCAGAGCTCTGCTAGGCAGCTCAGATGATGCGTTTGCCTTTCGTTTGAACGAACAACAGAAGGGACAGAAAAGCCGCTGTGGGAGAAGCAAAATGAGAAACCCATCTTCTGCAATCTGGTCATAGCTAGAGCACGATGACTGGGACAGAGCTCCGGGACGTTTGCTGCTGGCTGGAACAAGCTGTCCCCAGCACTGCTGGGAACGCGGGGCAGTCAGCAGCGTGCTGGGTGCCTAGCACTGGTCTGAGCCCCTGGCCAGCCCCAGAAGAGGTACAGCCTGAGCTAGCACCTCACCGGCCCTGGCCAGCAAGCAGGAGCATCCCTTAGGACGAGGGAAGAGTCCTGCTCAGAGGCTTGGTTTTGACACCGTCCGTCAGGTGCTTAGCAGTGCCAGTTGTAGTGGTGGCGTTTTCTCAGTAGCATCAGGGCTGAGACCCCAAGGTTGTTTTGCACAGCACACAGTCCCCTCGGGACAATGTGGCCCCCAGGAACATCCCCTCCTCTTCCTCTCCTCACTCAGGAAACCACTTTCTTCCTCAACCTCTTCTTTCTCAACATTTTCACAACCCATTCACCCACCCAACCACCCTCTCCCTTTTCTGTAGTTTTCTGCCCTTGCCCCTCTCCCAGCACACAGTGGAGGGTTTTGGATGCATCTTTTGCCTCCTCTACCTGCCTGGGCTCACAGAAAGCTCTGGTGGCACAGAGGCAACCTCTCCATCCCTCCCTGTCCCTCACCCCAAGCACCCCACATCACCCGCTCGCTGCCAGGGGTCACGATACCTTCGCTTATTCGTCGGCCGGGGACAGGTGAAGGCGGAGCCCGAGAGCTGTTCAGCGTACAGGCCATACGGGCACACTTGCGGGTTATTCTGAATGGGAGGAGAAGGAAAAATAAGGAGTGAAAGGCAGCGGCACGGGAGTTAGCTCTGGAGCCCCTGGCAGCAGGCCGCAGACTGATGCCATGGGATGGACTGTACTCCTGAGTCTGTGCATCAGCCCTGGTAGTTGCATCTTCTTGCTCCTGTGAGGCTAGATGCCCTGTGAGTACCAGCCAGATTCCCAAACCCATTCCCACATGCAAGAGGCTACGGAAGTGCCCTAAAGGAGTTGGCACAACCATTGAGGCAACACGCTGGCTGCTGGAACAAGCTGTATGGGGCAGTGCTCGGTAGGGTGGGTGAAAGGAGCATCAGGATAAGGGGATTATTCCCAACACTTATAGACTGCAAAGCAGACCATTATTATGCACAAAGTTTTTTGAGACCAAGTGTTCAGAGGGGTTGCCCCAGAGCACCATGTCTGTCTGGCTTTCCAGAGGGCTGATAAAGACTCACAGCAGCTGCACTTTTTCTTCCCTCCTACGCATTAAATATCACCTTCTCTTCCTGCCCTCTGCCTGGGGGAGGGACACCCAGAGCAGGGATTTTGGTGGCGTGCTGCTTCCTTCTGCCACTGCTATTTGCTGCCCAAGAGCAGGAGTGACCTGTGTGGGAGCCTTTGCTTTTCCACAGGGCTTCTGCACAGTGACAGTCCTCCTTTGGAGTACAAAGGGGGCACTTTCCCCTTTGCAGAGCCGTGGGTATGACTAGCACAGGCTTAGCAACCCTTGTGAGTTCATAACTGAAGGATAGATTCCTCCTTTTCAGAGAACAGAAACTAGACATTTTGATCTAAGTAGGCCAGCATCTATTTGAGATCAGCAAGAAGCAAAGGCATCCAAGAACTGCAGGAAATACCCCGGTGGGACAGTCATACACCATTTGCTATCCCATCTCCCTCCTGCAAGGTCTAGTTTAGCATCCTGTCATCCTGCTGCAGCTAAGCGGATCAGCCATCCATACAGTATCAAATACTGCCCTGACAGGTGGGCAGGAGGAAGAGGTAAAGCTCTCATAACACACGTAGCTTCCAGCCCTCAAACTCCATCTTGTCGGTATGGGTATGCAGTGAAGCAGGGGGATCAATAGCCCTTGTCATTTTTATCTTAGCCAGCACTACTGCAGATGCCAGTCTTATAAATACTGCAGAGGAGAAAGGATCCACCCCTGGGACTGGAGATTTTTTGTCTAACTTGTTTTCAGATTTTTCTATTAACTCTTTTGACACCAAGTCAAAACTCTGTCCAGATGAGGGTACCTCCACCAGGAGCTGAAGGGGTCTCCTCACCCAGAAAGTGGTGCTGCTCTCGGAAATCATGAGGAGCACATTCACCACAGCCTGCTGCCTGTTCAGACCAGCATTCACTGCTGTTGATCTCCCAGTTTTAAAGCACTTCTTTCTTACATTTTTTCTCCACCCATTTGCTATAGCCAGTCTCAGAAACAAGACACTGCACCAGCTGAGCCATCGGTCTGATCCAGCACAGCAGTTTTTCTTTCTTGTGGGCACACCTAAGGCTGCAGTGCAGACCTAGGGGACATATATACACATTTAATGTGTGCTAGTATTGTGTGTTACTGCCCACACTGCCACACAATGTGTAAAACATCAGAACTGGGGAGATCCAGCAAACCCAGGAAAAGTGAAGGGTAAAGTTCCCTGTTTGACCTTAATTCTGCTGGCCACTTTGCCCAGAGGATGAAGAGGAGATGACTTGCACCAAGGGATGCCATTGACAGCGTCAAATGCTGCTATCCAACTCCAGGGGATTACAGGTCATCCAAGGGAGGGCACAGTCAGCCTCAGAATGTGTGCTGGTGTAAAGGGGATGAGAGAGCTTTAATTCTTCAGGGTTTCCTTCTTGCCTCTGCAGACCGAGTGGCTAGCATCACATGGGTCACTATTCCTTTCCTTAAAACAAAAAGACCTGACATAATTTATTTTAATCTAACATGCTCAGAAGTTACTTTTAAGAATTACTCTCTTGGTTTATTACTACAGGCGTTCATGTCCCCTCCCTACAAAGAAGCTGCTCTCCTGCCAAAGGCTTATAAGCCAGCTTTATCGAACCCAATTCCTACAGAAATCCCAAAAGCTGCATCCCCTGCGTGAGCATGTCTCTCTGCCAAGCTTTAAACTTCTGCTCAGGTTTATTCCAGAGCCAATGTATTCCTTCTCGGTGTGGCTGAGACACTTTTACTGCAAACTCCTTTTGGAAAAAAACCCTGCTGTTGAGCAGAGGTAATTCAGGCAAGTCTTAACTCCCTAGGTGAAACTTGGAAGCTCACAAGTAACTTAAAAATAGAAAGGATGAATGGAAATCTTTAATTCTGATTTTTGCCAGCATCTTATTATTCCAGTCCAGCATAAAGAAGGCTCCTGGAGACTTTTGTGGTGGCAGAGAGAAAGAAAACATGTTAAAAGAAGCCCAGGGAACAGATATTCACTCTATTCCATGTCATTTTAATAAGTCATTTAAAAAACCTCAGTACCTGTCCCTCTGGTAAAGCTCCTGGACAGCGTGGATCCTCAGAAACGTGTTCATTTCCAAATCCCGACATGTACTGCAAAATAAACCACACAACTGATCACCATTTTGAAAATACAAGCAAACCTCTCCAAACAAGCCATCGATCGCTTCCCTGTGCCTTTTTTTTTTTTTTTTCCCAGGCTCTTTGTGTGCATTAAGACTTTCCCAAGTGATATACTTGCATATTGCCATGGACCTCCTTGGTTGGCTTCATTGGCTAAATGCATGGTGGACTAGGAAGCATGGACAGGATTTGCTCTTCTGCTAAATCTGCATGTACATTTTGACCACATTCTGCACCATGAAGGCACTTGAGAAATATGCCAAATATCACACATGCAGTCAGACTCAAGAACAACAGAGTGATGTATAAGGAGAAGAACTTACGCATCAACATTATGGAGGCGTGCTAGCATCATCCAAGTTAAACCTGACTTGGCTTGAATAGTGGATGTTCCAACATCTGCAGATTGCCTTGTACATTTGTGCACTGAGTGATGCCCCTCGGATCCTCAGGGATTGAAACTGGGAGTCATTTGCTGGTAATACATCCCCATGACCATCAATAAAAAGGTCCGGATGTCGTTGGGATTGAGGGAGGAAAGGAAACTTCGCTGGGACTTACACTGTGTCACTGATTTGCCCTAAATGGGTATCACCCAGTTGGGCATGAAATGGCAGTAAGCAAGAATTAAATCATTACCAGGTGATAATCTGGTTTCCTAGGGTGATGTATACCTGAGAGACCCATGGACTGAACGGACCTGTATGACCTCCCAAGCCTGCCCTGCCTACAGCCTCTCTGTGGTCTGAGCACGGCTAAAAGCCACAGGTCCCTGGAGTGTGTGTCTCCCAGCTTTGTGGCACTGACAAAAGCCCCACAGTAAACCTGAGACACACAAAGGAAGCCGGTATAACAGAGACCTTAGCTTTGCACTGACAGAAATGTAAATACAGTCCCTTCAGATGCTATAGAAAGGCATGAAGCAACTCTGTTGAACTCCGCGTGAACACAGAGGTGTTTTGGCAGCGATCAATGGTTCAGCTCCATGGCCTGGGGAGAGACTTAAATATTAATGTTCCCCTCTATCAACCGCAAGAGTAGCTGGGCTACTCGTCTGCCTTCACACAGTGGCGCTGGGATGGCAAAGCCCAGGAGTCCCAACACTTGGCTGACACATGCGTGCCTGCGGCGACGGGGCGGCTGCGGCGCTGCGATGCTGCTGCACCCCAGCAGCTGCCTCAGGGCACCAGCACTGAGAAACCCCAGCAAAAGCGGCAGGCACCCTCCCTCTGTGCGGTACGACACCCCAAGAGGCAGGGGTCTGGAACAAAGGTGGAGGCACAAGTCCCCTATCCCTGCTTTATTATATTATTATAGTGCCTGGATTATTTCCCCCAGGATTTCTCAGCCTTGTGCAATTTGCAGCCCCCCCTCGAAATTTCCCAGGCTGGCAGACACTCAGAGAGCAAACCTGAAACCTCTTGACAAACGGTGTGCTTTCCTCCGGCACCTTTCAGGGACCTGAAAGAAAAACCCATTCCCAGAGGGAGCCAGGCTGGCTGGAAGCCCCGCTTAGCCTGAACCTGAAAACAACTCGGTTTCCGTTGGTTCAGGAAGGCTATTCCTCTCCTTCTCACAAACGGACGCACATCACTAGGACTCTGCTCTCCACTGGGCTCTGCAAGAAGCATATTGATATGCAAAGCAGCAGGTCACCTAAGCAGCCTCGGCAAATGTATTGTACTGGAGCATTTCCTTTTTTTTTTTTTTTCTCTCCCCTTGTTTAAAAGGAAATGCAGCAATATCTGATGGGACTGCAGTAGTTCCAGAATTAACTGAGACCTCTGCACTGCATCCTCCTCTACCTGCAATGGAGAGGTGGCTGGAGCATTTGCCTGTGGGGTAGCCTCAATGAAGGGGAGGTGAGATGGGAAGAGGAGGAGGAGGAGGGCATGCTTATTTTCTGGAGGCATAGCCAGCAGCCTGGCATGCTCTGCCATTAGCACAGCAAGGAGATGGTTAACGCAACATGAGGGCTGCTTTGCTGAGCACCACCTGCAAAACGCTCAACTAAGCTGGTGAAGAGCTGGGGGGGATGGTTTGTGGTTCTTTGGTGGGTTTGTGTATCTGGCAATCCGCATGTGCTCCCCGACACCCCCTCTGCCACGGTGCTGGGGTGAGGGGGAAGGAGGCACAGAAGTTTTGTTGTGAGAAATCCATCCCCCATCCTTCAGGCTAATAAGCTGGTGACCTGCCCAGCTGGCCTGCCCATCCACATCCCCAAAAGCCCCTTTGCTTCTGCTTGCTGGGATGGTGAGGGAGAAGGAAAGGAAAGAAGAGAAACTCAGCAGCAAGCATCTTGTGCCTGCAGCTGCTGTGAGCTCATGTTGGTGCTGCACAGAACCTCGCCAGCCCCGAGCGGGCAGCTGGCTCCTGAGCGCAGCAATGCAGGCAGTTTCCCATCCGGCTGCTGGCTGGAGAGCTGCTGCTGCCTTCCTCAGCTGTGCATCATCCGGGGCTGCAGAGCTGCTGGTCATCGCCCAGTGAGGAAGCAGGAGGCTGGGCGGTCAGGGCAGGGGAGCTGAGCCAGGGAACAGGGGGTGTCTCGGAGAGGGTGGCATCGCCCCACTGTCCGGAGGGCAGGAGCAGAAGCTGCTGCATCATTGCTCGGTCAAATCAATTCTTCCTCGCCAAGAAAAAAAAAATAAATTAATCCTCGGGTAACTGCTGAAAAAAAAAGACATCGGCAGGACTGCAGCATGGGAGGGGAAACATCATCCTACCAGTGATTTATCACCCTGAGTGTGGCTCCAAGGCTTTGCCTGGATGCTCAGTGTGGATTTTCTCATTCACTCATTTTATTTTGTCTTTCCCTGTGGCAGACGTCAGAGAGGTTTCTCTCCTCTCCATGCCCTTAGGGGTCAGTGTCAAACACTACTTGGGCTGGCAAAAATAGCTGAGCAGCTCCCTGCATGCACCCAGGGCTCTGGAGCACTACGCGGTGACCCAGCGCAGATGCAGGTCGGTCAGGAGCAGCAGAACAAGGGCCAGGCACACGATGGCCCTTCGCCCTGCCAACCTTCTGAGCCCATCTCCACCTCCCAGTTTGTGTTGCACAGGGTGGCCCTGAGCCAGAAATGATCCCTTTCTGCCTGCCTGGCACCCGCACCGGATCATCCTTCCTGGGTGAAAAAACCCGGAGAGATGGAAACCAACCCTTTTTCTCCATGGCACAGCAATGGGTTTTTAGTCCAAAGCGGCCTCCCTCTAGGTCTCTGCCTGGCCTCCATGGTTCCCAGCCACGTTGTGAGTACCTCCAGGTTGGGTAGGCTGATGGAAACTATTTTGGTAATTGGAGTAGTGGTTTGGTAAAACAAAAAGTTCTCTGCGGTCCTTTGTTTTCATTTCTGGTTTTAATTACTGTTGTTGTTATTTTGGTTCAAGATCCTGTAGCTTTTTATGCAAATGGGATCTTAGGAATTCATCTGACTCCACTTTTTTTTTTGTTTTGTCATTTTTCAATAAAATGGTAGAGATAAAAGCCCAGCACAGCATAAAAAATTCAGCAAAGCTCATTGATTGGAATAACTGGGATGCAAAGCAGAATGCTCGCAATGGGTGTCGTGCTCTGACCTATAAACCATAACCTTTTGTTCACCGGATTAGACAGCAGGCATGGGAAAAAGGCATTTGAAGTCTGAACACAGTCTGCAAAATAATTAAGGCCCTTCTTCAAACACTGCATAATACCTTTCTCTATCAGCTCCTGCTGCAGGACACAGGAAAACAACATTCATCTTTAGACAAAAGGCATGGCCCTTGGTATCAGCTCAGTTCAGTAAACACCGGAGCATCTAACACAAACTCACAGAAGCAGGGATATGAGCGTTTGGGGCGATGAGCAAAGCAGGTCTTTCACCCTCTGAGCAGGGTAAAACCAAAGCTCTACCTGGTGCTGCCATGGTGGCGCAGGGCCAACATCACTAGCAGAGCTGCCATATCCCCAGTGTCTCACCAACTGTCTGCTCCAAAAGTGCTGGGGATGGTCACAGAATCACAAGATGCTATGGGGTTGGAAGGGACCTCTGGAGATCATCTAGTCCAACCCCCTGCCAAAGAAGGTCCACCCTAGAGCAGGTTGCACAGGAACGTGTCCAGGCAGGTCCAGGGCCAGACCCTTCCTGAAAGGACCTGCCCGGCTCCAAGGTGGGTCAGGGCACTCGGTGGAGGAGGGAAGAGAGGGACAGATGCCAGGAAAAGCAGAGAGGAAGGGTGAAGTGACACTTTTGGAGAAAAGTTGCAAAGAGAAGATTGACCGAGGAGAGGTGATAACGGGGTACAGATGTATGTGATGTCAAGGAGGGGAGGTGCTGGTAGAGCAGCCTGTTCCCATGGCCAGCTCTGGGCAGACCCATGTTCAACCTGCAGCCAAAGTCACACCAGCCAACAAGGTGTTAGGGCCTGCTAGGAACAAGTCAGAGATGAGGACATGGAAGAATCTGTCACAGCTGTGACAGAAACCCATCAGCCACTCATCCGGAGTGGTGTAGGGGGAAGGCTGCCCTGCTGCGGAAAGAAGACAGTGGGAGCTGAGGGGTGTCAGGGACAGGCAAGGAAGGGGCATGGTGAAATTTTACTGTATGAAGAAGCCGGGACTCTTGAGAGGGACTGGCCCCTGCCCAATGACAGCGAGGTGCCGATGAGATTCAGGGTTGTGAGCCTCACTTTCCTAGGCATGAGCCACCCGCCACATCCTGCCCTTCTCCCCAAACTCCCCCATGCTCTGGAAAATGCCAGCGGGGAAAGCTCCTGCCGGCTGCCCCACTGGGGCTCGGAGAGGAGGGCATGGCCAGAGCCCCGGTGTGCCGGTGTGCCCTCTGCAGGGGACTGAGAAACTGCCCTGGGACGGAGCCGCTGCTCCCCTGGGCTGCCGGGTGAGATGGCTGCCAGGGTTGCAACATCTGGGCAGACGATGGCTGCCACGGTTGCAACATCTGGGCAGATGTCGCCAGCCAGATTTCATAGGCTGAGGGGGAAACACCCCCCTGGCAGCCGGGGCAGGAGGAGGAGTGCGTATGGAGAGCGGGGGAAGGCCAAATTCCCCAATGAAGAGGTCCCGTGCTGGGACAGCCTGACCAAGAATGATTCCCAAAGGAGGAGAAGAGGGAAAGAAAAGCCTATTTATAGATGAAACACAGCAAAATCCTTTATCCCAAGAGAGCTTTAAAACACACCCTGAAACACAGAAGAGGGCCACACAAAAGTGAAACAGACACCAAAAAAATCAGTGCCAGCAGAGAAGGGATGTCCACAGCCAGCACTGGTGGGTCACGGGCACCCAGCCCCTTACCTGCAAGCCTGCCATCCTCCTCCTGGTCCTCCTCCTCTTGGAGCAGACAAAAACCCCAAGCAGGTATCTGGCCGAAGCAGCCTGCCAAGCAAAGCCTGCTAGCCGGTCGAGTGAGCCAGGCTGATGGCAGGCTGACAATGCTG
Organism: Numenius arquata; assembly: GCF_964106895.1. NCBI lineage: Eukaryota > Metazoa > Chordata > Aves > Charadriiformes > Scolopacidae > Numenius > Numenius arquata. The sequence continues at coordinate 12,322,022 of NC_133576.1, read as the reverse complement.
GAAGTGAGAAAGTCCAAGGGAGTTTTCAACCTGTTTGCTCAGCCCAGTCTGTGTTTAACCAAAAGCCAGCCCTTCTCCGCAGAACCAACCCCGGGACTGATTTGAAGATAATAAATGGAGGGTGAGGGGGAATGGGTTCCCTTGCCACTCTTTTTCCTCTTTGGATGTTAAAAAAGGGGTCGTGGTTCCCACACATGGAGGGGAGGAAAAACCCCAAGGTGTTTAAGAACAAATAAAAGTAATTTTTGCACCTGTTTTACAGTTTTCTTTCATAAACTACACCTCTAGCAATTTTCATATGCTAAAATTCATATGAATTTTCATATTCATTTCTAAATGTGTAACAAATATTTGTTCATTATGCTTCCAAGCTGTGTTACATTGGGGATAGAAAGGATCTTCACATCCCTGTCCTGGTGAAGGCAGTGATACTCATGAAACAAATTACACAGCAGTTTGGGGCCAAAAGCAGGGGAGGATTTTGTATTCCTGTGATTAGAGCTAATGAGGGGAACTCACAAATTCTGAAATATTAATATTTTTCAAGAAAGCTGTTGCTGAGGCAGGAGCAGCAGCAAGCATTTAGCTACGGAATACTAATGAAAGTAGCTCTGCATTTCCAGAAGTTGCAGAAAAAAAAATCAATTGATTTTATTTGATTTTTTTTTACTTTGAATTCTCCTCTCTCCTTAAAAAAAAACAAACCAACAAAAACAACAACAACAACAACAACAAAAAACCAACAAAAAAAACCCAGTTGTTTTTTTTTTCCTTTCTGTGACCTGCTCTATTGTAAGTCCTGTCAGGCGGAAATCTCTGGGAGGCACAACTGAAATCCAAACATGACCCTGGAGTTAATGTCTCCCCCTCTCCTAGAGCATCCTGGAAGCCTTCCCTCCCCAAAGCAGTTACCAGTTCGTGTGGTCCCCGCAGCGGCCAGCAAGAGCTCAGGCTGCAAGAGGGACAGGTTTTGTCTTCTCTAAAAACTGGCGCTTCCTTACACCCTGAGTAGTATGTCAGAGCCACAAAAAGCTGCCACTTTTTAAGGTCTGGCAAATGAGGCAGGCTGCTACAAGGGAGTTGGTGTGGTGTATGAAGAGACAGTGGTTATTGATGAGGGAGAGGTAGAGATAGTTTTCCCTGGTTGTCCCCTCTGGTCTTAGGATCACAGGATCATAAGATAATTCAGGTCAGAAAGGACTTCAGAAGGTCACTAGTCCAACCTTCAGCTCCAAGCAAGGTCAGCTCTGAGATCAGACCAGGCTGCTCAGGACTTTACCCAATATTCTCTTGAAGATTTCTGAGGATGGAGACTGCACAGCCTCACTGGGCAGCTTGTTCCACTGCTCGATTGCTCTCATGGTCAAAAAGCTTTTCTTTATACGCAGCTTGAATTTCCCTTGTTTTGACTGATGGCAGTTGTCTCTTGTCCTTCCACCATGCACCACTGTGAAGAGCCAGGCTCCATCTTCTTGGTAACCTCTCCATAGGTATTGGAAGCTGCTGTCTGGATCCTCCAAAGTCATCCTCCAGGATGAGCAAGCCCAGTCCCTCACAGGATGTGGTCTCCAGCCCCTAAGCATCTTAGTTGGCCACTGCTGAACTTGCTGTAGTTGATTGGTCTTTCCCGTATTGGCAGCCCCAAAACCAGACACAGGATCTCCACTTCCCCTATGACACTTGTCTCCCTAAAGCAGGAGCATCCCAGCCCTAGAAGGCCACGTCACCTCACCTGATTCTTCTTTGTTTCTTTCTTTGCTTGTCTACACAGCTAAGATGTTTTGAGCCAGTTTTGTCATCATTTTTGCATTCTGTTTTGCACATGACAAACACCGAACAAATAGCAACAAAACAAGCACAGATACAGCCCTGGAGACATGACATGTCAGGGAATTACTTGAAAATGGAGAGAGAGAGCTGCAGTTGAAGACTTGTCTGGAAAGTAGCAAGGCTTATTTATTGACAGCACTGGCTGCAGGTGGTGCCTCACAACCAACAAGCAGGAGTGTTGTGGAAAGATGACCTAAGAAAGCGAGTGCCCCATCCTTTCCTAAACTCTACGGAGACTTTCTGACTGCTTGAGAGCCCCCTTGACTCACTGGCTGCAACACCCCCAGCTTAAGGACAGTGCAGGGGCTGAGCCAAGCTCCTCTGGTTTCATGAAGCTAATGGTTTTATTGCGTAGTCACAAGGAACAGACTCAGTTAACCTGGCTGTACAATATTAGGTAGCAGTGCCTCACTGATGTTTGCTCTAAAACAGATCAAATTTCACTCCATTGCATGCGAGTGAGCTAAGGATGAGTACAACTGGGAACTTCCATCATTTTATGACAGCAGTACCTGAAATTCTTGAACCATAGATCCGGTCTGCCTTGTGTTAGGCTCTAGAAGAACATAGACTGAGTAATCCCCAAGCTATGTCATCTTTAGGTCTCCAGTACTGCTTGCTGTCTTACAGTTTGCCCAGGAAGGCTGTCTCCATACCCTGGACTCTGCCAGCTTTCCCAAAAAAAGAATTGCCCCACCAGTGGGGAATTCTCTACCTCAAGGCAGAGACTGTGAATATGTTAGTTCGCCCTGAGCAGTGACTCATCATTGCCAAAGAAATAAAGTACCTGGCTCCTGCCACCTACCCTTGAGACTCCTTTCCTACCAGGCAATATTTAAGAGTAAAGAATTCATCTCACTTGTTTTCTGACAGTGACAAATCATATGTTTGACTACAGTTTTGGAAACCGAATTGCAATGTTCTGGGGGTTTCCAAGATCCTCTTCCCCTGAGCCATGTAGCAGGAGAGGTAACATCACATTTTAGCTTACGTTCCCCTTTGAGAACCTGTATTTCACCTCGTTCACACCTCTTTACAGGCCCTGCTCTCTTGTCATCTTCTTGTGGGACAGGTGAAAATAACAGTGTTGCTTTTTAATTATGGGTAGACCTACTTCCTGTTTGTTCTTGTTTCATTCTTTAAAGGAAGGACAAGGTATGATCCCCTTACTCACTTGACACCAGGTAAAAGTTTCAAAGGTTATCAGGCTGTCTAACCCTTCTTCTCTATTCCATAGAGTGAAAAACATTATTTAATGATATGCTGTTCAACTGACACTGTTGGCTTTTTTGATTTATTGATCTCCAAATTATATGAAGTGCAGAAAAGAAGATTTCTTAACACTTCTGTGGTGTTTCTGACCTATCCCATCCCATTTAAGAGTGAAATCATAAATCCACACTGACTACTCCCAATCATCTTCATGTCCGTGATGTGTCTGGAAATGGTTTCCAGGATTAGTTGCCTTGAAGCGATGGAGCATCCCTTCTTAGGCATGGAGGTGAGGCTGTCTGGCCTGCAATTCTGAGGATTTTCCTTTTTGCCCCTAAACACAAACATTAAGTTCTCCCCAGATCCTCCTTTTCGTACTTAAATGTGAATATTAAGTGGTGGTCAAACATTGGAATAGGTTGCCCAGAGCTGTTGTGTATTCTCCAGCTGTGAAGATATTCAAAACCCAACTGGACATGGACCCGGGCAACCTGCTGCAGATGACCCTGCTTAGGCAGGGGAGCTGTATTAGATGATCTCCAGAGGTCACTTCCAACCTCAGTGATTCTGTGATTTAGCTTAAACAATCCCTTCAGTTAGTTGCAGCAGCTCTTAAATATAGATGTTATAAAACATTAAGTATAGATGTTATAAAACATTAAGTATAGATGTACTTCATTAATATTTTAGCAACTGTCTTTGTAATCACATAAACATGATTCATAAACACAATGAATTAAGCGTGGAAGAATGAGTATGAAAAGCGTTCAGTGTCTTCTCAGCTACCTTTCTGGTTTTGTAACACCTGCCCAGTGAGTGGCTTCACGTGGTCTTTACCCCAAAGAGATTTTGGCTGAAATACATGATGAGATCCATGAGAAATACATCAATGCAGCAGTATTGGCTATCACATGATGTACGTACACCTCTATGGTACCGCATCTTACTGGATGTGAACCGTTCTCACAGGCATCATGACAGAGATATGCAAGGAGCTCATCTAAGTCAGAGAGGCAGAGCAAGAGAAAGTACCAAGGGGGTTGCTCAAAAATTTAACAGCTTGAAAATGGCATCTGGTGTTCAACATCTCAGTGGTGAATGAATGATGAGAAGAATTGGAAAAGCCTTTTAAATAGAAGATGAGGCAGCTTGTATTTGATCCAATAGGCAAAGGGAACTCATATAACTCAACTTCACAGAATGTGCATTGAAAGGCCTTTCATTTCCTGCCAAATCATTTAAGGGTTCAGGTGGTGGGCCATTGCATGGGTGAATGACCTGGGAGAAAAGGGAGGGAGAGACAAGGGACAGTAACCCCTTTGCTTCCCTATGCTCTCAATGAGCATTTTGCTATGCAATACGTATCTCATGCCATGTGACAGAGGTGAGGTTGTATATTCTTCCCTTTCCCTTTATCCTTGTTTATTAAGGTATGTGCTTTCCAGAGCTGGACCTACACCTTCATAAATTTCTTTTCAGTGCTTAGCACAGGGCTTCCCAGCATGGACAGTAGTCTGCAAGGCTGCTGTGATGACTACAATCACCACACCATGGCTCACCATCATTTCTTGTAGCAAGTGGTTGTCCAGTCCCCAAAGTAAAGCTCTTCTGTCTCACGTGTGTTGGTCTGAACATGTTCACAAGGCTCAGAAAAGGAACCAGCATGAACAGAAGGAGCCAGCCACACATGGACGCAGCGCAGCCCTGATGGGTTTTGTCATTGGTGAAGGCAACAAGCCCTGCCAGAAAGCCGGTGTGACATCTTCAACTGGATGTCACAGAATAGTCAGAACCACAACAGACATCACCCTGGAATGAATGATATGAAAGGTCTGGGAATTTTACTCTGGTAAACTGCCAGGTTCGGCATACGTGCACAACGTATGTAAGAGGCAACTGAGAGAGACAGATCCTTTCTGATGTGGCCGCTAAAATGCATTCATTGATGTACATAGCAGCTTCCCCAACCCGCATTTCTTCTCTGCTTGTTAACCCTTTACACACTGCCAAATGGGACAGGAGGTCTCTAAAGGAGCTGTCTTTGTTTATCTGCTAGCGTACTACTTAGTACCAGGGGATTTAATCTCTTTTTTGAAACTTTCATCATAATATTAGAAAATGAAGCAATAATATTTATACTTTTTTATCACTGCTAACAGCTTTGTGGCAGAGAAGGTTCTTTTAAATGACGTACTTTTTTGTAGAGTGACTCTTATGAAATACGTCCTTGTCATTTTTCTGGGACCATTCAGCAGCAGATGCCAGACAGGTTAATTATTATCATTTATTTGTGCAGGAAAGGTCATAAAAATTGTCTCCAGTGGAAAGCACACACTCCTTTCGTCAAAAAGCAGATGCTGGATGAATAGAAGCTGGAGAAGCCACCTGCTCACCTTGCTGTGATGTTTCTGCCCTCAGGCTAAAAGAACCACTCCTAGGATTCAGAAGAACATTTAGTCACCTTACCCTGTTCTGTCCATCCCCGCTGTGGTGCAGCAGCTAAGGAGGGTGTGTAATTTGGGGCAGTGATTGAATTTTGTGATCTGATCTTTCATTCATCAGGAGTAGGACAGCCCACCACATCCACTTAAGCCACAGCAGAAAAAGCCTCAGGAAGAGAGGATGGTCACAGATGGCAAGATAAAAATTCTGGACGTAGTCCTAGTCATCAAAGCTACTGGGCCTCCTTGTCCTTTAATAAATCTTTAACTCAAAGCCAGCAGTTCTTTTCCAATTTGTAAACGTTACCTTTCAGGTCAAAGGGAACGTAGATGTGCACGGGTTAATCACATGCTATTTCACTTCATGCTCCTTCTCCTAATCAAAAGAAACAACTGAACTTCGAGTTGGATTGCCCACTCTGCCCAGACTTTCATTTGGTTGATCTAGTCAAGGAATAACGTGTGCTTTTGCTTATGAGTTTGTCTCGTATTTGACATCTTTATGAGAGAAGTTCATTATGGTATGCTGAGAAGGAATTATCCTGTGCAATGTCAGTAGGTACGGAAACAGAGTTTCTGTGCATCGATAAGCCCACGGGGCACAACAAGCTGTGTCTCAGTGATATAATGGCAAACTGGGAAAAATAAAACACATTTCTGTACTTGCAGCAGGGGTTGGCTAAGCACCAAACTGCCCAAGCTAGATTTCACCGTCTCTTTTCCTGCCACAGATAGCTCTGATCATCTAAACCAACTGTGATACAAATGTAAAAGGATACTTTTCCTCAAAGCTGTGCTAAAGAACATCTTTCAGAAAACTACTAATTCTACCCTGAGAAGCCCCAAACAATGATAAATCTGCTTTTTTTCCATTAACTGTTTCAGGCACCATCACTCTTACTGTTAGAGAAGTACCTCTAATTTCAAGATTCTTTTAGACTTGTTTTCTGAGAATCATGGTTTATTGCAGCTTTGCCTGCACAACTGGAAAGTCCTCATGCTGCTTATATATCCGTGGTTCGTGATGAAAACTATTCTCAACTTCTTTGTTGGGTTCCCATGTACCATAAAGAAACATATTTTCCCCATTTGCTGATCAGATGTTTGAATAAATCCACAGTAGCGCAAGTGGATAATACTAATATCTCAGGTTTTGTTCTCCTCCCCCTCTTCCACCTGACATCTACCTGATGTTTTTTCCAAAAACAGTGTCTGTCTCAGGACCCAAAGCACAGCACTGCAGCAAAGCGCACCCTAAGGAAAGCTTTACCTCTGAGTGCTTTCTGGTACCTTGCCAGCCAATGACAGGTTCATCAATAATGATAATGGCTTTTTGTCAAAGAAAACTGGTGCACTAAGCCACAGACATGCTCAACCCTATAAAGGAATCAAAGTAACTGGCGGCCTTGTAAGGAAAATGAGACAGGAACATGACTTCTAATGGCTAACAAAAGAAATAGAAGGATTAAGCTCCCTTTGCTGAAAAGCAGAAGCAGGTTTTCCCATCAGTACAGTCTGTCCTTATCAACTCACAAACAGGGATTCAAGCGCCAACTTCAGTATACCTCACCGAAAAAATCTATTGCCTGCAGGCTACGACAAAGCAGTTCGTATCTCATTTGTGATAAATGGAGCACATTGCAGCTGCCTCTGCAAATATTATTATCAATAATGAAATTTGTATTAAGGTTGCATCCAAACCCCCACTACTGGATAGGTTTCACATGCTTAAAGCCAGTGGCACCTTTGCTAAAGATTACTGCAAGGAGCAGGCAATCCTGTTGCTACGAGAACAAAAAAAAACGTATACTCAAGAATTTAAGGTTACACATGGGTTTCCTACTTTTCTGCATGGAAATCAAGAGGGGCAGACTTGGGGTATTTTCCATATTTAGCATATATTTATGGTTCTGACTATCCCCTCAGTCATCAAACTGGTCATAAATCAACCAGAAAGCTCTGCCAAGCCCTTTGGGAAGAGGGAAGGCTCATTGTTTATTTGCTGTACATTTCACCTGTGTGCACATGGGAAGTCTAACACAGCTCAAATGTACCTACATGAGCCATCTTCAACGACACCTGCATCTGGGTATGTATTTCTGCCTGGGAAATAACACAGAGAGACTGAGTAGCTCTGATTTAAAGGGTAGAACTGCTTTGATGT